>NC_054483.1:2107357-2719857 GCF_017639515.1 Carcharodon carcharias | reverse complement strand
AGCCTGCCCACCATCAACAAGGCACAAGTCAGGAATGTGATGGAATACTCTCCACTTGCCTGGATGAGTGCAGCTCCCACAACACTCAAGAAGCTTGACACCGTCCAGGACAAAACAGCCCACTTGATTGGCACCGCATCCACAAACATTCACTCCCTCCACCACTGACGCACAGTAGCAGCAGTGTGTACCATCTACAAGATGCACTGCAGAAACTCACCAAGGCTCCTTCCAAACCCACAACCACTACCATCTAGAAGGACAAGGAAAGCAGATAGTTGGGAAAACCACCACCTAGAAGTTGCCCTCAAAGTCACTCACCATCCTGACTTGGAAATATATCACCGTTCCTTCACTGTCGCTGGGTCAAAATCCTGGAACTCCCTCCCTAACAGCACTGTGGGTGTACCTTCCCCACATGGACTGCAGCGGCTCAAGAAGGCAGCTCACCATCACCTTCTCAAGGGCAAATAGGGATGGGCAATAAATGCTGGCCCAGCCAGCGAAGCCCACATCCCATGAATGAATTTTTAAAAAACTACAACCCTCTGCATTGGAGAATTCCAAAGATTCACAATCTTCTGAGTGAAGAAATTTCACCTCATCTCAAAATGAGATGGCTGTTCCCTTATCATGTGACTATTATCCCTAGCTTGGGATTCTCCAGCCACAGGGAAACATTCTCTTAGCATCTGCCCTTTCAAGCCCCCTCAGAATCTGAGATGTTTCAATGTGACCACCTCTCATTCTTCCAAATGCCAGACAGCAAAGGCCCATTCTACTCAATCTCTCCTTAGATGACAACCCTCTCATTCTTGGCATCAATCTGGTGAACTTTGCTGCACTACCTCCAAGGCAGTTCTCCAGATTGGGTCTCACCAAAGCCCTGTATAACTGCAGCAAGACTACCTTACCCTTGCACTCCAACCCCCTTACAGTAAAGGCCAACATCTCATTTACCTTCCTAATTGTTTGCTGTACCTGCATGTTAACTTTTTGTGTTTCATATACCAGGGCACCCAAATCCCTCTAAACATTAACATTTAATAGTTTCTTACCATTTAAAAATATTCTGTTCTTCTATTCCTTTTAGCAAAGTAAATAGCCTCACGTTTCCCCACATTATACTCCGTCTGCCAATTTCTTGCCCACACATTTAACCTATTTATATCTCATTGTATTTTCCTTACAATTTGCTTTTCTACCTATTTTCATTTCATCATCAAATGTGACTACAATACAGTTTGTTGCCTTCATTGAGGTTATTAATATAGATCATAAATAGTTGAGCACCAGCATCGATCCCTGCAGCACTCCACTAGTTACAGGTTGTCAACCTGAAAATGACCCATTTATCCTGAATCTGTTTCCTGTTAGTTCGCCGGTCCTCTATCCATGATAACGTATCACCCACACCATTTGCTCTTATCTTGAGTAACCATTTATATGGCACCTTATCAAATGCCTTTCGGAAATCCAAATATGCTCCATCTACTGGTTCCCCTATACCTGTTGTTTGTTATTGCTAGCAATCGACATTATTCACCCCTCTCCCTCAGCCCTTAACAATGTTCATCCCCAGCCTCATTCCCAACAGTGTTCACCCCTCCATCATCCCTGCCAATGTTCATCCCCCAACCTCACCCTCTCCAATGCTCACCTCTCCTCACACTGACACTGTTCATGCCTCGCATGGCCGTCCAATGTCCACCCTCTCTCGCAACCTAAACAGTTTTCACCCCTCCACCACCGCAACAACCGACAATTTTCACCCACTCCCTCACTCATGACAGTGGTCAACACCCGTGCTCCCCTCACCCCAACATGTTCACCACCCCCATCCATCTAAAGTGTTCATCCGCTTCCTCACTCTGACAGTGTGCACTCCACCCTCATCCCTCGAAAGAGTTCATTCCTCCCCTCACAATCGACAATGTTCACATTCTTCCTCACCCCTGACTGTGTTCATCACTCCCTCAACACTCGACAGTGATCACTCTCATCCCTCAGCCCGGTCAATGTTTACCCCCTTCCTCACCCCCAACACCGTTCCTCCCATTCTCACCGCTCGACGATGTTCAACGCCCTCCGTCACTGCTCCCCCGAACAGTGTTCACATCCCTTCCTCTCACCCCTTGACAATATACAGCCTATTCGTCATCCTTCAACAATGTTCAACCCCCTTGCTTGCCATTCAACAGTATTCAGCCCCCTTCCTCACTCTTCAACAGTGATCACCCCCCTTCCTCATTCTTCAACAATGTTCACCCCCCTTCCTCACTCTTCAACAGTGTTCACCCCCCTTTCTCAACCTTCAACAGTGTTCACACCCCTTCGTCACTCTTCAACAATGTTCACCCCACTTTCTCACTCTTCAACAGTGTTCACCCCCCTTCCTCAACCTTCAACAGGGATCACCGCCCTTCCTCAACCTTCAACAGTGATCACCCGACTTCCTCACTCATCAACAGTATTCACCCACCTTCCTTACACTTCAACAGTGGTCACATCCTTCCTCATCCTTCAACAGTGTTCACCCCCTTTCCTTAACCTTCAACAGTGTTCACACACCTTCGTCAATCTTCAGTAGTGTTCACTTTCAATAGTGTTCCCCCCCTTCCTCACCATGTAAAGGTGTTCACCCCATTTCCCCACCCTGCTAGTATTCAAACCCCTTCCTTACACTTCAACAGTGTTCACCCCACTTCCTCAACCTTCAACAGTGTTCAGTCCCCTTCCTCACTCTTCAACAGTGTTCACCTCTCTTCCTCACCCTTCAACAGTGTTCAACGCCCCCTTCCGCACTCTTCAATAGTGTTCAAACCCCCCTTCCTCACTCTTCAAAACTGTTCACCCCCGTTCCTCACCCTTCAACAGTGTTCACCCCCCTTACTTACACTTCAACAGTCTTCACCACCCTTCCTCACTCTTCAACAGTGTTCACCCGCCTTCCTCATTCTTCACCAGTGCTCACCCCTCTTCCTGACTCTTCAACAGTGTTCACCCCCCTTCCTCAACCTTCAATAGTGTACACTCCCCTTCCTCACTCTTCAAAGGTGTTCACCCCCCCTTCCTCACAATTCAACACTGTTCACAACCCTTCCTTAACCTTCAACAGTGTTCATACCTCTTCACCACCCTTCAACAGTGTTCATCTCTCTTCCCCAACAGTCAACAGTGTTCACCCCACTTCGGCACCCTTCAACAGTGTTCACTCCGCTTCTTCACCCTTCAACAGCATTCACACCCTTTCAGCACCCATCAACAGAGTCACCCCCCATCTTCTACAGTGTTCACCACCCTTCCTCACCCTTCAACAGTGTTCACTCCTTTTCTACACCCTTCAACAGCATTCACCCCCTTTCCTCACCCATCAACAGTGTTCACCCCAATTCCTCACTCTTCAAAGGTGTTTATCCCCCTTCCTCACACTTCAACACTGTTCACCCCCCTTTCTCACCCTTCAATAGTGTTCACCAAACTTCCTCACCCTTCAACAGTGTTCACTCCCCTTCCTCACCCTTCAATAGTGTTCACCCCCCTTCCTTACTCTTCAACATGTGTTCACCCCCCTTCCTCACTCTTCAACAGTGTTCACACCCCTTCCTTAACCTTCAACAGTGTTCACTCCCCATCCTCAATCTACAACAGTGTTCACGCACCTTCCTCACTCTTCAACAGTGTTCAACCCATTTCCTCCCTCTCCAAAATTGTTCATCCCCCTTCCTTACCTTTCAACAATGTTCACCCCCCTTCCTCACTCTTAAACAGTGTTCACCTCCCTTCCTCACTCTTCCATAATGTTCAATCCCCTTGCTCAATCTTCAACAGTGTTCACCCCCCTTCCTCACCCTTCAACAGTGTTCACCAACCTTCCTCACCCTTCAACAGTGTTCACTCTGCTTCCTCACCATTCAACACTTTTCACTTCCATTCCACACCCTTCAACAATGTTCACCCCCCTTCCTTACCCTTCAACAGTGTTCACCCCCCTTCCTCACCCTTCACCAGTGTTCAGTCCCCTTCCTTAACCTTCAACATGGTTCAGCCCCCTTCCTTACACTTCAACAGTGTTCGCTCCCATTGCTCACCCTTCAACAGTGTTCACCCCTCTTCCTCACCCTTCAACAGTGTTCAGCCTCTTTCCTCATCCTTCAACAGTGTTCACCCCTCTTCCTCACCTTTTAACAGTTTTCAACGCACTTCCTCTCCTTTCAAAAATGTTCACCCACCTTCCTCACACTTCAACAGTGTTCACTCCCCTTCCTAACCCTTCAAAAGTGTTCACCCCTCTTCCTCTCCCTTCAACAGCGTTCACCCCCCTTCCTCCTTCCTCAACAGTGTTCAGAACTCTTCCTGACTCTTCAACAGTGTTTAACCCCTTCCTCACTCTTCAACAGTGTTCACCCCCGTTCCTGACCCTTCAACAGTGTTCACCCCCCCTTCCTCACTCTTCAAAATTGTTCACATCCCTTCTTCATTCTTCAACAGTGTTCACCCCCCTTCCTCACTCTTCAAAATTGTTCACATCCCTTCTTCATTCTTCAACAGTGTTCACCCCCCTTCCTCATCCTTCAACAGTGTTCACAGCCCTTCCTCACCCTTCTACATTGTTATCACCCTTCCTAACCCTTAAACAGTGTTCACCAGCCTGCCTCACTCTACAAAATTTTCACCCACGTTCCTCACCCTTCAATATTGTTCAGTCCCCTTCCGCATTCTTCAACAGTGTTCACCACCCTTCCTCACTTTTCAGCAGTTTTCACCCTCCCTTTCTCAAACTTCAACAGTATTCACCCCGCTTTCTTAAGCTTCAAGAGTGTTCACACCCCATCCTCAATCTACAACACTGTTCACCCACCTTCCTCACTCTTCAGCAGTGTTCAACCCACTTCCTCACTCTCCGACAATGTTCCTCCCCCTTCCTTAGCTTTCAACAATGTTCACCCCCCTTCCTCACTCTTCAACAGTGTTCACCCCCCTTCCTCACTCTTCAACAATTTTCAAACCCCTTGCTCACCCTTCAACAGTGTTCACCCAATTCCTCACCCATCAACAGTGTTCACCCCCCTTCCTCACCCTTCAACAGTGTTCACCCCCCTTCCTCAACCTTCAACAGTGTTCACCCGCCTTCCTCACTCTTCAAAGGTGTTTATCCCCCTTCCTCACCCTTCAACAGTGTTCACTAATCTTCCTCACCCTTCATCAGTGTTCACTCCCCTTCCTCACCCTTCAACAGTGTTCACTTCCATTCCACACACTTCAACAGTGTTCACCCCCCTTCCTTACCCTTCAACAGTGTTCACCCCCCTTCCTCACCCTTCAACAGTGTTCACTCCCCTTCCTCACCCTTCAACAGTGTTCACTTCCATTCCACAGACTTCAACAGTGTTCACCCCCCTTCCTTAACCTTCAGCAGAGTTCACCCTCCTTCCTTACACTTCAACAGTGTTCGCTCCCATTCCTCACCCTTCAACAGTGTTCAGCCGCTTTACTCATCCTTCAAACCTGTTCACCCCTGTACCTCAAATTTTAACAGATTTCAACCCCCTTCCTGTCTCTTCAAAAATGTTCAACCCCCTTCCTTACACTTCAACAGTGTTCACCCCCCCTTCCTCACTCTGCAACAGTGTTCAGCCCCCTTCCTCACTCTTCACAATTGTTCACATCCCATCTTCACTCTTCAACAGTGTTCACCCGCCTTCCTCACCCTTCTACAATGTTAACACCCTTCCTCACACTTCAACCGTATTAACCCGCCCTTCCTCACCCTTCAACAGTGGTCAACACCCTGCCTCACTCTTCAAAATGTTCCCGCACGTTCCTCACCCTTCAATACTGTTCAGCCCCCTTCTGCATTCTTCAACAGTGTTCACAACACTTCCTCATTTTTCAACAATGTTCACCCTCCCTTTCTCACTCTTCAACAGTGTTCACCCCCCTTCCTTAAGCTTCACGAGAGTTCACACCCCATCCTCAATCTACAACAGTGTACACCCAACTTCCTCACTCTTCAACAGTGTTGAACCCACTTCCTCACTCTCCAACAGTGTTCCTCCCCCTTCCTTACCTTTCAACAATGTTCACCCCCCTTCCTCACTCTTCAAAAGTGTTCACCCCTCTTCCTCACTCTTCCACATTGTTCAAACCCCTTGCACAATCTTCAACAGTGTCCACCCCCCTTCCTCACACTTCAACAGTGTTCACTCCCCCTTCTTACCATTCAAAAGTGTTCACCCGTCTTCCTCTCCCTTCAAAAGTGTTCACCACCCTTCCTTACTGTTCAACAGTGTTTACCCCCTTACACACACTTCAACAGTGTACACTCCCCTTCCTCACTCTTCAACAGTGTTCAACCCCTTCCTCACTCTTCAACAGTGTTCACCCCCCCTTCCTCAAACTTCTACAATGTTAACACCCTTCCTCACACTTCAACCGTATTAACCCGCCCTTCCTCACCCTTCAACAGTGTTCACCACCCTGCCTCACTCTTCAAAATGTTCACCCACGTTCCTCAAACTTCAATATTGTTCAGCCCCCTTCCGCATTCTTCAACAGTGTTCACCACCCTGCCTCACTCTTCAAAATGTTCACCCACGTTCCTCAAACTTCAATATTGTTCAGCCCCCTTCTGTATTCTTCAACAGTGTTCACCACCCTTCCTCACTTTTCAGCAGTTTTCACCCTCCCTTTCTCAAACTTCAACAGTATTCACCCCGCTTTCTTAAGCTTCAAGAGTGTTCACACCCCATCCTCAATCTACAACACTGTTCACCCACCTTCCTCACTCTTCAGCAGTGTTCAACCCACTTCCTCACTCTCCGACAATGTTCCTCCCCCTTCCTTAGCTTTCAACAATGTTCACCCCCCTTCCTCACTCTTCAACAGTGTTCACCCCCCTTCCTCACTCTTCAACAATTTTCAAACCCCTTGCTCACCCTTCAACAGTGTTCACCCAATTCCTCACCCATCAACAGTGTTCACCCCCCTTCCTCACCCTTCAACAGTGTTCACCCCCCTTCCTCAACCTTCAACAGTGTTCACCCGCCTTCCTCACTCTTCAAAGGTGTTTATCCCCCTTCCTCACCCTTCAACAGTGTTCACTAATCTTCCTCACCCTTCATCAGTGTTCACTCCCCTTCCTCACCCTTCAACAGTGTTCACTTCCATTCCACACACTTCAACAGTGTTCACCCCCCTTCCTTACCCTTCAACAGTGTTCACCCCCCTTCCTCACCCTTCAACAGTGTTCACTCCCCTTCCTCACCCTTCAACAGTGTTCACTTCCATTCCACAGACTTCAACAGTGTTCACCCCCCTTCCTTAACCTTCAGCAGAGTTCACCCTCCTTCCTTACACTTCAACAGTGTTCGCTCCCATTCCTCACCCTTCAACAGTGTTCAGCCGCTTTACTCATCCTTCAAACCTGTTCACCCCTGTACCTCAAATTTTAACAGATTTCAACCCCCTTCCTGTCTCTTCAAAAATGTTCAACCCCCTTCCTTACACTTCAACAGTGTTCACCCCCCCTTCCTCACTCTGCAACAGTGTTCAGCCCCCTTCCTCACTCTTCACAATTGTTCACATCCCTTCTTCACTCTTCAACAGTGTTCACCCGCCTTCCTCACCCTTCTACAATGTTAACACCCTTCCTCACACTTCAACCGTATTAACCCGCCCTTCCTCACCCTTCAACAGTGGTCAACACCCTGCCTCACTCTTCAAAATGTTCCCGCACGTTCCTCACCCTTCAATACTGTTCAGCCCCCTTCTGCATTCTTCAACAGTGTTCACAACACTTCCTCATTTTTCAACAATGTTCACCCTCCCTTTCTCACTCTTCAACAGTGTTCACCCCCCTTCCTTAAGCTTCACGAGAGTTCACACCCCATCCTCAATCTACAACAGTGTACACCCAACTTCCTCACTCTTCAACAGTGTTGAACCCACTTCCTCACTCTCCAACAGTGTTCCTCCCCCTTCCTTACCTTTCAACAATGTTCACCCCCCTTCCTCACTCTTCAAAAGTGTTCACCCCTCTTCCTCACTCTTCCACATTGTTCAAACCCCTTGCACAATCTTCAACAGTGTCCACCCCCCTTCCTCACACTTCAACAGTGTTCACTCCCCCTCCTTACCATTCAAAAGTGTTCACCCGTCTTCCTCTCCCTTCAAAAGTGTTCACCACCCTTCCTTACTGTTCAACAGTGTTTACCCCCTTACACACACTTCAACAGTGTACACTCCCCTTCCTCACTCTTCAACAGTGTTCAACCCCTTCCTCACTCTTCAACAGTGTTCACCCCCCCTTCCTCAAACTTCTACAATGTTAACACCCTTCCTCACACTTCAACCGTATTAACCCGCCCTTCCTCACCCTTCAACAGTGTTCACCACCCTGCCTCACTCTTCAAAATGTTCACCCACGTTCCTCAAACTTCAATATTGTTCAGCCCCCTTCCGCATTCTTCAACAGTGTTCACCACCCTGCCTCACTCTTCAAAATGTTCACCCACGTTCCTCAAACTTCAATATTGTTCAGCCCCCTTCTGTATTCTTCAACAGTGTTCACCACCCTTGCTCACTTTTCAACAGTGTTCATCCTCCCTTTCTCACTCTTCAACAGTGTTCACCCTGCTTCCTCAATCTACAACAGTGTTCACCCACCTTCCTCACTCTTCAGCAGTGTTCAACCCAATTCCTCACTCTCCAACAGTGTTCCTCCCCTTCCTTACCTTTCAACAATGTTCACCCCCTTCCTCACTCTTCAACAGTGTTCCCACCCCTTCCTTAACCTTCAACAGTGTTCACTCCCCATCCTCAATCTACAACAGTGTTCACGCACCTTCCTCACTCTTCAACAGTGTTCAACCCACTTCCACACTCTCCAAAATTGTTCATCCCCATTC
Source organism: Carcharodon carcharias (assembly GCF_017639515.1). NCBI lineage: Eukaryota > Metazoa > Chordata > Chondrichthyes > Lamniformes > Lamnidae > Carcharodon > Carcharodon carcharias. The sequence goes on along the minus strand of NC_054483.1, from coordinate 2,710,948 downwards.
CTTAAATTTCAACAATGTTCAACCCCTTCTTCACTCTTCAACAGTGTTCACCCCCCTTCCTCATTCTTCAACAGTGTTCACCCTCCTTCCTCATCCTTCTACAATGTTAACACCCTTCCTCACACTTCAACCGTATTAACCCACCCTTCCTCACCCTTGAACAGTGTTCACCACCCTGCCTCACTCTTCAAAACGTTCAACCACGTTCCTCAAACTTCAATAATGTTCAGCCCCCTTCTGCATTTTTCAACAGTGTTCACCACCCTTCCTCACTCTTCAACAATGTTCACCCTCCCTTTCTCACTCTTCAACAGTGTTCACCCCGCTTCCTGAAACTTCAAGAGTGTTCACACCCCATCCTCAATCTAAAACAGTGTTCACCCATCTTCCTCACTCTTCAGCAGTGTTCAACCCACTTCCTCACTCTCCAACAGTGTTCACCCCCCTTCCTCACTCTTCCACAATTTTCAAACCCCTTGCTCAATCTTCAACAGTGTTCACCCCCCTTCTTCACTTATCAACAGTGTTCAACCCACTTCCTCACTCTCCAACTGTGTTCCTCCACCTTCCTTACCTTTCAACAATATTCTCCCCCCTTCCGCACTCTTCAACTGTGTTCACCCCCCTTCCTCAACCTTCAACAATGCTCACCCGACTTCCTCACTCATCAACAATACTCATCCACCTTCCTTACACTTCAACAGTGCTCCCATCCGTCCTCATCATTCAACAGTGTTCACTCCCCTTCCTCACCCTACAACAATGTTCACCCCCCGAACTCACTCTTCAACAGTGATCACCCCCCTTACTCACCCTTCAACAGTGTTCAAAACCCCCTTTCTTACTCTTCAAAACTGTTCACCCCCGTTCCTCACCCTTCAACAGTGTTCACCCCCCTTACTTACACTTCAACAGTCTTCACCACCCTTCCTCACTCTTCAACAGTGTTCACCCGCCTTCCTCATTCTTCACCAGTGCTCACCCTTCTTCCTGACTCTTCAACAGTGTTTAACACGCTTCGCCACTCTTCAACAGTGTTCAACACCCTTCCTCACCCATCAACAGTGTTCACCCCACTTCCTCAACCTTCAAAAGTGTTCACTCCCCTTCCTCACTCTTCAAAGGTGTTCACCCCCCCTTCCTCACAATTCAACACTTTTCACTCCCCTTCCTTACCCTTCCACAGTGTTCATCCCTCTTCCCCAACCTTCAACAGTGTTCACCCCACTTCGGACTCTTCAACAGTGTTCACCATGCTTCCTCAATCTTGAACAGTGTTCACCCCCCTTCCTCACCCTTCAAAAGTGTTCACCCCCTTCCTCACACTTCAACAGTGTTCACCTCCCATCCTCACTCTACAACAGTGTTCACCCACTTCCTCACTCTTCAACAGTGTTCACACCCCTTCCTTAAACTTCAACAGTGTTCACTCCCAATCCTCACTCTTCAACAGTGTTCAACCCACTTCCTCACTCTCCAAAAGTGTTCATCACACTTCCTTACCTCTCAACAATGTTTACCCCCCTTCCTCACTCTTCAACAGTGTTCACCACCCTTCCTCACTCTTCCACAATGTTCAAACCCCTTGCTCAATCTTCAACAGTGTTCACCCCCCTTCCTCACCCTTCAACAGTGTTCACTCCCCTTCCTCACCCTTCAACACTTCTCACTTCCATTCCACAACCTTCAACAGTGTTCATCCCCCTTCCTCACCCTTCACCAGTGTTCAGTCCCCTTCCTTAACCTTCAACAGAGTTCACCCCCTTCCTTACACTTCAAGAGTGTTCGCTCCCATTCCTCACGCTTCAACAGTGTTCACCCCACTTCCTCACTCTTCAACAGTGTTTACCCCCTTCCTCACTCTTCAACAATGTTCACCCACTTACTCACCCATCAACAGTGTACACTCCCCTTCCTCACCCTTCAACAGCGTTCACCCCCCTTCTTCACCACTCAACAGTGTTCTCCCCCCTTTCTCACCACTCAACAGTGTTCACCTCCCTTCCTCACTCTTCAACAGTGTTCACCCACTTCCTCACTCTTCAACAGTGTTCACCCCCCTTCCTCACTCTTCAAAATTGTTCACCCACTTCCTCACTCTTCAACAGTGTTCACCCCCCTTCCTCACTCTTCAAAATTGTTCACATTCCTTCTTCACTCTTCAACGGTGTTCACCCCCCTTCCTCATCCTTGAACAGTGTTCAAACCCCTTCCTCACCCTTCTACAATGTTAACACCCTTCCTCACCCTTCAACAGTGTTCACCACCCTGCCTCACTCTTCAAAATGTTCACCAACGTTCCTCACCCTTCAATAATGTTCAGTCCACTTCCGCATTCTTCAAAAATGTTCGCCACCCTTCCTCACTTTTCAACAGTGTTCACCTGCCCGTTCTCACACTTCAACAGTGTTCACCCCGCTTCCTTAACCTTCAAGAGTGTTCACACCACATCGTCAATCTACAACAGTGTTCACCCAAATTCCTCAATCTTCAGCAGTGTTCAACCCACTTCCTCACTCTCCAACAGTGTTCCTCCCCCTTCCTTACCTTTCAACAATGTTCACCCCCCTTCCTCACCCTTCAACAGTGTTCACCCCTCTTCCTCAACCCACAACAGTGTTCAGCCCCCTTCCTCACTCTTCAAAGGTGTTTATCCCCCTTCCTCACACTTCAACACTGTTCACCCCCCTTCCTCAACCTTCAAAAGTGTTCACCCCCCTTCCTCACCCTTCAACAGTGTTCAGTCCCCTTCCTTAACCTTCAACAGAGTTCACCCTCCTTCCTTACACTTCAAGAGTGTTCGCTCCCATTCCTCACGCTTCAACAGTGTTCACCCCACTTCCTCACTCTTCAACAGTGTTTACCCCCTTCCTCACTCTTCAACAATGTTCACCCACTTACTCACCCATCAACAGTGTACACTCCCCTTCCTCACCCTTCAACAGCGTTCACCCCCTTCTTCACCACTCAACAGTGTTCTCCTCCCTTTCTCACCACTCAACAGTGTTCACCTCCCTTCCTCACTCTTCAACAGCGTTCACCCACTTCCTCACTCTTCAACAGTGTTCACCCCCCTTCCTCACTCTTCAAAATTGTTCACCCACTTCCTCACTCTTCAACAGTGTTCACCCCCCTTCCTCACTCTTTAAAATTGTTCACATTCCTTCTTCACTCTTCAACGGTGTTCACCCCCCTTCCTCATCCTTGAACAGTGTTCAAACCCCTTCCTCACCCTTCTACAATGTTAACACCCTTCCTCACCCTTCAACAGTGTTCACCACCCTGCCTCACTCTTCAAAATGTTCACCAACGTTCCTCACCCTTCAATAATGTTCAGTCCACTTCCGCATTCTTCAAAAATGTTCGCCACCCTTCCTCACTTTTCAACAGTGTTCACCTGCCCGTTCTCACACTTCAACAGTGTTCACCCCGCTTCCTTAACCTTCAAGAGTGTTCACACCACATCGTCAATCTACAACAGTGTTCACCCAAATTCCTCAATCTTCAGCAGTGTTCAACCCACTTCCTCACTCTCCAACAGTGTTCCTCCCCCTTCCTTACCTTTCAACAATGTTCACCCCCCTTCCTCACCCTTCAACAGTGTTCACCCCTCTTCCTCAACCCACAACAGTGTTCAGCCCCCTTCCTCACTCTTCAAAGGTGTTTATCCCCCTTCCTCACACTTCAACACTGTTCACCCCCCTTCCTCAACCTTCAAAAGTGTTCACCCCCCTTCCTCACCCTTCAACAGTGTTCAGTCCCCTTCCTTAACCTTCAACAGAGTTCACCCTCCTTCCTTACACTTCAAGAGTGTTCGCTCCCATTCCTCACGCTTCAACAGTGTTCACCCCACTTCCTCACTCTTCAACAGTGTTTACCCCCTTCCTCACTCTTCAACAATGTTCACCCACTTACTCACCCATCAACAGTGTACACTCCCCTTCCTCACCCTTCAACAGCGTTCACCCCCTTCTTCACCACTCAACAGTGTTCTCCTCCCTTTCTCACCACTCAACAGTGTTCACCTCCCTTCCTCACTCTTCAACAGCGTTCACCCACTTCCTCACTCTTCAACAGTGTTCACCCCCCTTCCTCACTCTTCAAAATTGTTCACCCACTTCCTCACTCTTCAACAGTGTTCACCCCCCTTCCTCACTCTTTAAAATTGTTCACATTCCTTCTTCACTCTTCAACGGTGTTCACCCCCCTTCCTCATCCTTGAACAGTGTTCAAACCCCTTCCTCACCCTTCTACAATGTTAACACCCTTCCTCACCCTTCAACAGTGTTCACCACCCTGCCTCACTCTTCAAAATGTTCACCAACGTTCCTCACCCTTCAATAATGTTCAGTCCACTTCCGCATTCTTCAAAAATGTTCGCCACCCTTCCTCACTTTTCAACAGTGTTCACCTGCCCGTTCTCACACTTCAACAGTGTTCACCCCGCTTCCTTAACCTTCAAGAGTGTTCACACCACATCGTCAATCTACAACAGTGTTCACCCAAATTCCTCAATCTTCAGCAGTGTTCAACCCACTTCCTCACTCTCCAACAGTGTTCCTCCCCCTTCCTTACCTTTCAACAATGTTCACCCCCCTTCCTCACCCTTCAACAGTGTTCACCCCTCTTCCTCAACCCACAACAGTGTTCAGCCCCCTTCCTCACTCTTCAAAGGTGTTTATCCCCCTTCCTCACACTTCAACACTGTTCACCCCCCTTCCTCAACCTTCAAAAGTGTTCACCCCCCTTCCTCACCCTTCAACAGTGTTCAGTCCCCTTCCTTAACCTTCAACAGAGTTCACCCTCCTTCCTTACACTTCAACAGTGTTCGCTCCCATTCCTCACGCTTCAACAGTGTTCACCACCCTTCCTCACCCTTCAACAGTGTTCAACCCCCTTCCTCACCCTTCAACAGTGTTCACCTCCCATCCTCACTCTACAGCAGTGTTCACCCACTTCCTCACTCTTTAACAGTGTTCACACCCCTTCATTAACCTTCAACAGAGTTCACCCTCCTTCCTTACACTTCAAGAGTGTTCTTACCTCTTCACCACCCTTCAACAGTGTTCACAGCTCCTCCGTACCCTTCAACAGTGTTAACCACGCTTCGTCACTCTTCAACAGTGTTCACCCCCCTTCCTCACCCTTCAACAGTGTTCACCCCCCTTCCTCACTCTTCAAAAGTGTTCACCCCCCTTCCTCACTCTTCCACAATGTTCAAACCCCTTGCGCAATCTTCAACAATGTTCACCCCACTTCCTCACCCTTCAAAAGTGTTCACCCAGTTCCTCACACTTCAACAGTTGTCACCCCCAATCTTCACCCTTCAACACAATTCACCCACATTCCTCACCTTTCAACAGTGTTCACCCCCCTTCCTCAACCTTCAAGAGTGTTCACCCCCCCTTCCTCACTCTTCAAAGGTGTTTATCCCCCTTCCTCACACTTCAACACTGTTCACCCCCATTCATCACCATTCAACAGTGTTCACCCCCCTTCATCACTCTTCAAAGATGTTCACCCACCTTCCTCACACTTCAACAGTGTACACTCCCCTTCCTCACCCTTCAACAGTGTTCAACCCCGTTCCTTAACCTTCAAAAGTGTTCAACCCCCTTCCTCACAGTTCAACAGTGTTCAGTCCCCTTCCTTAACCTTCAACAGAGTTCACCCTCCTTCCTTAAACTTCAACAGTGTTCGCTCCCATTCCTCACCCTTCAACAGTGTTCACCACCCTTCCTCACCCTTCAACAGTGTTCAGCCGCTTTCCGCATCCTTCAACCGTGTTCACCTCTCTACCTCACCTTTCAACAGTTTTCAACCCCCTTCCACTCTCTTCAAAAATTTTCAACCCCCTTCAACACCCTTCAACAGTGTTCACCCCCATTCATCACTCTTTAAAGATGTTCACCCCCCTTCCTCACCCTTCAACAGTGTTCAACCAGTTCCTCACCCTCCAACAGTGTTCACCCCCAATCTTCACCCTTCAACACAATTCACCCCCATTCCTCACCCTTCAACAGTGTTCACCACCCTTCCTCAACCTTCAACAGTGTTCACAACCCTTCCTCACTCTTCAAAGGTGTTTATCCCCCTTCCTCACACTTCAACACTGTTCACCCCCATTCATCACCCTTCAACAGTGTTCACCAACCTTCCTCACCCTTCAACAGTGTTCACACCCCTTCCTCACCCTTCAACAGTGTTCACCCAGTTCCTCACCCTCCAACAGTGTTCACCCCCAATCTTCACCCTTCAACACAATTCACCCCCATTCCTCAACCTTCAACAGTGTTCACAACCCTTCCTCACTCTTCAAAGGTGTTTATCCCCCTTCCTCGCACTTCAACACTGTTCACCCCCATTCATCACCCTTCAACTGTGTTCACCAACCTTCCTCACCCTTCTACAGTGTTCACTCCCCTTCCTCACCCTTCAACAGGGTTCAGTCGCATTTCTTCACCTTCAACAGAGTTCACCCTCCTTCCTCACCCTTCAACAGTGTTCACCCCCATTCCTCACATTTTAACTGTTTTCAGCCCCCTTCCTCTCTCTTCAAAAACGTTCCACCCCCTTCTTCACCCTTCAACAGTGTTCACCCCCCTTCATCACTCTTCAAAGATGTTCACCCACCTTCCTCACACTTCAACAGTGTTCACTCCCCTTCCTTACCCTTCAATAGTGTTCACCTGTCTTCCTCACTCTTCAACAGTGTTTACCCCCTTACACACACTTCAACAGTGTACACTCCCCTTCCTCACTCTTCAACAGTGTACACTCCCCTTCCTCACTCTTCAACAGTGTTCACCCCCCTTCCTCACTCTTCAACAGGGTTCACCCCCCTTCCTCACTCTTCAACAGTGTACACTCCCCTTCCTCACTCTTCAACAGTGTTCACCCCCCTTCCTCACTCTTCAACAGTGTTCACCCCCCTTCCTCACTCTTCAACAGGGTTCACCCCCCTTCCTCACTCTTCAACAGGGTTCACCCCCCTTCCTCACTCTTCAACAGTGTTCACCCCCCTTCCTCACTCTTCAACAGTGTACACTCCCCTTCCTCACTCTTCAACAGTGTTCACCCCCCTTCCTCACTCTTCAACAGTGTTCACACCCCTTCCTCACTCTTCAACAGTGTTCACACCCCTTCCTCACTCTTCAACAGTGTTTACCCCCTTACACACACTTCAACAGTGTTCACCCCCCTTCCTCACTCTGCAAGTGTTCACCCCCCTTCCTCATCCTTCAACAGTGTTCACCCCCCTTCCTCAACCTTCTACAATGTTAACACCCTTCCTCACACTTCAACCGTATTAATCCGCCCTTCCTCACACTTCAACAGTGTTCACCACCCTGCCTCACTCTTCAAAATGTTCACCCACTTTCCTCAAACTTCAATATTGTTCAGCCCCCTTCTGCATTCTTCAACAGTGTTCACCACCCTTCCTCACTTTTCAACAGTGTTCACCCACGTTCCTCAAACTTCAATATTGTTCAGCCCCCTTCTGTATTCTTCAACAGTGTTCACCACCCTTCCTCACTTTTCAACAGTGTTCACCCTCCCTTTCTCACTCTTCAACAGTGTTCACCCTGCTTCCTTAACCTTCAAGAGTGTTCACACCCCATCCTCAATCTACAACAGTGTTCACCCCCCTTCCTCACTCTTCCACAATTTTCAAACCCCTTGCTCAATCTACAACAGTGTTCACCCACCTTCCTCATTCATCAACAGCGTTCACCCACCTTCCTCACTCATCAACAGTGTTCAACCCACTTCCTCACTCTCCAACTGTATTCCTCCACCTTCCGTACCTTTCAACAATGTTCACCCCCTTTCCTCACTCTTCAACAGTTTTCACCCCCCTTCCTCAACCTATAACAGTTCTCACCCGACTTCCTCACTCATCAACAATATTCATCCACCTTCCTTACACTTCAACAGTGCTCCCATCCGTCCTCATCCTTCAACAGTGTTCAGCCGATTTCTGCATCCTTCCACCGTGTTCACCCCTCTACCTCACCTTGCAACAGTTTCCAAACCCCTTCCTCTCTCTTCAAAAATGTTCACCCACCTTCCTCACACTTCAACAGTGTTCACCCCCCTTCATCACTCTTCAAAAATGTTCACCCAACTTCCTCACTCTTGAACAATGTTCAAAATCCTTTCTCACTCTTCAACAGTGTTCATCCTGCTTCCTTAACCTTCAACAGTGTTCACAACCCTTCCTCACTCTTCAAAGGTGTTTATCCCCCTTCCTCACACTTCAACACTGTTCACCCCCATTCATCACCCTTCAACAGTGTTCACCAACCTTCCTCACCCTTCAACAGTGCTCACACCCCTTCCTCACCCTTCAACAGTGTTCACCCAGTTCCTCACCCTCCAACAGTGTTCACCCCCAATCTTCACCCTTCAACACAATTCACCCCCATTCCTCAACCTTCAACAGTGTTCACAACCCTTCCTCACTCTTCAAAGGTGTTTATCCCCCTTCCTCGCACTTCAACACTGTTCACCCCCATTCATCACCCTTCAACTGTGTTCACCAACCTTCCTCACCCTTCTACAGTGTTCACTCCCCTTCCTCACCCTTCAACAGGGTTCAGTCGCATTTCTTCACCTTCAACAGAGTTCACCCTCCTTCCTCACCCTTCAACAGTGTTCACCCCCATTCCTCACATTTTAACTGTTTTCAGCCCCCTTCCTCTCTCTTCAAAAACGTTCCACCCCCTTCTTCACCCTTCAACAGTGTTCACCCCCCTTCATCACTCTTCAAAGATGTTCACCCACCTTCCTCACACTTCAACAGTGTTCACTCCCCTTCCTTACCCTTCAATAGTGTTCACCTGTCTTCCTCACTCTTCAACAGTGTTTACCCCCTTACACACACTTCAACAGTGTACACTCCCCTTCCTCACTCTTCAACAGTGTACACTCCCCTTCCTCACTCTTCAACAGTGTTCACCCCCCTTCCTCACTCTTCAACAGGGTTCACCCCCCTTCCTCACTCTTCAACAGTGTACACTCCCCTTCCTCACTCTTCAACAGTGTTCACCCCCCTTCCTCACTCTTCAACAGTGTTCACCCCCCTTCCTCACTCTTCAACAGGGTTCACCCCCCTTCCTCACTCTTCAACAGGGTTCACCCCCCTTCCTCACTCTTCAACAGTGTTCACCCCCCTTCCTCACTCTTCAACAGTGTACACTCCCCTTCCTCACTCTTCAACAGTGTTCACCCCCCTTCCTCACTCTTCAACAGTGTTCACACCCCTTCCTCACTCTTCAACAGTGTTCACACCCCTTCCTCACTCTTCAACAGTGTTTACCCCCTTACACACACTTCAACAGTGTTCACCCCCCTTCCTCACTCTGCAAGTGTTCACCCCCCTTCCTCATCCTTCAACAGTGTTCACCCCCCTTCCTCAACCTTCTACAATGTTAACACCCTTCCTCACACTTCAACCGTATTAATCCGCCCTTCCTCACACTTCAACAGTGTTCACCACCCTGCCTCACTCTTCAAAATGTTCACCCACTTTCCTCAAACTTCAATATTGTTCAGCCCCCTTCTGCATTCTTCAACAGTGTTCACCACCCTTCCTCACTTTTCAACAGTGTTCACCCACGTTCCTCAAACTTCAATATTGTTCAGCCCCCTTCTGTATTCTTCAACAGTGTTCACCACCCTTCCTCACTTTTCAACAGTGTTCACCCTCCCTTTCTCACTCTTCAACAGTGTTCACCCTGCTTCCTTAACCTTCAAGAGTGTTCACACCCCATCCTCAATCTACAACAGTGTTCACCCCCCTTCCTCACTCTTCCACAATTTTCAAACCCCTTGCTCAATCTACAACAGTGTTCACCCACCTTCCTCATTCATCAACAGCGTTCACCCACCTTCCTCACTCATCAACAGTGTTCAACCCACTTCCTCACTCTCCAACTGTATTCCTCCACCTTCCGTACCTTTCAACAATGTTCACCCCCTTTCCTCACTCTTCAACAGTTTTCACCCCCCTTCCTCAACCCATAACAGTTCTCACCCGACTTCCTCACTCATCAACAATATTCATCAACCTTCCTTACACTTCAACAGTGCTCCCATCCGTCCTGATCCTTCAACAGTGTTCAGCCGATTTCCGCATCCTTCAACCGTGTTCACCCCTCTACCTCACCTTTCAACAGTTTTCAAACCCCTTCCTCTCTCTTCAAAAATGTTCACCCACCTTCCTCACACTTCAACAGTGTTCACCCCCTTCCTCACTCTGCAACAGAGTTCAGCCCCCATCCTCACTGTTCAAAAGTGTTCACCCCCCTTCCTCACCCTTCACCAGTGTTCAGTCCCCTTCCTTAACCTTCAACAGAGTTCACCCTCCTTCCTTACCCTTCAACAGTGTTCGCTCCCATTCTTCACCCTTCAACAGTGTTCACCACCCTTCCTCACCCTTCAACAGTGTTCAGCCGCTTTCCGCATCCTTCAACCATGTTCACCCGTCTACCTCACCTTTCAACAGTTTTCAACCCACTTCCACTCTCTTCAAAAATGTTCAACCCCCTTCCTCACCCTTCAACAGTGTTCACCCCCCTTCATCACTCTTTAAAGATGTTCACCCACCTTCCTCACTCTTCAACAGTGTACACCCCCCTTCCTCACTCTGCAACATTGTTCACCCCCTTCCTCACTCTGCAACAGAGTTCAGCCCCCTTCCTCACTCTTCAAAAGTGTTTACATACCTTCTTCACTCTTCAACAGTGTTCACCCCCCTTCCTCATCCTTCAACAGTGTTCATCCCCTTCCTCATCCTTCTATAATGTTAACACCCTTCCTCACACTTCAACCATATTAACGCGCCCTTCCTCACCCTTCAACAGTGGTCACCACCCTGCCTCACTCATCAAAATGTTCACCCATGTTACTCACCCTTCAATATTGTTCAGCCCCCTTCCGCATTCTTCAACATTGTTCACCATCTTCCTCACTTTTCAACAATGTTCACCCTCCCTTTCTCACTCTTCAACAGTGTTCACCCCCCTTCCTTAACCTTCAAGAGTGGTCACACCCCATCCTCAATCTACAACAGTGTACACCCAGCTTCCTCACTCTTCAAAAGTGTTGAAACCACTTCTTCACTCTCCAACAGTGTTCCTCCCCCTTCCTTACCTTTCAAAAATGTTCACCCCCCCTTCCTCAATCTCCAACAGTGTTCACCCCCCTTCTTCACCCTTCAACAGTGTTCAACAGTAACTCACCCTTCAAGATTGTTCACCCCCAATCTTCACCCTTCAACACAATTCTCCCTCATTCCTCACCCTTCAACAGTGTTCACCTCCCTTCCTCAACCTTCAACAGTGTTCACCCCCCTTCCTCACTCTTCAAAGGTGTTCATCCCCCTTCCTCACACTTCAACACTGTTCACCCCCATCATCACCCTACAACAGTGTTCACCAACATTCCTCACCCTTCAACAGTGTTCACTCCCCTTCCTCAACCTTCAACAGTGTTCACCCCCCTTCCTCACTCTTCAAAGGTGTTCATCCCCCTTCCTCACACTTCAACACTGTTCACCCCCATCATCACCCTACAACAGTGTTCACCAACATTCCTCACCCTTCAACAGTGTTCACTCCCCTTCCTCACCCTTCAACAGGGTTCAGTCCCCTTCTTCACCTTCAACAGAGTTCACCCTCCTTCCTTACACTTCAACAGTGTTCGCTCCCATTCCTCACACTTCAACAGTGTTCAACCCCATTCCTCAAAGTTTAACTGTTTTCATCCCCTTTCCTCTCTCTTCAAAAACGTTCAACCCTCTTTTTCACCCTTCAACAGTGTTCACCCCCTTCATCACTCTTCAAAGATGTTCACTCACCTTCCTCACACTTCAACAGTGTTCATGCCCCTTCCTTACCCTTCAAAAGTATTCAACTGTCTTCCTCACTCTTCAACAGTGTTTACCCCCTTACACACACTTCAACAGTGTACACTCCCCTTCCTCACTCTACAACAGTGTTCACACCCCTTCCTCACCCTTCAAAAGTGTTCACATCCCTTCTTCACTCTTCAACAGTGTTCACCGCCCTTCCTCATCCTTCAATAGTGTTCAGCCCCCTTCCTCAACCTTCTACAATGTTAACACGCTTCCTCACACTTCAACCGTATTAACCCGCCCTTCCTCACACTTCAACAGTGTTCACCACCCTGCCTCACTCTTCAAAATGTTCACCCACTTTCCTCAAACTTCAATATTGTTCAGCTCCCTTCTGCATTCTTCAACAGTGTTCAGTCCCCTTCCTTAACCTTCAACAGAGTTCACCCTCCTTCCTTACACTTCAACAGTGTTCGCTCCTATTCCTCACCCTTCAACAGTGTTCACCACCCTTCCTCACCCTTCAACAGTGTTCAGCCGCTTTCCGCATTCTTCAACCGTGTTCACCCCTCCACCTTACCTTTCAACGGTTTTCAACCCCCTTCCTCTCTCTTCAAAAATGTTCAACCCGCTTCCTTGCCCTTCAACAGTGTTCACCCCACTTCATCACTCTTCAAAGATGTTCACCCAACTTCCTCACACTTCAAAAGTGTTCACCCCCCTTCCTCACTCTGCAACAGTGTTCACACCCGTTCCTTACCCTTCAACAGTGTTCACCCCCTTCCTCACTCTGCAACAGAGTTCAGCCCCCTTCCTCACTCTTTAAAAGTGTTCACATCCCTTCCTCACTCTTCAACAGTGTTCACCCCCCTTCCTCACTCTGCAACATTGTTCACCCCCTTCCTCACTCTGCAACAGAGTTCAGCCCCCTTCCTCACTCTTTAAAAGTGTTCACATCCCTTCCTCACTCTTCAACAGTGTTCACCCCCCTTCCTCATCCTTCAACAGTGTTCACCCCCCTTCCTCACCCTCCTATAATGTTAACACCCTTCCTCACACTTCAACCGTATTAACCCGCCCTTCCTCACCCTTCAGCAGTGGTCACCACCCTGCCTCACTCTTCAAAATGTTCACCCACGTTCCTCAACCTTCAATATTGTTCAGCCCCCTTCCGCATTCTTCAACATTGTTCACCACCCTTCCTCACTTTTCAACAATGTTCACCCTCCCTTTCTCACTCTTCAACAGTGTTCACCCCCTTCCTTAACCTTCAAGAGTTTTCACACCCCATCCTCAATCTACAACAGTGTACACCCAGCTTCCTCACTCTTCAACAGTGTTGAAACCACTTCCTCACTCTCCAACAGTGTTCCTCCCCCTTCCTTAACTTTCAACAATGTTCACCCCCCTTCCTCACTCTTCAAAAGTGTTCACCCCCCTTCCTCACTCTTCCACAATGTTCAAACCCCTTGCACAATCTTCAACAGTGTTTACCCCCATTCCTCACCCTTCAACAGTGTTCACCACCCTTCCTCAACCTTCAACAGTGTTCACCCCCCTTCCTCACTCTTCAAAGGTGTTTATCCCCCTTCCTTACACTTCAACACTGTTCACCCCCATTCATCACCCTTGAAAAGTTTTCACCAACCTTCCTCACCCTTCAACAGTGTTCACTCCCCTTCCTCACCCATCAACAGGGTTCAGTCGCCTTCCTTCAGCATCAACAGAGTTCAACCTCCTTCCTCACCCTTCAACAGTGTTCACCCCCATTCCTCACATTTTAACTGTTTTCAGCCCCCTTCCTCGCTCTTCAAAAACGTTCAACCCCCTTCTTCACCCTTCAACAGTGTTCACCCCCTTCATCACTCTTCAAAGATGTTCACCCACCTTCCTCAAACTTCAACAGTGTTCACTCCCCTTCCTTACCCTTCAATAGTGTTCACCTGTGTTCCTCACTCTTCAACAGTGTTTACCCCCTTACACACACTTCAACAGTGTACACTCCCCTTCCTCACTCTTCAACAGTGTACACTCCCCTTCCTCACTCTTCAACAGGGTTCACCCCCCTTCCTCACTCTTCAACAGGGTTCACCCCCATTCCTTATCCATAGCAGTGTTCACCCCTCTTCCTCACTCTGCAAGTGTTCACCCCCCTTCCTCATCCTTCAACAGTGTTCACCCCCCTTCCTCAACCTTCTACAATGTTTACACCCTTCCTTCACACTTCAACCGTATTAATCCGCCCTTCCTCACACTTCAACAGTGTTCACCACCCTGCCTCACTCTTCAAAATGTTCACCCAGGTTCCTCAAACTTCAATATTGTTCAGCCCCCTTCTGCATTCTTCAACAGTGTTCACCGCCCTTCCTCACTTGTCAACAGTGTTCACCCTCCCTTTCTCACTCTTCAACAGTGTTCACCCTGCTTCCTTAACCTTCAAGAGTGTTCACACCCCATCCTCAATCTACAACAGTGTTCACCCCCCTTCCTCACTCTTCCACAATTTTCAAACCCCTTGCTCAATCTACAGCAGTGTTCACCCACCTTCCTCATTCATCAACAGCGTTCACCCACCTTCCTCACTCATCAACAGTGTTCAACCCACTTCCTCACTCCCCAACTGTATTCCTCCACCTTCCGTACCTTTCAACAATGTTCACCCCCTTTCCTCACTCTTCAACAGTTTTCACCCCCCTTCCTCAACCTATAACAGTTCTCACCCGACTTCCTCACTCATCAACAATATTCATCCACCTTCCTTACACTTCAACAGTGCTCCCATCCGTCCTCATCCTTCAACAGTGTTCAGCCGATTTCTGCATCCTTCCACCGTGTTCACCCCTCTACCTCACCTTGCAACAGTTTCCAAACCCCTTCCTCTCTCTTCAAAAATGTTCACCCACCTTCCTCACACTTCAACAGTGTTCACCCCCCTTCATCACTCTTCAAAAATGTTCACCCAACTTCCTCACTCTTGAACAATGTTCAAAATCCTTTCTCACTCTTCAACAGTGTTCATCCTGCTTCCTTAACCTTCAAGAGTGTTCACACCCCATCCTCAATCTACAACAGTGTTCACCCACCTTCCTCACTCTTCAGCAGTGTTCAACCCACTTCCTCGCCCTCCAGCAGTGTTCCTCCCCCTTCCTTACCTTTCAACAATGTTCACCCCCTTCCTCACTCTTCAACAGTGTTCACCCCCCTTCCTCACTCTTCCACAATTTTCAAACCCCTTGCTCAATCTACAACAGCGTTCACCCAACTTCTTCATTCATCAACAGTGTTAAACTCACTTCCTCACTCTCCAACTGTGTTCCTCCACCTTCCTTACCTTTCAACAATGTTCACCCCCTTTCCTCACTCTTCAACAGTGTTCACCTCCCTTCCTCAACCTTCAACAGTTCTCACCCGACTTCCTCACTCATCAACAATATTCATCCATCTTCCTTACACTTCAACAGTGCTCCCATCCGTCCTCATCCTTCAACAGTGTTCACTCCCCTTCCTCACCCTTCAACAGTGTTCACCCCCCGAACTCACTCTTCAAAACTGTTCACCCCCCTTACTCACCATTCAACAGTGTTCACCCCGCTTTCTTAACCTTCAAGAGTGTTCACACCCCATCCTCAATCTAAAACAGTGTTCACCCACCTTCCTCATCTTCAGCAGTGTTCAACCCAATTCCTCACTCTCCAACAGTGTTCCTCCCCCTTCCTTACCTTTCAACAATGTTCACCCCCCTTCCTCACACTTCAACAGTGTTCACCCCTCTTCCTCAAACTTCAACAGTGTTCACCCGCCTTCCTCAGTCTTCAAAGGTGTTAATCCCCCTTTCGCACTCTTCAAGTGTTCACCAACCTTCCTCACCCTTCAACAGTGTTCACTCCCCTTCCTCACCCTTCAAAAGTGTTCAGCCCCCTTCCTTACCCTTCAAAAGTGTTCACCCCCCTTCCTCACCCTTCAACAGTTGTCAGTCCACTTCCTTAACCTTCAACAAAGTTCACCCTCCTTCCTTACACTTCAACAGTGTTCGCTCCCATTCCTCACCCTTCAACATTGTTCAGCCGCTTTCCTCATCCTCAACCGCGTTCACCCCTCTACATCACCTTTTAACAGTTTTCAACCCCCTTCCTCTCTCTTCAAAAATGTTCAACCCCCTTCCTCACCCTTCAACAGTGTTCACCCCCCTTCATCACTCTTCAAAGATGTTCACCAACCTTCCTCACACTTTAACAGTTTTCACCCCCTTCCTCACCCTTCAACAGTGTTCACCCCCTTCCTCAGTCTGCAGCAGTGTTCAGCCCCCTTCCTCACTCTTCAACAGTGTTCACCAGCCTGCCTCACTCTTCAAAATGTTCACCCACGTTCCTCACCCTTCAACAGTGTTCACCTGCCCTTTCTCACTCTTCAACAGTGTTCACCCCGCTTCCTTAACCTTCAAGAGTGTTCGCACCCCAACCTCAATCTACCAGAGTGTTCACCCAACTTCCGCAACCTTCAGCAGTGTTCAACACACTTCCTCACTCTCCAACAGTGTTCCTTCCCCTTCCTTACCTTTCAGCAATGTTCACACCCCTTCGTCACCCTTCAACAGTGTTCACCACTCTTCCTCAACCTTCAACATTGTTCACCCCCCTTCCTCACTCTTCAAAGGTGTTTATCCCCCTTCCTCACCCTTCAATAGTGTTCACCTCCCTTCATCACTCTTCAAAGATGTTCATCCAAATTCCTCACACTTCAACAGTGTTCACCCCCCTTCCTCACTCTGCAACATTGTTCACCCCCTTCCTCACCCTTCAACAGTGTTCACCCCCTTCCTCACTCTGCAACAGTGTTCAGACCCCTTCCTCACTCTTCAAAAGTGTTCACATCCCTTCTTCACTCTTCAACAGTGTTCACCCTCCTTCCTCATCCTTCAACAGTGTTCACCGCCCTTCCTCACCCTTCTATAATGTTAACACCCTTCCTCACTCTTCAACCGAATTAACCCCCCCCTTCCTCACCCTTCAACAGTGGTTACCACCCTGCCTCACTCTTCAAAATGTTCAC
Source organism: Carcharodon carcharias (assembly GCF_017639515.1). NCBI lineage: Eukaryota > Metazoa > Chordata > Chondrichthyes > Lamniformes > Lamnidae > Carcharodon > Carcharodon carcharias. The sequence goes on along the minus strand of NC_054483.1, from coordinate 2,694,039 downwards.
CCACATTCCTCAACCTTCAATATTGTTCAGCCCCCTTCCGCATTCTTCAACATTGTTCACCACCCTTCCTCACTCTTCAACAATGTTCACCCTCCCTTTCTCACTCTTCAACAGTGTTCACCCCCCTTCCTTAACCTTCAAGAGTGTTCACACCCCATCATCAATCTACAACAGTGGACACCCCGCTTCCTCACTCTTCAACAGTGTTGAAACCACTTCCTCACTCTCCAACAGTGTTCTTCGCCCCCTTCCTTACCTTTCAACAATGTTCACACCCCCTTCCTCACTCTTCAACAGTGTTCACCCCCCTTCCTCACTCTTCCCTAATGTTCAAACCCCTTGCGCAATCTTCCACAGTGTTCAATCCCTTCCTCACTCTTCAAAATTGTTCACATCCCTTCTTCACTCTTCAACAGTGTTTACACCCCTTCCTCACCCTTCTACAAAGTTGACACCCTTCCTCACCCTTCAACAGTTTTCACCACCCTGCCTCACTCTTCAAAATGGTCACCCACGTTCCTCACCCTTCAATATTGTTCTGTCCCCTTCCGCATTCTTCAACAATGTTCACCACCCTTCCTCGCGTTTCAACAGTGTTCACCCGCCCTTTCTCACTCTTCACAGTGTTCACCCTGCTTCCTTCACCTTCAAGAGTGTTCACACCCCATCCTCAATCTACAACAGTGTTCACCCACCTTCCTCAATCTTCAGCAGTGTTCAACCCACTTCCTCACTCTCCAACAGTGTTCCTCCAACTTCCTTTCCTTTCAAAAATGTTCACCACCGTTCCTCGCCCTGCAACAGTGTTCACTCCCCTTACTCTCACATCAACAGTCTTCACCACCCTTCCTCACTCTTCAACAATATTCACCCACCTTCCTCATTCTTCACCAGTGTTCACCCCTCTTCCTGACGCTTCAAAAGTGTTCACCACTCTTTGTCACTCTTCAACAGTGTTCACCCCCCCTTCCTCACCCATCAACAGTGTTCAACCCCTTCCTCAACCTTCAAAATTGTTCACTCCCCTTCCTCACTCTTCAAAGGTGTTCACCCCCGTCCCTCACAATTCAATACTTTTCACTCCCCTTCCTTACCCTTCAACAGTGTTCATCCCTCTTCCCCACCCTTCAACAGTGTTCACCGCACTTCCTAACTCTTCAACAGTGTTCAACCCCCTTCCTCACCCTTCAACAGTGTTCACCCCCCTTTCTCACCCTTCAACTTTGTTCACCTCCCATCCTCACTCTACAAGAGTGTTCACCCACTTCCTCACTCTTCAACAGTGTTCACACCCCTTCCTTAACCTTCAACAGTGTTCACCCCCCATCCTCAATCTACAACAGTGTTCACGCACCTTCCTCACTCTTCAACAGTGTTCAACCCACTTCCTCACTCTCCAAAAGTGTTCATCCCCCTTCCTTACCTTTCAACAATGTTCACCCCCCTTCCTCACTCTGCAACAGTGTTCACCCCCCTTCCTCACTCTTCCACAATGTTCAAACCCCTTGCTCAAACTTCAACAGTGTTCACCCATGTTCCTCACCCTTCAACAGTGTTCACACAATTCCTCACCCTTCAACAGTGTTCACCCTCCTTCCTCACACTTCAACGCTGTTCACCCCCCTTCCTCAACCTTCAACACTGTTCACCAACCTTCCTCACCCTTCAAAAGTGTTCACTCACCTTCCTCACACTTCTACAGTTTTTACTTCCATTCCACACCCTTCAACAATGTTCACCCCCCTTCCTCACCATTCACCAGTGTTCAGTCCTCTTCCTTTACCTTCAGCAGAGTTCACCCCCCTTCCTCACACTTCAACAGTGTTCAGTCCCCTTCCTTACCATTCAAAAGTGTTGACCCCTCTTCCTCACCCTTCAACAGTGTTCACCCCCCTTCCTCAACCTTCAACACTGTTCAACCCTCTTCCTCACCCTTCAACAGTTTTCACCAACCTTCCTCATGCTTCAAAAGTGTTCACACCCCTCCCTCGCTCTTCAAAGGTGTTTATTCCCCTTCCTCACTCTTCAACAGTTTTCACTTCCATTCCACACCCTTCAACAGTGTTCACCCCACTTCCTTACCCTTCAAAAGTGTTCACACCCCTTCCTTTCCCTTCACCAGTGTTCAGTCCCCTTCCTTAACCTTCAACAGAGTTTACTCCCCTTCCTTACACTTCAACCGTGTTCGCTCCCATTCCTCACCCTTCAACAGTGTTCAGCCCCCTTCCTCACCCTTCAACAGTGTTCAGCCACTTTCCGCATTCTTCAACAGTGTTCACCCCTCTTCCTCACCTTTTAACAGTTTTCAACCCAACTCCACTCCCATCAAAAATGTTCACCCACCTTCCTCACACTTCAACAGTGTTCACTCACCTTCCTTACCCTTCAAAATTGTTCACCTCTCTTCCTCTCCCATCAACAGTGTTCACCCCACTTCCTCACCCTTCAACAGTTCCCACCCCCTTCCTCACTCTTCAACAGTGTTCACCCACATTCCTTACCCTTCAACAGTGTTCACCCCCCTTCCTCACTCTGCAGCAGTGTTCACCCCCCTTCCTTACTCTTCAAAAGTGTTCACATCCCCTCTTCACTCTTCAACAGTGTTCACCCCCCTTCCTCATCCTTCAACAGTGTTCACAGCCATTCCTCACCCTTCTACAATGTTAACACACTTCCTCACACTTCCACCGTATTAACCCACCCTTCCTCACACTTCAACAGTGTTCATCAGCCTGCTTCAATCTTCAAAATGTTCACCCACATTCCTCAACCTTAAATATTGTTCAAATTACTTCCACATTCTTCAACAGTGTTGACCACCCTTCCTCACTTTTCAAAAGTGTTCACCCCCACTTCCTTAACCTTCAAGAGTGTTCACACCCCATCCTCAATCTACAACAGTGTTCACCCACCTTCCTCACTCTTCAGCAGTGTTCAACCCACTTCCTCACTTTCCAACAGTGTTCCTCCGCCTTCCTTACCTTTCAACAAGGTTCACCCCCCTTCCTCACTCTTCAACAGTGTTCACCCAATTCCTCACCCTTCAACAGTGTTCACCCCTCATCGTCACCCTTCAACAGAATTCACCCCCATTCCTCACCCTTCAGCAGTGTTCACCCCCCTTCCTCAACCTTCAACAGTGTTCACCCCCCTTCCTCACTCTTCAAATTTGTTTATCCCCCTTCCTCACACTTCAACACTGTTCACCTGCCTTCCTCACACTTCAAAAGTGTTCACCAAACTTCCTCACCTTTCAACAGTGTTCACTCCCCTTCCTTACCCTTCAACAGTGTTCACCCCTCTTCCTCACCCTTCAATATTGTTCAGTCCCCTTCCTTAACCTTCAACAGTGTTCAGCCGCTTTCCTCATCCTTCAAACATGTTCACCCATTTTCCTCACCGTTTAAAAGTTTTCAACCCCCTTCCTCTATCCTCATAAACGTTCAACCCCCTTCCTCACACTTCAACAGTGTTCACTCCCCTTCCTTACCCTTCAAAAGTGTTCACCCATCTTCCACTCCCTTCAACAGTGTTCAGCCCACTTCTTCACCCTTCAACAGTGTTCACCCCCCTTCCTCACTCTTCAACAGTGTTCATCCCCTTACACACCCTTCAACAGTGTACACTCCCCTTCCTCACTCTTCAAAAGTGTTCAACCCCTGCCTCACTCTTCAACAGTGTTCACCCCCCTTCCTTACCCTTCAACAGTGTTCAACCCCCTTCCTCATTCTTCAAAAGTGTTCACATCCCTTCTTCACTTTTCAACAGTGTTCAACCCCCTTCCTCATCCTTCAACAGTGTTCACCCCCCTTCCTCGCCCGTCCACAATTTTAACACCCTTCCTCACACTTCAACCGTATTTACCCACCCTTCCTTACCCTTGAACAGTGTTCACCACCCTGCCTCACTCTTCAAAATGTTCACCCAAGTTCCTCACCCTTCAATATTGTTCAGCCCCCTTCCGCATACTTCAACAGTGTTCACCACTTTCCTCACTTTTCAACACTGTTCACCCCCCTTTTAACCTTCAAGAGTGTTCACACCCCATCCTCAATCTACAACAGTGTTCATCCACATTCCTCACCCTTCAACAGTGTTCAACCCACTTCCTCACTCTCCAACAGTTTTCCTCCCCCTTCCTTACATTTCAACAATGTTCACCACCCTTCCTCACTCTTCAACAATAATCACCCGCCTTCCTCATTCTTCACCAGTGTTCACCCCTCTTCCTGACGCTTCAACAGTGTTCACCACCCCTTCCTCACCCATCAACAGTGTTCACCCCCCTTCCTCAACCTTCAAAATTGTTCACTCCCCTTCCTCACTCTTCAAAGGTGTTCACCCCCGTCCCTCACAATTCAATACTTTTCACTCCCCTTCCTTACCCTTCAACAGTGTTCATCCCTCTTCCCCACCCTTCAACAGTGTTCACCCCACTTCCTAACACTTCAACAGTGTTCAACCCCCTTCCTCACCCTTCAACAGTGTTCACTCCCCTTCTTCACCCTTCAACAGCATTCACCCCCCTTCCTCACCCATCAACAGTGTTCACCCCCCTTTCTCACCCTTCAACTTTGTTCACCTCCCATCCTCACTCTACAAGAGTGTTCACCCACTTCCTCACTCTTCAACAGTGTTCACACCCCTTCCTTAACCTTCAACAGTGTTCACCCCCCATCCTCAATCTACAACAGTGTTCACGCACCTTCCTCACTCTTCAACAGTGTTCAACCCACTTCCTCACTCTCCAAAAGTGTTCATCCCCCTTCCTTACCTTTCAACAATGTTCACCTCCCTTCCTCACTCTGCAACAGTGTTCACCCCCCTTCCTCACTCTTCCACAATGTTCAAACCCCTGCTCAAACTTCAAAAGTGTTCACCCACGTTCCTCACCCTTCAACAGTGTTCACACCATTCCTCACCCTTCAACAGTGTTCACCCTACTTCCTCACACTTCAACGCTGTTCACCCCCCTTCCTCAACCTTCAACACTGTTCACCAACCTTCCTCACCCTTCAAAAGTGTTCACTCACCTTCCTCACACTTCTACAGTTTTTACTTCCATTCCACAACCTTCAACAGTGTTCACCCCCCTTCCTCACCATTCACCAGTGTTCAGTCCCCTTCCTTTACCTTCAGCAGAGTTCACCCCCCCTTCCTCACACTTCAACAGTGTTCAGTCCCCTTCCTTACCCTTCAAAAATGTTCACCCCTCTTCCTCACCCTTCAACAGTGTTCACCCCCCTTCCTCAACCTTCAACACTGTTCAACCCCCTTCCTCACCCTTCAACAGTGTTCACCAACATTCCTCACGCTTCAAAAGTGTTCACACCCCTCCCTCGCTCTTCAAAGGTGTTTATTCCCCTTCCTCACTCTTCAACAGTTTTCACTTCCATTTCACACCCTTCAACAGTGTTCACCCCACTTCCTTACCCTTCAAAAGTGTTCACACCCCTTCCTTTCCCTTCACCAGTGTTCAGTCCCCTTCCTTAACCTTCAACAGAGTTTACTCCCCTTCCTTACACTTCAACCGTGTTCGATCCCATTCCTCACCCTTCAACAGTGTTCAGCCCCCTTCCTCACCCTTCAACAGTGTTCAGCCACTTTCCTCATTCTTCAACAGTGTTCACCCCTCTTCCTCACCTTTTAACAGTTTTCAACCCAACTCCAATCCCTTCAAAAATGTTCACCCACCTTCCTCACACTTCAACAGTGTTCACTCACCTTCCTCACCCTTCAAAATTGTTCACCTCTCTTCCTCTCCCATCAACAGTGTTCACCCCACTTCCTCACCCTTCAACAGTTCCCACCCCCTTCCTCACTCTTCAACAGTGTTCACCCACGTTCCTTACCCTTCAACAGTGTTCACCCCCCTTCCTCACTCTGCAGCAGTGTTCACCCCCCTTCCTTACTCTTCAAAAGTGTTCACATCCCCTCTTCACTCTTCAACAGTGTTCACCCCCCTTCCTCATCCTTCAACAGTGTTCACAGCCATTCCTCACCCTTCTACAATGTTAACACACTTCCTCACACTTCCACCGTATTAACCCGCCCTTCCTCACACTTCAACAGTGTTCATCAGCCTGCTTCAATCTTCAAAATGTTCACCCACATTCCTCAACCTTAAATATTGTGCAAATTACTTCCACATTCTTCAACAGTGTTCACCCCCCTTCCTCACTTTTCAAAAGTGTTCACCCCCCCTTCCTTAACCTTCAAGAGTGTTCACACCCCATCCTCAATCTACAACAGTGTTCACCCACCTTCCTCAACCTTCAAAATTGTTCACTCCCCTTCCTCACTCTTCAAAGGTGTTCACCCCCGTCCCTCACAATTCAATACTTTTCACTCCCCTTCCTTACCCTTCAACAGTGTTCATCCCTCTTCTCCACCCTTCAACAGTGTTCACCCCACTTCCTAACTCTTCAACAGTGTTCAACCCCCTTCCTCACCCTTCAACAGTGTTCACTCCCCTTCTTCACCCTTCAACAGCATTCACCCCCCTTCCTCACTCTGCAGCAGTGTTCACCCCCCTTCCTTACTCTTCAAAAGTGTTCACATCCCCTCTTCACTCTTCAACAGTCTTCACCCCCCTTCCTCATCCTTCAACAGTGTTCACAGCCATTCCTCACCCTTCTACAATGTTAACACACTTCCTCACACTTCCACCGTATTAACCCACCCTTCCTCACACTTCAACAGTGTTCATCAGCCTGCTTCAATCTTCAAAATGTTCACCCACATTCCTCAACCTTAAATATTGTGCAAATTACTTCCACATTCTTCAACAGTGTTCACCCCCCTTCCTCACTTTTCAAAAGTGTTCACCCCCCCTTCCTTAACCTTCAAGAGTGTTCACACCCCATCCTCAATCTACAACAGTGTTCACCCACCTTCCTCAACCTTCAAAATTGTTCACTCCCTTTCCTCACTCTTCAAAGGTGTTCACCCCCGTCCCTCACAATTCAATACTTTTCACTCCCCTTCCTTACCCTTCAACAGTGTTCATCCCTCTTCTCCACCCTTCAACAGTGTTCACCCCACTTCCTAACTCTTCAACAGTGTTCAACCCCCTTCCTCACCCTTCAACAGTGTTCACTCCCCTTCTTCACCCTTCAACAGCATTCACCCCCCTTCCTCACCCATCAACAGTGTTCACCCCCCTTTCTCACCCTTCAACTTTGTTCACCTCCCATCCTCACTCTACAAGAGTGTTCACCCACTTCCTCACTCTTCAACAGTGTTCACACCCCTTCCTTAACCTTCAACAGTGTTCACCTCCCATCCTCAATCTACAACAGTGTTCACGCAACTTCCTCACTCTTCAACAGTGTTCAACGCACTTCCTCACTCTCCAAAAGTGTTCATCCCCCTTCCTTACCTTTCAACAATGTTCACCCCCCTTCCTCACTCTGCAACAGTGTTCACCCCCCTTCCTCACTCTTCCACAATGTTCAAACCCCTGCTCAAACATCAACAGTGTTCACCCACGTTCCTCACCCTTCAACAGTGTTCACACAATTCCTCACCCTTCAACAGTGTTCACCCTCCTTCCTCACACTTCAACGCTGTTCACCCCCCTTCCTCAACCTTCAACACTGTTCACCAACCTTCCTCACCCTTCAAAAGTGTTCACTCACCTTCCTCACACTTCTACAGTTTTTACTTCCATTCCACACCCTTCAACAGTGTTCACCCCCCTTCCTCACACTTCAACAGTTTTCAGTCCCCTTCCTTACCCTTCAAAAGTGTTCACCCCTCTTCCTCACCCTTCAACAGTGTTCACCCCCCTTCCTCAACCTTCAACACTGTTCAATCCCCTTCCTCACCCTTCAACAGTGTTCACCAACCTTCCTCACTCTTCAAAAGTGTTCACACCCCTCCCTCGCTCTTCAAAGGTGTTTATTCCTCTTCCTCACTCTTCAACAGTTTTCACTTCCATTCCACACCCTTCAACAGTGTTCACCCCACTTCCTTACCCTTCAAAAGTGTTCACACCCCTTCCTTAACCTTCAACAGAGTTTACTCCGCTTCCTTACACTTCAACCGTGTTCGCTCCCATTCCTCACCCTTCAACAGTGTTCAGCCCCCTTCCTCACTCTTCAACAGTGTTCAACCCACTTCCTCACTCTCCAAAAGTGTTCATCCCCCTTCCTTACCTTTCAACAATGTTCACCTCCCTTCCTCACTCTGCAACAGTGTTCACCCCCCTTCCTCACTCTTCCATAATGTTCAAACCCCTGCTCAAACTTCAACAGTGTTCACCCACGTTCCTCACCCTTCAACAGTGTTCACACAATTCCTCACCCTTCAACAGTGTTCACACTCCTTCCTCACACTTCAACGCTGTTCACCCCCCTTCCTCAACCTTCAACACTGTTCACCAACCTTCCTCACCCTTCAAAAGTGTTCACTCACCTTCCTCACACTTCTACAGTTTTTACTTCCATTCCACACCCTTCAACAGTGTTCACCCCCCTTCCTCACTCTGCAGCAGTGTTCACCCCCCTTCCTTACTCTTCAAAAGTGTTCACATCCCCTCTTCACTCTTCAACAGTGTTCACCCCCCTTCCTCATCCTTCAACAGTGTTCACAGCCATTCCTCACCCTTCTACAATGTTAACACACTTCCTCACACTTCCACCGTATTAACCCGCCCTTCCTCACACTTCAACAGTGTTCATCAGCCTGCTTCAATCTTCAAAATGTTCACCCACATTCCTCAACCTTAAATATTGTGCAAATTACTTCCACATTCTTCAACAGTGTTCACCCCCCTTCCTCACTTTTCAAAAGTGTTCACCCCCCCTTCCTTAACCTTCAAGAGTGTTCACACCCCATCCTCAATCTACAACAGTGTTCACCCACCTTCCTCAACCTTCAAAATTGTTCACTCCCCTTCCTCACTCTTCAAAGGTGTTCACCCCCGTCCCTCACAATTCAATACTTTTCACTCCCCTTCCTTACCCTTCAACAGTGTTCATCCCTCTTCTCCACCCTTCAACAGTGTTCACCCCACTTCCTAACTCTTCAACAGTGTTCAACCCCCTTCCTCACCCTTCAACAGTGTTCACTCCCCTTCTTCACCCTTCAACAGCATTCACCCCCCTTCCTCACTCTGCAGCAGTGTTCACCCCCCTTCCTTACTCTTCAAAAGTGTTCACATCCCCTCTTCACTCTTCAACAGTGTTCACCCCCCTTCCTCATCCTTCAACAGTGTTCACAGCCATTCCTCACCCTTCTACAATGTTAACACACTTCCTCACACTTCCACCGTATTAACCCACCCTTCCTCACACTTCAACAGTGTTCATCAGCCTGCTTCAATCTTCAAAATGTTCACCCACATTCCTCAACCTTAAATATTGTGCAAATTACTTCCACATTCTTCAACAGTGTTCACCCCCCTTCCTCACTTTTCAAAAGTGTTCACCCCCCCTTCCTTAACCTTCAAGAGTGTTCACACCCCATCCTCAATCTACAACAGTGTTCACCCACCTTCCTCAACCTTCAAAATTGTTCACTCCCTTTCCTCACTCTTCAAAGGTGTTCACCCCCGTCCCTCACAATTCAATACTTTTCACTCCCCTTCCTTACCCTTCAACAGTGTTCATCCCTCTTCTCCACCCTTCAACAGTGTTCACCCCACTTCCTAACTCTTCAACAGTGTTCAACCCCCTTCCTCACCCTTCAACAGTGTTCACTCCCCTTCTTCACCCTTCAACAGCATTCACCCCCCTTCCTCACCCATCAACAGTGTTCACCCCCCTTTCTCACCCTTCAACTTTGTTCACCTCCCATCCTCACTCTACAAGAGTGTTCACCCACTTCCTCACTCTTCAACAGTGTTCACACCCCTTCCTTAACCTTCAACAGTGTTCACCTCCCATCCTCAATCTACAACAGTGTTCACGCAACTTCCTCACTCTTCAACAGTGTTCAACCCACTTCCTCACTCTCCAAAAGTGTTCATCCCCCTTCCTTACCTTTCAACAATGTTCACCCCCCTTCCTCACTCTGCAACAGTGTTCACCCCCCTTCCTCACTCTTCCACAATGTTCAAACCCCTGCTCAAACATCAACAGTGTTCACCCACGTTCCTCACCCTTCAACAGTGTTCACACAATTCCTCACCCTTCAACAGTGTTCACCCTCCTTCCTCACACTTCAACGCTGTTCACCCCCCTTCCTCAACCTTCAACACTGTTCACCAACCTTCCTTACCCTTCAAAAGTGTTCACTCACCTTCCTCACACTTCTACAGTTTTTACTTCCATTCCACACCCTTCAACAGTGTTCACCCCCCTTCCTCACACTTCAACAGTTTTCAGTCCCCTTCCTTACCCTTCAAAAGTGTTCACCCCTCTTCCTCACCCTTCAACAGTGTTCACCCCCCTTCCTCAACCTTCAACACTGTTCAATCCCCTTCCTCACCCTTCAACAGTGTTCACCAACCTTCCTCACGCTTCAAAAGTGTTCACACCCCTCCCTCGCTCTTCAAAGGTGTTTATTCCTCTTCCTCACTCTTCAACAGTTTTCACTTCCATTCCACACCCTTCAACAGTGTTCACCCCACTTCCTTACCCTTCAAAAGTGTTCACACCCCTTCCTTAACCTTCAACAGAGTTTACTCCGCTTCCTTACACTTCAACCGTGTTCGCTCCCATTCCTCACCCTTCAACAGTGTTCAGCCCCCTTCCTCACTCTTCAACAGTGTTCAACCCACTTCCTCACTCTCCAAAAGTGTTCATCCCCCTTCCTTACCTTTCAACAATGTTCACCTCCCTTCCTCACTCTGCAACAGTGTTCACCCCCCTTCCTCACTCTTCCATAATGTTCAAACCCCTGCTCAAACTTCAACAGTGTTCACCCACGTTCCTCACCCTTCAACAGTGTTCACACAATTCCTCACCCTTCAACAGTGTTCACACTCCTTCCTCACACTTCAACGCTGTTCACCCCCCTTCCTCAACCTTCAACACTGTTCACCAACCTTCCTCACCCTTCAAAAGTGTTCACTCACCTTCCTCACACTTCTACAGTTTTTACTTCCATTCCACACCCTTCAACAGTGTTCACCCCCCTTCCTCACCATTCACCAGTGTTCCATCCCCTTCCTTTACCTTCAGCAGAGTTCACCCCCCCTTCCTCACACTTCAACAGTGTTCAGTCCTCTTCCTTACCCTTCAAAAGTGTTCACCCCTCTTCCTCACCCTTCAACAGTGTTCACACCCCTTCCTCAACCTTCAACACTGTTCAACCCCCTTCCTCACCCTTCAACAGTGTTCACCAACCTTCCTCACGCTTCAAAAGTGTTCACACCCCTCCCTCGCTCTTCAAAGGTGTTTATTCCCCTTCCTCACTCTTCAACAGTTTTCACTTCCATTCCACACCCTTCAACAGTGTTCACCCCACTTCCTTACCCTTCAAAAGTGTTCACACCCCTTCCTTTCCCTTCACCAGTGTTCAGTCCCCTTCCTTAACCTTCAACAGAGTTTACTCCCCTTCCTTACACTTCAACCGTGTTCGCTCCCATTCCTCACCCTTCAACAGTGTTCAGCCCCCTTCCTCACCCTTCAACAGTGTTCAGCCACTTTCCTCATTCTTCAACAGTGTTCACCCCTCTTCCTCACCTTTTAACAGTTTTCAACCCAACTGCACTCCCTTCAAAAATGTTCACCCACCTTCCTCACACTTCAACAGTGTTCACTCACCATCCTCACCCTTCAAAATTGTTCACCTCTCTTCCTCTCCCATCAACAGTGTTCACCCCACTTCCTCACCCTTCAACAGTTCCCACCCCCTTCCTCACTCTTCAACAGTGTTCACCCACGTTCCTTACCCTTCAACAGTGTTCACCCCCCTTCCTCACTCTGCAGCAGTGTTCACACCCTTCCTTACTCTTCAAAAGTGTTCACATCCCCTCTTCACTCTTCAACAGTCTTCACCCCCCTTCCTCATCCTTCAACAGTGTTCACAGCCATTCCTCACCCTTCTACAATATTAACACACTTCCTCACACTTCCACCGTATTAACCCGCCCTTCCTCACACTTCAACAGTGTTCATCAGCCTGCTTCAATCTTCAAAATGTTCACCCACATTCCTCAACCTTAAATATTGTGCAAATTACTTCCACATTCTTCAACAGTGTTCACCCCCCTTCCTCACTTTTCAAAAGTGTTCACCCCCCCTTCCTTAACCTTCAAGAGTGTTCACACCCCATCCTCAATCTACAACAGTGTTCACCCACCTTCCTCAACCTTCAAAATTGTTCACTCCCCTTCCTCACTCTTCAAAGGTGTTCACCCCCGTCCCTCACAATTCAATACTTTTCACTCCCCTTCCTTACCCTTCAACAGTGTTCATCCCTCTTCTCCACCCTTCAACAGTGTTCACCCCACTTCCTAACTCTTCAACAGTGTTCAACCCCCTTCCTCACCCTTCAACAGTGTTCACTCCCCTTCTTCACCCTTCAACAGCATTCACCCCCCTTCCTCACCCATCAACAGTGTTCACCCCCCTTTCTCACCCTTCAACTTTGTTCACCTCCCATCCTCACTCTACAAGAGTGTTCACCCACTTCCTCACTCTTCAACAGTGTTCACACCCCTTCCTTAACCTTCAACAGTGTTCACCTCCCATCCTCAATCTACAACAGTGTTCACGCACCTTCCTCACTCTTCAACAGTGTTCAACCCACTTCCTCACTCTCCAAAAGTGTTCATCCCCCTTCCTTACCTTTCAACAATATTCACCCCCCTTCCTCACTCTGCAACAGTGTTCACCCCCCTTCCTCACTCTTCCACAATGTTCAAACCCCTGCTCAAACTTCAACAGTGTTCACCCACGTTCCTCACCCTTCAACAGTGTTCACACAATTCCTCACCCTTCAACAGTGTTCACCCTCCTTCCTCACACTTCAACGCTGTTCACCCCCCTTCCTCAACCTTCAACACTGTTCACCAACCTTCCTCACCCTTCAAAAGTGTTCACTCACCTTCCTCACACTTCTACAGTTTTTACTTCCATTCCACACCCTTCAACAGTGTTCACCCCCCTTCCTCACACTTCAACAGTGTTCAGTCCCCTTCCTTACCCTTCAAAAGTGTTCACCCCTCTTCCTCACCCTTCAACAGTGTTCACCCCCCTTCCTCAACCTTCAACACTGTTCAATCCCCTTCCTCACCCTTCAACAGTGTTCACCAACCTTCCTCACGCTTCAAAAGTGTTCACACCCCTCCCTCGCTCTTCAAAGGTGTTTATTCCTCTTCCTCACTCTTCAACAGTTTTCACTTCCATTCCACACCCTTCAACAGTGTTCACCCCACTTCCTTACCCTTCAAAAGTGTTCACACCCCTTCCTTTCCCTTCACCAGTGTTCAGTCCCCTTCCTTAACCTTCAACAGAGTTTACTCCCCTTCCTTACACTTCAACCGTGTTCGCTCCCATTCCTCACCCTTCAACAGTGTTCAGCCCCCTTCCTCACCCTTCAACAGTGTTCACCCACGTTCCTTACCCTTCAACAGTGTTCACCCCCCTTCCTCACTCTGCAGCAGTGTTCACCCCCCTTCCTTACTCTTCAAAAGTGTTCACATCCCCTCTTCACTCTTCAACAGTGTTCACCCCGCTTCCTCATCCTTCAACAGTGTTCACAGCCATTCCTCACCCTTCTACAATGTTAACACACTTCCTCACACTTCCACCGTATTAACCCACCCTTCCTCACACTTCAACAGTGTTCATCAGCCTGCTTCAATCTTCAAAATGTTCACCCACATTCCTCAACCTTAAATATTGTGCAAATTACTTCCACATTCTTCAACAGTGTTCACCCCCCTTCCTCACTTTTCAAAAGTGTTCACCCCCCCTTCCTTAACCTTCAAGAGTGTTCACACCCCATCCTCAATCTACAACAGTGTTCACCCACCTTCCTCAACCTTCAAAATTGTTCACTCCCCTTCCTCACTCTTCAAAGGTGTTCACCCCCGTCCCTCACAATTCAATACTTTTCACTCCCCTTCCTTACCCTTCAACAGTGTTCATCCCTCTTCTCCACCCTTCAACAGTGTTCACCCCACTTCCTAACTCTTCAACAGTGTTCAACCCCCTTCCTCACCCTTCAACAGTGTTCACTCCCCTTCTTCACCCTTCAACAGCATTCACCCCCCTTCCTCACCCATCAACAGTGTTCACCCCCCTTTCTCACCCTTCAACTTTGTTCACCTCCCATCCTCACTCTACAAGAGTGTTCACCCACTTCCTCACTCTTCAACAGTGTTCACACCCCTTCCTTAACCTTCAACAGTGTTCACCCCCCATCCTCAATCTACAACAGTGTTCACGCACCTTCCTCACTCTTCAACAGTGTTCAACCCACTTCCTCACTCTCCAAAAGTGTTCATCCCCCTTCCTTACCTTTCAACAATGTTCACCCCCCTTCCTCACTCTGCAACAGTGTTCACCCCCCTTCCTACTCTTCCACAATGTTCAAACCCCTGCTCAAACTTCAACAGTGTTCACCCACGTTCCTCACCCTTCAACAGTGTTCACACAATTCCTCACCCTTCAACAGTGTTCACCCTCCTTCCTCACACTTCAACGCTGTTCACCCCCCTTCCTCAACCTTCAACACTGTTCACCAACCTTCCTCACCCTTCAAAAGTGTTCACTCACCTTCCTCACACTTCTACAGATTTTACTTCCATTCCACACCCTTCAACAGTGTTCACCCCCCTTCCTCACACTTCAACAGTGTTCAGTCCCCTTCCTTACCCTTCAAAAGTGTTCACCCCCCTTCCTCACTCTGCAGCAGTGTTCACCCCCCTTCCTTACTCTTCAAAAGTGTTCACATCCCCTCTTCACTCTTCAACAGTCTTCACCCCCCTTCCTCATCCTTCAACAGTGTTCACAGCCATTCCTCACCCTTCTACAATATTAACACACTTCCTCACACTTCCACCGTATTAACCCGCCCTTCCTCACACTTCAACAGTGTTCATCAGCCTGCTTCAATCTTCAAAATGTTCACCCACATTCCTCAACCTTAAATATTGTGCAAATTACTTCCACATTCTTCAACAGTGCTCACCCCCCTTCCTCACTTTTCAAAAGTGTTCACCCCCCCTTCCTTAACCTTCAAGAGTGTTCACACCCCATCCTCAATCTACAACAGTGTTCACCCACCTTCCTCAACCTTCAAAATTGTTCACTCCCCTTCCTCACTCTTCAAAGGTGTTCACCCCCGTCCCTCACAATTCAATACTTTTCACTCCCCTTCCTTACCCTTCAACAGTGTTCATCCCTCTTCTCCACCCTTCAACAGTGTTCACCCCACTTCCTAACTCTTCAACAGTGTTCAACCCCCTTCCTCACCCTTCAACAGTGTTCACTCCCCTTCTTCACCCTTCAACAGCATTCACCCCCCTTCCTCACCCATCAACAGTGTTCACCCCCCTTTCTCACCCTTCAACTTTGTTCACCTCCCATCCTCACTCTACAAGAGTGTTCACCCACTTCCTCACTCTTCAACAGTGTTCACACCCCTTCCTTAACCTTCAACAGTGTTCACCTCCCATCCTCAATCTACAACAGTGTTCACGCACCTTCCTCACTCTTCAACAGTGTTCAACCCACTTCCTCACTCTCCAAAAGTGTTCATCCCCCTTCCTTACCTTTCAACAATATTCACCCCCCTTCCTCACTCTGCAACAGTGTTCACCCCCCTTCCTCACTCTTCCACAATGTTCAAACCCCTGCTCAAACTTCAACAGTGTTCACCCACGTTCCTCACCCTTCAACAGTGTTCACACAATTCCTCACCCTTCAACAGTGTTCACCCTCCTTCCTCACACTTCAACGCTGTTCACCCCCCTTCCTCAACCTTCAACACTGTTCACCAACCTTCCTCACCCTTCAAAAGTGTTCACTCACCTTCCTCACACTTCTACAGTTTTTACTTCCATTCCACACCCTTCAACAGTGTTCACCCCCCTTCCTCACACTTCAACAGTGTTCAGTCCCCTTCCTTACCCTTCAAAAGTGTTCACCCCTCTTCCTCACCCTTCAACAGTGTTCACCCCCCTTCCTCAACCTTCAACACTGTTCAATCCCCTTCCTCACCCTTCAACAGTGTTCACCAACCTTCCTCACGCTTCAAAAGTGTTCACACCCCTCCCTCGCTCTTCAAAGGTGTTTATTCCTCTTCCTCACTCTTCAACAGTTTTCACTTCCATTCCACACCCTTCAACAGTGTTCACCCCACTTCCTTACCCTTCAAAAGTGTTCACACCCCTTCCTTTCCCTTCACCAGTGTTCAGTCCCCTTCCTTAACCTTCAACAGAGTTTACTCCCCTTCCTTACACTTCAACCGTGTTCGCTCCCATTCCTCACCCTTCAACAGTGTTCAGCCCCCTTCCTCACCCTTCAACAGTGTTCACCCACGTTCCTTACCCTTCAACAGTGTTCACCCCCCTTCCTCACTCTGCAGCAGTGTTCACCCCCCTTCCTTACTCTTCGAAAGTGTTCACATCCCCTCTTCACTCTTCAAAAGTGTTCACCCCGCTTCCTCATCCTTCAACAGTGTTCACAGCCATTCCTCACCCTTCTACAATGTTAACACACTTCCTCACACTTCCACCGTATTAACCCACCCTTCCTCACACTTCAACAGTGTTCATCAGCCTGCTTCAATCTTCAAAATGTTCACCCACATTCCTCAACCTTAAATATTGTGCAAATTACTTCCACATTCTTCAACAGTGTTCACCCCCCTTCCTCACTTTTCAAAAGTGTTCACCCCCCCTTCCTTAACCTTCAAGAGTGTTCACACCCCATCCTCAATCTACAACAGTGTTCACCCACCTTCCTCAACCTTCAAAATTGTTCACTCCCCTTCCTCACTCTTCAAAGGTGTTCACCCCCGTCCCTCACAATTCAATACTTTTCACTCCCCTTCCTTACCCTTCAACAGTGTTCATCCCTCTTCTCCACCCTTCAACAGTGTTCACCCCACTTCCTAACTCTTCAACAGTGTTCAACCCCCTTCCTCACCCTTCAACAGTGTTCACTCCCCTTCTTCACCCTTCAACAGCATTCACCCCCCTTCCTCACCCATCAACAGTGTTCACCCCCCTTTCTCACCCTTCAACTTTGTTCACCTCCCATCCTCACTCTACAAGAGTGTTCACCCACTTCCTCACTCTTCAACAGTGTTCACACCCCTTCCTTAACCTTCAACAGTGTTCACCCCCCATCCTCAATCTACAACAGTGTTCACGCACCTTCCTCACTCTTCAACAGTGTTCAACCCACTTCCTCACTCTCCAAAAGTGTTCATCCCCCTTCCTTACCTTTCAACAATGTTCACCCCCCTTCCTCACTCTGCAACAGTGTTCACCCCCCTTCCTCACTCTTCCACAATGTTCAAACCCCTGCTCAAACTTCAACAGTGTTCACCCACGTTCCTCACCCTTCAACAGTGTTCACACAATTCCTCACCCTTCAACAGTGTTCACCCTCCTTCCTCACACTTCAACGCTGTTCACCCCCCTTCCTCAACCTTCAACACTGTTCACCAACCTTCCTCACCCTTCAAAAGTGTTCACTCACCTTCCTCACACTTCTACAGTTTTTACTTCCATTCCACACCCTTCAACAGTGTTCACCCCCCTTCCTCACACTTCAACAGTGTTCAGTCCCCTTCCTTACCCTTCAAAAGTGTTCACCCCTCTTCCTCACCCTTCAACAGTGTTCACCCCCCTTCCTCAACCTTCAACACTGTTCAATCCCCTTCCTCACCCTTCAACAGTGTTCACCAACCTTCCTCACGCTTCAAAAGTGTTCACACCCCTCCCTCGCTCTTCAAAGGTGTTTATTCCCCTTCCTCACTCTTCAACAGTTTTCACTTCCATTCCACACCCTTCAACAGTGTTCACCCCACTTCCTTACCCTTCAAAAGTGTTCACACCCCTTCCTTTCCCTTCACCAGTGTTCAGTCCCCTTCCTTAACCTTCAACAGAGTTTACTCCCCTTCCTTACACTTCAACCGTGTTCGCTCCCATTCCTCACCCTTCAACAGTGTTCAGCCCCCTTCCTCACCCTTCAACAGTGTTCACCCACGTTCCTTACCCTTCAACAGTGTTCACCCCCCTTCCTCACTCTGCAGCAGTGTTCACCCCCCTTCCTTACTCTTCAAAAGTGTTCACATCCCCTCTTCACTCTTCAACAGTGTTCACCCCCCTTCCTCATTCTTCAACAGTGTTCACAGCCATTCCTCACCCTTCTACAATGTTAACACACTTCCTCACACTTCCACCGTATTAACCCACCCTTCCTCACACTTCAACAGTGTTCATCAGCCTGCTTCAATCTTCAAAATGTTCACCCACATTCCTCAACCTTAAATATTGTTCAAATTACTTCCACATTCTTCAACAGTGTTGACCACCCTTCCTCACTTTTCAAAAGTGTTCACCCCCCCTTCTTTAACCTTCAAGAGTGTTCACACCCCATCCTCAATCTACAACAGTGTTCACCCACCTTCCTCACTCTTCAGCAGTGTTCAACCCACTTCCTCACTTTCCAACAGTGTTCCTCCGCCTTCCTTACCTTTCAACAAGGTTCACCCCCCTTCCTCACTCTTCAACAGTGTTCACCCAATTCCTCACCCTTCAACAGTGTTCACCACTCATCGTCACCCTTCAACAGAATTCACCCCCATTCCTCACCATTCAGCAGTGTTCACCCCCTTTCCTCAACCTTCAACAGTGTTCACCCCCCTTCCTCACCCTTCAGCAGTTTTCACCCCCCTTCCTCAACCTTCAACACTGTTCACCCGCCTTCCTCACACTTCAAAAGTGTTCACCAAACTTCCTCACCTTTCAACAGTGTTCACTCCCCTTCCTTACCCTTCAACAGTGTTCACCCCTCTTCCTCACCCTTCAATATTGTTCAGTCCCCTTCCTTAACCTTCAACAGTGTTCAGCCCCCTTCCTCACTCTTCAAAGGTGTTTATCCCCGTTCCTCACACTTCAACACTGTTCACCCCATTCCTCAGCCTTCAACAGTGTTCACTTCCATTCCACACCCTTCATC
This sequence comes from Carcharodon carcharias, assembly GCF_017639515.1. NCBI lineage: Eukaryota > Metazoa > Chordata > Chondrichthyes > Lamniformes > Lamnidae > Carcharodon > Carcharodon carcharias. The sequence continues at coordinate 2,674,945 of NC_054483.1, read as the reverse complement.
AGTGTTCACCCCCCTTCCTTACCCTTCAAAAGTGTTCATGCCCCTTCCTCACCCTTGAACAGTGTTCACTTCCATTCCACACCCTTCATCGGTGTTCACCCCCCTTCCTCACCCTTCAACAGTGTTCACCCCACTTCCTCAAACTTCAACAGTGTTCACCCCACTTCCTCACCCTTCAACAGTGTTCACCCCCTTCCTCACCCTTCAAAAGTGTTCAGTCCCATTCCTTAACCTTCAACAGAGTTCACCATCCTTCCTTATACTTCTACAGTGTTCGCTCCCATTCCTCACCCTTCAACAGTGTTCATCCGCTTTCCTCATTCTGCATCTGTGTTCACACCGCTTCCTCACCTTTTAACAGTTTTCAACCCCCTTCCTCTCTCTTCAAAAATGTTCAACCCCCTTCCTCACCCTTCAACGTTGTTCACCCACCTTCATCACTCTTCAAAGATGTTCACCCACTTTCCTCACACTTCAACAGTGTTCAGTCCCCATCCTTACCCTTCTAAAGTGGTCACCCGTCTTCCTCTCCCTTCAACAGTGTACACTCCCCTTCCTCACTCTTCAACAGTGTTCAACCCCTTCCTCACTCTTCAACAGTGTTCACCCCCATTCCTTACCCTTCAACAGTGTTCACCCTCCTTCCTCACTCTGCAACAGTGTTCACCCCCCTTACTCACTCTTCAAAAGTGTTCTCATCCCTTCTTCACTCTTTAACAGTGTTCACCCCTCTTCCTTACCCTTCAACAATGTTCACCCCCCTTCCTTACCCTTCAACAGTGTTCACCCCCCTTCCTCACCCTTCAACAGTGTTCAGTCCCATTCCTTAACCTTCAACAGAGTTCACCATCCTTCCTTATACTTCAACAGTGTTCCCTCCCATTCCTCAAACTTCAACAGTGTTCAGCCCCCTTCCTCACCCTTCAACAGTGTTCAGCCGCTTTCCTCATCCTTCAACCGTGTTCAACCCTCTTCCTCACCTTTTAACAGTTTTCAACCCCCTTCCTCTCTCTTCAAAAATGTTCAGCCCCTTTCCTCACCCTTCAAAAGTGTTCACCCATCTTCCTCTCCCTTCAACAGTGTTCTGCCCACTTGCTCACCCTTCAACAGTGTTCACCCCCTTCCTCACTCTTCAACAGTGTTCACCACCTTACACACCTTTCAACAGTGTACACTCCCCTTCCTCACTCTTCCACAGTGTTCAACCCCTTCCTCACCCTTCAACAGTTTTCACCCCCCTTCCTCACTCTGCAACAGTGTTCACCCCCCTTCCTCACTCTTCAAAAGTGTTCACATCCCTTCTTCACTCTTCAATAGTGTTCACACCCCTTCCTCATCCTTCAACATTGTTCACAGCCCTTCCACACCCTTCTACAATATTAACACCTTTCACCACATTTCAACCGTATTAACCCGCCCTTCCTCACCCTTCAACAGTGTTCACCCCCCTGCCTCATTCTTCAAAATGTTCACCCACGTTCCTCACCGTTCAAAATTGTTCAGCCCCCTTCCACATTCTTCAACAGTGTTCACCACCCTTCCTCACTTTTCAACAGTGTTCACCCACCTTCCTCACTCTTCAACAGTGTTGAACCCACCTCCTCACTCTCCAACAGTGTTCCTCCCCCTTCCTTACCTTTCAACAATGTTCACCCCCCTTCCTCACTCTTCAACAGTGTTCAACCCCCTTCCTCACCCTTCAACAGTGTTCACTCCCCTTCTTCACCCTTCAACAGCATTCACCCCCCTTCCTCACCCATCAACAGTGTTCACCCCCCTTTCTCACCCTTCAACTTTGTTCACCTCCCATCCTCACTCTACAAGAGTGTTCACCCACTTCCTCACTCTTCAACAGTGTTCACACCCCTTCCTTAACCTTCAACAGTGTTCACCCCCCATCCTCAATCTACAACAGTGTTCACGCACCTTCCTCACTCTTCAACAGTGTTCAACCCACTTCCTCACTCTCCAAAAGTGTTCATCCCCCTTCCTTACCTTTCAACAATGTTCACCCCCCTTCCTCACTCTGCAACAGTGTTCACCCCCCTTCCTCACTCTTCCACAATGTTCAAACCCCTGCTCAAACTTCAACAGTGTTCACCCACGTTCCTCACCCTTCAACAGTGTTCACACAATTCCTCACCCTTCAACAGTGTTCACCCTCCTTCCTCACACTTCAACGCTGTTCACCCCCCTTCCTCAACCTTCAACACTGTTCACCAACCTTCCTCACCCTTCAAAAGTGTTCACTCACCTTCCTCACACTTCTACAGATTTTACTTCCATTCCACACCCTTCAACAGTGTTCACCCCCCTTCCTCACACTTCAACAGTGTTCAGTCCCCTTCCTTACCCTTCAAAAGTGTTCACCCCCCTTCCTCACTCTGCAGCAGTGTTCACCCCCCTTCCTTACTCTTCAAAAGTGTTCACATCCCCTCTTCACTCTTCAACAGTCTTCACCCCCCTTCCTCATCCTTCAACAGTGTTCACAGCCATTCCTCACCCTTCTACAATATTAACACACTTCCTCACACTTCCACCGTATTAACCCGCCCTTCCTCACACTTCAACAGTGTTCATCAGCCTGCTTCAATCTTCAAAATGTTCACCCACATTCCTCAACCTTAAATATTGTGCAAATTACTTCCACATTCTTCAACAGTGCTCACCCCCCTTCCTCACTTTTCAAAAGTGTTCACCCCCCCTTCCTTAACCTTCAAGAGTGTTCACACCCCATCCTCAATCTACAACAGTGTTCACCCACCTTCCTCAACCTTCAAAATTGTTCACTCCCCTTCCTCACTCTTCAAAGGTGTTCACCCCCATCCCTCACAATTCAATACTTTTCACTCCCCTTCCTTACCCTTCAACAGTGTTCATCCCTCTTCTCCACCCTTCAACAGTGTTCACCCCACTTCCTAACTCTTCAACAGTGTTCAACCCCCTTCCTCACCCTTCAACAGTGTTCACTCCCCTTCTTCACCCTTCAACAGCATTCACCCCCCTTCCTCACCCATCAACAGTGTTCACCCCCCTTTCTCACCCTTCAACTTTGTTCACCTCCCATCCTCACTCTACAAGAGTGTTCACCCACTTCCTCACTCTTCAACAGTGTTCACACCCCTTCCTTAACCTTCAACAGTGTTCACCTCCCATCCTCAATCTACAACAGTGTTCACGCACCTTCCTCACTCTTCAACAGTGTTCAACCCACTTCCTCACTCTCCAAAAGTGTTCATCCCCCTTCCTTACCTTTCAACAATATTCACCCCCCTTCCTCACTCTGCAACAGTGTTCACCCCCCTTCCTCACTCTTCCACAATGTTCAAACCCCTGCTCAAACTTCAACAGTGTTCACCCACGTTCCTCACCCTTCAACAGTGTTCACACAATTCCTCACCCTTCAACAGTGTTCACCCTCCTTCCTCACACTTCAACGCTGTTCACCCCCCTTCCTCAACCTTCAACACTGTTCACCAACCTTCCTCACCCTTCAAAAGTGTTCACTCACCTTCCTCACACTTCTACAGTTTTTACTTCCATTCCACACCCTTCAACAGTGTTCACCCCCCTTCCTCACACTTCAACAGTGTTCAGTCCCCTTCCTTACCCTTCAAAAGTGTTCACCCCTCTTCCTCACCCTTCAACAGTGTTCACCCCCCTTCCTCAACCTTCAACACTGTTCAATCCCCTTCCTCACCCTTCAACAGTGTTCACCAACCTTCCTCACGCTTCAAAAGTGTTCACACCCCTCCCTCGCTCTTCAAAGGTGTTTATTCCTCTTCCTCACTCTTCAACAGTTTTCACTTCCATTCCACACCCTTCAACAGTGTTCACCCCACTTCCTTACCCTTCAAAAGTGTTCACACCCCTTCCTTTCCCTTCACCAGTGTTCAGTCCCCTTCCTTAACCTTCAACAGAGTTTACTCCCCTTCCTTACACTTCAACCGTGTTCGCTCCCATTCCTCACCCTTCAACAGTGTTCAGCCCCCTTCCTCACCCTTCAACAGTGTTCACCCACGTTCCTTACCCTTCAACAGTGTTCACCCCCCTTCCTCACTCTGCAGCAGTGTTCACCCCCCTTCCTTACTCTTCAAAAGTGTTCACATCCCCTCTTCACTCTTCAACAGTGTTCACCCCGCTTCCTCATCCTTCAACAGTGTTCACAGCCATTCCTCACCCTTCTACAATGTTAACACACTTCCTCACACTTCCACCGTATTAACCCACCCTTCCTCACACTTCAACAGTGTTCATCAGCCTGCTTCAATCTTCAAAATGTTCACCCACATTCCTCAACCTTAAATATTGTGCAAATTACTTCCACATTCTTCAACAGTGTTCACCCCCCTTCCTCACTTTTCAAAAGTGTTCACCCCCCCTTCCTTAACCTTCAAGAGTGTTCACACCCCATCCTCAATCTACAACAGTGTTCACCCACCTTCCTCAACCTTCAAAATTGTTCACTCCCCTTCCTCACTCTTCAAAGGTGTTCACCCCCGTCCCTCACAATTCAATACTTTTCACTCCCCTTCCTTACCCTTCAACAGTGTTCATCCCTCTTCTCCACCCTTCAACAGTGTTCACCCCACTTCCTAACTCTTCAACAGTGTTCAACCCCCTTCCTCACCCTTCAACAGTGTTCACTCCCCTTCTTCACCCTTCAACAGCATTCACCCCCCTTCCTCACCCATCAACAGTGTTCACCCCCCTTTCTCACCCTTCAACTTTGTTCACCTCCCATCCTCACTCTACAAGAGTGTTCACCCACTTCCTCACTCTTCAACAGTGTTCACACCCCTTCCTTAACCTTCAACAGTGTTCACCCCCCATCCTCAATCTACAACAGTGTTCACGCACCTTCCTCACTCTTCAACAGTGTTCAACCCACTTCCTCACTCTCCAAAAGTGTTCATCCCCCTTCCTTACCTTTCAACAATGTTCACCCCCCTTCCTCACTCTGCAACAGTGTTCACCCCCCTTCCTCACTCTTCCACAATGTTCAAACCCCTGCTCAAACTTCAACAGTGTTCACCCACGTTCCTCACCCTTCAACAGTGTTCACACAATTCCTCACCCTTCAACAGTGTTCACCCTCCTTCCTCACACTTCAACGCTGTTCACCCCCCTTCCTCAACCTTCAACACTGTTCACCAACCTTCCTCACCCTTCAAAAGTGTTCACTCACCTTCCTCACACTTCTACAGTTTTTACTTCCATTCCACACCCTTCAACAGTGTTCACCCCCCTTCCTCACACTTCAACAGTGTTCAGTCCCCTTCCTTACCCTTCAAAAGTGTTCACCCCTCTTCCTCACCCTTCAACAGTGTTCACCCCCCTTCCTCAACCTTCAACACTGTTCAATCCCCTTCCTCACCCTTCAACAGTGTTCACCAACCTTCCTCACGCTTCAAAAGTGTTCACACCCCTCCCTCGCTCTTCAAAGGTGTTTATTCCCCTTCCTCACTCTTCAACAGTTTTCACTTCCATTCCACACCCTTCAACAGTGTTCACCCCACTTCCTTACCCTTCAAAAGTGTTCACACCCCTTCCTTTCCCTTCACCAGTGTTCAGTCCCCTTCCTTAACCTTCAACAGAGTTTACTCCCCTTCCTTACACTTCAACCGTGTTCGCTCCCATTCCTCACCCTTCAACAGTGTTCAGCCCCCTTCCTCACCCTTCAACAGTGTTCACCCACGTTCCTTACCCTTCAACAGTGTTCACCCCCCTTCCTCACTCTGCAGCAGTGTTCACCCCCCTTCCTTACTCTTCAAAAGTGTTCACATCCCCTCTTCACTCTTCAACAGTGTTCACCCCCCTTCCTCATTCTTCAACAGTGTTCACAGCCATTCCTCACCCTTCTACAATGTTAACACACTTCCTCACACTTCCACCGTATTAACCCACCCTTCCTCACACTTCAACAGTGTTCATCAGCCTGCTTCAATCTTCAAAATGTTCACCCACATTCCTCAACCTTAAATATTGTTCAAATTACTTCCACATTCTTCAACAGTGTTGACCACCCTTCCTCACTTTTCAAAAGTGTTCACCCCCCCTTCTTTAACCTTCAAGAGTGTTCACACCCCATCCTCAATCTACAACAGTGTTCACCCACCTTCCTCACTCTTCAGCAGTGTTCAACCCACTTCCTCACTTTCCAACAGTGTTCCTCCGCCTTCCTTACCTTTCAACAAGGTTCACCCCCCTTCCTCACTCTTCAACAGTGTTCACCCAATTCCTCACCCTTCAACAGTGTTCACCACTCATCGTCACCCTTCAACAGAATTCACCCCCATTCCTCACCATTCAGCAGTGTTCACCCCCTTTCCTCAACCTTCAACATTGTTCACCCCCCTTCCTCACCCTTCAGCAGTTTTCACCCCCCTTCCTCAACCTTCAACACTGTTCACCCGCCTTCCTCACACTTCAAAAGTGTTCACCAAACTTCCTCACCTTTCAACAGTGTTCACTCCCCTTCCTTACCCTTCAACAGTGTTCACCCCTCTTCCTCACCCTTCAATATTGTTCAGTCCCCTTCCTTAACCTTCAACAGTGTTCAGCCCCCTTCCTCACTCTTCAAAGGTGTTTATCCCCGTTCCTCACACTTCAACACTGTTCACCCCATTCCTCAGCCTTCAACAGTGTTCACTTCCATTCCACACCCTTCATCAGTGTTCACCCCCCTTCCTTACCCTTCAAAAGTGTTCATGCCCCTTCCTCACCCTTGAACAGTGTTCACTTCCATTCCACACCCTTCATCGGTGTTCACCCCCCTTCCTCACCCTTCAACAGTGTTCACCCCACTTCCTCAAACTTCAACAGTGTTCACCCCACTTCCTCACCCTTCAACAGTGTTCACCCCCTTCCTCACCCTTCAAAAGTGTTCAGTCCCATTCCTTAACCTTCAACAGAGTTCACCATCCTTCCTTATACTTCTACAGTGTTCGCTCGCATTCCTCACCCTTCAACAGTGTTCATCCGCTTTCCTCATTCTGCATCTGTGTTCACACCGCTTCCTCACCTTTTAACAGTTTTCAACCCCCTTCCTCTCTCTTCAAAAATGTTCAACCCCCTTCCTCACCCTTCAACGTTGTTCACCCACCTTCATCACTCTTCAAAGATGTTCACCCACTTTCCTCACACTTCAACAGTGTTCAGTCCCCATCCTTACCCTTCTAAAGTGGTCACCCGTCTTCCTCTCCCTTCAACAGTGTACACTCCCCTTCCTCACTCTTCAACAGTGTTCAACCCCTTCCTCACTCTTCAACAGTGTTCACCCCCATTCCTTACCCTTCAACAGTGTTCACCCTCCTTCCTCACTCTGCAACAGTGTTCACCCCCCTTACTCACTCTTCAAAAGTGTTCTCATCCCTTCTTCACTCTTTAACAGTGTTCACCCCTCTTCCTTACCCTTCAACAATGTTCACCCCCCTTCCTTACCCTTCAACAGTGTTCACCCCCCTTCCTCACCCTTCAACAGTGTTCAGTCCCATTCCTTAACCTTCAACAGAGTTCACCATCCTTCCTTATACTTCAACAGTGTTCCCTCCCATTCCTCAAACTTCAACAGTGTTCAGCCCCCTTCCTCACCCTTCAACAGTGTTCAGCCGCTTTCCTCATCCTTCAACCGTGTTCAACCCTCTTCCTCACCTTTTAACAGTTTTCAACCCCCTTCCTCTCTCTTCAAAAATGTTCAGCCCCTTTCCTCACCCTTCAAAAGTGTTCACCCATCTTCCTCTCCCTTCAACAGTGTTCTGCCCACTTGCTCACCCTTCAACAGTGTTCACCCCCTTCCTCACTCTTCAACAGTGTTCACCACCTTACACACCTTTCAACAGTGTACACTCCCCTTCCTCACTCTTCCACAGTGTTCAACCCCTTCCTCACCCTTCAACAGTTTTCACCCCCCTTCCTCACTCTGCAACAGTGTTCACCCCCCTTCCTCACTCTTCAAAAGTGTTCACATCCCTTCTTCACTCTTCAATAGTGTTCACACCCCTTCCTCATCCTTCAACATTGTTCACAGCCCTTCCACACCCTTCTACAATATTAACACCTTTCACCACATTTCAACCGTATTAACCCGCCCTTCCTCACCCTTCAACAGTGTTCACCCCCCTGCCTCATTCTTCAAAATGTTCACCCACGTTCCTCACCGTTCAAAATTGTTCAGCCCCCTTCCACATTCTTCAACAGTGTTCACCACCCTTCCTCACTTTTCAACAGTGTTCACCCACCTTCCTCACTCTTCAACAGTGTTGAACCCACCTCCTCACTCTCCAACAGTGTTCCTCCCCCTTCCTTACCTTTCAACAATGTTCACCCCCCTTCCTCACTCTTCAACAGTGTTCAACCCCCTTCCTCACCCTTCAACAGTGTTCACTCCCCTTCTTCACCCTTCAACAGCATTCACCCCCCTTCCTCACCCATCAACAGTGTTCACCCCCCTTTCTCACCCTTCAACTTTGTTCACCTCCCATCCTCACTCTACAAGAGTGTTCACCCACTTCCTCACTCTTCAACAGTGTTCACACCCCTTCCTTAACCTTCAACAGTGTTCACCCCCCATCCTCAATCTACAACAGTGTTCACGCACCTTCCTCACTCTTCAACAGTGTTCAACCCACTTCCTCACTCTCCAAAAGTGTTCATCCCCCTTCCTTACCTTTCAACAATGTTCACCCCCCTTCCTCACTCTGCAACAGTGTTCACCCCCCTTCCTCACTCTTCCACAATGTTCAAACCCCTGCTCAAACTTCAACAGTGTTCACCCACGTTCCTCACCCTTCAACAGTGTTCACACAATTCCTCACCCTTCAACAGTGTTCACCCTCCTTCCTCACACTTCAACGCTGTTCACCCCCCTTCCTCAACCTTCAACACTGTTCACCAACCTTCCTCACCCTTCAAAAGTGTTCACTCACCTTCCTCACACTTCTACAGATTTTACTTCCATTCCACACCCTTCAACAGTGTTCACCCCCCTTCCTCACACTTCAACAGTGTTCAGTCCCCTTCCTTACCCTTCAAAAGTGTTCACCCCCCTTCCTCACTCTGCAGCAGTGTTCACCCCCCTTCCTTACTCTTCAAAAGTGTTCACATCCCCTCTTCACTCTTCAACAGTCTTCACCCCCCTTCCTCATCCTTCAACAGTGTTCACAGCCATTCCTCACCCTTCTACAATATTAACACACTTCCTCACACTTCCACCGTATTAACCCGCCCTTCCTCACACTTCAACAGTGTTCATCAGCCTGCTTCAATCTTCAAAATGTTCACCCACATTCCTCAACCTTAAATATTGTGCAAATTACTTCCACATTCTTCAACAGTGCTCACCCCCCTTCCTCACTTTTCAAAAGTGTTCACCCCCCCTTCCTTAACCTTCAAGAGTGTTCACACCCCATCCTCAATCTACAACAGTGTTCACCCACCTTCCTCAACCTTCAAAATTGTTCACTCCCCTTCCTCACTCTTCAAAGGTGTTCACCCCCGTCCCTCACAATTCAATACTTTTCACTCCCCTTCCTTACCCTTCAACAGTGTTCATCCCTCTTCTCCACCCTTCAACAGTGTTCACCCCCACTTCCTAACTCTTCAACAGTGTTCAACCCCCTTCCTCACCCTTCAACAGTGTTCACTCCCCTTCTTCACCCTTCAACAGCATTCACCCCCCTTCCTCACCCATCAACAGTGTTCACCCCCCTTTCTCACCCTTCAACTTTGTTCACCTCCCATCCTCACTCTACAAGAGTGTTCACCCACTTCCTCACTCTTCAACAGTGTTCACACCCCTTCCTTAACCTTCAACAGTGTTCACCTCCCATCCTCAATCTACAACAGTGTTCACGCACCTTCCTCACTCTTCAACAGTGTTCAACCCACTTCCTCACTCTCCAAAAGTGTTCATCCCCCTTCCTTACCTTTCAACAATATTCACCCCCCTTCCTCACTCTGCAACAGTGTTCACCCCCCTTCCTCACTCTTCCACAATGTTCAAACCCCTGCTCAAACTTCAACAGTGTTCACCCACGTTCCTCACCCTTCAACAGTGTTCACACAATTCCTCACCCTTCAACAGTGTTCACCCTCCTTCCTCACCCTTCAACGCTGTTCACCCCCCTTCCTCAACCTTCAACACTGTTCACCAACCTTCCTCACCCTTCAAAAGTGTTCACTCACCTTCCTCACACTTCTACAGATTTTACTTCCATTCCACACCCTTCAACAGTGTTCACCCCCCTTCCTCACACTTCAACAGTGTTCAGTCCCCTTCCTTACCCTTCAAAAGTGTTCACCCCTCTTCCTCACCCTTCAACAGTGTTCACCCCCCTTCCTCAACCTTCAACACTGTTCAATCCCCTTCCTCACCCTTCAACAGTGTTCACCAACCTTCCTCACGCTTCAAAAGTGTTCACACCCCTCCCTCGCTCTTCAAAGGTGTTTATTCCTCTTCCTCACTCTTCAACAGTTTTCACTTCCATTCCACACCCTTCAACAGTGTTCACCCCACTTCCTTACCCTTCAAAAGTGTTCACACCCCTTCCTTTCCCTTCACCAGTGTTCAGTCCCCTTCCTTAAACTTCAACAGAGTTTACTCCCCTTCCTTACACTTCAACCGTGTTCGCTCCCATTCCTCACCCTTCAACAGTGTTCAGCCCCCTTCCTCACCCTTCAACAGTGTTCACCCACGTTCCTTACCCTTCAACAGTGTTCACCCCCCTTCCTCACTCTGCAGCAGTGTTCACCCCCCTTCCTTACTCTTCAAAAGTGTTCACATCCCCTCTTCACTCTTCAACAGTGTTCACCCCGCTTCCTCATCCTTCAACAGTGTTCACAGCCATTCCTCACCCTTCTACAATGTTAACACACTTCCTCACACTTCCACCGTATTAACCCACCCTTCCTCACACTTCAACAGTGTTCATCAGCCTGCTTCAATCTTCAAAATGTTCACCCACATTCCTCAACCTTAAATATTGTGCAAATTACTTCCACATTCTTCAACAGTGTTCACCCCCCTTCCTCACTTTTCAAAAGTGTTCACCCCCCCTTCCTTAACCTTCAAGAGTGTTCACACCCCATCCTCAATCTACAACAGTGTTCACCCACCTTCCTCAACCTTCAAAATTGTTCACTCCCCTTCCTCACTCTTCAAAGGTGTTCACCCCCGTCCCTCACAATTCAATACTTTTCACTCCCCTTCCTTACCCTTCAACAGTGTTCATCCCTCTTCTCCACCCTTCAACAGTGTTCACCCCACTTCCTAACTCTTCAACAGTGTTCAACCCCCTTCCTCACCCTTCAACAGTGTTCACTCCCCTTCTTCACCCTTCAACAGCATTCACCCCCCTTCCTCACCCATCAACAGTGTTCACCCCCCTTTCTCACCCTTCAACTTTGTTCACCTCCCATCCTCACTCTACAAGAGTGTTCACCCACTTCCTCACTCTTCAACAGTGTTCACACCCCTTCCTTAACCTTCAACAGTGTTCACCCCCCATCCTCAATCTACAACAGTGTTCACGCACCTTCCTCACTCTTCAACAGTGTTCAACCCACTTCCTCACTCTCCAAAAGTGTTCATCCCCCTTCCTTACCTTTCAACAATGTTCACCCCCCTTCCTCACTCTGCAACAGTGTTCACCCCCCTTCCTCACTCTTCCACAATGTTCAAACCCCTGCTCAAACTTCAACAGTGTTCACCCACGTTCCTCACCCTTCAACAGTGTTCACACAATTCCTCACCCTTCAACAGTGTTCACCCTCCTTCCTCACACTTCAACGCTGTTCACCCCCCTTCCTCAACCTTCAACACTGTTCACCAACCTTCCTCACCCTTCAAAAGTGTTCACTCACCTTCCTCACACTTCTACAGTTTTTACTTCCATTCCACACCCTTCAACAGTGTTCACCCCCCTTCCTCACACTTCAACAGTGTTCAGTCCCCTTCCTTACCCTTCAAAAGTGTTCACCCCTCTTCCTCACCCTTCAACAGTGTTCACCCCCCTTCCTCAACCTTCAACACTGTTCAATCCCCTTCCTCACCCTTCAACAGTGTTCACCAACCTTCCTCACGCTTCAAAAGTGTTCACACCCCTCCCTCGCTCTTCAAAGGTGTTTATTCCCCTTCCTCACTCTTCAACAGTTTTCACTTCCATTCCACACCCTTCAACAGTGTTCACCCCACTTCCTTACCCTTCAAAAGTGTTCACACCCCTTCCTTTCCCTTCACCAGTGTTCAGTCCCCTTCCTTAACCTTCAACAGAGTTTACTCCCCTTCCTTACACTTCAACCGTGTTCGCTCCCATTCCTCACCCTTCAACAGTGTTCAGCCCCCTTCCTCACCCTTCAACAGTGTTCACCCACGTTCCTTACCCTTCAACAGTGTTCACCCCCCTTCCTCACTCTGCAGCAGTGTTCACCCCCCTTCCTTACTCTTCAAAAGTGTTCACATCCCCTCTTCACTCTTCAACAGTGTTCACCCCCCTTCCTCATTCTTCAACAGTGTTCACAGCCATTCCTCACCCTTCTACAATGTTAACACACTTCCTCACACTTCCACCGTATTAACCCACCCTTCCTCACACTTCAACAGTGTTCATCAGCCTGCTTCAATCTTCAAAATGTTCACCCACATTCCTCAACCTTAAATATTGTTCAAATTACTTCCACATTCTTCAACAGTGTTGACCACCCTTCCTCACTTTTCAAAAGTGTTCACCCCCCCTTCTTTAACCTTCAAGAGTGTTCACACCCCATCCTCAATCTACAACAGTGTTCACCCACCTTCCTCACTCTTCAGCAGTGTTCAACCCACTTCCTCACTTTCCAACAGTGTTCCTCCGCCTTCCTTACCTTTCAACAAGGTTCACCCCCCTTCCTCACTCTTCAACAGTGTTCACCCAATTCCTCACCCTTCAACAGTGTTCACCACTCATCGTCACCCTTCAACAGAATTCACCCCCATTCCTCACCATTCAGCAGTGTTCACCCCCTTTCCTCAACCTTCAACATTGTTCACCCCCCTTCCTCACCCTTCAGCAGTTTTCACCCCCCTTCCTCAACCTTCAACACTGTTCACCCGCCTTCCTCACACTTCAAAAGTGTTCACCAAACTTCCTCACCTTTCAACAGTGTTCACTCCCCTTCCTTACCCTTCAACAGTGTTCACCCCTCTTCCTCACCCTTCAATATTGTTCAGTCCCCTTCCTTAACCTTCAACAGTGTTCAGCCCCCTTCCTCACTCTTCAAAGGTGTTTATCCCCGTTCCTCACACTTCAACACTGTTCACCCCATTCCTCAGCCTTCAACAGTGTTCACTTCCATTCCACACCCTTCATCAGTGTTCACCCCCCTTCCTTACCCTTCAAAAGTGTTCATGCCCCTTCCTCACCCTTGAACAGTGTTCACTTCCATTCCACACCCTTCATCGGTGTTCACCCCCCTTCCTCACCCTTCAACAGTGTTCACCCCACTTCCTCAAACTTCAACAGTGTTCACCCCACTTCCTCACCCTTCAACAGTGTTCACCCCCTTCCTCACCCTTCAAAAGTGTTCAGTCCCATTCCTTAACCTTCAACAGAGTTCACCATCCTTCCTTATACTTCTACAGTGTTCGCTCGCATTCCTCACCCTTCAACAGTGTTCATCCGCTTTCCTCATTCTGCATCTGTGTTCACACCGCTTCCTCACCTTTTAACAGTTTTCAACCCCCTTCCTCTCTCTTCAAAAATGTTCAACCCCCTTCCTCACCCTTCAACGTTGTTCACCCACCTTCATCACTCTTCAAAGATGTTCACCCACTTTCCTCACACTTCAACAGTGTTCAGTCCCCATCCTTACCCTTCTAAAGTGGTCACCCGTCTTCCTCTCCCTTCAACAGTGTACACTCCCCTTCCTCACTCTTCAACAGTGTTCAACCCCTTCCTCACTCTTCAACAGTGTTCACCCCCATTCCTTACCCTTCAACAGTGTTCACCCTCCTTCCTCACTCTGCAACAGTGTTCACCCCCCTTACTCACTCTTCAAAAGTGTTCTCATCCCTTCTTCACTCTTTAACAGTGTTCACCCCTCTTCCTTACCCTTCAACAATGTTCACCCCCCTTCCTTACCCTTCAACAGTGTTCACCCCCCTTCCTCACCCTTCAACAGTGTTCAGTCCCATTCCTTAACCTTCAACAGAGTTCACCATCCTTCCTTATACTTCAACAGTGTTCCCTCCCATTCCTCAAACTTCAACAGTGTTCAGCCCCCTTCCTCACCCTTCAACAGTGTTCAGCCGCTTTCCTCATCCTTCAACCGTGTTCAACCCTCTTCCTCACCTTTTAACAGTTTTCAACCCCCTTCCTCTCTCTTCAAAAATGTTCAGCCCCTTTCCTCACCCTTCAAAAGTGTTCACCCATCTTCCTCTCCCTTCAACAGTGTTCTGCCCACTTGCTCACCCTTCAACAGTGTTCACCCCCTTCCTCACTCTTCAACAGTGTTCACCACCTTACACACCTTTCAACAGTGTACACTCCCCTTCCTCACTCTTCCACAGTGTTCAACCCCTTCCTCACCCTTCAACAGTTTTCACCCCCCTTCCTCACTCTGCAACAGTGTTCACCCCCCTTCCTCACTCTTCAAAAGTGTTCACATCCCTTCTTCACTCTTCAATAGTGTTCACACCCCTTCCTCATCCTTCAACATTGTTCACAGCCCTTCCACACCCTTCTACAATATTAACACCTTTCACCACATTTCAACCGTATTAACCCGCCCTTCCTCACCCTTCAACAGTGTTCACCCCCCTGCCTCATTCTTCAAAATGTTCACCCACGTTCCTCACCGTTCAAAATTGTTCAGCCCCCTTCCACATTCTTCAACAGTGTTCACCACCCTTCCTCACTTTTCAACAGTGTTCACCCACCTTCCTCACTCTTCAACAGTGTTGAACCCACCTCCTCACTCTCCAACAGTGTTCCTCCCCCTTCCTTACCTTTCAACAATGTTCACCCCCCTTCCTCACTCTTCAACAGTGTTCACACCCCTTCCTCACTCTTCCACAATGTTCAAACCACTTGCTCAATTTTCAACAGTGTACACCTCCCTTCCTCACCCTTCAACAGTGTTCACCCAATTCCTCACCCTTCAACAGTGTTCACCCCTCATCTTCACCCTTCAACAGAGTTCACCCCCATTCCTCACCTTTCAAAAGTGTTCACCCCCTTCCTCACTCTTCAAAGGTGTTTATCCCCTTTCCTCACACTTCAAAACTGTTCACACCCCCTTCCTCACAGTTCAACAGTGTTCACCAAACTTCCTCACCCTTCAACAGTGTTCACTCCCCTTCCTCACCCTTCAACAGTGTTCAGCCCTCTTCCTCACCCTTCACCAGTGTTCACTCCCCTTCCTTAACCTTCAACAGAGTTCGCCCCCCCTCCTCACCCTTCAACAGTGTTCAGCCGCTTTCCTCATCCTTCAACCGTGTTCACCCCTCTTCCTCACCTTTTAACAGTTTTCAACCATGTTCTTCTCTCTTCAAAAACTTTCAACCCCCTGCCTCACCCTTCAACAGTTTTCACTTCCATTCCACATCTTTCATCAGTGTTCAACCCCCTTCCTTACCCTTCAAAAGTGTTCAGTCCCCTTCCTTAACCTTCAACAGAGTTCACCCTCCTTCCTTACACTTCAACAGTTTTCACCCCTCTTCCTCTCCCTTCAACAGTGTACACCCCCTTCCTCACTCTTCAACAGTGTTCAACACCTTCCTCCTCTTCAACAGTGAACACCCCCTTTCCTTATCCTTCTACAGTGTTCACCCCCCTTCCTCATCCTTCAACAGTGTTCACCCCCCTTCCTCACCCTTCTATAATGTTAACACCCTTCCTCACACTTCAACCGTACTTTCCCGCCCTTCCTCTCCCTTCAACAGTGTTCAACACCCTACCTCACTCTTCAAAATGTTCACCCACGTTCCTCACC
Organism: Carcharodon carcharias; assembly: GCF_017639515.1. Classification (NCBI taxonomy): domain Eukaryota; kingdom Metazoa; phylum Chordata; class Chondrichthyes; order Lamniformes; family Lamnidae; genus Carcharodon; species Carcharodon carcharias. Next base: position 2,658,976 of record NC_054483.1, on the reverse strand, counting down.
CTTCAATATAGTTCAGCCCCCTGCCGCATACTTCAACAGTGTTCACCACCCTTCCTCACTTTTCAACAGTGTTCACCCTCCCTTTCTGAATCTTCAACAGCGTTCACACCCCTTCCTTAACCTTCAAGAGTGTTCACACCTCATCCTCAATCTACAACAGTGTTCAGTCCCCTTCCTCACTCTTCCACCATGTTCAAAACCCTTGCTCAATCTTCAACAGTGTTCATTCCACTTCCTCACCCTACAACTGTGTTCACCCAATTCCTCACCCTTCAACAGTGTTCAACCCCCTTCTTCACCCTTCAACAGTATTCACTCCCATTCCTCAACCTTCAACAGTGTTCACCCCCCTTCCTCATTCTTCAAAGGTGTTTAACCCCTTCCTCACACTTCAACACTGTTCACCCCCCTTCCTCACCCTTCAACAGTGTTCACCAACATTCCTCACCCTTCAACAATGTTCACTCCCCTTCCTCACCCTTCAAAAGTTTTCACTTCCATTCCACACACTTCAGCAGTGTTCAGCCCCCTTCCTTACACTTCAAAAGTGTTCACCCCCCTTCCTCAACCTTCAACAGTGTTCAGTCCCCTTCCTTAACCTTCACCAGAGTTCACCCTCCTTTCTTACACTTCAACAGTTTTCACTTCCATTCCACACCCTTCAACAGTGTTCACCCCCCTTTCTCATCCTTCAACAGTGTTCACCCCCCTTCCTCACCCTTCTTCAAATTTAAAACCCTTCCTCACACTTCATCCATATTAACCGGCACTTCCTCACCATTCAACAGTGTTCACCTCCCTGCCTCACTCTTCAAAATGTTCACCCACGTTCCTCACCCTTCAACATTTTTCCACCCCCTTCCTCACCCTTCAACAGTGTTCAATCCCCTTCTTCACCCTTCAACAGCATTCACCCTCCTTCCTCACACATCAAAAGTGTTCACCCCCCTTCCTCACCCTACAACAGTGTTCAACTCCCATCCTCACTCTACAACAGTGTTCACCCACTTCCTCGCTCTCCAAAAGTGTTCATTGCCCTTCCTTACCTTTCAACAGTGTTCACCCCCCTTCCTCACTCTTCCACAATGTTCAAACCCCTTGCTCAATCTTCAACAGTGTTCACCCCCCTTCCTCACCCTTCAACAGTGTTCACCCAATTCCTCACCCTTCAACAGTGTTCACCCCACTTTCACAACCTTCAAACAGTGTTCACACACCGTCCTCACTCTTCAAAGGTGTTTTTCCCTCTTCCTCACTCTTCAACACTTTTCACCCCCCTTCCTCATCCTTCAACAGTGTTCACTTCCATTCCACACCCTTGAACATTGTTCACCCCCCTTCCTTACCTTTCAAAGGTGTTCACCCCCAATCCTCACCCTTCACCAGTGTTCAGTCACCTTCCTTAACCTTCAACAGAGTTCACCCCCCTTCCTCACCCTTCAACAGTGTTCACGCCTCTTCCTCACCTTTTAGCAGTTTTCAACACACTTCCTCTCCCTTCAAAAATGTTCACCCACCTTCCTCACACTTCAACAGTTTTCACTCTCCTTCCTTACCCTTCAAAAGTGTTCACGCGTCTTCCTCTCCCTTCAACAGTGTTCACCCCACTTCCTCACCCTTCAACAATGTTCACCCACCTTCCTCACTTTTCAACAGTGTTCACCCCCTTACACACCTTTCCACAGTGTACACTCCACTTCCTCACCCTTCAACAGCGTTCACCCCCCTTCCTCACCACTCAACAGTGTTCACCCAGCTTCCTCAACCTTCAACAGTGTTCACATCCCTTCTTCACTCTTCATCATTGTTCACCCCCTTTTCTCATCCTTCAACAGTGTTCACCCCCCTTCCTCACTCTGCAACAGTGTTCACCCCCCTTCCGCACTCTTCAACAGTGTTCACCTCCCTTCTTCACACTTCATCATTGTTCACCCCCCTTCCTTAAACTTCAAAGGTGTTCACCCCCCTTCCTCACCCTTCACTCTTGTTCAGTCCCTTTACTTAACCTTCAACAGAGTTCACCCGCCTTCCTCAAACATCAACCGTGTTCAGCTTCTTTCCTCATCCTTCAACAGTGTTCACCCCTCCTCCTCACCTTTTAACAGTTTTCAACCCACTTCCTCTCCCTTCAAAAATGTTTACTCACACTTCAATGGTGCTCAGTCCCCTTCATTACCCTTCAAAAGTATTCACCCCCCTTACTCACCCTTCAACAGTGTACACTCCCCTTCCTCACCCTTCAACAGCGTTCACCCCCCTTCCTCACCCCTCAACAGTGTTCACCCCCCTTCCTCACCCCTCAACAGTGTTCACCCCCCTTCCTCACCCCTCAACAGTGTTCACCCCCCTTCCTCACTCTTCAACAGTGTTCACACCCTTCCTCACTCTTCAACAGTGTTCACCTCTGTTCCTTACCCTTCAACAGTGTTACCCCACTTCCTCACTCTACAAAAGTGTTCACATCCCCTCTTCACTCTTCAACAGTGTTCACCCCCCTTCCTCATCCTTCAACAGTGTTCACACCCCTCATCGTTCTACAAAGTTAACACCCTTCCTCACACTTCAACCGTATTAACCCGCCCTTCCTCACCCTTCAACAGTGTCTTACCACCCTTCATCACTCTTCAAAATGTTCACCCACGTTCCTCACCCTTCAATTTTGTTCAGTCCCCTTCCGCATTCTTCAACAGTGTTCACCACCCTTCCTCACTTTTCAACAGTGCTCACCCTGCCTTTCCCACTCTTCAACAGTGTTCACCCTCCTTCCTTAACCTTCAAGATTGTTCACACCCCATCCTCAGTCTACAACAGTGTTCACCCACCTTTCTCACTCTTCAACAGGGTTCAACCAAATCCTCACTCTCCAACAGTTTTCCTCCCCCTTCCTTACCTTTCAACAATGTTCAACCCCCTTCCTCACTGTACAACAGTGTTCACCCCCCTTCCTCACTCTTCCACAATGTTCAAACTCCTTGCTCAACCTTCAGCATTGTTCACCCCCCTTCCTCACCTTCAAAAGTGTTCACCCAATTCCTCACCCTTAGAAGTGTTCACCCCCCATCTTCACCCATCAACAGTGTTCACACCCCTTCCTCAACCTTCAAAAGTGTTCAACCCCCTTCCTCAGTCTTCAAAGGTGTTTATCCCCCTTCCTCATCCTTCAACAGTGTTCACCCCCCTTCCTCACCCTTCAACAGTGTTCAGACCCCTTCCTTAAACTTCAACAGTGTTCACCCTCTTTCCTTACACTTCAACAGTGTTCACCCCCCATCCTCACCGTTCAACAGTGTTCACCCCCCTTCCTCTCTTTTCAAAAATGTTCAACCCCCTTCCTCAACCTTCAAGAGAGTTCACTCCCCTTCATCACTCTACAAAGATGTTCACCCACCTTCCGCACACTTTAACAGTGTTCACTTCCCTTTCTTACCCTTCAAAAGTGTTCACCCATCTTCCTCTTCCTCCAACAATGTTCACACCCTTACACACCCTTCAACATGTACACTCCCCTTCCTCACCCTTCAACAGCATTCACCCCCCTTCATCACCACTCAGCAGTGTTCACCCTGCTTCCTCACCCTTCAACAGTGTTCAAAACCTTCCTCATTCTTCAACAGTGTTCACCCCCATTCCTTACCCTTCAACAGTGTTCACCCCCTTCCTCACTCTGCAACAGTGTTCACCCCCCTTCTGCACTCATCAACAGTGTTCACCTCCCTTCTTCACTCTTCATCAGTGTTCACCCCCCTTCCTCAACCTTCAATAGTGTTCAAACCGCTTCCTCACCCTTCTACAATGTTAACACCCTTCCTCACACTTCAACCGTATTAACCCAACCTTCCTCACCCTTCAACAGTGTTCACCCCCTGCCTCACACTTCAAAATTTTCACCCACGTTCCTCACCCTTCAACATTGTTCAGGCCCCTTCCGCATTCTTCAACAGTGTTCACCACCCATTCTCACTCTTCAACAGTGTTCAGCTCCCTTCTTCACTCAACAACAGTGTTCACCCCCATTCCTCACTCTGCAACAGTGTTCACCCCCCTTCCTCACTCTGCAACAGTGTTCACCCCCCTTCCTCACTCTGCAACAGTGTTCACCCCCCTTCCGCACTCTTCAACAGTGTTCACCTCACTTCTTCATTCTTCATCAGTATTCACCACCCTTCCACACTCTTCAACAGTGTTTACCCTCGTTCCTCAACCTTCAATAGTGTTCAACCCGCTTCCTCACCCTTCTACAATGTTAACACCCTTCCTCACACTTCAACCATATTAACCCACCCTTCCTCACCCTTCAACAATGTTCACCCCCCTGCCTCACTCTTCAAAATTTTCACCCACGTTCCTCACCCTTCAACATTTTTCAGCCCGCTTCCGCATTCTTCAACAGTGTTCACCACCCATCCTCACTCTTCAACAGTGTTCACCCCCTTCCTCTCTCAACAACAGTGTTCACCCCCTTCCTCTCTCAACAACAGTGTTCACGCCCCTTCCTCAACCTTCAAAAGTGTTCAACCCGCTTCCTCACTCTTCAAAAGTGCTCACCCCCCCTTCCTCACCCCTCAACAGTGTTCAAACCCTTCCTCACTCTTCAAAAGTGTTCACATCCCTTCTTCACTCTTCAACAGTGTTCACTCCACTTCCTTACCCTTCAAAGGTGTTCACTCACCTTCCTCTCGCTTCAACAGTGTTCACTCCCCTTCCTCACTCTTCAACAGTGTTCACCCCCTTACTCACGCTTCAACAGTGTACACTCCCCTTCCTCACCCTTCAACAGCGTTCACCCCCCTTCCTCACCCCTCAACAGTGTTCAAACCCTTCCTCACTCTTCAAAAGTGTTCACATCCCTTCCTCACCCTTCAACAGTGTTCACACCGTTTCATCCTTTTACAAAGTTAACACCCTTCCTCACACTTCAACCGTATTAACCCGCCCTTTCTCACCCTTCAACAGTGTTCACCACCCTGCCTCACTCTCAAAATGTTCACCCATTTTCCTCACCCTTCAATATTGTTCAGCCCATTTCCGCATTCTTCAACAGTGTTCACCCCCCTTCCTCACCCTTCCACAGTGTTCACCCCCCTTCCTCACCCTTCAACAGTGTTCACCAACATTTCTCACCCTTCAACAGTGTTCACTTCCATTCCACACCCTTCAACAGTGTTCACCCCCCTTACTTACCCTTCAACAGTGTTCACCCCCCTTCCTCACCCTTCACCAGTGTTCAGACCACTTCCGTATCTTTCAACAATGTTCACCCCCATTCCTCACTCTTCAACAGTGTTCATCCCCCTTCCTCACTCTTCCACAATGTTCAAACACCTTGCTCAATCTTCAAGAGTGTTCACCCCCCTTCCTCACCCTTCAATAGTGTTCATCCAATTCCTCACCCTTCAACAGTGTTCACCCACCATCTTCAGCCTTCAATAGTGTTCACCCCCCTTCCTTACCCTTCAACAGTGTTCACACCCCTTCCTCACCTTTCACCACTGTTCAGTCCCCTTCCTTAACCTTCAACAGAGTTCAACCCCCTTCCTTACACTTCAACAGTGTTTGCTCCCATTCCTCACCCTTCAACAGTGTTCACCCCCCTACCTCACCCTTCAACAATGTTCAGCCGCTTTCCTCATCCTTCAACAGTGTTCACCCCTCTTCCTCACCTTTTAACAGTTTTCAACGCACTTCCTCTCCTTTCAAAAATGTTCACCCACCTTCCTCACACTTCAACAGTGTTCACTCCCCTTCCTTACCCTTCAAAATTGTTCACGCCTCTTCCTCTCCCTTCAACACTGTTCACCCCCTTTCATCACTCTTCAACAGTGTTCACCCCCTTCCTCACCCCTCAACAGTGTTCATCCCCCTTCCTCACCCCTCAACAGTGTTCACCCCCCTCCTCCTCACTCTTCAACAGTGTTCAACCCCTTCCTCACTTTTCAAAAGTGTTCACATCCCTTCTTCACTCTTCAACAGTGTTCACCCTCCTTCCTCATCCTTCAACAGTGTTCACACCACTTCATCCTTCTACAATGTTAACACCCTTCCTCACACTTCAACCGTATTAACGCGCCCTTCCTCACCCTTCAACAGTATTCACCCCCCTGCCTCACTCTTCAAAATGTTCACCCATTTTCCTCACCCTTCAATATTGTTCAGCCCCCTTCCGCATTCTTCAACAGTGTTCACCAGCCTTCCTCACTTTTCAACAGTGTTCACCAGCCGTTTCTCACTCTTCAACTGTGTTCACCCCCCTTCCTTAACCTTCAAGAGTGTTCACACCCCATCCTCAAACTACAACACTGTACAACCAGCTTCCTCACTCTTCAAAAGTGTTGAAACCACTTCCTCACTCTCCAACAGTGTTCCTCCCCCTTCTTACCTTTCAACAATGTTCAACCCCCTTCCTCACTCTTCAACAGTGTTCACCCCCCTTCCTCATTCTTCCACAATGTTCAAACCCCTTGCTCAATCTTCAGCAGTGTTCACCCCCCTTCCTCACCCTTCAACAGTGTTCACCCAATTCCTCACCCTTCAACAGTGTTCACCCCCCATCTTCACCCTTCCACAGTGTTCACCAAATTCCTCACCCTTCAACAGTGTTCACTTCATTTCCTCAACCTTCAAAAGTGTTCAACCCCCTTCATCTCTCTTCAAAGGTGTTTATCCCCCTTGCTCACCCTTCAACAGTGTTCACCAACCTTCCTCACCCTTCAACAGTGTTCACTTCCATTCCACACACTTCAACATTGTCACCACCCTTCCTCACTCTTCAAAATGTTCACCCACGTTCCTCACCCTTCAATACTGTTCAGCCCCCTGCCGCATACTTCAACAGTGTTCACCACAATTCCTGACTTTTCAACAGTGTTCACCCTGCCTTTTTGAATCTTCAACAGTGTTCACCCACCTTCCTTAACATTCAAGAGTGTTCACACCGCATCCTCAATCTACAACAGTGTTCACCCCCCTTCCTCACTCTTCAACAGTGTTCACCCAATTCCTCACCCTTCAACAGTGTTCACCCCCCATCTTCAGCCTTCAACAGTGTTCACCCCCCTTCCTCACCCTTCAACGGGGTTCACCCCCCTTCCTCACACTTCAACAGTGTTCAGTCCCCTTCCTTAACCTTCAACAGATTTCACCCCCCTTCCTTACACTTCAACAGTGTTCGCTCTCATTGCTCACCCTTCAACAGTGTTCACCGCCCTACCTCAACCTTCAACAGTGTTCAGCCGCTTTCCTCATCCTTCAACAGTGTTCACCCCTCTTCCTCACCTTTTAACAGTTTTCAACCCACTTCCTCTCCCTTCAAAAATGTTCACCCACCTTCCTCACACTTCAACAGTGTTCACTCCCCTTCCTCTCCCTTCAAAAGTGTTCACCCCACATCATCACCCTTCAACAGTGGTCACCCCCCTTCTTCACTCTTCAACAGTGTTCACCCTCTTACTCACCCTTCAACAGCGTTCACCCCCTTCCTCACTCTTCAACAGTGTTCAACCCCTTCCTCACTCTTCAAAAGTGTTCACATCCCTTCTTCCCTCTTCAACAGTGTTCACCCTCCTTCCTCATCCTTCAACAGTATTCACACCCCTTCATCCTTCTACAAAGTTAACCCCCTTCCTCTCACTTCAACCGTATTAACCCGCCCTTCATCACCCTTCAGCAGTGTTCACCACCCTGCCTCACTCTTCAAAATGTTCACCCCCCTTCCTCACCCTTCAACAGTGTTCACCCCCCTTCCTCAACCTTCAAAAGTGTTCCACCCCCTTCCTCACTCTTGAAAGGGTTTTATCCCCATTCCTCACACTTCAACACTGTTCACCCGCCTTCCTCACACTTCAACAGTGTTCACCAACCTTCCTCAGACTTCAACAGTGTTCAATCCCCTTCCTCACCCTTCAACAGTGTTTACCCCTCTTTCTCACCTTTCAACAGTGTTCAGTCCCCTTCCTTAACCTTCAAGAGAGTTCACCCACCTTCCTTACACTTCAACAGTGTTCACTCCCATTCCTCACCCTTTAACAGTGTTCACCCCGCTTCCTCACCCTTCAACAGTGTTCACCCCCTTCCTGACTCTTCAACAGTATTCACCCCCGTTCTTTACCCTTCAACAGTTTTCACCCCCTTCCTCATCCTTCAACATTGTTCACCCACCTTCCTCACCCTTCTACAATGTTAACACCCTTCCTCAAACCTCAACCGTATTAACCCGCCCTTCCTCACACTTCAATATTGTTCAGCCCTCTTCTGCATTCTTCAACAGTGTTCACACTGCTTCCTCATTTTTCAACAGTGTTCACCCTCCCATCGTCACTCTTCAACAGTGTTCACCCCACTTCCTCCCTCAACAACAGTGTTCACCCCCCTGCCTCACCCTTCAACAGTGTTCACCCCCCTTCGTCACCCTTCAACAGTATTCAACCCACTTCCTCACTCTTCAAAAGTGCTCACCCCCTTCCTCATTCTTCAACAGTGCTCAACCCTCTTCCTCACCCTTCAACCGTGTTCACGCCCCTTCCTTACCCATCAACAATGTTCACTCCCCATCCTCACTCTACAATAGTGTTTACCCCCTTCCTCACTCATCAACTGTGGTCACCCCTTTCCTCACTCATCAACAGTGGTCACCCGCTTCATCACGCTTCAACAGTGTTCAGCCTCGTTCCTTACCCTTCAACAGTGTTCACCGCCCTTCCTGACTCTTCAACAGTGTTCACCCCCCTTCCTCACTCTTCAACAGTGTTCACCTCCCTTCCTCACTCTTCAACAGTGTTCACCCCCCTTCCTCACTCTTCAACAGTGTATACCCCCTTCCTCACTCATCAACTGTGGTCACCCCCTTCCTCACTCATCAACAGTGGTCACCCGCTTCCTCACGCTTCAACAGTGTTCAGCCTCGTTCCTTAACCTTCAACAGTGTTCACCACCCTTCCTCACTCTTCAACAGTGTTCACCCCCCTTCCTCACTCTTCAACAGTGTTCCCCTCCCTTCCTCACTCTTCAACTGTGTTCACCCCTCTTCCTCACTCTTGAACAGTGTATACCCCCTTCCTCACTCTTCAACAGTGTTCACCCCCCCTACCTTATGCTTCGACAATGTTCACCCCCCTTCCTCACCCTTCAACAATGATAACAAACTTCTTCACCCTTCAACAGTATTAACCTCCCCCTTCCTCACCCTTCAACCGTGTGCACACAAATTCCCCACCCTTCAGTAGTGTTCAGCCCCCCTTCATCAGCCTTCAACAGTGTTCACCCCCCCCCTTCCTCACTCTCCAACTGTGGTCACCCTCCCTTCCTCACTCTTCAACAGTGTTCAACCTCTTCCTCACCCTGCAAAAGATTTCAACCACCCCTTCCTCACTCTTCAAAAGTGTTCACCCCCGAACTTCACACTTCAACAATGTTCACCCCCCTTACTCACACTTCATCAGTCTTCACCACCCTCCCTCACTCTTCAAAAGTGTTCACCCGCCTTCCTCATTCTTCACCAGTGCTCAACCCTCTTCCTGACTCTTCAACAGTGTTCAAACCACTTCCTTACCCTTCATGAGTTCTCACTTCCCTTCCTCACTCTCCAGCAGTGTTCACTCCCCTTAATTACCTTTCAACAATGTTCACACCCCTTCCTCACTCTTCAACAGTGTTCACCCCTCTTCCTCACTCTTCCACAATGTTCAAACCCCTTGCTCAATCTTCAACATTGTTTACCCACCTTCCTCATCCTTCACCAGTGTTCACCCAATTCCTCACCCTTCAACAGTGTTCACCCCCCATCCTCAAACTTCAAAAGTGTTCACCCCCCTTCCTCACTCTTGAAAGGTGTTTATCCCCCTTCCTCACCCTTCAACAGAGTTCAACCCCCTTCCTCACCCTTCAACAGTGTTCACCCCTCTTCCTCACTCTTCAAAAGTGTTCAGTCCCCTTCCTTAACCTTCAAAAGAGTTCACCCCCCTTCCTTACACTTCAAGATTGTTCAACCCCCTTCCTCACCCTTCAACAGTTTTCAGCCGCTTTCCTCATTCTTCATCAGTGTTCACCCCTCTTCCTCACATTTTAACAGCTTTCAAGCCCCTTCCTCTCCCTTCAAAAATGTTCAACACCCTTCCTCACCCTTCAACAGCGTTCACCCCCCTTCAACACTCTTTTAAGATGTTCATCCACCTTCCTCACACTTCAACAGTGTTCACATCCCTTCCTTACACTTCAAAAGTGTTCAACCCTGTTCCTGTCCCTTCAACAGTGTTCAACCCACTTCCTCACCGTTCAAAAGTGTTTACCCATCTTCCTCACTCTGCAACAGTGTTCACCCCCTTCCTCACTCTTCAACAGTGTTCACACCCCTTCCTCACTCTGCAACAGTGTTCACCCCCCTTCCTCACTCTTCAACAGTGTTCACCTCCCTCTTTACTTTTCAACATTGTTCACCCCCTTCCTCATCCTTCAACATTGTTCACCCCCCTTACTCACCCTTCTACCATGTTAACACCCTTCCTCAAACTTCAACCGTATTAACCCGCCTTTCCTCACACTTCAACATTGTTCACCCCCCTGCCTCACTCTACAAACTGTTCAACCACATTCCTCACCCTTCAAAATTGTTCAGCCCTCTTCCACATTCTTCAACAGTGTTCACACTGCTTCCTCACTTTTCAACAGTGTTCACCCTCCCATCCTCACTCTTCAACAGTGTTCACCCCCCTGCCTCACCCTTCAGCAGTGTTCAGCCACTTTCCTTACCCTTCAACAGTGTTCAACCCCTTTCCTCACTCTTCAAAAGTGCTCACCCCCCTTCCTCATTCTTCAACAGTGCTCAACCCTCTTCCTCACCCTTCAACCGTGTTCACCACCATTCCTCACTCTTCAAAAGTGTTCACCCCCGAACTTCACCCTTGAACAGTGTTCACCCCCCTTACTCACACTTCAACAGTCTTCACCACCGTTCCTCACTCTTCAAAAGTGTTCACCCGCCTTCCTCATTCTTCACCAGTATTCACCCCTCATCCTGACTCTTCAACAGTGTTCAAACCCCTTCCTTACCCTTCAACAGTTCTCACTCCCCTTCCTCACTCTCCAGCAGTGTTCACTCCCTCCCTCACTCTTCAAAAGTGTTCAACCCCCTTGCTCACTCTTCAAAAGTTCGCAACCCCCTTCCTCATTCTTCAACAGTGCTTACCCCTCTTCCTCACCCATCAAAAGTTTTCACCCCCCATCCTCACTCTACAAAAGTTTTTACCCCCTTCCTCACTCATCAACTGTGGTCACCCCATTCCTCACGCATCAACAGTGGTCAACCCCTTCCTCACTCTTCAACAGTGTTCAGCCTCGTTCCTTACGCTTCAACAGTGTTCACCGCCCTTCCTCACTCTTAAACAGTGTTCAACCCCCTTCCTTATCCTTCAACAATGTTCATCCCCCTTCCTCACTCTTCAACAATGATAATACCCTTGCTCACCCTTCAACAGTATTAAACCCCCCTTCCTCACACTTCAACATGTGTCCACCCAACTTCCCCACCCTTCAATAGTGTTCACCACCCCTTCATCAGCATTCAACAGTGTTCACCCCTCTTCCTCACTCTTCAACAGTGTTCACCCCTCTTCCTCACTCTTCAACAGTGTTCAACCCCTTCCTCACTCTTCAACAGTGTTCACCCCCTTCCTCACCCTTCAACAGTGTTCAACACCCACTACCTCACTCATCAAAAGTGTTCACCCCCGAACTTCACACTTCAACAGTTTTCAACCCCATTTCTCACACTTCAACAGTCTTCACCACCCTTCCTCACTCTTCAAAAGTGTTCACCTGCCTTCCTCATTCTTCACCAGTGTTCACCCCTCTTCCTGACTCCTCAACAGTGTTCAAACGCCTTCCTTACACTTCAACAGTGTTCACCCCCCTTCCTCACTCTCCAGCAGTGTTCACTCCCCTTAATTCTCTTTCAACAATGTTCACAAAACTTACTCACTCTTCAACAATGCGTTCCCCCTTCTTCACACTGCAACAGTGTTCACCCAACTTCCTCACTCTTGAACAATGTTCAAAATCCTTGCTCACTCTTCAACAGTGTTCACCCCCTTCCTCACTCTTCTACAGTGCTCAGCCTCGTTCCTTACCCTTGAACAGTGTTCACCCCACTTCCTCAATCTTCAACAGTGTTCACCCCACTTCCTCACTCTCCAGCAGTGTTCACTCCCCTTAATTCTCTTTCAACAATGTTCACAAAACTAACTCACTCTTCAACAATGCGTTCCCCCTTCTTCACACTGCAACAGTGTTCACCCCACTTCCTCACTCTTGAACAATGTTCAAAATCCTTGCTCACTCTTCAACAGTGTTCACCCCCTTCCATACTCTTAAAAAGTGTTCAACTGCTTCCTCACCCATCAACAGTGTTCACCCCTTTCCTCACTCGTCTACAGTGTTCAGTCTCGTTCCTTACCCTTGAACAGTGTTCACCCACCTTCCTAACTCTTCAACAGTGTTCACCCCCCCTTCCACACTCTTCAAAAGTGTTCACCTCCCTTCTTCACTCTTCAACAGTGTTCACCCCCGTTTCTTATCCTTCAACAGTGTTCACCCCCCTTCCTCACCCTTCTACAATGTTAACACCCTTCCTACCCTTCAACAGTATTAACCCAGCCTTCATCACGCTTCAACAGTGTTCACCCCCTTCCTCAATCTTCAACAATGTTCAAAATCCTTGCTCACACTTCAACAGTGTTCACACCCTTCCACACAATTCAAAACTTTTCACCCTTTTCCTCACCCTTCAACACTGTTCACCCCCCATCTTCCACCTTCAACAGAGTTCACCCCACTTCCTCACCCATCAACAGTGTTCACCCCCCTTCCTCAACCTTCAACAGTGTTCACTCCACTTCCTCACTCTTCAAAGGTATTCACACCCCTCCTCACAATTCAACACTGTTCACTCGCCATCCTTACCCTTCAAGAGTGTTTATCCCTCTTCCCGACCTTTCAAGAGTGTTCACCCCTCTTCCGCACCCTTCAACAGTGTTCACCACACTTCGTCACTCTTCAACAGTGTTCAGCCTCGTTCCTTACCCTTCAACAGTGTTGATCTCCCTTCCTCACTCTTCAACAGTGTGTACCCCGCTTCCTCACTCTTCAACAGTGTGTACCCCTTCCCTCACTCTTCAAAAGTGTTCAACCCCCTTCCTTATCCTTCAACAGTGTTCACCCACCTTCCTCACCCTTCAACAATGATACCACACTTCCTCACTCTTCAACAGTATTAACCCCCCCTTCCTCACTGTTCAACAGTGTTCACCCCCTTCCTCACCATTCAAAAGATTTCAACTCCCCCTTCCTCACTCTTCAAAAGTGTTCACCCCCGAACTTCACCCTTGAACAGTGTTCACCCCCCTTACTCACGCTTCAACAGTCTTCACCACCGTTCCTCACTCTTCAAAAGTGTTCACCCGCCTTCCTCATTCTTCACCAGTGCTCACCCCTCATCCTGACTCTTCAACAGTGTTCAAACCCCTTCTTTACCCTTCAACAGTTCTCACTCCCCTTCCTCACTCTCCAGCAGTGTTCACTCCCTTCCTCACTCTTCAAATGTTCGCAACCCCCTTCCTCATTCTTCAACAGTGCTTACCCCTCTTCCTCACCCATCAAAGGTTTTCACCCCCCATCCTCACTCTACAACAGTTTTTACCCCCCTTCCTCACGCATCAACAGTGGTCAACCCCTTCCTCAGTCTTCAACAGTGTTCAGCCTCGTTCCTTACCCTTCAACATCGTTCACCACCCTTCCTCACTCTTCAACAGTGTTCACCTCCCTTCCTCACTCTTCAACAGTGTTCAACCCCTTCCTCACTCTTCAACAAAGTTCAACCCCCTTCCTTATCCTTCAACAATGATAACACCCTTCCTCACCCTTCAACAGTATTAAACCCCCCTTCCTCACCCTTCAACATGTGTTCACCCAACTTCCCCACCCTTCAATAGTGTTCACACCCCCTTCATCAGCCTTCAACAGTGTTTACCCCTCTTCCTCACTCTTCAACAGTGTTCAACCCCTTCCTCACTCTTCAACAGTTTTCACCCCCTTCCTCACCCTTCAACAGTGTTCAACCCTCACTTCCTCACTCTTCAAAATTGTTCAGCCCCGAACTTCACACTTAAACAGTTTTCAACCCCATTTCTCACACTTCAACAGTCTTCACCACCCTTCCTCACTCTTCAAAAGTGTTCACCCGCCTTCCTCATTCTTCACCAGGGTTCACCCCTTTTCTTGACTCTTCAACAGTGTTCAAACCCCTTCCTTACACTTCAACAGTGTCCACCCCCCTTCCTCACTCTCCAGCAGTGTTCACTCCCCTTAATTCTCTTTCAACAATGTTCACAAAACTTACTCACTCTTCAACAATGCGTTCCCCCTTCTTCACACTGCAACAGTGTTCACCCAACTTCCTCACTCTTGAACAATGTTCAAAATCCTTGCTCACTCTTCAACTGTGTTCAGCCCCTTCCATACTCTTAAAAAGTGTTCAACTGCTTCCTCACCCATCAACAGTGTTCACCCCCTTCCTCACTCGTCTACAGTGTCCAGTCTCGTTCCTTACCCTTGAACAGTGTTCACCCCCCTTCCGCACTCTTCAACAGTGTTCACCCCCCTTCCTCACTCTTCAAAAGTGTTCACCTCCCTTCTTCACTCTTCAACAGTGTTCACCCCCGTTTCCTATCCTTCAACAGTGTTCACCCCCCTTCCTCACCCTTCTACAATGTTAACACCCTTCCTACCCTTCAACAGTATTAACCCAGCCTTCATTATGCTTCAACAGTGTTCACCCCCTTCCTCAATCTTCAACAATGTTCAAAATCCTTGCTCACACTTCAACAGTGTTCACACCCTTCCACACAATTCAAAACTTTTCACCCTTTTCCTCACCCTTCAACACTGTTCACCCCCCATCTTCCATCTTCAACAGAGTTCACCCCACTTCCTCACCCATCAACAGTGTTCACCCCCCTTCCTCAACCTTCAACAGTGTTCACTCCACTTCCTCACTCTTCAAAGGTATTCACACCCCTCCTCACAATTCAACACTGTTCACTCCCCATCCTTAACCTTCAAGAGTGTTTATCCCTCTTCCCCACCTTTCAAGAGTGTTCACCCCTCTTCCGCACCCTTCAACAGTGTTCACCACACTTCGTCACTCTTCAACAGTGTTCAGCCTCGTTCCTTACCCTTCAACAGTGTTGATCTCCCTTCCTCACTCTTCAACAGTGTGTACCCCCCTTCCTCACTCTTCAACAGTGTGTACCCCTTTCCTCACTCTTCAACAGTGTTCAACCTCCTTCCTTATCCTTCAACAGTGTTCACCCACCTTCCTCACCCTTCAACAATGATACCACACTTCCTCACCCTTCAACAGTATTAACCCCCCCTTCCTCACTCTTCAACAGTGTTCACCCCCTTCCTCACCATTCAAAAGATTTCAACTCCCCCTTCCTCACTCTTCAAAAGTGTTCACCCCCGAACTTCACCCTTGAACAGTGTTCACCCCCCTTACTCACACTTCAACAGTCTTCACCACCGTTCCTCACTCTTCAAAAGTGTTCACCCGCCTTCCTCATTCTTCACCAGTGCTCACCCCTCATCCTGACTCTTCAACAGTGTTCAAACCCCTTCTTTACCCTTCAATAGTTCTCACTCCACTTCCTCACTCTCCAGCAGTTTTCACTCCCTTCCTCACTCTTCAAAAGTGTTCAACCCCCTTCCTCACTCTTCAAAAGTTCGCAACCCCCTTCCTCATTCTTCAGCAGTGCTTACCCCTCTTCCTCACCCATCAAAGGTTTTCACCCCCCATCCTCACTCTACAACAGTTTTTACCCCCCTTCCTCACTCATCAACTGTGGTCACCCACTTCCTCACGCATCAACAGTGGTCAACCCCTTCCTCACTCTTCAACAGTGTTCAGCCTCGTTCCTTACCCTTCAACATTGTTCACCACCCTTCCTCACTCTTCAACAGTGTTCACCTCCCTTCCTCACTCTTCAAAAGTGTTCAACCCCTTCCTCACTCTTCAACAGTGTTCAACCCCCTTCCTTATCCTTCAACAATGATAACACCCTTCCTCACCCTTCAACAGTATTAAACCCCCCTTCCTCACCCTTCAACATGTGTTCACCCAACTTCCCCACCCTTCAATAGTGTTCACCCCCCCTTCATCAGCCTTCAACAGTGTTCACCCCTCTTCCTCACTCTTCAACAGTGTTCAACCCCTTCCTCACTCTTCAACAGTTTTCACCCCCTTCCTCACCCTTCAACAGTTTTCAACCCCCACTTCCTCACTCTTCAAAATTGTTCACCCCCGAACTTCACACTTCAACAGTTTTCAACCTCATTTCTCACACTTCAACAGTCTTCACCACCCTTCCTCACTCTTCAAAAGTGTTCACCCGCCTTCCTCATTCTTCACCAGTGTTCACCCCTTTTCTTGACTCTTCAACAGTGTTCAAACCCCTTCCTTACACTTCAACAGTGTTCACCCCCCTTCCTCACTCTCCAGCAGTGTTCGTTCCCCTTAATTCTCTTTCAACAATGTTCACAAAACTTACTCACTCTTCAACAATGCGTTCCCCCTTCTTCACACTGCAACAGTGTTCACCCAACTTCCTCACTCTTGAACAATGTTCCAAATCCTTGCTCACTCTTCAACAGTGTTCACCCCCTTCCATACTCTTCAAAAGTGTTCACCTGCTTCCTCACCCATCAACAGTGTTCACCCCCTTCCTCACTCTTCTACAGTGCTCAGCCTCATTCCTTACCCTTGAACAGTGTTCAACCCCCTTCCTCAATCTTCAACAGTGTTCACCCCCCTTCCTCACTCTTCAACAGTGTTCACCTCCCTTCTTCACTCTTCAACAGTGTTCACCCCCGTTTCTTATCCTTCAACAGTGTTCACCCCCCTTCCTCACCCTTCTACAATGTTAACACCCTTCCTACCCTTCAACAGTATTAACCCAGCCTTCATCACGCTTCAACATTGTTCACCCCCTTGCCTTACTCTTCAAAATGTTCACCCAAATTCCTCAACCTTCAACATTGTTCACCCCCCTTCCGCATTCTTCAAAATTGTTCACCCCACTTGCACTCTTTTCAGCAGTGTTCACCCCTTCCTCACTCAACAACAATGTTCACCCCCCCTTCCTCACAATTCAACATGTGCTCACCCAACTTCCCCACCCTTCAATAGTGTTCACCACCCCTTCATCAGCCTTCAACAGTGTTCACCCCCCTGCCTCACTCTTCAAAATGTTCACCCAAATTCCTCAACCTTCAACATTGTTCACCCCCCTTCCGCATTCTTCAAAATTGTTCACCCCACTTCCACACTTTTTAGCAGTGTTCACCCCCTTCCTCACTCAACAACAATGTTCACCCCCATTCCTCACCCTTCAAAAGTGTTCACCCCCCTTCCTCACCCTTCAACTGTGTTCACCCCCTTCCTCAATCTTCAACAATGTTCAAAATCCTTGCTCACACTTCAACAGTGTTCACACCCTTCCACACAAATCAAAAGTTTTCACCCTTTTCCTCACCCTTCAACACTGTTCACCCCCCCATCTTCTCCTTCAAAAGAGTTCACCCCACTTCCTCACCCATCAACAGTGTTCACCTCCCTTCCTCAGTCTTCAACAGTGTTCACCCCCTTCCTCACTCAACAACAGTGTTCATCCGCCTTCCTCACCCTTCAACAGTGTTCATCCCCTTCCTCACCCTTCAATAGAGTTCATCCCACTTCCTCACTCTTCAAAAGAGCTCACCACCTTCCTCATTCTTCAACAGTGCTCACCCCTCTTCCTCATTCTTCAACAGTGCTCACCCCTCTTCCTCACCCATCAACTGTGTTCACCCCTCTTCCTTATCCATCAACACTGTTCATGCCAAATCCTTACTCTACAACACTGTTTACCCGCTTCCTCACTCATCAACTGTGATCACCCCCTTCCTTACTCATGAACAGTGTTCAGCCCCCTTCCTCACCCTTCAACAGTGTTCACCTCCGTTCTTCACTCTTCAACAGTGTTCACCCCCGTTTCTTATCCTTCAACAGTGTTCACCCCCCTTCCTCACCCTTCTACAATGTTAACACCCTTCCTACCCTTCAACAGTATTAACCCAGCCTTCATCACGCTTCAACAGTGTTCACCCCCCTGCCTCACTCTTCAAAATGTTCACCCAAATTCCTCAACCTTCAACATTGTTCACCCCCCTTCCGCATTCTTCAAAATTGTTCACCCCACTTCCACACTTTTCAGCAGTGTTCACACCCTTCCTCACTCAACAACAATGTTCACCCCCATTCCTCACCCTTCAACATTGTTCACCCCCCTACGGCATTCTTCAAAATTGTTCACCCCACTTCCACACTTTTCAGCATTGTTCACCCCCTTCCTCACTCAACAACTATGTTCACCCCCCTTCCTCACCCTTCAACATGTGTTCGCCCAACTTCCCCACCCTTCAATAGTGTTCAACACCCCTTCATCAGCCTTCAACAGTGTTCACCCCTCTTCCTCACTCTTCAACAGTATTCAACCCCTTCCTCACTCTTCAACAGTGTTCACCCCCTTCCTAACCCTTCAGCAGTGTTCAACACCCACTACCTCACTCTTCAAAAGTGTTCACGCCCGAACTTCACACTTCAACAGTTTACAACCCCATTTCTCACACTTCAACAGTCTTGACCACCCTTCCTCACTCTTCAAAAGTGTTCACCCGCCTTCCTCATTCTTCACCAGTGTTCACCCCTCTTCTTGACTCTTCAACAGTGTTCAAACCCCTTCCTAACCCTTCAACAGTGTTCACCCCCCTTCCTCACTCTCCAGCAGTGTTCACTCCCCTTAATTCTCTTTCAACAATGTTCACAAAACTTACTCACTCTTCAACAATGCGTTCCCTCTTCTTCACACTGCAACAGTGTTCACCCAACTTCCTCACTCTTGAACAATGTTCAAAATCCTTGCTCACTCTTCAACAGTGTTCACCCCCTTCCATACTCTTCAAAAGTGTTCACCTGCTTCCTCACCCATCAACAGTGTTCACCCCCTTCCTCACTCTTCTACAGTGCTCAGCCTCGTTCCTTACCCTTGAACAGTGTTCACCCCCCTTCCTCAATCTTCAACAGTGTTCACCCCCCTTCCTCACTCTTCAACAGTGTTCACCTCCCTTCTTCACTCTTCAACAGTGTTTTCCCCCGTTTCTTATCCTTCAACAGTGTTCACCCCCCTTCCTCATCCTTCTACAATGTTAACACCCTTCCTACCCTTCAACAGTATTAACCCAGCCTTCATCATGCTTCAACAGTGTTCTCCCCCCTGCCTCACTCTTCAAAATGTTCACCCAAATTCCTCAACCTTCAACATTGTTCACCCCCCTTCCACATTCTTCAAAATTGTTCACCCCACTTCCACACTTTTCAGCAGTGTTCAACCCCTTCCTCACTCAACAACAATGTTCACCCCCATTCCTCACCCTTCAAAAGTGTTCACCCCCCTTCCTCACCCTTCAACTGTGTTCACCCCCTTCCTCAATCTTCAACAATGTTCAAAATCCTTGCTCACACTTCAACAGTGTTCACAACCTTCCACACAAATCAAAAGTTTTCACCCTTTTCCTCACCCTTCACACTGTTCAACCCGCTTCCTCACCCTTCAACAGTGTTCACCCCCTTCCTCACTCTTCAAAAGTGTTCAGCCCGCTTCCTCACCCTTCAACAGTGTTCACCCCCTTCCTCACTCTTCAACAGTGTTCACCCCCATTCCTTACTCTTCAACAGTGTTCACCTCCCTTCTTTACTCTTCAACAGTGTTGAAGCCCCTTCCGCATTCTCAACAGTGTTCATCCCTCTTCCTCACTCTTCAACAGTGTTCACCTCACTTCTTCACTCTTCAACATTGATCACCCCCTTCCTCACTCTTCAACAGTGTTCAACCCCCTTCCTTATCCTTCAACAATGTTCAACCCCCTTCCTCACCCTTCACCAATTATAACACCCTTCAACAGTGTTAAACCCACCTTCCTCACTATTCAACAGGTGTTCACCCAACTTCCCCACCCTTCAATAGTGTTCACCCCCCATTCATAAGCGTTCAACAGTGTTCACCCCCTTCCTCACTCTTCAACAGTGTTCACCCCCTTTCCTCACCATTCAACAGTGTTCAACCCCCCCTTCCTCACTCTTCAAAAGTGTTCACCCCGCTACTTCACACTTCAACAATTTTCACCCCCCTTACTCACACTTGAACGGTCTTCACCACCCTTCCTCACTTTTCAAAAGTGTTCACCCGATTTCCTCATTTTTCACCAGTGCTCACCCCTTTTCCTGACTCATCAACAGTGTTCAATGCCCTTCCTTATCCTTCAACAGTGTTCACCCCCTTTCCTCACTCTCCAGCAGTGTTCACTCCCCTTAATTATCTTTCAACAATGTTCACAAAGCGTACTCACTCTTCAACAATGTGCACCCCCTTCTTCACACTTCAACAGTGTTCACCCCACTTCCTCGCTCTTGAACAATGTTCAAAATCCTTGCTGACTCTTCCACAGTGCTCACCCCCTTCCACACACTTCAAAAGTGTTCACCCGCTTCCTCACCCATCAACAGGTTTCACCCCCTTCCTCACTCTTCAACAGTGTTCAGCCTCATTCCTTACCCTTCAACAGTGTACACGCCCCTTCCTACCACTTCAACAGTGTTCATCCCCTTCCTCACTCTTCATCAGTGTTCACCTCCCTTCTTCACTCTTCAACAGTGTTCACCCCCCTTCCTCACCCTTCTACAATGTTAACACCCTTCCTACCCTTCAACAGTATTAACCCAGCCTTCATCACGCTTCAACAGTGTTCACCCCCCTGCCTCACTCTTCAAAATGTTCACCCAAATTCCTCAACCTTCAACATTGTTCACCCCCCTTCCGCATTCTTCAAAATTGTTCACCCCACTTCCACACTTTTCAGCAGTGTTCACACCCTTCCTCACTCAACAACAATGTTCACCCCCATTCCTCACCCTTCAACATTGTTCACCCCCCTTCCGCATTCTTCAAAATTGTTCACCCCACTTCCACACTTTTCAGCAGTGTTCACCCCCTTCCTCACTCAACAACAATGTTCACCCCCCTTCCTCACACTTCAACATGTGCTCACCCAACTTCCCCACCCTTCAATAGTGTTCACCACCCCTTCATCAGCCTTCAACAGTGATCACCCCTCTTCCTCACTCTTCAACAGTGTTCAACCCCTTCCTCACTCTTCAACAGTGTTCACCCCCTTCCTCACCCTTCATCAGTGTTCAACACCCACTACCTCACTCTTCAAAAGTGTTCACCCCCGAACTTCACACTTCAACAGTTTTCAACCCCATTTCTCACACTTCAACAGTCTTCACCACCCTTCCTCACTCTTCAAAAGTGTTCACCCGCCTTCCTCATTCTTCACCAGTGTTCACCCCTCTTCTTGACTCTTCAACAGTGTTCAAACCCCTTCCTTACCCTTCAACAGTGTTCACCCCCCTTCCTCACTCTCCAGCAGTGTTCACTCCCTTTAATTCTCTTTCAACAATGTTCACAAAACTTACTCACTCTTCAACAATGCGTTCCCCCTTCTTCACACTGCAACAGTGTTCACCCCACTTCTTCACTCTTGAACAATGTTCAAAATCCTTGCTCACTCTTCAACAGTGTTCACCCCCTTCCATACTCTTAAAAAGTGTTCAACTGCTTCCTCACCCATCAACAGTGTTCACCCCCTTCCTCACTCTTCTACAGTGTTCAGTCTCGTTCCTTACCCTTCAACAGTCTTCACCCCCTTCCTCACTCTTCAAAAGTGTTCAGCCCACTTCCTCACCCATCAACAGTGTTCACTCCCCTTCCTCACTCTTCAAAGGTGTTCCCCCCACCTCCTCACAATTCAACACTGTTCACTTCCCATCCTTACCCTTCAAGAGTGTTTATCCCTCTTCCCCACCCTTCAAGAGTGTTCACCCCTCTTCCGCAACCTTCAACAGTGTTCACCACACTTCGTCACTCTTCAACAGTGTTCAGCTTCGTTCCTTACCCTTCAACAGTGTTGATCTCCCTTCCTCACTCTTCAACAGTGTTCACCCCCCTTCCTCACTCTTCAACAGTGTGCACCCCTTTCCTCACTCTTCAGCAGTGTTCAAACCCCTTCCTTATTCTTCAACAGTGTTCACCACACTTCGTCACTCTTCAACAGTGTTCAGCTTCGTTCCTTACCCTTCAACAGTGTTGATCTCCCTTCCTCACTCTTCAACAGTGTTCACCCCCTTTCCTCACTCTTCAACAGTGTGCACCCCTTTCCTCACTCTTCAGCAGTGTTCAAACCCCTTCCTTATTCTTCAACAGTGTTCACCCCCCTTCTTCACCCTTCAGCAATGATAACACACTTCCTCAAACTTCAACAGTATTAAACCCCCTTTCCTCACACTTCAACAGTTTTCACACAAATTCTCCGCCCTTCAATAGTGTACAGCCCCCCTTCATTATCCTTCAACAGTGTTCACCCACCTTCCTCACTCTCCAACAGTGTTCACCCCCTTCCTCACTATTCAACAGTGTTCACAACCTTACTCACCCTTCAAAAGATTTCAACTCCCCCTTCCTCACTCTTCAAAAGTGTTCACCCCTGAACTTCACCCTTGAACAGTGTTCACCCCCCTTACTCATACTTCAACAGTCTTCACCACCGTTCCTTACTCTTCAAAAGTGTTCACCCGCCTTCCTCATTCTTCACCAGTACTCACCCCTCATCCTGAATCTTCAACAGTGTTCAAACCCCTTCTTTACCCTTCAACAGTTCTCACTCCCCTTCCTCACTCTCCAGCAGTGTTCACTCCCTTCCTCACACATCAAAAGTGTTCAAACCCCTTCCTCACTCTTCAAAAGTTTGCAACCCCCTTCCTCATTCTTCAACAGTGCTTACCACTTTTCCTCACCCATCAAAGGTTTTCACCCCCCATCCTCACTCTACAACAGTTTTTACCCCTTCCTCACTCATCAACTGTGGTCACCCCCTTCCTCACGCATCAACAGTGGTCAACCCCTTCCTCACTCTTCAACAGTGTTCAGCCTCGATCCTTACCCTTCAACATTGTTCACCACCCTTCCTCACTCTTCAACAGTGTTCACCTCCCTTCCTCACTCTTCAACAGTGTTCAACCCCTTCCTCACTCTTCAACAGTGTTCAACCCACTTCCTTATCCTTCAACAATGTTCATCCCCCTTCCTCACCCTTCAACAATGATAACACCCTTCCTCACCCTTCAACAGTATTAAACCCCCCTTCCTCACCCTTCAACATGTGTTCACCAAACTTCCCCACCCTTCAATAGTGTTCACCCCCCGTCATCAGCCTTCAACAGTGTTCAACCCCTTCCTCACTCTTCAACAGTGTTCAACCCCTTCCTCACTCTTCAACAGTTTTCACCCCCTTCCTCACCCTTCAACAGTGTTCAACACCAACTTCCTCACTCTTCAAAATTGTTCAGCCCCGAACTTCACACTTAAACAGTTTTCAACCCCATTTCTCACACTTCAACAGTCTTCACCACCCTTCCTCAGTCTTCAAAAGTGTTCAAACCCCTTCCTCACTCTTCAACAGTGTGTACCCCTTTCCTCACTCTTCAACAGTGTTCAACCCCCTTCCTTATCCTTCAACAGTGTTCACCCACCTTCCTCACCCTTCAACAATGATACCACACTTCCTCACCCTTCAACAGTATTAACCCCCCCTTCCTCACTCTTCAACAGTGTTCACCCCCTTCCTCACCCTTCAAAAGATTTCAACTCCCCCTTCCTCACTCTTCAAAAGTGTTCACCCCCGAACTTCACCCTTGAACAGTGTTAACCCCCCTTACTCACACTTCAACAGTCTTCACCACCGTTCCTCACTCTTCAAAAGTGTTCACCCGCCTTCCTCATTCTTCACCAGTGCTCACCCCTCATCCTGACTCTTCAACAGTGTTCAAACTCCTTCTTTACCCTTCAACAGTTCTCACTCCCCTTCCTCACTCTCCAGCAGTGTTCACTCCCTTCATCACTCTTCAAAAGTGTTCAACCCACTTCCTCACTCTTCAAAAGTTCGCAACCCCCTTCCTCATTCTTCAACAGTGTTTACCCCTCTTCCTCACCCATCAAAGGTTTTCACCCCCCATCCTCAATCTACAACAGTTTTTACCCCCCTTCCTCACTCATCAACTGTGGTCACCCCCTTCCTCACGCATCAACAGTTGTCAACCCCTTCCTCACTCTTCAACAGTGTTCAGCCTCGTTCCTTACCCTTCAACATTGTTCACCACCGTTCCTCACTCTTCAACAGTGTTCACCTCCCTTCCTCACTCTTCAACAGTGTTCAACCCCCTTCATTATCCTTCAACAATGTTCATCCCCTTTCCTCACCCTTCCACAATGATAACACCCTTCCTCACCCTTCAACAGTATTAAACCCTCCTTCCTCACCCTTCAACATGTGTTCACCCAACTTCCCCACCCTTCAATAGTGTTCACCCCCCCTTCATCAGCCTTCAACAGTGTTCAACCATCTTCCTCACTCTTCAACAGTGTTCAACCCCTTCCTCACTCTTCAACAGTTTTCACCCCCTTCCTCACCCTTCAACAGTGTTCAACCCCCACTTCCTCACTCTTCAAAATTGTTCACCCCCGAACTTCACACTTAAAGAGTTTTCAACCCCATTTCTCACACTTCAAAAGTCTTCACCACCCTTCCTCACTCTTCAAAAGTGTCCAACCGCCTTCCTCATTCTTCACCAGTGTTCACCCCTTTTCTTGACTCTTCAACAGTGTTCAAACCAGTTCCTTACACTTCAACAGTGTTCACCCCCTTCGTCACTCTCCAGCAGTGTTCACTCCTCTTAATTCTCTTTCAACAATGTTCACAAAACTTACTCACTCTTCAACAATGCGTTCCCCCTTCTTCACACTGCAACAGTGTTCACCCAACTTCCTCACTCTTGAACAATGTTCAAAATCCTTGCTCACTCTTCAACAGTGTTCACCCCCTTCCATACTCTTCAAAAGTGTTCACCTGCTTCCTCACCCATCAACAGTGTTCACCCCCTTCCTCACTCTTCTGCAGTGTTCAGCCTCGTTCCTTACCCTTGAACAGTGTTCACCCCCTTCCTCACCCTTCAATAGTGTTCACCTCCCTTCTTCACTCTTCAACAGTGTTCACCCCCATTTCTTATCCTTCAACAGTGTTCACCCCCGTTCCTCACCCTTCTACAATGTTAACACCCTTCCTACCCTTCAAGAGTATTAACCCAGCCCTCCTCACGCTTCAACAGTGTTCACCCCGCTGCCTCACTCTTCAAAATGTTCACCCAAATTCCTCAACCTTCAACATTGTTCACCCCCCTTCCGCATTCTTCAAAATTGTTCACCCCGCTTCGTTTCTCAACAACAATGTTCACCCCCATTCCTCACCCTTCAATAGTGTTCACCCACCTTCCCCACCCTTCAGTAGTGTTCACCCCCCCCGTTCATCTGCCTTCAACAGTGTTCACCACCCTTCCTCACTCTTCAACATTGTTCACCCCCTTCCACAACCTTCAACATTGTTCACCCCCCTTATTTACACTTCAACAGTCTTCACCACCGTTCCTCACTCTTCAAAAGTGTTCACCCGCCTTCCTCATTCTTCACCAGTGCTCACCCCTCATCCTGACTCTTCAACAGTGTTCAAACCCCTTCTTTACCCTTCAACAGTTCTCACTCCCCTTCATCACTCTCCAGCAGTGTTCACTCCCTTCCTCTCTCATCAAAAGTGTTCAACCCCCTTGCTCACTCTTCAACAGTTCGCAATCCCCTTCCTCATTCTTCAACAGTGATTACCCCTTCTTCCTCACCCATCAAAGGTTTTCACCCCCCATCCTCACTCTACCACAGTTTTTACCCCCCTTCCTCACTATTCAACAGTGTTCAGCCTCGTTCCTTACCCTTCAACATTGTTCACCACCCTTCCTCATTCTTCAACAGTGTTCACCTCCCTTCCTCACTCTTCAACAGTGTTCAACCCCTTCCTCACCCTTCAACAGTGTTCAACCCCGTTCCTTATCCTTCAACAATGTTCATCCCCCTTCCTCACACTTCAACAATGATAACACCCTTCCTCACCCTTCAACAGTATTAAACCCCCCTTCCTCACACTTCAACATGTGTCCACCCAACTTCCCCACCCTTCAATAGTGTTCACCCCCCTTCATCAGCCTTCAACAGTGTTCAACCCCTTCCTCACTCTTCAACAGTTTTCACCCCCTTCCTCACCCTTCAACAGTGTTCAACCCCCACTTCCTCACTCTTCAAAATTGTTCACCCCCGAACTTCACACTTAAACATTTTTAAACCCCATTTCTCACACTTCAACAGTCTTCACCACCCTTCCTCACTCTTCAAAAGTGTTCACCCGCCTTCCTCATTCTTCACCAGTGTTCAACCCTTTTCTTGACTCTTCAACAGTGTTCAAACCCCTTCCTTACCCTTCAACAGTGTTCACCCCCCTTCCTCACTCTCCAGCAGTGTTCACTCCCCTTAATTCTCTTTCAACAATGTTCACAAAACTTACTCACTCTTCAACAATGCGTTCCCCCTTCTTCACACTGCAACAGTGTTCACCCAACTTCCTCACTCTTGAACAATGTTCAAAATCCTTGCTCACTCTTCAACAGTGTTCACCCCCTTCCATACTCTTCAAAAGTGTTCACCTGCTTCCTCACCCATCAACAGTGTTCACCCCCTTCCTCACTCTTCTACAGTGTTCAGCCTCGTTCCTTACCCTTGAACAGTGTTCACCCCCCTTCCTCACCCTTCTACAATGTTAACACCCTTCCTACCCTTCAACAGTATTAACCCAGCCTTCATCACGCTTCAACAGTGTTCACCCCCCGCCTTACTCTTCAAAATGTTCACCCAAATTCCTCAACCTTCAACATTGTTCACCCCCCTTCCGCATTCTTCAAAATTGTTCACCCCACTTCCACACTTTTCAACAGTGTTCACCCCCCTTCCTCACTCAACAACAATGTTCACCCCCATTCCTCACCCTTCAAAAGTGTTCACTCCCCTTCCTCACCCTTCAACTGTGTTCACCCCCTTCCTCAATCTTCAACAATGTTCAAAATCCTTGCTCACACTTCAACAGTGTTCACAATCTTCCACACAAATCAAAAGTTTTCACCCTTTTCCTCACCCTTCAACATTGTTCACCCCGCTTCCTCACCCTTCAACAGTGTTCACCCCCTTCCTCACTCTTCAACAGTGTTCTCCCCCATTCCTTAATCTTCAACAGTGTTCACAGCCCTTCCTCACTCTGCAACAGAGTTCAAACCCTTCCTCACTCTTCAACAGCGTTCACCTCCCTTCTTTACTTTTCAACAGTGTTCAACCCCCTTCTACATTCTCAACAGTGTTCACCCCTCTTCCTCACTCTTCAACAGTGTTCACCTCACTTCTTCACTCTTCAACAGTTTTCACCCCCTTCCTCACTCTTCAACAGTGTTCAACCCCCTTCCTTATCCTTCAACAATGTTCACCCCCTTCCTCACCCTTCAACAATTATAGCACCCTTCCTCACCCTTCAACAGCGTTAAACCCACCTTCCTCACTATTCAACAGGTGTTCACCCAACTTCCCCACCCTTCAATAGTGTTCACCCCCCATTCATAAGCCTTCAACAGTGTTCACCCCCTTCCTCACTCTTCAACAATGTTCACGCACTTTCCTCACTCTTCAACAGTTTTCACCCCCTACCTCACCATTCAACAGTGTTCAACCCCCCCTTCCTCACTCTTCAAATGTGTTCACCTCCCTTCCTCACTCTTCAACAGTGTATTCCCCCTTCCTCACTCTTCAATTGTGTTCAACCCCCTTCCTTATCCTTCAACAATGTTCACCCCCCTTCCTCACCCTTCAACAATGATAACACACATGCACAGCCTTCAACAGTATTAACCCCCCCTTCCTCACCCTTCAACCGTGTTCACCCAACTTCCCCACCCTTCAATAGTGTTCAGCCCCCCTTCATCAGCCTTCAACAGTGTTCACCTCCCTTCCTCACTGTTCCACAGTGTTCACCCCCCTTCCTCACCCTTCAACAGTGTTCAGTCCCATTCCTTAACCTTCAAGAGAGTTCACCCCACTTCCTTTCACTTCAAGAGCGTTCGCTCCCATTCCTCACTCTTCAACAGTGTTCACCCCCTTACTCACCCTTCAAAAGTGTACACACCCCTTCCTCACCCCTCAACAGTGTTCACTCCGCTTCTTTACTCTTCAACAGTGTTCAACCCCCTTCCGCATTCTCAACAGTGTTCACTCCTCTTCCTCACTCTTCAACAGTGTTCACCTCACTTCCTCACTCTTCAACAGTCTATACCCTCTTCCTCACTCTTCAACAGTGTTCAACCCCCTTCCTTATCCTTCAACAATGTTCACCCCCCTTTCCTCACCCTTCAACAATGATAACACACTTCCTCACCCTTCAACAGTATTAACACCCCCTTCCTCACCCTTCAACCGTGTTCACACAAATTCCCCACCCTTCAATAGTGTTCAGCACCCCTTCGTCAGCCTTCAACAGTGTTCACCCGCCTTCCTCACTCTTCAACAGTGTTCACCCTCCTCCTCACCCTTCGAAAGATTTCAACCACCCCTTCCTCACTCTTCAAAAGTGTTCACCCCCGAACTTCACACTTCAACAATGTTCACCCCCTTACTCACACTTCAACAGTCTTCACCACCCTCCCTCACTCTTCAAAAGTGTTCACCCTCCTTTCTCATTCTTCACCAGTGCTCACCCCTCTTCCTGACTCTTCAACAGTGTTCAAACCCCTTCCTTACCCTTCATGAGTTCCTACTCCCCTTCCTCACTCTCCAGCAGTGTTCACTCCCCTTAATTACCTTTCAACAATGTTCACAACCCTTCCTCACTCTTCAAAAATGTGCACCCCCTTCCTCACACTTGAACAGTGTTCACCCACCTTCCTCACTCTTCAACAATGTTCAAAATCCTTTCTCACACTTCAACAGTGTTATACCCCTTCCTAACCTTTCAACAATGTTCACCCCCATTCCTCACACTTCAATTGTGTTCACCCCTCTTCCTCCATCTTCCACAATGTTCAAACCCCTTGCTCAATCTTCAACAGTGTTCGCCCTTCTTCCTCACTCTTCCACAATGTTCAAACCCCTTGATCAATCTTCAACAGTGTTTACCCTCATTCCTCACCGTTCACCAGTGTTCAACCAATTCCTCACCATTCAACAGTGTTCACCCCCCTTCCTCACCCTTCAAAAGTGTTCACCCCCTTCCTCACTCTTGAAAGGTGTTTATCCCCCTTCCTCACACTTCAACACTGTTCAGCCCCCTTCCTCATGCTTCAACAGTTTTCACCAACTTTCCTCACCCTTCAAAAGTGTACACTCCCCTTCCTCACCCCTCAACAGTGTTCACTCCGCTTCTTTACTCTTCAACAGTGTTCAACCCCCTTCCGCATTCTCAACAGTGTTCACCCCTCTTCCTCATCTTCAACAGTGTTCACCTCACTTCCTCACTCTTCAACAGTGTATACCCTCTTCCTCACTCTTCAACAGTGTTCAACCCCCTTCCTTATCCTTCAACAATGTTCACCCCCCTTTCCTCACCCTTCAACAATGATAACACACTTCCTCACCCTTCAACAGTATTAACACCCCCTTACTCATCCTTCAACCGTGTTCACACAAATTCCCCACCCTTCAATAGTGTTCAGCACCCCTTCATCAGCCTTCAACAGTGTTCACCCCCTTCCTCACTCTTCAAAAGTGTTCACCCTCGAACTTCACACTTCAACAATGTTCACCCCCTTACTCACACTTCAACAGTCTTCACCACCCTCCCTCACTCTTCAAAAGTGTTCACCCGCCTTTCTCATTCTTCACCAGTGCTCAACCCTCTTCCTGACTCTTCAACAGTGTTCAAACCCCTTCCTTACCCTTCATGAGTTCCTACTCCCCTTCCTCACTCTTCAGCAGTGTTCACTCCCCTTAATTACCTTTCAACAATGTTCACAACCCTTCCTCACTCTTCAAAAATGTGCACCCCCTTCCTCATACTTGAACAGTGTTCACCCGCCTTCCTCACTCTTCAACAATGTTCAAAATCCTTGCTCACACTTCAACAGTGTTATACCCCTTCCTAACCTTTCAACAATGTTCACCCCCATTCCTCACACTTCAATTGTGTTCACCCCTCTTCCTCCATCTTCCACAATATTCAAACCCCTTGCTCAATCTTCAACAGTGTTCGCCCCTCTTCCTCACTCTTCCACAATGTTCTAACCCCTTGATCAATCTTCAACAGTGTTTACCCTCATTCCTCACCGTTCACCAGTGTTCACCCAATTCCTCACCATTCAACAGTGTTCACCCCCCTTCCTCAACCTTCAAAAGTGTTCACCCCCCTTCCTCACTCTTGAAAGGTTTTTATCCCCCTTCCTCACACTTGAAAGGTGTTTATCCCCCTTCCTCACACTTCAACACTGTTCAGCCCCCTTCCTCAAGCTTCAACAGTTTTCACCAACTTTCCTCACCCTTCAACAGTGTCCACTCCCCTTCCTTACCCTTCAACAGTGTTCAACCCCCTTCCTCACCCTTCAACAGTGTTCACCCCCCTTCCTTACCCTTCAACAGTGTTCATCCCCCTTCCTCACCCTTCAACAGTGTTCATCCCCCTTCCTCACCCTTCAACAGTGTTCACCCCCCTTCCTCACCCTTCAACAGTGTTCAGTCCCCTTCCTTAACATTCAAGAGTGTTCACCCCCCTTCCTTACACTTCAACAGTGTTCGCTCCCCTTCCTCTCCCTTCAAAAATGTTCAAACCCTTTTCTCACCCTTCAACAGTATTCACCCCCCCTTCAACACTCTTCAAAGATGTTCATCCACCTTCATCACAATTCAACAGTGTTCAGATCCCTTTCTTACACTTCAAAAGTGTTCAACCCTCTTCCTCTCCCTTCAACAGTGTTCACCCCACTTCCTCACCTTTCAAAAGTGTTTACCCATCTTCCTCACTCTTCAACAGTGTTCACCCCCGTCCCTTACCCTTCAACAGTGTTCACAGCCCTTCCTCACTCTGCAACAGTGTTCACCACCCTTCCTCACCCTTCAACATTGTTCACCCCCGTGCGTCACTCTACAAAATGTTCACCCACGTTCCTCACCCTTCAACATTGTTCAGCCCTCTTCTGCATTCTTCAACAGTGTTCACACTGCTTCCTAACTTTTCTTCAGTGTTCACCCTCCTATTCTCACTCTTCAACAGTGTTCACCCCCTGCCTCACCCTTCAGCAGTGGTCACCCCCCTTCCTCACCCTTCAACAGTGTTCAACCCCCTTCCTAACTCTTCAAAAGTGCTCACCCCCCTTCCTCATTCTTCAACAGTGCTCAACCCTCATCCTCACCCTTCAACCACGTTCACCCCCCTTCCTTACCCATCAACAATGTTCACCCCCCATCCTCACTCTACAAAAGTGTTTACCCCCTTCCTCACTCATCAACAGTGGTCACCCCCCATCCTCACTCTTCAACAGTGTTCAGCCTCGTTCCTTACCCTTCAACTGTGTTGACCTCCCTTCCTCACTCTTCAACAGTGTTCACCCCGCTTCCTCACTCTTCTACAGTGTTCACCTCCCTTCCTCACCCTTCAACAGTGTTCACCTCCCTTCCTCACTCTTCAACAGTGTTCAGCCCCCTTCCTCACTCTTCAGCAGTGTATAGCCCCTTTCTCACTCTTTAACAGTGTTTAACCCCCTTCCTTATCCTTCAACAATGTTCACCCCCCTTCCTCACCCTTCAACAATGATAACACACTTCCTCACCCTTCAACAGTATTAACCCCCCCTTCCTCACCCTTCAACCGTGTTCACACAAATTACCCACCCTTCAATAGTGTTCAGCCCCCCTTCATCAGCCTTCAACAGTGTTCACCCCCTTCCTCACTCTCCAAAAGTGTTCACCCCCTTCCTCACTCTTCAACAGTGTTTACCCCCTTCCTCACCCTTCAAAAGATTTCAACTCCCCCTTCCTCACCCTTCAAACGTGTTCACCCCCGAACTTCACCATTCAACAGTGTTCACCCCGCTTACTCACTCTTCAACAGTCTTCACCACCCTTCCTCAGTCTTCAAAATTGTTCCCCCTCCTTCCTCATTCTTCACCAGTGCTCAACCCTCTTCCTGACTCTTCAACAGTGTTCAAACCCCTTCCTTACCCTTCAACAGTTCTCACTTCCCTTTGTCACTCTCCAGCAGTGTTCACTCCCCTTAATTACCTTTCAACAATGTTCACACCCCTTCCTCACTCTTCAACAATGTGCACCCGCCTTCTTCACTCTTCAACAATGTTCAAAATCCTTGCTCACACTTCAACAGTGTTCATCCCCCTTCCTTACCTTTCAACAATGTTCATCCCCATTTCTCACTCTTCAACAGTGTTCACCCCCCTTCCTCACTCTTCCACAATGTTCAAACCCCTTGCTCAATCTTCAACAGTGTTTACCCACCTTCCTCACCCTTTAACAGTGTTCACCCCCCATCTGCACCCTTCAAAAGTGTTCACCAACCTTCCTCACCCTTCAACAGTTTTCACTCCCCTTCCTCAGCCTTTAGCAGTTTTCACTTCCATTCCACACCCTTCAACAGTGTTCAGCCCCCTTCCTCACCCTTCAACAGTTTTCACCCGCCTTCCTTACACTTCAACATTGTTCACCCCCTTCCTCATCCTTCAACAGTGTTCACCCCTCTTCCTCACATTTTAACAGTTTTCAACTCCCTTCCTCTCCCTTCAAAAATGTTCAACCCGATACCTCACCCTTCATCAGCGTTCACCCCCTTCACCACTCTTCAAAGATGTTCACCCACCTTCCTCATGCTTCAACAGTGTACACTCCCCTTCCTCACCCCTCAACAGTGTTCAGCCCGCTTCCTCACCCTTCAACAGTGTTCACCCCCTTCCTCACTCTTCAACAGTGTTCACTCCCCTTCCTCACTCTTCAACAGTGTTCACCTCCCTTCCTCACTCTTCAACAGTGTTCATCCCCCTTCCTCACTCTTCAACAGTGTTCATCCCTTTCCACACTCTTCAACAGTGTTCAACCCCCTTCCTTATCCTTCAACAATGTTCACCCCCCTTCCTCACACTTCAACAATGATAACAACCTTCCTCACCCTGCAATAGTATTAAACCCCCCTTCCTCACCCTTCAACATGTGTTCACCCAACTTCCCCACCCTTGAATAGTGTTCACCCCCCTTCATCAGCCTTCAACAGTGTTCACCCCCCTTCCTCACTCTTCAACAGTGTTCACTCCCTTCCTCACACTTCAACAGTCTTCACCACACTTCCTCACTCTTCAAAAGTGTTCAACCCCCTTGCTCACTCTTCAAAAGTGTGCACCCCCTTCCTCATTCTTCAGCAGTGCTTACCCCTCTTCCTCACCCATCAAAAGTGTTCACCCCCCCATCCTCACTCTACAACAGTGTTTACCCCCTTCCTCACTCATCAACTGTGGTCACCCCCTTCCTCACGCATCAAAAGTTGTCAACCCCTTCCTCACTCTTCAACAGTGTTCAGCCTCGTTCCTCACCCTTCAACAGGGTTCACCGCCCTTCCTCACTCTTCAAAAGTGTTCACCCCCCTTCCTCACTCTTCAACAGTGTTCACCTCCCTTACTCACTCTTCAACAGTGTTCACCTCCCTTCCTCACTTTTCAACAGTGTTCACCCCCTTCCTCACTCTTCAACAGTGTTCAACCCCCTTCCTTATCCTTCAACAATGTTCAACACCTTCCTCACTCTTCAACAGTGTTCACCCCCTTCCTCACCCTTCAACAGTGTTCAACCCCCCCTTCCTCACTCTTCAAAAGTGTTCACCCCCGAACTTCACACTTCAACAGTTTTCAACCCCCTTTCTCACACTTCAACGGTCTTCACCACCCTTCCTCACTCTTCAAAAGTGTTCACCTGCCTTCCTCATTCTTCACCAGTGTTCACCCATCTTCCTGACTCTTCAACAGTGTTCAAACCCCTTTCTTACCCTTCAACAGTGTTCACCCCCCTTCCTCACTCTCCAGCAGTGTTCACTCCCCTTAATTATCTTTCAACAACGTTCACAAAACTTACTCACTCTTCACCAATGCGCAGCCCCTTCTTCACACTTCAACAGTGTTCACCACACTTCCTCACTCTTGAACAATGTTCAAAATCCTTGCTGACTCTTCAACAGTGTTCACACCCTTCCACACACTTCAAAAGTGTTCACCCGCTTCCTCACCCATCAACAGTGTTCACCCCCTTCCTCACTCTTCAACAGTGATCACCTCCCTTCTTCACTCTTCAACAGTGTTCACCCCCTTTTCTTAACCTTCAACAGTATTCAACACCCTTCCTCACCCTTCTACAATGTTAGCACCCTTCCTACCCTTCAACAGTATTAACCCAGCCTTCATCACGCTTCAACAGTGTTCACCCCCCTGCCTCACTCTTCAAAATGTTCACCCAAATTCCTCAACCTTCAACAGTGTTCACACCCCTTCCACATTCTTCAAAATTGTACACCCCGCTTCCTCACACTTCAACAGTGTTCACCCCCTTCCTCACTCTTCAACAGTGATCACCTCCCTTCTTCACCCTTCAACACTGTTCACCCCCCATCTTCAAACTTCAACAGAGTTCACCCCACTTCCTCACCCATCAACAGTGTTCACCCACCTTCCTCAACCTTCAACAGTGTTCACTCCCCTTCCTCACTCTTCAAAGGTGTTCACCCCCCCTTCCTCACAATTCAACACTGTTCAATCCCCTTCCTAACCCTTCAACAATGTTCACCCCCCATCTTCACCGTTCAACTGTTTTCACCTCCCTTCCCCACCCTTCAACAGTGTTCACCGCCCTTCCTCTCCCTTCAACAGTGTTCACCCCCCTTCCTCTCCCTTCAACAGTGTTCACCCCCCTTCCTCACTCTACAACAGTGTTTACCCCCTTCCTTACTCATCAATAGTGGTCTCCCCCTTCCTCACTCATCAACAGTGGTCTCCCCCTTCCTCACTCTTCAACAGTGTTCAGCCCCGTTCCTTACCTTTCAACAGTGTTCGTCGCCCTTCCTCACTCTTCAACAGTGTTAACCCCCTTTCCTCACTCTTCAACAGTGTTCACCACACTTCTTAACTCTTCAACAGTGTTCACCCCCTTCCTCACTCTTCAAAGGTGTTTATTCCCCTTCCTCACACTTCAACATTGTTCACGCCCCTTCCTCACCCTTCAACAGAGTTCACCCCAATTCCTCAACCTTCAACAGTGTTCACCCCCCTTCCTTACTCTTTAAAGGTGTTTATTCACCTTCCTCACACTTCAACACTGTTCACGCCCCTTCCTCACCCTTCAACAGTGTTCACCCCTCTTCCTCACCTTTTAGGTTTTCAACCCCCGTCCTCACCCTTCAACAGTGTTCACCCCCCTTCATCACTCTTCAACATTGTTCAATCCCCTTCCTTACCCTTCAACAGTGTTCTCCCCCTTCCTCACTCTGCAAAAGTGTTCACCCCCCTTCCTCACTCTTCAACACTGTTCACCAACCATCTTCAACCTTCAACAGAGTTCACCCCCTTCCTCACACATCAACAGTGTTCACCCCACTTCCTCAAAATTCAACACTGTTCTCTACCCTTCCTTACCCTTCAACAGTGTTCACCCCCCTTCCTCACCCTTCAACAGTGTTCACCTGCCTTCTCAAACTTAAGCAGTGTTCAATCCCCTTCCTCACTCTTCAAAGGTGTTCACCCCCCCTTCCTCACTATTCAACACTGTTCATTCCCCTTCCTTACCCTTCAATTGTGTTCATCCCTCTTCCCTACCCTTCAACAGTGTTCACCCCCCTTCCGCACCCTTCATCAGTGTTTCACCACGCTTCCTCACCCTTCAACAGTGTTTACCCCCCTTCCTCACCCTTCAACAGTGTTCACTCCCCTTCTTCACCTTCAACAGCATTCACCCCCCTTCCTCACCCATCAACAGTGTTCACCCCCGTTCCTCACCCTTCAACAGTGTTCATCCCCCTTCCTCAATCTTTAACAGTGGTCACCCATTTCCTCACTCTTCAACAGTGTTCACCCCGCTTCTTTACCCTTCAACAGTGTTCACCCCGGATCCTCACTCTTCAACAGTGTTCACCCCCCTTCCTTAACCTTCAACAGTGTTCACCCCTCCATCCTCAATCTACGACAGTGTTCACCCCCGATCCTCACTCTTCAACAGTGTTCAACCCAATTCCTCACTCTCCAACAGTGTTCACCCCCCTTCCTTACTTTTCAACAATGTTCACCCCCCTTCCTCACTCTTCCACAATGTTCAAACCCCTTGCTCACTCTTCAACAGTGTTCACCCCCCTTCCTCACCCTTCAACTGTGTTCACCCCTTTCCTCAATCTACAACAATGTTCAAAATCCTTGCTCACACTTCAACAGTGTTCACACCCTTCCACACAATTCAAAAGTGTTCACCCTTTTCCTCACCCTTCAACACTGTTCACCCCCCATCTTCAAACTTCAACAGAGTTCACCCCACTTCCTCACCCATCAACAGTGTTCACTCCCCTTCCTCACTCTTCAAAGGTGTTCACCCCCCCTTCCTCACAATTCAACACTGTTCAATCCCCATCCTCACCCTTCAACAGTGTTCACCCCCCATCTTCACCCTTCAACTGTTTTCACCTCCCTTCCCCACCCTTCAACAGTGTTCACCCCCCTTCCTCTCCCTTCAACAGTGTTCACCCCCCTTCCTCACCCTTCAACTGTGTTCACCCCCTTCCTCAATCTTCAACAATGTTCAAAATCCTTGCTCACACTTCAACAGTGTTCACACCCTTCCACACAATCCAAAAGTGTTCACCCTTTTTTCTCACCCTTCAACACTGTTCACCCCCCATCTTCAAACTTCAACAGTGTTCACCCCCCATCCTCACTCTACAACAGTGTTTACCCCCTTCCACACTCATCAACAGTGGTCACCTCCTTCCTCAATCTTCAACAGTGTTCAGCCCCGTTCCTTACCTTTCAACAGTGTTCGTCGCCCTTCCTCACTCTTCAACAGTGTTAACCCCCTTTCCTCACTCTTCAACAGTGTTCACCACACTTCTTAACTCTTCAACAGTGTTCACCCCCCTTCCTCACTCTTCAAAGGTGTTTATTCCCCTTCCTCACACTTCAACACTGTTCACCCCCATCATCACCCTTCAACAGAGTTCACCCCTATTCCTCAACCTTCAACAGTCTTCACCCCCCTTCCTCACTCTTCAAGGGTGTTTATTCAACTTCCTCACACTTCAACACTGTTCACGCCCCTTTCTCACCCTTCAACAGTGTTCAGCCGCTTTCCTCATCCTTCAACAGTGTTCACCCCTCTTCCTCACCTTTTAAGTTTTCAACACCCTTCCTCACCCTTCAACAGTGTTCACCCCCCTTCATCACTCTTCAAAGATGTTCACCCACCTTCCTCACACTTCAACATTGTTCAATCCCCTTCCTCACTCTTCAAAAGTGTTCACCCCTCTTCCTCTCTCTTCAACAGTGTTCACCCCACTTCCTCACTCTTCAACAGTGTTCACCCCCTTCCTCACTCTTCAACAGTGTTCACCCCCGTTCCTTACCGTTCAACAGTGTTCTCCCCCTTTCTCACTCTGCAAAAGTGTTCACCCCCCTTCCTCACTCTTCAACACTGTTCACCAACCATCTTCAACCTTCAACAGAGTTCACCCCCCTTCCTCACACATCAACAGTGTTCACCCCACTTCCTCAAAATTCAACACTGTTCTCTACCCTTCCTTACCCTTCAGCAGTGTTCACCCCCCTTCCTCACCCTTCAACCGTGTTCACCTGCCTTCTCAAACTTAAGCAGTGTTCACTCCCCTTCCTCACTCTTCAAAGGAGTTCACCCCCCCTTCCTCACTATTCAACACTGTTCATTTTCCTTCCTTACCCTTCAATAGTGTTCATCCCTCTTCCCTACCCTTCAACAGTGTTCACCCCCCTTCCGCACCCTTCATCAGTGTTTCACCATGCTTCCTCACCCTTCAACAGTGTTTACCCCCCTTCCTCACCCTTCAACAGTGTTCACTCCCCTTCTTCACCTTCAACAGCATTCACCCCCCTTCCTCACCCATCAACAGTGTTCACCCCCGTTCCTCACCCTTCAACAGTGTTCATCCCCCTTCCTCAATCTTTAACAGTGGTCACCCGTTTCCTCACTCTTCAACAGTGTTCACCCCGCTTCTTTACCCTTCAACAGTGTTCACCCCGGATCCTCACTCTACAACAGTGTTCACCCCCCTTCCTTAACCTTCAACAGTGTTCACCCCCCATCCTCAATCTACAACAGTGTTCACCCCCGATCCTCACTCTTCAACAGTGTTCAACCCAATTCCTCACTCTCCAGCAGTGTTCCTCCCCCTTCCTCACTCTTCCACAATGTTCAAACCCCTTGCTCACTCTTCAAACAATGTTCACCCCCCTTCCTCACTCTTCCACAATGTTCAAACCCCTTGCTCACTCTTCAAACAATGTTCACCCCCCTTCCTCACTCTTCCACAATGTTCAAACCCCTTGCTCACTCTTCAAACAGTGTTCACCCCCCTTCCTCACTCTTCCACAATGTTCAAACCCCTTGCTCACTCTTCAAACAATGTTCACCCCCCTTCCTCACTCTTCCACAATGTTCAAACCCCTTGCTCACTCTTCAAACAATGTTCACCCCCCTTCCTCACTCTTCCACAATGTTCAAACCCCTTGCTCACTCTTCAAACAATGTTCACCCCCCTTCCTCACTCTTCCACAATGTTCAAACCCCTTGCTCACTCTTCAAACAGTGTTCACCCCCCTTCCTCACTCTTCCACAATGTTCAAACCCCTTGCTCACTCTTCAAACAATGTTCACCCCCCTTCCTCACTCTTCCACAATGTTCAAACCCCTTGCTCACTCTTCAAACAATGTTCACCCCCCTTCCTCACTCTTCCACAATGTTCAAACCCCTTGCTCACTCTTCAACAGTGTTCACCCCCCTTCCTCGCCCTTCAACAGAGTTCACCCAATTCCTCACAATTCAATACTCTTCACTCACCTTCCTCACCCTTCAACAGTGTCCACCCTCCTTCCTCACACATCAACAGTGTTCACCCCACTTCCTCACCCTTCATCAGTGTTCACCCCCCATTCTCACTCTACAACAGTGTTCACCCACTTCCTCACTCTTCAACAGTGTTCACCCCCCTTCCTCACTTTCCAAAATGTTCAAACACCTTGCTCAATTTTCAACTGTGTTCACCCCCCTTCCTCACCCTTCAACATTGTTCACCCAATTCCTCACCCTTCAACAGTGTTCACCCCCCATCTTCAACTTTCAACAGTGTTCACCCCCCTTCCTCACCCTTCAAAGGTGTTTATCCCCCTTCCTCACACTTCAACACTGTTCACCCCCCTTCCTAACCCTTCAACAGTGTTCACTCCCCTTCCTCACGCTTCAACAGGTTTCACTTCCCTTCCAAACTCTTCAACAGTGTTCATTCCCCTTCCTCATGCTTCAACAGGTTTCACTTCCCTTCCACACTCTTCAACAGTGTTCACCCCCCTTCTTTACCCTTCAACAGTGTTCACCCACCTTCCTCTCCCTTCAACAGTGTTCAGCCCCCATCCTCACTCTACAAAAGTGTTTACCCCCTTCCTCACTCATCAACAGTGGTCACCCCCTTCCTCACTCTTCAACAGTGGTCAGCCCCGTTCCTGACCCTTGAACAGTGTTCATCGCACTTCCTCACTCTTCAACAGTGTTCTCACCCGTTCCTCACTCTTCAACAGTGTTCACCTACCTTCTTCACTCTTCAACAGTGTTCACACCCGTTCCTCACTCTTCAACAGTGTTCACCTAACTTCTTCACTCTTCAACAGTGTTCACCCCTTTCATCACACTTCAAGAGTGTTCAACCCCTTTCCTTATCCTTCAACAAGGTTCACCCCCCCCCTCCTCACCCTTCACCAATGTTAGCACCCTTCCTCACCCTTCAACAGTATTAGTCCCCCCTTCCACACCTTTCAACAGTTTTCACCCCCTTCCTCTCCCTTCAACAGTGTTCAACCCCCTTCCTCAACCTTGAAAAATGTTCACCCCCCCTTCCTCACTCTTCAAAGGTGTTCACCCACTTCCTCACTCTTCAACAGTGTTCACCCCAAATCCTCAATCTACAACAGTGTTCACCCCCCTTCCTCACTCTTCCACAATGTTCAAACAACTTGCTCAATTTTCAACAGTGTTCATCCCCCTTCCTCACCCTTCAACATTGTTCACCCCCCTTCCTCACTCTTCCACAATGTTCAAACAACTTGTTCAATTTTCAATAGTGTTCACCCCCCTTCCTCACTCTTCAAAGCTGTTCACTCCCCTTCCTCACGCTTCAACAGGCTTCACTTCCCTTGCACACTCTTCAAAAGTGTTCAACCCCCTTCCTCACACTTCAGCAGTGTTCAACCCCTTCTTCCGCCTTCAACAGTGTTCAGCCGCTTTCCTCATCCTTCAACAGTGTTCACCCCTCTTCCTCACCTTTTAACAGTGTTCACCCCCCATCCTCACTCTAAAACAGTGTTTACCCCCTTCCTCATTCATCAACAGTGGTCACCCCCTTCCTCACTCATCAACAGTGGTCACCCCCTTCCTCACTCATCAACAGTGGTCTCGCCCTTCCTCACTCTTCAACAGTGTTCACCCCCCTTCCTCACTCTTCAACACTGTTCACCCCCGTTCCTCACTCTTCAACAGTGTTCACCTCCCTTCTTCACTCTTCAACGGTGTTCACCCCCTTCCTCACTCTTCAACAATGTTAAC
Organism: Carcharodon carcharias; assembly: GCF_017639515.1. NCBI lineage: Eukaryota > Metazoa > Chordata > Chondrichthyes > Lamniformes > Lamnidae > Carcharodon > Carcharodon carcharias. The sequence goes on along the minus strand of NC_054483.1, from coordinate 2,618,011 downwards.
ACCTTTCCTCACCCTTCCACAGTATTAACCCCACCTTCCTCACGCTTCAACAGTGTTCACCCCCCTTCCTGTCCCTTCAACAGTGTTCAACCCCCTTCCTCACACTTCAACAGTGTTCACCCTCCTTCCGCCTTCAACAGTGTTCAGCCGCTTTCCTCATCCTTCAGCAGTGTTCACCCCTCTTCCTCACCTTTTAACAGTGTTCACACCCCATCCTCACTCTAAAACAGTGTTTACCCCCTTCCTCATTCATCAACAGTGGTCACCCCCTTCCTCACTCATCAACAGTGGTCTCCCCCTTCCTCACTAATCAACAGTGTTCAGCCCCATTCCTTACCCTTCAACACTGTTCATCACCCTTGCTCACTCTTCAACAGTGTTAACCCCAGTTCCTCACTCTTCAACAGTGTTCACCTCCCTTCTTCACTCTTCAACAGTGTTCACCCCCTTCCTCACTCTTCAACAATGTTAACACCTTTCGTCACCCTTCCACAGTATTAACCCCACCTTCCTCACCTTTCAACAGTGTTCACCCCCCTTCCTGTCCCTTCAAAGGTGTTCACCCCCCTTCCTCAACCATGAAAAATGTTCACCCCAACTTCCTCACCTTTTGACAGTTTTCACCCCCCCTTCCTCACTCTTCAAAGATGTTCACCCACCTTCCTCACACTTCAACAGTGTTCACTCCTCTTCCTTACCCTTCAAAAGTGTTCACACATCTTCCTCACCCTTCAAAAGTGTTCACCCCCCTTCCTGATTCTTCAACAGTGTTCACCTCCCTTCTTCACTCTTCAATAGTGTTCACCCCCTTCCTCACCCTTCAACAGTGTTCAACCCCCTTCCTCAACCTTCAACAATGTTCACCCCCCTTCCTCACTATTCAACAATGTTAACACCATTCCTCACCCTTCAACTGTATTAACCTCCCCTTCCTCAACTTTCAACAGTGTTCACCCCCCTTCCTCTACCTTCAACAGTGTTCAAACCCCTTCTTCACTCTTCAAAGATGTATACCCACCTTCCTCACACTTCAACAGTGTTCACTCCCCTTCCTTACCCTTCAAAAGTGTTCACTCCTCTTCCTCACACTTCAACAGTGTTCACTCCCCTTCCTTACCCTTCAAAAGTGTTCACTCCTCTTCCTCACCATTCAACAGTGTTCACCCCCCTTCCTCAACCTTGAAAAGTGTTCACACCCCTTCTTCACCCTTCGACAGTGTTCACCCCCCTTCCTCACTCTTCAACAGTGTTCACCTCCCTTCTTCACTCTTCAACTGTGTTCACCCCCTTCCTCACTCTTCAACAGTGGTCAACCCCCTTCCTCATCCTTCAACAATGTTCACCCCCTTTCCTCAACCTTAAACAATGTTCACCCCCTTTCCTCACCCTTCAACAATGTTAAAACCCTTCCTCACCCATAAACTGTATTAAGCCCCCCTTCCTCTCCCTTCAACAGTGTTCACCCCCCTTCCTCAACCTTGAAAAGTGTTCACCCCCCTTCCTCATACTTCAAAAGTGTTCACTCCCCTTCCTTACCCTTCAAAAGTGTTCAAACCCCTTCCTTACACTTCAACAGTGTTCAGTCCCCTTCCTCACTCTTCAACAGTGTTCACCCCCCTTCCTCACTCTTCAACAGTGTTCAGTCCCCTTCCTCACTCTTCAACAGTGTTCACCTCTCTTCTTCACTCTTCAACTGTGTTCACCCCTTCCTCATCCTTCAACAGTGTTCACCCCTCTACCTCAACCTTGAAAAGTGTTCACCCCCTTCCTCACTCTTCAACAGTGTTCACCTCCCTTCTTCACTCTTCAACTGTGTTCACCCCTTCCTCATTCTTCAACAGTGTTCACCCCCCTTCCTCAACCTTGCAAAGTGTTCACACCCCTTCCTCACCCTTCAACAGTATTTACCCCCCTTTCCTCACTCTTCAACAGTGATCACCTCCCTTCTTCACTCTTCAACTGTGTTCACCCCCTTCCTCATCCTTCAACAGTGTTCACCCCCCTTCCTCACCCTTCAACAGTGTTCACCCCCCTTCCCCAACCATGAAAAGTGTTCACACCCCTTCCTCACCCTTCAGCAGTGTTCACCTCCTTCTTCACTCTTCAACTGTGTTCACCCCCTTCCTCAACCGTCAACAGTATTCACCCCCCTTCCTCAAACTTGAAAAGTTTTCATACCCGTTCCTCACCCTTTGACAGTGTTCACGCCCCTTCCTCACTCTTCAACAGTGTTCAACTCCCTTCTTCACTCTTCAACTGTGTTCACCCCTTTCCTCACTCTTCAACAATGTTCAACCCCCTTCCTCATCCTTCAACAATGTTCACCCCCTTTCCTCACCCTTCAACAATGTTAACACCCTTCCTCACCCATCAACTGTATTAAGCCCCCCTTCCTCAACTTTCAACAGTGTTCACCCCCCCTTCCTCACCCTTCAAAAGTGTTCAACCCCCTTCCTTACACTTCAACAGTGTTCACCCCAATTCCTCACCCTTCAACAGTGTTCAGTCCCCTTCCTCACGCTCAACAGTGTTCACAGCCATTCCTCACCCTTCAACAGTGTTCACCCCCATTCCTCATTATTCAACAGTGTTCACTCCCTACCTCACCCTTCAACATTGTTCAACCCTCCCATCCTCAGTCTTCAAAATTGTTCACCCCGTTCCTCCCTCTTCAACAGTGTTCACCCGCCTTCCTCATTCTTCACCAGTGCTCACACCTCTTCCTGAATTTTCAACAAGTTTTCACCCCACATCCTTACCCTTCAAGAATTTTTACCCCCCTTCCTCACTCTCCAGCAGTGTTCACTCCACTTAATTACCTTTCAACAATGTTCACACCCCGTCCTCACCCTTCAACAGTGTTCACTCCCCTTCCTCACTCTTCAACAATGTTCAAAATCCGTGCTCACTCTTCAATAGTGTTCACCCCCTTCCGCACATTTCAAAATTTTTAACCACTTTCCTCACCCTTCAACACTGTTCACCTCCCATCTTCAACCTTCAACAGAGTCCACCCCCATTCCTCACCCATCAAAAGTGTTCTCCCCCCTTCCTCAACATTCAACAGTGTTCACTCACCTTCCTCAGTCTTCAAACATGTTCACCCCACCTTCCTCACAATTCAATACTGTTCACTCCCCTTCCTTAGCCTTCAACAGTGTTTACCCCCCTTCCGCACCCTTCAACAGTGTTCACTCCCGCTCTTCACCCTTCAACAGAATGCACTCCCCTTCCTCACCCATCAACAGTGTTCACCCCCCATCCTCACTCTTCAACATTGTTCACTCCACTCCCACACCCTTCAACAGTGGTCACTCCCCTCCCACACCCTTCAAAAGAGTTCACCACGCTTCCTAACCCTTCAAGAGTGTTCAGCCCACTTCCTCAACTTTCAACCGTGTTCACTGCCCTTCTTCACCCTTCAACAGCATTCACTCCCCTTCCTCACCCTTCAACAGTGTTTGCTCCCCTTCCTCACCCTTCAAAAGTGTTCACTCCCCTTCCACATGCTTCAACAGTGTTCACCACACTTCCTCACACTTCATCAGCGTTCAGTCCCCTTCCTTAACCTTCAACAGAGTTCACCCACTTCCTGACCCTTCAACAGTGTTCACCCCCTTCCTCACCCTTCGATAGTGTTCACTCCACTTCATTACACTTCAACATTTTTCAAACCCCTTCCTCACCCTTCAACTGTGTTCACCCCACTTCCTTACCCATCAACAGTGTTCACCCCCCATCCTCACTCTCCAACAGTTTTCAGCCCCTTTCCTTACCCTTCAACATATTTCACCCCCCTTCCTCAGTCTTCAACAGTGTTCACCTCCCTTCTTCACTCTTCAACAATGTTCACCCATTTCCTCAACCTTGAATAGTGTGCACCCCCCTTCCTCACCCTTCAACAGTGTTCACTGCCTTTCCTCACTCTTCAAAGGTGTTCACCCCACCTTCCCCACAATTCAACACTGTTCACTCCCCTTCCTTACCTTTCAACAGTGTTCACCCCACTTCCGCACCCTTCAACAGTGTTCACTCCCCCTCTTCAACCTTCAACAGAATTCACCCCCCCTCCTCACCCTACAACAGTTTTCACCCCCCTTCCTCACCCTTCAACAGTGTTCACCAACCTTCCTCACCCATCAACAGTTTTCACCCATCTTCCTCACTCTTCAACAGTGTTCACCCCAATCCTCACTCTACAACTGTGTATACCCCCTTCCTCACTCATCAACAGTTGTCAACCCCTTCCTCACTCATCAACAGTGGTCACCCCCTTCCTCACTCTTCAACAGTGTTCAGCCCCGTTCCTTACCCATCAACAATGTTCACCGCCCTTCCTCACTCTTCAACAGTGTTAACCCCCCTTACTCACTCTTCAACAGTGTTCACCTCCCTTCTTCACTCTTCAACAGCATTCACCCCTTTCCTCAACTTTGAAAAGTGTTCACCCCCTTCCTCACCTTTCGACAGTGTTCACCCCCCTTCCTCACCCTTCAACAGTGTTCACTGCCCTTCTTCACCCTTCAACAGCATTCACCCCCCTTCCTCACCCATCAACAGTGTTCACCTTCCTTCCTCACCCTTCAACAGTGTTCACCACCCCTCCTCACTCTTTAACAGTGTTCACCGCACTTCTTCACTCTTCAACATTGTTCACCCCCCTTCCTCACCCTTCAACAGTGTTCACCAACCTCCCTCACACTTCAACAGTGTTCACTCCCCTTCCTTACCCTTCAAAAGTGTTCAACCCCATTCCATACACTTCAACAGTGTTCACCCCAATTCCTCACCCTTCAACAGGGTTCAGTCCCCTTCCTCACTCTCAACAGTGTTCACAGCCATTCCTCACCCTTCAACAGTGATCACCCCCTTCTTCAGCCTTCAACAGTGTTCACCCCCATTCCTCACTCTTCAACAGCATTCACCCCCCTTCCTCACCCATCAACAGGGTTCACCTTCCTTCCTCACCCTTCAACATTGTTCACCGCCCCTCCTCACTCTTCAACAATGTTCACCGCCCTTCACTCTTCAACATTGTTCACCCCCCTTCCTCACCCTTCAACAGTGTTCACCAACCTTCCTCACCCTTCAACAGTGTTCACTCCCCTTCCTTACCCTTCAAAAGTGTTCAACCCCATTCCTTACACTTCAACAGTGTTCACCCCAATTCCTCACCCTTCAGCAGTGTTCTGTCCCCTTCCTCACTCTCAACAGTGTTCACAGCCATTCCTCACTCTTCAACAGTGTTCACCCCCTTCATCAGCCTTCAACAGTGTTCACTCCCATTCCTCACTCTTCAACAGTGTTCACCCCCTACCTCGCCCTTCAACATTGTTCAACCCTCCCACCCTCACTCTTCAAAATTGTTCACATCTGTTCCTCCCCCTTCAACAGTGTTCACCCGCCTTCCTCATTCTTCACCAGTGCTCACCCCTCTTCCTGACTTTACAACAAGTGTTCACCCCACATCCTTACCCTTCAAGAGTGTTTACCCCCCTTCCTCACTCTCCAGCAGTGTTCACTCCACTTAATTACCTTTCAACAATGTTCACACCCCTTCCTCACTCTTCAAAATTGTTCACCCCCCTTCCTCAAAATTCAACAGTGTTCAGCCCCCGTCCTCACCCTTCAAAAGTGTTCACCCACTTTCCACACACTTCAAAAATGTTCAAAATTCTTGCTCACTCTTCAAAAGTGTTCAAAATCTGTGCTCACTCTTCAATAGTGTTCACCCCCTTCCACACATTTCAAAAGTGTTCACCACTTTCCTCACCCTTCAACACTGTTCAGCCCCCATCTTCAACCTTCAACAGAGTCCACCCCCCTTCCTCACCCTTCAAAAGTGTTCAACCCCCTTCTTCAACCTTCAACAGTGTTCACTCCCCTTCCTCAGTCTTCAAACATGTTCACCCCACCTTCCTCACAATTCAATACTGTTCATTTCCCTTCCTTAGCCTTCAAGACTGTTTACCCCCCTTCCACACCCTTCAACAGTGTTCACTCCCCTTCCTCACTCTTCAACATTGTTCACTCCACTCCCACACCCTTCAACAGTGTTCACTCCCCTCCCACACCCTTCAAAAGAGTTCAACATGCTTCCTCACACTTCAACAGTGTTCAGCCTCCTTCCTCACCTTTCAACCGTGTTCACTGCCCTTCTTCACCCTTCAACAGCATTCACCCCCCTCCCTCACCCTTCAACAGTGTTCACCAACCTTCCTCACCCTTCAAAAGTGTTCAACCCCCTTCTTCAACCTTCAACAGTGTTCACTCCCCTTCCTCAGTCTTCAAACATGTTCACCCCACCTTCCTCACAATTCAATACTGTTCACTTCCCTTCCTTAGCCTTCAAGAGTGTTTACCCCCATTCCACAGCCTTCAACAGTGTTCACCCCCCATCCTCACCCTTCAACAGTGTTCACCAACCTTCCTCACCCTTCAACAGTGTTCACTCCCCTTCCTCACCCTTTAACATTGTTCACTACACTCCCACACCCTTCAACAGTGTTCACTCCCCTCCCACACCCTTCAAAAAAGTTCACCACGCTTCCTCACACTTCAACAGTGTTCAGCCTCCTTCCTCACCTTTCAACCGTGTTCACTGCCCTTCTTCACCCTTCAACAGTGTTCACCCCCCTTCCTCACACTTCAACAGTGTTCACCAACCTTCCTCACCCTTCAACAGTCTTCACTCCTCTTCCTCACCCTTCAAAAGTGTTCACTCCCCTTCCATACGCTTCAAAAGTGTTCACCCCACTTCCTCACACTTCATCAGTGTTCCCTCCCCTTCCTTAACCTGCAACAGAGATCACCCACTTCCTGACCCTTCAACAGTGTTCGCTCCCATTTCCAACCCTTCAACAGTATTCGCTCCACTTCCTCACTCTTCAACAGTGTTCACCCACTTCCTCACCCTTCGATAGTGTTCACTCCACTTCGTTACACTTCAACAGTTTTCAAACCCCTTCCTCACACTTCAACAGTGTTCACCCCCTTCCACACTCTTTAAAAGTGTTCAGCCCCCTTCACCACCCTTCTATAGTGTTCCATCCCCTTCCTCACCCTTCAAATGTGTTCAGCCGCTTTCCTCATCCTTCAACAGTGTTCACCCCCATTCCTCACCCGTCAACAGTGTTCACCCCCCTTCCTCACTCTTCAAAATTGTTCACATTCCTTCTTCACTCTTCAACGGTGTTCACCCCCCTTCCTCATCCTTGAACAGTGTTCAAACCCCTTCCTCACCCTTCTACAATGTTAACACCCTTCCTCACCCTTCAACAGTGTTCACCCCCCTGCCTCACTCTTCCAAATGTTCACCCCCGTTCCTCACCCTTCAACATTGTTCACCCCGCTTCCGCATTCTTCAACAGTGTTTACCCCCCTTCCTCAATCTTCAAAAGTGTTCACTCCCTTTCCTCATTCTGCAACAGTGCTCAAACCTCTTCCTCACCCTTCAAACGTGTTCACTCCCATTCCTTACCCATCAACAGTGTTCACCCCCCATCCTCACTCTACAACAGTGTTTACCCTCTTTCTCACTCATCAACAATGGTCACTCCCTTCCTCACTCTCCAACAGTGTTCAGCCCCTTTCCTCACCCTTCAACAGTGTTCACCCCCCTTCCTCACTCTTCAACATTGTTCACCCCCTTTCCTCACCCTTCAACAGTGTTCACCAACCTTCCTCACCCTTCAACAGTGTTCACTTCCCTTCCTCATCCTTCAACAGTGTTCACCGCACTTCCTCACTCTTCAACATTGCTCATCCCCCTTCCTCACTCTTCAACAGTGTTCACCTCCCTTCTTCACTCTTCAAATGTGTTCACCCCCTTCCTCAACCTTGAAAAGTGTTCACTCCCCCTCTTCACCCTTCAACAGAATTCACCCCCCTTCCTCACCCATCAACAGTTTTCACCCCCCTTCCTCACCCTTCAACATTGTTCACCCCACTTCCGCATTCTTCAACAGTGTTCACCCCCCTTCCTCACTCTTCAAAAGTGTTCACTCCCTTTCCTCATTCTGCAACAGTGCTCAACCCTCTTCCTCACCCTTCAAACGTGTTCTCTCCCCTTCCTTACCCATCAACAGTGTTCACCCCCCATCCTCACTCTACAACAGTGTTTACCCTCTTTCTCACTCATCAACAGTGGTCACTCCCTTCCTCACTCTCCAACAGTGTTCAGCCCCTTTCCTCACCCTTCAACAGTGTTCACCCCCTTTCCTCACCCTTCAACAGTGTTCACCAACCTTCCTCACCCTTCAACAGTGTTCACTTCCCTTCCTCATCCTTCAACAGTGTTCACCAACCTTCCTCACCCTTCAACAATGTTCACCACCTTCCTCAACCTTGATAAGTGTTCACCCCCCTTCCTCACCCTTCAACAGTGTTCACTACCTTTCCTCACTCTTCAAAGGTGTTCACCCCACCTTCCTCACAATTCAATACTGTTCACTCCCCTTCCTTACCCTTCAACAGTGTTCAGCCCCCTTTCCTCACCCTTCAACAAATTTCACCCCCTACCTCACACTTCAAAATGTTCACCCACTTTCCTCACCCTTCAACATTGTTCATCCACCTTCCGCATTCTTCAACAGTGTTCACCACCCTTCCTCACTCTTCAAAAGTGTTCACCCCCCTTCCTCATTCTTCAACAGTGCTCACCCCTCTTCCTCACCCTTCAACTGTGTTCACCCCCCTTTCTTACCCATCAACAGTTTTCACCCCCCATCCTCACTCTACGAGTCTGTTTACACCCTTCCTCACTCATCAACAGTGGTCACCCACTTCCTCAATCATCAACAGTGGTCACGCCCATCCTCACTCTTCAACAGTGGTCAGCCCCATTCCTTACCTTTCAACATTTCTCACCGCCCTTCCTCACTCTTCAACAGTGCTCATCTCCCTTACTCACTCTTCAAAAGTGTTCACCCCCTTCCTCACTCTTCAACAGTGTTCAGCCCCCTTCCTCACTCTTCAACAGTTTTCACCTCCCTTCTTCACTCTTCAACAGTGTTCACCCCTTCCTCACTCTTCAACAGTGTTCAACCCCCTTCCCCACCCTTCAACAGTATTAACACCCCCTTCCTCATCCTTCAACAATGTTCACCCCCTTTCCTCACCCTTCAACAATGTTAACACCCTTCCTCACACTTCAACTGTATTAACCATTACTCCCACACCTTTCAACAGTGTTCACCCCCCTTCCTCTCCCTTCAGCAGTGTTCACACCCCTTCTTCATTCTTCAAAGATTTTTACCCACCTTCCTCACACTTCAACAGTGTTCACTCACCTTCCTTACCCTTCAAATGTGTTCACCCCTCTTCCTTTCCCTTCAACAGTGTTCATCCCAGTTCCTCACCTTTCAACAGTGTTCACCCCCCTTCCGCATTCTTCAACAGTGTTCAACCCCTTCCTCACCCTTCAACAGTGTTCACCAACCTTCCTCACCCTTCAACAGTGTTCACTCCCCTTCCTCACCCTTCAACAGTGCTCACTCCCCTTCCACACCCTTCAACAGTGTTCACCGCACTTCCTCACTCTTCAACATTGTTCATCCCCCTTCCTCACTCTTCAACAGTGTTCACCTCCCTTCTTCACTCTTCAACAGTATTCACCCCCTTCCTCAACCTTGAAAAGTGTTCACTCCACCTCTTCACCCTTCAACAGAATTCACCCCCCTTCCTCACCCATCAACAGTTTTCACCCCCCTTCCTCACCCTGCAACAGTGTTCACTCCCCTCCCACACCATTCAACAATGTTCACCACGCTTCCTCACACTTCAACAGTGTTCAGCCCCCTTCCTTACCTTAAAACAGTGTTCCCTGCCCTTCTTCACCCTTCAAGAGCATTCACCCCCCTTCCTCACCCATCAACAGTGTTCACCAAACTTCCTCACCGTTCAACAGTGTTCACTCCCCTTCCACACCCTTCAACAGTCTTCATCCCCCTTCCTTAACCTTCAACAGTATTACCCCCCCTTCCTCTCCCTTCAAAAGTGTTCAACCACTTCCTGAACCTTGAAAAGTGTTCACCCCCCTTCCTCACCCTTCAACAGTGTTCACTCCCCTTCCTTACCCTTCAAAAGTGTTCAACCCCCTTGCTCACCCTTCAACACTGTTCAGTCCTTTCTTCACTCTCAACCGTGTTCACAGACATTCCTCACCCTTCAACAGTGTTCACTGGCCTTCCTCAATCTTCAACAGTGTTCACCCACCTTCCTCACCCTTCAACAGTGTTCACCCCCCTTCAACAGCCTTCAATAGTGTTCACCCCCTTCCTCTCTCTTCAGCAGTGTTCACCCCCCTTCCTCTCACTTCAACATTGTTCACCCCCCTTCTCCAACGTTCAAAAGTGTTTACCCCCCTTCCTAACGCTACAAAAGTGTTCAACCGCCTTCCTGACACTTCAACAGTGTTCACCTCAATTCCTCACGCTTCAAAAGTGTTCAGCCCCCTTCCTCACTCTCATCAGAGTTCACAGCAATTCCTCACCCTTCAACAGTGTTCATCCTCCTTCATCAGCCTTCAAGAGTGTTCACCCCCCTTCCTCACTCTTCAACAGTGTTCACCCCCTTCCTCACTCTTCAACAGTGTTCACCCGCCTTCCTAATTCGTCACCAGTGCTCACCCCTCTTCCTGACTTTTCAACAGTGTTCACCCCCCTTCCTTAGGCTTCAACAGTGTTCACACCCCTTCCACACTCTCTCGCAGTGTTCACCCCCCTTAATTATCTTTCAACAATGTTCACACCCCTTCCGCACTCTTCAACATTTTTCACCCCCCTGTCCTCATCCTTCAAAAGTGTTCACCCACTTTCCTCACACTTCAACAATGTTCAAAATCCTTGCTCACTTTCCAACAGTGTTCACCCCCTTCCACACACTTCAAAAGTTTTCACCACTTTCCTCACCCTTCAACATGACCACCCCCCATCTTCAACCCTCAACAGAGTTCACCCCCATTCCTCACCCATCAAAAGTGTTCACCCACCTTCCTCAACCTTCAACAGTGTTCACCCCCTTCCTCACTCTTCAACAGTGTTCAACCCCCTTCCTCACCCTTCAACAGTGTTCACCCCCCTTCCTCACCCTTCAACAGTGTTCACCACCCTTCCTCAATCTTCAACAGTGTTCAGCCCCGTTCCTTACTCTTCAACTGTGTTCACCCAACTTCCTTACTCTTCAACATTGTTCACCCCCCTTTCTCGTCCTTCAACGTGTGCACAAAAGTGTTCACCACTTTCCTCACCCTTCAACATGTCCACCCCCCATATTTAACCCTCAACAGAGTTCACTCCCATTCCTCACTCTTCAAACGTGTTCACCCCACCTCTCTCTCCCTTCAACAGTGTTCACTCCCCCACTTCCTCACCTTTCAACAGTGCTCACCCTCCTTCCTCAACCTTGAAAAATGTTCACACCCCTTCCTCACCCTTCGACAATGTTCAACCCCCCTTCCTCATTCTTCAACAGTGTTCAACAACTTACTCACCCTTCAACAGTGTACACTCCCCTTCCTCATCCTTCAACAGCGTTCACCCACCTTCCTCACCCCTCAAGAGTGTTCACCCCCCTTCCTCACCCTTCAACAGTGTTCACCCCAATTCATCAGCATTCAACAGTTTTCACCCCCCTTCCTCACTCTTCAACAGTGTTCACCCCCTTCCTCACTCTTCAACAGTGTTCACCCGCCTTCCTCGTTCTTCACCAGGGCTCACCCCTCTTCCTGACTTTTCAACAGTGTTCACCCCCATTCCTTAATCTTCAACAGTGTTCAAACCCTTCCACACCCTTCAATAGTTTCACTCCACTTCATTACTCTTCAACAGTTTTCACACCCCTTCCTCACCATTCAACAGTGTTCTCCCCCATGTCCTCACCCTTCAACAGGTTTACCCCATCTTCAACCCTCAACAGAGTTCACCTCCATTCCTCACCCATCAAAAGTGTTCTCCCCCCATCCTCAAAATTCAACAGTGTTCACTCACCTTCCTCACTCTTCAAACGTGTTCACCCCACCTTCCTCACAATTCAACACTGTTCACTCCCCTTCCTTGCCCTTCAGCAGTGTTCACCCCCCTTCCGCACCCTTCAACAGTGTTCACCCCACTTCATCAGCATTCAACAGTTTTCACCCCCCTTCCTCACTCTTCAACAGTGTTCACCCCCCTTCCTCACTCTTCAACAGTGTTCACCCCATTCCTCACTCTTCAACAGTGTTCACCCGCCTTCCTCATACTTCACCAGTGCTCACCCCTCTTCCTGACTTTTCAACAGTGTTCACCCCCCTTCCTTACGCTTCAACAGTGTTCACACCCCTTCCTCACTCTCTAGCAGTGTTCACCCCCCTTAATTATCTTTCATCAATGTTCACACCCCTTCCTCACTCTTCAACAGTTTTCACACCCCTGTCCTCACCCTTCAAAAGTTTTCACCCACTTTCCTCACACTTCAACAATGTTCAAAATCCTTGCTCACTCTTCAACAGTGTTCACCCCCTTCCACACACTTCAAAAGTGTTCACCACTTTCCTCACCCTTCAACATGTCCACCCCCCATATTCAACCCTCAACAGAGTTCACTCCCATTCCTCACTCTTCAAACGTGTTCACCCCACCTCTCTCTCCCTTCAACAGTGTTCACTCCCCCACTTCCTCACCTTTCAACAGTGCTCACCCTCCACTTCATTACTCTTCAACAGTTTTCACACCCTTCCTCACCATTCAACAGTCTTCTCCCCCATGTCCTCACCCTTCAACAGGTTTACCCCATCTTCAACCCTCAACAGAGTTCACCCCCATTCCTCAACCTTCAACAGTGTTCACTCACCTTCCTCACTCTTCAAACGTGTTCACCCCACCTTCCTCACAATTCAACACTGTTCATTCCCCTTCCTTGCCTTTCAGCAGTGTTCACCCCCCTTCCGCACCCTTCAACAGTGTTCACTCCCCCTCTTCACCTTTCAACAGGATTCACCCACTTTCCTCACTCTTCAACAGTGTTCACCCTCCTTCGTCACCCTTCAACAATGTTCACCCCCTTTCCTAACCCTTCAACAATGTTAACACACTTCCTCACCTGTCAACTGTATTAAGTGCCCCTTCCTCACCCTTCAACATGTCCACCCCCCATATTCAACCCTCAACAGAGTTCACTCCCATTCCTCACTCTTCAAACGTGTTCACCCCACCTCTCTCTCCCTTCAACAGTGTTCACTCCCCCACTTCCTCACCTTTCAACAGTGCTCACCCTCCACTTCATTACTCTTCAACAGTTTTCACACCCTTCCTCACCATTCAACAGTCTTCTCCCCCATGTCCTCACCCTTCAACAGGTTTACCCCATCTTCAACCCTCAACAGAGTTCACCCCCATTCCTCAACCTTCAACAGTGTTCACTCACCTTCCTCACTCTTCAAACGTGTTCACCCCACCTTCCTCACAATTCAACACTGTTCATTCCCCTTCCTTGCCTTTCAGCAGTGTTCACCCCCCTTCCGCACCCTTCAACAGTGTTCACTCCCCCTCTTCACCTTTCAACAGGATTCACCCACTTTCCTCACTCTTCAACAGTGTTCACCCTCCTTCGTCACCCTTCAACAATGTTCACCCCCTTTCCTAACCCTTCAACAATGTTAACACACTTCCTCACCTGTCAACTGTATTAAATGCCCCTTTCTCTCCCTTCAACAGTGTTCACCCCCCTTCCTCAACCTTGAAAAGTGTTCACCCCCTTTCCTCAACCTTCAAAAGTGTTCACTCCCCTTCCTTACCCTACAAAAGTGTTCAACCGCTTTCCTTACACGTCAGCAGTGTTCACCACACTTCCTTACTCTTCAACAGTATTCACCCCCTTTCCTTACTCTTCAACAGTATTCACCCCCCTTCCTCACACTTCAACAGTATTCACCCCCCTTTCCTCACCCCTTCAACAGAGGTCAACCCCACCATCCTCACTCTTCAAAAGTGTTCACCCCCCTTCCTTACTCTTCAACAGTGTTCACCCCCCTTAATTACCTTTCAACAATGTTCACACCCCTTCCTCACGCTTCAACAGTTTTCACACCCCTTCCTCACCATTCAACAGTGTTCACCCCCCTGTCCTCATCCTTCAAAAGTGTTCACCCACTTTCCTCACACTTCAACAATGTTCAAAATCCTTGCTCACTTTCCAACAGTGTTCACCCCCTTCCACACACTTCAAAAGTGTTCTCCACTTTCCTCACCCTTCAACATGTTCACCCCCCATCTTCAACCCTCAACAGTGTTCACCCCCATTCCTCACCCATCAAAAGTGTTCTCCCCCCTTCCTCAACCTTCAACAGTGTTCACTCCCCTTCCTCACTCTTCAAACGTGTGCACCCCACCTTCCTCACAAATCAACACTGTTCACTCCCCTTCATTGCCATTCAACAGTGTTCACCCGCCTTCCGGACCCTTCAACAGTGTTCACTCCCCCTCTTCACCCTTCAACGGGATTCAACCCCCTTCCTCAACCATCAACAGTCTTCACCCTCCTTCATCACCCTTCAACAATGTTCAACTCCTTAGCTCACCCTTCAGCAATGTTAACACAGATCCTCACCTGTCAACTGTATTAACTCCACCTTCCTCTCGCTTCAACAGTGTTCACCCCCCTTCGTCAACCTTGAAAAATGTTCACCCCCCTTCCTCACCCTTCAAAAGTGTTCACTCCCCTTCCTTACCGTACAAAAGTGTTCAACCGCTTTCCTTAGACTTCAACAGTGTTCACCACACTTCCTCACCCTTCAACAGTGTTCACCCCACTTCATCAGCATTCAACAGTTTTCACCCCCCTTCCTCACTCTTCAACAGTGTTCACCCCCTTCCTCACTCTTCAGCAGTGTTCACCCACCTTCCTCATTCTTCACCAGTGCTCTACCCTCTTCCTGACTTTTCAACAGTGTTCACCCCCCTTCCTTATGCTTCAACAATGTTCACACCCCTTCCTCACTCTCTAGCAGTGTTCACCCCCCTTAATTATCTTTCAACAATGTTCACACCCCTTCCTCACTCTTCAAAAGTTTTCACACCCCTGTCCTCACCCTTCAAAAGTTTTCACCCACTTTCCTCACACTTCAACAATGTTCAAAATCCTTGCACACTCTTCAACAGTGTTCACCCCCTTCCACACACTTCAAAAGTGTTCACCACTTTCCTCACCCTTCAACATGTCAACCCCCCATATTCAACCCTCAACAGAGTTCACTCCCATTCCTCACTCTTCAAACGTGTTCACCCCACCTCTCTCTCCCTTCAACAGTGTTCACTCCCCCACTTCCTCACCTTTCAACAGTGCTCACCCTCCTTCCTCAACCTTGAAAAATGTTCACACCCCTTCCTCACCCTTCGACAATGTTCACCCCCCCTTCCTCATTCTTCAACAGTGTTCAACAACTTACTCACCCTTCAACAGTGTACACTCCCCTTCCTCATCCTTCAACAGCGTTCACCCACCTTCCTCACCCCTCAAGAGTGTTCACCCCCCTTCCTCACCCTTCAACAGTGGTCACACTCGTTCCTTATCCTTCAACAGTGTTCACCCCCCATCCTCACTCTACAAATCTGTTTAACACCTTCCTCACTCATCAACAGTGGTCACCCACTTCCTCAATCATCAACAGTGGTCACCCCCATCCTCACTCTTCAACAGTGTTCACCCCCATTCCTAAATCTTCAACAGTGTTCAAACCCTTCCACACCCTTCAATAGTTTCACATCTCTTCATTACTCTTCAACAGTTTTCACACCCCTTCCTCACCATTCAACAGTGTTCTCCCCCATGTCCTCACCCTTCAACAGGTTTACCCCCTTCTTCAACCCTCAACAGAGTTCAACCCCATTCCTCACCCATCAAAAGTGTTCTCCCCTCTTCCTCAACCTTCAACAGTGTTCACTCACCTACCTCACTCTTCAAACGTGTTCACCCCACCTTCCTCACAATTCAACACTGTTCACTCCCCTTCCTTGCCCTTCAACAGTGTTCACCCCCTTCCGCAACCTTCAACAGTGTTCACTCCCCCTGTTCACCCTTCAACAGGATTCACCCCCCTTCCTCACTCTTCAACAGTGTTCACCCTCCTTCGTCACCCTTCAACAATGTTCACCCCCTTTCCTCACCCTTCTACAATGTTAACACACTTCCTCACCTGTCAACCGTATTAAATGCCCCTTCCTCTCCCTCCAACAGTGTTCACCCCCCTTCCTCAACCTTGAAATGTGTTCACCCCCTTTCCTCAACCTTCAAAAGTGTTCACTCCCCTTCCTTACCCTACAAAAGTGTTCAACCGCTTTCCTTACACTTCAGCAGTGTTCACCACACTTCCTCAGCCTTCAACAGTGTTCACCCCCCTTCCTCACTCTTCAACAGTATTCACCCCCCTTTCCTCATCCCTTCAACAGTGGTCAACACCACCATCCTCACTCTTCAAAAGTGTTCACACCGCTTCCTTACTCTTCAACAGTGTTCACCCCCCTTAATTACCTTTCAGCAATGTTCACACCCCTTCCTCACTCTTCAACAGTTTTCACACCCCTTCCTCACCATTCAACAGTTTTCACCCCCCTGTCCTCATCCTTCAAAACTGTTCACCCACTTTCCTCACACTTCAACAATGTTCAAAATCCATGCTCACTTTCCAACAGTGTTCACCCCCTTCCACACACTTCAAAAGTGTTCACCACTTTCCTCACCCTTCAACAGTGTTCACTCCCCTTCCTCACTCTTCAAACGTGTGCACCCCACCTGCCTCACAATTCAACACTGTTCACTCCCCTTCCTTGCCCTTCAACAGTGTTCACTCCCTTTCCGCACCCTTCAACAGTGTTCACTCCCCCTCTTCACCCTTCAACAGGATTTACCCCCCTTCCTCAACCATCAACAGTCTTCACCATCCTTCATCACCCTTCAACAATGTTCACCCCCTTACCTCACCCTTCAACAATGTTAACACACTTCCTCACCTGTGAACTGTATTAACTCCACCTTCCTCTCGCTTGAACAGTGTTCACCCCCCTTCCTCAACCTTGAAAAATGTTCACCCCCCTTCCTCACCTTTCAAAAGTGTTCACTCCCCTTCCTTACCGTACAAAAGTGTTCAACCGCTTTCCTTAGACTTCAACAGTGTTCACCACACTTCCTCACCCTTCAACAGTGTTCACCCCACTTCATCAGCATTCAACAGTTTTCATCCCCCTTCCTCACTCTTCAACAGTGTTCACCCCCCTTCCTCACTCTTCAACAGTGTCCACCCCCTTCCTCACTCTTCAACAGTGTTGACCCGCCTTCCTCATTCTTCACCAGTGCTCACCCCTCTTCCTGACTTTTCAACAGTTTTCACACCCATTCGTTACGCTTCAACAATGTTCACCCCCTTTCCTCACCCTTCAACAATTTTAACACACTTCCTCACCTGTCAACTTAATTAACTGCCCCTTCCTCTCCCTTCAACAGTGTTCACCCCCCTTCTTCAACCTTGAAGAGTGTTCACCCCCCTTCCTCACCCTTCAAAAGTGTTCACTCCCCTTCCTTACCCTACAAAAGTGTTCAACCGCTTTCCTTACACTTCAGCAGTGTTCACCATACTTCCTCAGCCTTCAACACTGTTACCCCCCTTCTTCACTCTTCAACAGTATTCACCCCCCTTCCTCATTCTTCAACAGTATTCACCTCCCTTTCCTCAACCTTTCAACAGTGGTCAACCCCACCATCCTCACTCTTCAAAAGTGTTCACCCCCCTTCCTTACTCTTCAACAGTGTTCACCCCCCTTAGTTACCTTTCAACAATGTTCACACACCTTCCTCACTCTTCAACAGTTTTCACACCCCTTCCTCACCATTCAACAGTGTTCACCCCCCTGTCCTCATCCTTCAAAAGTGTTCACCCACTTTCCTCACACTTCAACAATGTTCAAAATCCTTGCTCACTTTCCAACAGTGTTCAACCCCTTCCACACAGTTTTAAAGTGTTCACCACTTTCCTCACTCTTCAACATGTTCACCCCCCATCTTCAACCCTCAACAGAGTTCACCCCCATTCCTCACCCATCAAAAGTGTTCTCCCACCTTCCTCAACCTTCACCAGTGTTCACTCACCTTCCTCACTCTTCAAACGTGTGCACCCCACCTTCCTCACAATTCAACACTGTTCACTCCCCTTCCTTGCCCTTCAACAGTGTTCACCCCCCTTCCGCACCCTTCAACAGTGTTCACTCCCCCTCTTCACCCTTCAACAGGATACACCCCCCTTCCTCAACCATTAACAGTCTTCACCCTCCTTCATCACCCTTCAACAATGTTCAACCCCTTACCTCACCCTTCAACAATGTTAACACAGATCCTCACCTGTCATCTGTATTAACTCCACCTTCCTCTCGCTTCAACAGTGTTCACCCCCCTTCCTCAACCATTAACAGTCTTCACCCTCCATCACCCTTCAACAATGTTCAACCCCTTACCTCACCCTTCAGCAATGTTAACACACTTCCTCACCTGTCAACTGTATTAACTGCCCCTTCCTCTCCCTCCAACAGTGTTCACCCCCCTTCCTCAACCTTGAAAAATGTTCACCCCCCTTCCTCACCCTTCAAAAGTGTTCACTCCCCTTCCTTACCGTACAAAAGTGTTCAATCGCTTTCCTTAGACTTCAACAGTGTTCACCACACTTCCTCACCCTTCAACAGTGTTCTCCCCCTTCCTCTCTCTTCAACAGTGTTCACCCCCTTCCTCACTCTTCAGCAGTGTTCACCCGCCTTCCTCATTCTTCACCAGTGCTCTACCCTCTTCCTGACTTTTCAACAGAGTTCACCCCCCTTCCTTACGCTTCAACAGTGTTCACACCCCTTCCTCACTCTCTAGCAGTGTTCACCCCCCTTAATTACCTTTCAACAATGTTCACACCCCTTCCTCACTCTTCAACAGTTTTCACACCCCTGTCCTCACCCTTCAAAAGTTTTCACCCACTTTCCTCACACTTCAACAATGTTCAAAATCCTTGCTCACTCTTCAACAGTGTTCACCCCCTTCCACACACTTCAAAAGTGTTCACCACTTTCCTCACCCTTCAACATGTCCACCCCCCATATTCAACCCTCAACAGAGTTCACTCCCATTCCTCACTCTTCAAACGTGTTCACCCCACCTCTCTCTCCCTTCAACAGTGTTCACTCCCCCACTTCCTCACCTTTCAACAGTGCTCACCCTCCTTCCTCAACCTTGAAAAATGTTCACACCCCTTCCTCACCCTTCGACAATGTTCAACCCCCCTTCCTCATTCTTCAAAGTGTTCAACAACCTACTCACCCTTCAACAGTGTACACTCCCCTTCCTCATCCTTCAACAGCATTCACCCACCTTCCTCACCCCTCAAGAGTGTTCACCCCCCTTCCTCACCCTTCAACAGTGGTCACACCCGTTCCTTAACCTGCAAGAGTGTTCACCCCCCATCCTCACTCTACAAATCTGTTTAACACCTTCCTCACTCATCAACAGTCGTCACCCACTTCCTCAATCATCAACAGTGGTCACCCCCATCCTCACTCTTCAACATTGTTCACCCCCATTCCTAAGTCTTCAACAGTGTTCAAACCCTTCCACACCCTTCAATACTTTCACACCAATTCATTACTCTTCAACAGTTTTCACACCCCTTCCTCACCATTCAACAGTGTTCTCCCCCATGTCCTCACCCTTCAACAGGTTTACCCCAAATTCAACCCTCAACAGAGTTCACCCCCATTCCTCACCCATCAAAAGTGTTCTCCCCCATTCCTCAACCTTCAACAATGTTCACTCCCCTTCCTCACTCTTCAAACGTGTTCACCCCACCTTCCTCACAATTCAACACTGTTCACTCCCCTTCCTTGCCCTTCAACAGTGTTCACCCCCCTTCCGCACCCTTCAACAGTGTTCAATCCCCCTCTTCACCCTTCAACGGGATTCACCCCCCTTCCTCAAGCATCAACAGTCTTCACCCTCATTCATCACCCTTCAACAATGTTCACCCCCTTACCTCACCCTTCAACAATGTTAACACACTTCCTCACCTGTCAACTGTATTAACTCCACCTTCCTCTCGCTTCAACAGTGTTCACCCCCCTTCCTCAACCTTGAAAAATGTTCACCCCCCTTCCTCATCCTTCAAAAGTGTTCACTCAACTTCCTTACCGTACAAAAGTGTTCAACCGCTTTCCTTAGACTTCTAAAGTGTTCACCACACTTCCTCACCCTTCAACAGTGTTCACCCCACTTCATCAGCATTCAACAGTTTTCACCCCCCTTCCTCACTCTTCACCAGTGTTCACCCCTCTTCCTGACTTTTCAACAGTGTTCACCCCCTTCCTTACGCTTCAACAGTGTTCACACCCCTTCCTCACTCTCTAGCAGTGTTCACCCCACTTAATTACCTTTCAACAATGTTCACACCCCTTCCTCACTCTTCAACAGTTTTCACACCCCTGTCCTCACCCTTCAAAAGTTTTCACCCACTTTCCTCACACTTCGACAATGTTCAAAATCCTTGCTCACTCTTCAACAGTGTTCACCCCCTTCCACACACTTCAAAAGTGTTCACCACTTTCCTCACCCTTCAACATGTCCACCCCCCATATTCAACCCTCAACAGAGTTCACTCCCATTCCTCATTCATCAAACGTGTTCACCCCACCTCTCTCTCCCTTCAACAGTGTTCACTCCCCCACTTCCTCACCTTTCAACAGTGCTCACCCTCCTTCCTCAACCTTGAAAAATGTTCACACCCCTTCCTCACCCTTCGACAATGTTCACCCCCCCTTCCTCATTCTTCAACAGTGTTCAACAACTTACTCACCCTTCAACAGTGTACACTCCCCTTCCTCATCCTTCAACAGCGTTCACCCACCTTCCTCACCCCTCAAGAGTGTTCACCCCCCTTCCTCACCCTTCAACAGTGGTCACACTCGTTCCTTATCCTTCAACAGTGTTCACCCCCGATCCTCACTCTACAAATCTGTTTAACACCTTTCTCACTCATCAACAGTGGTCACCCACTTCCTCAATCATCAACAGTGGTCACCCCCATCCTCACTCTTCAACATTGTTCAGCCCCATTCCTAAATCTTCAACAGTGTTCAAACCCTTCACACCCTTGAATAGTTTCACTCCACTTCATTACCCTTCAACAGTGTTCAAAACCCTTCCTCACACTTCAACAGTGTTCACCCCAATTCATCAGCATTCAACAGTTTTCACCCCCCTTCCTCACTCTTCAACAGTGTTCACCCCCTTCCTCACTCTTCAACAGTGTTCACCCGCCTTCCTCGTTCTTCACCAGGGCTCACCCCTCTTCCTGACTTTTCAACAGTGTTCACCCCCCTTCCTTACGCTTCAACAGTGTTCACACCCCTTCCTCACTCTCTAGCAGTGTTCACCCCTCTTAATTATCTTTCAACAATGTTCACACCCCTTCCTCACTCTTCAACAGTTTTCACACCCCTGTCCTCACCCTTCAAAAGTTTTCACCCACTTTCCTCACACTTCAACAACGTTCAAAATCCTTGCTCACTCTTCAACAGTGTTCACCCCCTTCCAAACACTTCAAAAGTGTTCACCACTTTCCTCACCCTTCAACATGTCAACCCCCCATATTCAACCCTCAACAGAGTTCACTCCCATTCCTCATTCATCAAACGTGTTCACCCCACCTCTCTCTCCCTTCAACAGTGTTCACTCCCCCACTTCCTCACCTTTCAACAGTGCTCACCCTCCTTCCTCAACCTTGAAAAATGTTCACACCCCTTCCTCACCCTTCGACAATGTTCAACCCCCCTTCCTCATTCTTCAAAGTGTTCAACAACTTACTCACCCTTCAACAGTGTACACTCCCCTTCCTCATCCTTCAACAGCGTTCACCCACCTTCCTCACCCCTCAAGAGTGTTCACCCCCCTTCCTCACCCTTCAACAGTGGTCACACCAGTTCCTTATCCTTCAACAGTGTTCACCCCGCATCCTCACTCTACAAATCTGTTTAACACCTTTCTCACTCATCAACAGTGGTCACCCACTTCCTCAATCATAAACAGTGGTCACCCCCATCCTCACTCTTCAACATTGTTCAGCCCCATTCCTAAATCTTCAACAGTGTTCAAACCCTTCACACCCTTGAATAGTTTCACTCCACTTCATTACCCTTCAACAGTGTTCAAAACCCTTCCTCACACTTCAACAGTGTTCATCCCAATTCATCAGCATTCAACAGTTTTCACCCCCCTTCCTCACTCTTCAACAGTGTTCACCCCCTTCCTCACTCTTCAACAGTGTTCACCCGCCTTCCTCGTTCTTCACCAGGGCTCACCCCTCTTCCTGACTTTTCAACAGTGTTCACCCCCCTTCCTTACGCTTCAACAGTGTTCACACCCCTTCCTCACTCTCTAGCAATGTTCACCCCCCTTAATTGCCTTTCAACAATTTTCACACCCCTTCCTCACTCTTCAACAGTTTTCACACCCCTGTCCTCACCCTTCAAAAGTTTTCACCCACTTTCCTCACACTTCAACAACGTTCAAAATCCTTGCTCACTCTTCAAAAGTGTTCACCCCCTTCCACACACTTCAAAAGTGTTCACCAATTTCCTCACCCTTCAACATGTCCACCCCCCATATTCAACCCTCAACAGAGTTCACTCCCATTCCTCACTCTTCAAACGTGTTCACCCCACCACTCTCTCCCTTCAACAGTGTTCACTCCCCCACTTCCTCACCTTTCAACAGTGCTCACCCTCCTTCCTCAACCTTGAAAAATGTTCACACCCCTTCCTCACCCTTCGACAATGTTCACCCCCCTTCCTCATCCTTCAATAGTTTTCACCCACCTTCCTCACCCCTCAAGAGTGTTCACCCCCCTTCCTCACCCTTCAACAGTGGACACACCCGTTCCTTATCCTTCAGCATTGTTCACCCCCCATCCTCACTCTACAAATCTGTTTAACACCTTCCTCACTCATCAACAGTGGTCACCCACTTCCTCAATCATCAACACTGGTCACCCCCATCCTCTCTCTTCAACAGTGTTCACCCCCATTCCAAAATCTTCAACAGTGTTCAAACCCTTCCACACCCTTCAATACTTTCACTCCTCTTCATTACCCTTCAACACTGTTCAAAACCCTTCCTCACACTTCAACAGTTTTCACCCACTTCCACACTGTTTAAAAGTGTTCACCCATCGTCACCACCCTTCAATAGTGTTCAAACCCCTTCCTCACCTTTTAACAGCGTTCACCCCACTTCCTCTCCCTTCAACAGTGTTCAAACCTCTTCCTCACCCTTCAAAAATGTTCAACCCCTTTCCTCACCCTTCAACAGTGTTCACCCCCCTTCGTCACTCTTCAAAGATGTTCACCCACCTTCCTCACCCTTCAACATTGTTCACCCCCCTTCCGCTTTCTTCAACAGTGTTTCACCCCCTTCCTCAGTCTTCAACAGTGCTCACCCCCTTCCTCATTCTTCAACAGTGCTCACACCTCTTCCTCATTCTTCAACAGTGCTCACCCCTCTTCCTCACGCTTCAACCGTGTTCACCCCCCTTCCTTACACATCAACAGTGTTAACCCCCCACCCTCACTCTACAAAAGTGTTTACCTGCTTCCTCACTCATCAACAATGGTCAACCCCTTCCTCACTCATTAACAGTGGTCACCTCCGTCCTCACTCTTCAACAGTGTTCAGCCCTGTTCCTTACCCATCAACAGTGTTTACCGCCCTTCCTCACTCTTCAACAGTGTTCACCCCCCTTCCTCACTCTTCAACAGTGTTCAACCCCATTCCTCATCCTTCAACAATGTTCACCCCCCTTCCTCACCCTTCAACCATGTTAACACCCTTCCTCACCCTTCAACATTATTAACCCCCCCTTCCTTACCTTTCAACAGTTATCAGTCCCCTTCCTCTCCATTCAACAGTCTTCACCCCCCTTCCTCAACCTTGAAAAGTGTTCACCCCCTTCCTCAACCTTCGACAGTGTTCACCCCCCTTCCTCACTCTTCAAGGATGTTCACCCACCTTCCTCACACTTCAACAGTTTTCACACCCCTGTCCTCACCCTTCAAAAGTTTTCACCCACTTTCCTCACACTTCAACAACGTTCAAAATCCTTGCTCACTCTTCAACAGTGTTCACCCCCTTCCAAACACTTCAAAAGTGTTCACCACTTTCCTCACCCTTCAACATGTCCACCCCCCATATTCAACCCTCAACAGAGTTCACTCCCATTCCTCACTCTTCAAACGTGTTCACCCCACCTCTCTCTCCCTTCAACAGTGTTCACTCCCCCACTTCCTCACCTTTCAACAGTGCTCACCCTCCTTCCTCAACCTTGAAAAATGTTCACACCCCTTCCTCACCCTTCGACAATGTTCAACCCCCCTTCCTCATTCTTCAAAGTGTTCAACAACTTACTCACCCTTCAACAGTGTACACTCCCCTTCCTCATCCTTCAACAGCGTTCACCCACCTTCCTCACCCCTCAAGAGTGTTCACCCCCCTTCCTCACCCTTCAACAGTGGTCACACCCGTTCCTTATCCTTCAACAGTGTTCACCCCGCATCCTCACTCTACAAATCTGTTTAACACCTTTCTCACTCAACAACAGTGGTCACCCACTTCCTCAATCATAAACAGTGGTCACCCCCATCCTCACTCTTCAACATTGTTCAGCCCCATTCCTAAATCTTCAACAGTGTTCAAACCCTTCACACCCTTGAATAGTTTCACTCCACTTCATTACCCTTCAACAGTGTTCAAAACCCTTCCTCACACTTCAACAGTGTTCATCCCAATTCATCAGCATTCAACAGTTTTCACCCCCCTTCCTCACTCTTCAACAGTGTTCACCCCCTTCCTCACTCTTCAACAGTGTTCACCCGCCTTCCTCGTTCTTCACCAGGGCTCACCCCTCTTCCTGACTTTTCAACAGTGTTCACCCCCCTTCCTTACGCTTCAACAGTGTTCACACCCCTTCCTCACTCTCTAGCAATGTTCACCCCCCTTAATTGCCTTTCAACAATTTTCACACCCCTTCCTCACTCTTCAACAGTTTTCACACCCCTGTCCTCACCCTTCAAAAGTTTTCACCCACTTTCCTCACACTTCAACAACGTTCAAAATCCTTGCTCACTCTTCAACAGTGTTCACCCCCTTCCACACACTTCAAAAGTGTTCACCAATTTCCTCACCCTTCAACATGTCCACCCCCCATATTCAACCCTCAACAGAGTTCACTCCCATTCCTCATTCATCAAACGTGTTCACCCCACCTCTCTCTCCCTTCAACAGTGTTCACTCCCCCACTTCCTCACCTTTCAACAGTGCTCACCCTCCTTCCTGCACCTTGAAAAATGTTCACACCCCTTCCTCACCCTTCGACAATGTTCGCCCCCCCCTTCCTCATTCTTCAACAGTGTTCAACAACTTACTCACCCTTCAACAGTGTACACTCCCCTTCCTCATCCTTCAACAGCGTTCACCCACCTTCCTCACCCCTCAAGAGTGTTCACCCCCCTTCCTCACCCTTCAACAGTGGTCACACTCGTTCCTTATCCTTCAACAGTGTTCACCCCCCATCCTCACTCTACAAATCTGTTTAACACCTTTCTCACTCATCAACAGTCGTCACCCACTTCCTCAATCATCAACAGTGGTCACCCCCATCCTCACTCTTCAACATTGTTCAGCCCCATTCCTAAATCTTCAACAGTGTTCAAACCCTTCACACCCTTGAATAGTTTCACTCCACTTCATTACCCTTCAACAGTGTTCAAAACCCTTCCTCACACTTCAACAGTGTTCACCCCAATTCATCAGCATTCAACAGTTTTCACCCCCCTTCCTCACTCTTCAACAGTTTTCACCCCCTTCCTCACTCTTCAACAGTGTTCACCCGCCTTCCTCGTTCTTCACCAGGGCTCACCCCTCTTCCTGACTTTTCAACAGTGTTTACCCCCCTTCCTTACGCTTCAACAGTGTTCACACCCCTTCCTCACTCTCTAGCAGTGTTCACCCCTCTTAATTATCTTTCAACAATGTTCACACCCCTTCCTCACTCTTCAACAGATTTCACACCCCTGTCCTCACCCTTCAAAAGTTTTCACCCACTTTCCTCACACTTCAACAACGTTCAAAATCCTTGCTCACTCTTGAACAGTGTTCACCCCCTTCCACACACTTCAAAAGTGTTCACCAATTTCCTCACCCTTCAACATGTCCACCCCCCATATTCAACCCTCAACAGAGTTCACTCCCATTCCTCACTCTTCAAACGTGTTCACCCCACCTCTCTCTCCCTTCAACAGTGTTCACTCCCCCACTTCCTCACCTTTCAACAGTGCTCACCCTCCTTCCTCAACCTTGAAAAATGTTCACACCCCTTCCTCACCCTTCAACAATGTTCACCCCCCTTCCTCACCCTTCAACAGTGGTCACACCCGTTCCTTATCCTTCAGCATTGTTCACCCCCCATCCTCACTCTACAAATCTGTTTAACACCTTCCTCACTCATCAACAGTGGTCACCCACTTCCTCAATCATCAACACCGGTCACCCCCATCCTCTCTCTTCAACAAGTGTTCACCCCCATTCCAAAATCTTCAACAGTGTTCAAACCCTTCCACACCCTTCAATACTTTCACTCCTCTTCATTACCCTTCAACAGTGTTCAAAACCCTTCCTCACACTTCAACAGTTTTCACCCACTTCCACACTGTTTAAAAGTGTTCACCCGTCGTCACCACCCTTCAATAGTGTTCAAACCCCTTCCTCACCTTTTAACAGCGTTCACCCCACTTCCTCTCCCTTCAACAGTGTTCAAACCTCTTCCTCACCCTTCAAAAATGTTCAACCCCTTTCCTCACCCTTCAACAGTGTTCACCCCCCTTCGTCACTCTTCAAAGATGTTCACCCACCTTCCTCACACTTCAACAGTGTTCATTCCCCTTCCTTACCCTTCAAAATTGTTCACCCCTCTTCCTCTCCCTTCAACAATATTCACCCCACGTTCTCAACCTTCAACATTATTCACCCCCCTTCCTCTTTCTTCAACAGTGTTCACCCCCTTACTCACCCTTCAAAAGTGTACACTCCCCTTCCTCATCCTTCAACAGCATTCACCCCCCTTCCTCACCCCTCAACAGTGTTTACCCCCCTTCCTCACCCTTCAACAGTGTTCACCCCCTTCCTCACTCTTCAACAGTTTTCACCCCCATTCCTTACACTTCAACAGTGTTCACCCCCGTTCCTCATCCTTCAACAGTGTTCACCCCTCTTCCTCACCCTTCAACAATGTTAACACCCTTCCTCACCCTTCAACAGTATTAACCCCCCTGCCTCACTCTCAAAATGTTCACCCACGTTCCTCACCCTTCAACATTGTTCACCCCTCTTCCGCTTTCTTCAACAGTGTTTAACCCCCTTCCTCAGTCTTCAACAGTGCTCACCCCCTTCCTCATTCTTCAACAGTGCTCACACCTCTTCCTCATTCTTCAACAGTGCTCACCCCTCTTCCTCACGCTTCAACCGTGTTCACCCCCCTTCCTTACACATCAACAGTGTTCACCCCCCACCCTCACTCTACAAAAGTGTTTACCTGCTTCCTCACTCATCAACAATGGTCAACCCCTTCCTCACTCATTAACAGTGGTCACCTCCGTCCTCACTCTTCAACAGTGTTCAGCCCTGTTCCTTACCCATCAACAGTGTTTACCGCCCTTCCTCTCTCTTCAACAGTGTTCACCCCCCTTCCTCACTCTTCAACAGTGTTCAACCCCATTCCTCATCCTTCAACAATGTTCACCCCCCTTTCTTACCCTTCAACAATGTTAACACCCTTCCTCACCCTTCAACATTATTAACCCCCCCTTCCTTACCTTTCAACAGTTATCAGTCCCCTTCCTCTCCATTCAACAGTCTTCACCCCCCTTCCTCAACCTTGAAAAGTGTTCACCCCCTTCCTCAACCTTCGACAGTGTTCACCCCCCTTCCTCACTCTTCAAGGATGTTCACCCACCTTCCTCACACTTCAACAGTTTTCACACCCCTGTCCTCACCCTTCAAAAGTTTTCACCCACTTTCCTCACACTTCAACAATGTTCAAAATCCTTGCTCACTCTTCAACAGTGTTCACCCCCTTCCACACACTTCAAAAGTGTTCACCAATTTCCTCACCCTTCAACATGTCCACCCCCATATTCAACCCTCAACAGAGTTCACTCCCATTCCTCACTCTTCAAACGTGTTCACCCCACCTCTCTCTCCCTTCAACAGTGTTCACTCCCCCACTTCCTCACCTTTCAACAGTGCTCACCCTCCTTCCTCAACCTTGAAAAATGTTCACACCCCTTCCTCACCCTTCGACAATGTTCAACCCCCCCTTCCTCATTCTTCAAAGTGTTCAACAACTTACTCACCCTTCAACAGTGTACACTCCCCTTCCTCATCCTTCAACAGCGTTCACCCACCTTCCTCACCCCTCAAGAGTGTTCACCCCCCTTCCTCACCCTTCAACAGTGGACACACCCGTTCCTTATCCTTCAACAGTGTTCACCCCGCATCCTGACTCTACAAATCTGTTTAACACCTTTCTCACTCATCAACAGTGGTCACCCACTTCCTCAATCATCAACAGTGGTCACCCCCATCCTCACTCTTCAACATTGTTCAGCCCCATTCCTAAATCTTCAACAGTGTTCAAACCCTTCACACCCTTGAATAGTTTCACTCCACTTCATTACCTTTCAACAGTGTTCAAAACCCTTCCTCACACTTCAACAGTGTTCACCCCAATTCATCAGCATTCAACAGTTTTCACCCCCCTTCCTCACTCTTCAACAGTGTTCACCCCCTTCCTCACTCTTCAACAGTGTTCACCCGCCTTCCTCGTTCTTCACCAGGGCTCACCCATCTTCCTGACTTTTCAACAGTGTTCACCCCCCTTCCTTACGCTTCAACAGTGTTCACACCCCTTCCTCACTCTCTAGCAATGTTCACCCCCCTTAATTGCCTTTCAACAATTTTCACACCCCTTCCTCACACTTCAACAGTTTTCACCCACTTCCACACTGTTTAAAAGTGTTCACCCGTCGTCACCACCCTTCAATAGTGTTCAAACCCCTTCCTCACCTTTTAACAGCGTTCACCCCACTTCCTCTCCCTTCAACAGTGTTCAAACCTCTTCCTCACCCTTCAAAAATGTTCAACCCCTTTCCTCACCCTTCAACAGTGTTCACCCCCCTTCGTCACTCTTCAAAGATGTTCACCCACCTTCCTCACACTTCAACAGTGTTCATTCCCCTTCCTTACCCTTCAAAATTGTTCACCCCTCTTCCTCTCCCTTCAACAATATTCACCCCACGTTCTCAACCTTCAACATTATTCACCCCCCTTCCTTTTTCTTCAACAGTGTTCACCCCCTTACTCACCCTTCAAAAGTGTACACTCCCCTTCCTCATCCTTCAACAGCATTCACCCCCCTTCCTCACCCCTCAACAGTGTTTACCCCCCTTCCTCACCCTTCAACAGTGTTCACCCCCTTCCTCACTCTTCAACAGTTTTCACCCCCATTCCTCACCCTTCAACAGTGTTCACCCCCCTTCCTCATTCTCCAGCAGTGTTCACACTCCTTAATAACCTTTCAACAATGTTCACACTCCTTCCTCACTCCTCAATAGTGTTCACCCCCCTTCCTCACGCTTCCAAAGTGTTCACCCAATTTCCTCACACTTCAATAATGTTCAAAATCCTTGCTCACTCTTCAACAGTGTTCACCCCACTTCCTCAGTCTTCAACAATGTTCAAAATCCTTGCTAACTCTTCAACAGTGTTCACCCCCTTCCACACACTTCAAAAGTGTTCACCCCTTTCCTCACCCTTCAACACTGTTCACCCCCCATCTTCAACCTTCAACAGAGTTCACCCCCCTTCCTCAAACTTCAACAGTGTTCACTCCCTGTCCTCACACTTCAAAGGTGTTCACCCCCCCCCCTTCCTCACAATTCAACACTGTTCACTCCCCTTCCTTACCCTTCAAAAGTGTTCACACCTCTTCCGCATCCTTCAATAGTGTTCACCACGCTTCCTCTCTCTTCAACAGTGTTCACCCACCTTCCTCACGCTTCAACATTGTTCACTCCACTTCTTCACCCTTCAACAGCATTCACCCCCCTTCCTCACCCATCAACAGCATTCAGCCCCTTCCTCACCCATCAACAGTGTTCAAGCCACTTGCTCACTCTACAACAGTGTTCACCCCCATTCCTTACCATTCAACAGTGTTCACCTCCCTTCTTCACTCTTCAACAGTGTTCACCCCCCTTCCTCACCCATCTACAATTTTAACACCCTTCATTACCCTTCAACAGTATTAACCTGCCCTTCCTCACCCTTCAACTTTGTTTACCCTCGTTCCTCACCCTTCAAAATTTTTCAGCCTCCTTCCGCAATCTTCAACAGTGTTCACCCCCTTTCCTCAAACTTGAAAAATGTTCACCCCCTTCCTCACCCTTCAACAGTGTTCACCCCCCTTCCTCACTCTTCAAAGATGTTCTCCCAACTTCCTCACACTTCAACAGTGTTCACTAACCTCCCTTAACCTTCAAAAGTGTTCACACCTCTTCCTCACCCTTCAACAGTGTTCACCCCACTTCCTCACTCTTCATCAGTGTTCACCTCCTGTCTTCACTCTTCAACAGTGTTCACCCACTTCCTCACTCTTCAACAGTGTTCAACCCCCTTCCTCATCCTTCAAAAATGTTCACCCCCCTTCCTCACCCTTCAACAGTGTTCTATCCGCCAATCCTCACTCTTCAAAAATGTTCACTCCCGTTCAACACTCTTCAACAGTGTTCACCCGCCTTCCTCATTCTTCATCAATGTTCACCCCCCTTCCTCACCCTTCAACAATGTTAACACCCTTCCTCACCCGTCAATTGTATTAACCCCCCCTTCCTCACCTTTCAACAGTGTTCAGTCCCCTTCCTCACCCTTCAACAGTGTTCAACCCCCCCCCTTAGCTCACCCTTCAACAGTGTTCTATCCGCCAATCCTCACTCTTCAAAAATGTTCACTCCCGTTCAACACTCTTCAACAGTGTTCACCCGCCTTCCTCATTCTTCACCAGTGCTCACACCTCTTCCTGACTCTTCACCAGTGTTTGCCCCCCTTCGTTATCCTTCAACAGTATTCACCCCCCTTCCTCATTCTCCAGCAGTGTTCACACTCCTTAATAACCTTTCAACCATGTTCACACTCCTTCCTCACTCCTCAATAGTGTTCACCCCCCCTTCCTCACGCTTCAAAAGTGTTCACCCAATTTCCTCACACTTCAACAATGTTCAAAATCCTTGCTCACTCTTCAACAGTGTTCACCCCACTTCCTCAGTCTTCAACAATGTTCAAAATCCTTGCTAACTCTTCAACAGTGTTCACCCCCTTCCACACACTTCAAAAGTGTTCACCCCTTTCCTCACCCTTCAACACTGTTCACCCCCCATCTTCAACCTTCAACAGAGTTCACCCCCCTTCCTCAAACTTCATCAGTGTTCACTCCCTGTCCTCACACTTCAAAGCTGTTCACCTGCCCTTCCTCACAATACAACACTGTTCACTCCCCTTCCTTACCCTTCAACACTGTTCATCCCTCTTCCCCACCCTTCAACAATGTTCACCCCACTTCCTCACTCTTCAACAATGTTCAAAATCCTTGCTCAATTTTCAACAGTGTTCACCCTCTTCCACACACTTCAAAAGTGTTCACCCCTTTCCTCACCCTTCAACACTGTTCACCCCCCATCTTCAACCTACAACAGAGTTCAACCCACTTCCTCACCCATCAACAGTGTTCACCCCCCTTCCTCAACCTTCAACAGTGTTCACTCCCCTTCCTCACTCTTCAAAGGTGTTCACCCCCACTTCCTCACAATTCAACACTGTTCACTCCCCTTCCTTACCCTTCAACAATGTTCACCCCCCTTCCGCATCCTTCAACAGTGTTCACCCCCCTTCCTCACCCTTCAACCGTGTTCACCCCCATTCCTTACCCATTAACAGCTTTCACCCCCCATCCTCACTCTACAACATTGTTTACCCCCTTCCTCACTCATCAACAGTGGTCAGCCCCTTCCTCACTCTTCAACAGTGTTCACCCCCCTTCCTCACTCTTCAACAGTGTTCACTCCCCCTTCCTCACCATTCAACATTGTTCACCCCCCCCCCCCCGTCCTCACCCTTTAAAAGTGTTCACCCACTTTCCTCACATTTCGACAATGTTCAAAATCCTTGCTCACTCTTCAACAGTGTTCATCCCACTTCCTCACTCATCAACAATGTTCAAAATCCTTGCTCACTCTTCAGAAGTGTTCACCATCTTCCACACACATCAAAAGTGTTCACCCCGTTCCTCACCCTTCAACACTGTTCACCCCCCATCTTTATCCTACAACAGTGTTCACCCCCCTTCCTCACAATTCAACACTTTTCACTCCCCTTCGTTACCCTTCAACAGTGTTCATCCCTCTTCCCCACCCTTCAACAGTGTTCACCACGCTTCCTCATGCTTCAACAATGTTCACTCCCCTTCCTCACGCTTGAACAGAGTTCAATCCTCTTCTTCAGCCTTCAATAGCATTCACCCCCATTCCTTACCCTTCAACAGTGTTCGCTCCCATTCCTAACTCTTCAACAGTGTTCGCTCCCCTTCCTCACCCTTCAACAGTGTTCACCAACTTTCTCACGCTTCGATAGTGTTCACTGCACTTCATTACCCTTCTACAATGTTAACACCCTTGCTCACCCTTCAACAGTATTAACCCGTCCTTCCTCACCCTTCAACAGTGTTCACCCCCCTGCCTCGCTCTTCAAAATGTTCACCCACGTTCCTCACCCTTCAACATTGTTCACTCCCGTTCCGCATTCTTCAACAGTGTTCACCACCCTTCCTTACTCTTCAATAGTGTTCACCCCCCTTCCTCATTCGTCAACGCTTTTTAAACCTCTTCCTCACCCTTCAACAGTGTTCACTCTCCTTCGACACTTTTCAACAGTGTTCATCCCTCTTACTCACCTTTCAAAAGTGTTCACCCTCTTTCCCACTCTTCAACCGCATTCTCCTCTCTTCCTCACTCTTCAACAGTGTTCACTCCCCTTCCTCAACCTTCAACGGTGCTTAACCCCCTTCCTCACTCTTCCTCACTCTTCAACAGTGTTCATCCCCCATCCTCACCCTACAACAGTGTTCACCCCCACTTCCTTACTCTTCAACAGTATTTACAACCCTTCCTCACTCTTCAACTGTATACAACCCCCTTCCTCACTCTTCAGCATTGTTCACCCCCCCTTCCTCACTCTTCCACAGTGTTCATCCCCCTTCCTCACACTTCAAGTTTTTTCACAACCCCATCCTCACTCTTCAACAGTGTTCACCCCCCTTCATCACCCTTCAACAGTGTTCACCCCCCTTTCCTCACTTTTCAATATTGTTTTCCCAACTTCCTCACTCTTCAATAGTGTTCACCCCCTTCCTCACTCTTCAACAGCATATAGCCCCCTTCCTCACCCTTCAAAAGTGTTCACCCACCTTTCTGACTCTTCAAAAGTGTTCACCCCAGTTCCTCACCTTTCAACAGTGTTCACCCTCTTCCTGACTCTTCAACAGTGTTCACCTCACTTTCTCACTCTTCAACAGTGTTCAGCCCACTTCCTCACCCTTCAACAGTGCTCACCCCCCTTCCTCACCCTTCACCTGTTTTCACCTCCCTTCCTTACCCTTCCGCATTGTTCACCCCCCTTCCTTACTCTTCATCAGTGTCACACGCCTTCCTCACCCTTCAAAAGTGTTCACCACCCTTCCTCACTCTTCAGCCATGATGAACCCCTTCCTCACCTTTCACAAGTTTTCTCAACCCTTCCTTACCCTTCAACATTGTTCACCCCCCTTCCGTACTCTTCAACAGTTTCTTACGTCTTCCTCACCCTTCAACAATGTTCACCCACTTTCCTCACACTTGTACAGTGTTCACCCCCCCTTCCTCACTCTCAACAGTGTTCACCCCCTTCCTCACTCTTCTACAGTGTTCCCCCCTTCCATACTCTACAGCAGTGTTCACCACCCTTCCTCACCCTTCAACAGTGTTCACCCCTCTTCCTCACTCTTTAACAATTTTCACCCCCATTCCTCACCCTTGAACAGTGTTCACCACCCCTTCCTCATACGTCAACAGTGTTCAACCCCCTTCCTCACTCTTCAACAGTATACAACCCCCCTTCCTCACTTTTCAGCAGTGTTCACAACACTTCCTCACTCTTCAACAGTGTTCACACACTTTCCTCACACTTGTACAGTGTTCACCCCCCTTCCTCACCCTTCAACAGTGTTCACCCCCCTTCCTCACCCTTCAACAGTGTTCACCCCTCTTCCTCACTCTTTAACAATTTTCACCCCCATTCCTCACCCTTGAACAGTGTTCATCCCCCTTCCCTACCCTTCAACAGTGTTCACCACCCCTTCCTCATACTTCAACAGTGTTCAACCCCCTTCCTCACTCTTCAACAGTATACAACGCCCCTTCCTCACTTTTCAGCAGTGTTCACCCCACTTCCTCACTCTTCAAAAGTGTTCACATCACTTTCTCACTATCCAAGAGTGTTCACACCCCTTCCTCACTCTCAACAGTGTTCACCCCTCTTCCTCATTCTTCTACAGTGTTCCCCCCCTCCATACTCTACAGCAGTGTTCACCCCTTCCTCACCCTTCAACAGTGTTCACCCCCCTTCCGCAATCTTCAACAATTTTCACCCCCATTCCTCACCCTTGAACAGTGTTTACCCCCCTTCCTCACTCTTCAACAGTGTTCACCCCACTTCCACACCCTCAACAGTGTTCACCCTTCTTCCTCACACTCCAACAGTGTTCACCCCTCATTCTCACTCTTGAACAATTGTCACCCCCATTCCTCACCCTTGAACAGTGTTCATCCCCCTTCCCTACCCTTCAACAGTGTTCACCATCCCTTCCTCATACTTCAACAGTGTTCACCCCCGTTCCTCACTCTTCAAAAAAGTGTTCAACACCCTTCCTCACTCTTCAGCAGTATACAACACCCCTTCCTCACTTTTCAGCTGTGTTCACCACACCTCCTCACTCTTCAACAGTGTTCACCCCACTTCCTCACTCTTCAAAAGTGTTCACAGCACTTTCTCACTATTCAAGAGTGTTCACACCCCTTCCTCACTCTTCAACAGTGTTCACCCCCCTTCCTTACTCTTCAACAGTGTTAACCCCACTTCCTTACACTTCAACAGTGTTCACCCCCCTTTCTTACACTTCAACTGGTTTCACCCCTGTCCCTCACTCTTCAACAGTGTTTACCCCCCCTTACACACCCTTCAACAGTGTTCACCTCACTTCCTCGCCCGTCCACAGTGTTCACCCCACTTCTTCACTCTTCAGCAGTGTTCAACCCCTTCCTCACCCTTGAACAATTTTCTCCACCCTTCCTCACCTTCAACAGTTTTCACCCCATTTCCTCACTCTTCAACAGTTTTCACCCCCTTCCTCACTGTTCAACAGTGTTCGCACCCATTCCTCACCCTTCAACAGTTTTCAACCCACTTCCTGACTCTTCAAAAGTGTTCGCCATCCTTCCTCACTCTTCAACAGTGTTCACCATTCTTCCTCACTCTTCAGCAGTGTTCACCTCCCTTCCTCACTATTCAACAGTGTTCACCCCTTTTCCTCAGCCCTCAACAATGTTCAAACCCCCTTCATTAATCGTCAACGGTTATCACACCCCTCCTCACTCTTCAACCCCCCTTCCTCACCCTTGTACAATTTTCTCCACCCTTCCTCACCTTCAACAGTTTTCACCCCCTTTCTTCACCCGTCAAAAGTGTTCACCACCCCCTCCTCACTGTTCAACAGTGTTCACCCCATTTCCTCACTCTTCAACAGTGTTCAACCCCCCTTCCTCACTGTTCCAGAGTGTTCACCCCCCTTCCTCACGCTTCAACAGTGTTCACCCCCCCTCCTCATCCTTCAACATTGTTCACCCCCCTTCCTCATTCTTCCGCAGTGTTCACCCCCTTCCTCACCCTTCAAAAGGGTTCACCCCCCTCCTCACTCATCAACATTATTCACACCCCTTCCTCACTCTTGAACAGTGTTCACCCCCTTCCTCAATTTTCAACAGTGTTCATCTCCCTTCCTTACTATTCAATGGTATTCACACTGCTTCCTCACTATTCAACAGTGTTCTCCCCCCTTCCTTACCCTTCAAAAGTGTTCACCTCCCTTCCTCACTCTTCAACAGTGTTCACCCCCCTTCCTCACCCTTCAACAGTATGCACCCCCCTTCATTACCTTTCAACTGTGTTCACCCCCCTTCCTCACTCTTGAACAGTGTTCACTGCCCTTCCTCATCCTTCAACATTGTTCACACCCCTTCCTCATTCTTCAAAACTGTTCACCCCCTTCCTCACCTTTCAGCAGTGTTTTCCCACCTTCCTCACTTTGCAATAGTGTTCACCCTCCTTCCTTACTCATCAACGCTGTTTAAACACCTTCCTCACCCTTCAACAGTGTTCACCCTCCTTCGTCACTCTTCAATAGTGTTCATCCCCCTTAGTCACCTTTAAAAGGGGTTCACCCTCTTCCTCACTCTTCAACCGCGTTCTCCTCACTTCCTCACTCTTCAACAGTGTTCACCCCCTTCCTCAACCGTCAACGGTGCTTAACCCCCTTCCTCACTCTTCAACAGTATTCACACCCCTTCCTCACTCTTCAGCAGTGTTCCTCCCCATCTTCACCCTACAACAGTGTTCACCCCCACTTCCTCACTCTTCAACAGTATTTATAACCCTTCCTCACTCTTCAACTGTATACAACCCCCTTCCTCACTCTTCAGCAGTTTTCACCCCACTTCCTCACTCTTCAGCAGTGTTCACACCTCTTCCTCACTCTTCAACAGTGTTCACCCCCCTTCCTCACCCTTGAACAGTGTTCACCCCCTTTCTCACTCTTCAACAGCATTTAGCCCCCTTCCTCACCTTCAACAGTGTTCACCCACCTTTCTCACTCTTCAAAAGTGTTCATCCCCCTTCCTCACCTTTCAACAGTGCTCACCCTCTTCCTCACTCTTCAACAGTGTTCACCTCACTTTCTCACTCTTCAACAGTGTTCAGCCCACTTCCTCACCCTTCAACAGTTCTCACCCCCCTTCCTCACCCTTCACCTCTTTTCACCCCCATTCCTTACCCTTAAACAATGTTCACCCCCCCCCCTTCCTTACTCTTCATCATTGTCACACGCCTTCCTCACCCTTCAATAGTGTTCACAGCCCTTCCTCACTCTTCAGCCATGATGAACCCCTTCTTCACCCTTCACCTGTTTTCTCAACCCTTCCTTACCCTTCAACATTGTTCACCCCCTTCCTTACTCTTCAACAGTTTCTTACGTCTTCCTCACCCTTCAACAATGTTCACCCCCTTTCCTCACACTTGAACAGTGTTCACCCCGCTTCCTCACTCTCAACAGTGTTCACCCCTCTTCCTCACACTTCTACAGTGTTCACCCCCATTCCAAACTCTACAGCCGTGTTCACCCCCACTTCCTCACCCTTCAACAGTGTTCACCCCACTTCCACAATCCTCAACAATTTTCACCCCCATTCCTCACCCTTGAACTGTGTTCATCCCCCTTTCTCACCCTTCATCAATGTTCACCCCCCCCCCTTCCTCACTCTTCAGCAGTGTTCACCCCACTTCCTCACTCTCAACAGTGTTCACTCCTCTTCCTCACTCTTCTACAGTGTTCACCCACGTTCCATACACTTCAACAGTGTTCACCCCCACTTCCTCACACTCCAACAGTGTTCACCCCCCTTCCTCACTTTTTAACAATTTTCACCCCCATTCCTCACCCTTGAACAGTGTTCATCCCCCTTCCCTACCCTTCAACGGTGTTCACCACCCCTTCCTCACACTTCAACAGTGATCACCCCCGTTCCTCACTCTTCAAAAAAGTGTTCACCCCCTTTCCTCACACTTCAACAGTGTTCACCCCACTTTCTCACTCTTCAATAGTATTCACCCATCTTCCTCACCCCCAACATTGTTCAGCCCCCTTCCTCACCATTCAACAGTGTTCACCTCACTTCCTCATTTTTCAACAGTGTTCACCTCTCTTCCTCACTCTTCAACATTATTCAAACTGCTTCCTCACTATTCAACAGTGTTCACCCTCCTTCGTTACACTTCAAAAGTGTTCACCTCCCTTTCTCACTCTTCAAAAGTGTTCACCTCCCTTCCTCACTGTTCAACAGTGTTTACCCCCCTTCCTCACGCTTCAACAGTGTTCACCACACTTCTTCGCCCGTCAACAGAGTTCACCCCACTTCTTCACTCTTCAGCATTTATCAACCCCTTTCTCAACCTTGAGCAATTTTCACCACTCTTCTTCTCCCTTCAACAGTGTTCACCCCCTTTCCTCACCCTTCAACAGTGTTCACCCCAATTCCTCACTCTTGAACAGTGTTCATCCCCCTTCCTCACTCTCAACAATGTTCACCCCTCTTCCTCACTCTTCTACAGTGTTCACCCCCTTTCCATACTCTACAGCAGTGTTCACCCCCCCCTTCCTCACCCTTCAACAGTGTTCACCCACCTTCCACAATCTTCAACAATTATCACCACCATTCCTCATCCTTGAACATTGTTCATCCCCCTTCCTCACCCTTCAACAGTGTTCACCCCCCTTCCTCACCCTTCAACAGTGTTCACCCCCCTTCCTCACTCTTCAAAAGTGTTCACCCCACTTCCTCACTCTCAACAGTGCTCACGCCTCTTCCTCACTTTTCTAGAGTGTTCACCCCCGTTACATAACATTCAACAGTGTTCACCCCCACTTCCTCACACTCCAACAGTGTTCACCCTCCTTCTTCACTCTTCAACAATTTTCACCCTTATTCCTCACCCTTGAACAGTGTTCATCCCCCTTCCCTACCCTTCAATAGTGTTCTCCCCCTTCCTCACACTTCAACAGTGTTCACCCCCATTCCTCACCCTTCAAAAAAGTGTTCACCCCCCTTCCTCACTCTTCAACAGTATTTACACCCCTTTCTCACTCTTCAACAGTATACAACCCCCGCCTTCCTCAGTTTTCAGCAGTGTTCACCCCACTTCCTCACCCTTCAAAAGTGTTCACAGCCCTTCCTCATTATTCAAGAGTGTTCACTCCCCTTCCTCGCCCTTCAACATTGTTCACCCCCCTTCCTCACTCATCAACAGTGTTCAGCCCCCTTCCTCACTCTTCAACAGTGTTCACCCCTGTCCTTACTCTTCAACAGTGTTCACCCCAATTCCTTACTCTTCAATAGTGTTCACCCCCCTTTCTTACACTTCAACTGGTTTCACCCCCCTCCCTCACTCTTCAACAGTGTTTACCCCCCCCCTTACACACCCTTCAACAGTGTTCACCTCACTTCCTCGCCAGTCAACAGTGTTCACCCCACTTCTTCACTCTTCAGCAGTGTTCAACCCCTTCCTCACCCTTGAACAATTTTCTCCACCCTTCCTCACCATTCAAAAGTGCTCAAAACCCGCTCCTCACCCTTCAACAGTGTTCAACCCACTTCCTCACTCTTCAACAGTGTTCGCCATCCTTCCTCACTCTTCAACAGTATTCGCCCCCCTTCCTCACTCTTCAGCAGTGTTCACCCACCTTCCTCACTGTTTAACAGTGTTCACCCCCCTTCGTCATCCTTCAACATTGTTTACCTCCTTCCTCATTCTTCAACAGTGTTCATTCCCTTCCTCACCCTTCAACATTGTTCACCCCGCTTCCTCATTCTTCAACAGTGTTAACCCCCTTCCTCACTCTTCAACAGTGTTCACCCCTTTTCCACACCCCTCAACAATGTTCACACCTCCTTTATTACTTGTCAACCGTTATCACCCCCATTCCTCACTCTTCAACATTATTCACCCCCCTTCCTCACGCTTCAACAGTGTTCACCCCACTTTCTCACTCTTCAACAGTATTCACCCATCTTCCCTACCCCCCAACATTGTTCACCCCCCTTCCTCACTATTCAACATTGTTCACCCTCCTTCGTTACCCTTCAAAAGTGTTCACCTCCCTTCCTCACTTTTCAACAATGTTCACTCCACTTCCTCAAACTTCAATAGTATGCACCCCCCACTTCATTACCTTTCAACAGTGTTCACCCCCCCTCCTCACTCTTCAACAGTTTCCACCTCACTTCCTCACTCTTCAACAGGGTTCACCCCCTTTCCTCGACCTTCAACAGTGCTTATCCCCCTTCCTCACTCGTCAACAGTTTTCACCCCCCCTCCTCACTCATCAACATTATTCACCCCCCCTTCCTCACTCTTCAACAGTGTTCACCCCACTTTCTCACCTTCAACAGTTTTCAGCAATCTTCCTTACCCCCCAATATTGATCACCCACTTCCTCACTCTTCAACAGTCTTCACCCCACTTCCTCACATTTCAACAGCGTTCACCTCTCTTCCTCACTCTTCAACAGTATTCACACCACTTCCTCACTATTCAACAGTGTTCACCTTCCTTCCTTACCCTTCAAAAGTGTTCACCTCCCTTTCTCACTCTTCAAAAGTGTTTACCCCCCTTCCACACCCTTCAACAGTGTTCACCCCTTCCTCACTCTTCAACAGTGTTCACCCTCCTTCCTTACTCTTCAAATGTTTTCACACCCCTCCCTCACTCTTTAACAGTTTTCACCCCCTTTCCTCACCCTTCAAGTGTTCACCCCATTTCCTCACTCTTCAACAGTGGTCACCCAACTTCTTCACTCTTCAACAGTGTTCACCTCCCTTCCTCACCGTTCAAGAGTGTTCACACCCCTTCCTCATCCTTCCACAGTGTTCAAACCTATTCCTCATTCTTCAACAGTATTCACCATCCTTCCACACCCTTCAACAGTGTTCACCTGCCTCCCTCACTCTACAACAGTGTTCACCCCCTTCCTTACCATTCAACAGTGTTCACCCCACCTTCCTCACCCTTCAACAGTGTTCATCCCCCTTCCTTATTCTTCAGCCGTGTTCAGCCTCCTTCTCACTATTCAGCAGTGTTCACCCCCCTTCCTCACTCTCCAACAGTGTTCACACCCCTTCCTCATCCTTCAACATTGTTCACCCCCTTCCTCATTCTTCAACAGTGTTCACCCCCTTCCTCACCCCTCAACAATGTTCACACCCCATTCATTACTCGTCAACAGTTATCCCCCCGTCCTCACTCTTCAACATTATTCACCCACCTTCCTCACTCTTCAACAGTGTTCACCCCACTTTCTCACTCTTCAACAGTTTTCACCAGTCTTCCTTACCCCGCAACATTGTTCACCCCCTTCCTCACTATTCAACTTTGTTCACCCTCTTTCGTTACCCTTCAAATGGGTTCACCTCCCTACCACTCTTCAAAAGTGTTCAATCCACTTCCTCAAACTTCAACAGTATGCACACCAGCTTCATTACCTTTCAACAGTTTTCACCCCCCCTCCTCACTCTTCAACATTGTTCACCTCACTTCCTCACTCTTCAACTGTGTTCATCCCCCTTCCTCGACCTTCAACAGTGCTCAACCCTCTTCCTCACTCGTCAACAGTTTTCATCCCCCTCCTAACTCTTCAACATTATTCAAACCCCTTCCTCAATCTTCAACAGTGTTCACCCTACTTTGTCACCTTCAACAGTTTTCGTCCATCTTCCTTACCCCCCAACATTGTTCACACTCCCTCCTTACCCTTCAACAGAGTTCACCTCCCTTCCTCACTCTTCGACAGTGTTCACCCCCCCTTCCTCACCCTTCAACAGTGTTGACACACTTCTTCACTCTTCAACTGTGGTCACCCCCATTCCTTACTCTTCAACAGTGTTCACCCCCCTTCCTCACACTTCAAGTGTTTTCACCCCCTTTCCTCTCTCTTCAATAGTGTTCACCCCCCCCTTCCTCACCCTTCAACAGTGTTGACCCACCTTTCCACATCTTTCAACCGTGATTTCCCTCCTTCCTCACTTTGCAATAGTGTTCACCCCCCTTCCTCACTCTTCAACAGTGTTTACCCCCCTTCCCCACCCTTCAACAGTGTTCACCCCTTTCCTCACTCTTCAACAGTGTTCACCCTCTTTCCTTACTCTTCAAGTGTTTTCACACCCCTCCCTCACTCTTCAGCAGTGTTAACCCCCCATTCCACACCCTTCAACAGTGTTCACCTCACTTCCTCGCCCGTCAACAGTGTTCACACCACTTCTTCACCCTTCAGCAGTTATCAACCCCTTCCTCACCCTTGAGCAATTTTTACAACTCTTCCTCTCCATTCAAAAGTTTTCAGCCCCTTTCCTCACACCTTAAGAGTGATCACCGACTTTCCTCACCCTTCAACAGTGTTCACCCCACTTCCTCACTCTTCAACAGTGTACACCCGAATTCTTCACTCTTCAATAGTGTTCATCTCCCTTCCTCACTGTTCAAGAGTGTTCACACCCCTTCCTCAACCTTCAACAGTGTTCAAACCAATTCCTCACTCTTCAACATTATTCACCTCCTTTCCTCAGCCTTCGACAATGTTAACCACACTTACTCACTTTTCAACAGTGTTCACCTCTCTTCCTCACTCTTCAACACTATTCACACTGCTTCCTCACTATTCAACAGTGTTTACCCTCCTTCCTTACCCTTCAAAAGTTTTCACCTCCCTTCCTTACACTTCAACAGTGTTCACCCCCTTCCTCACCCTTCAGCAGCGTTCACCCCCCTTTCTCACTCTTCAACAGTGTTCACTCCCCTTCCTCAGCCTTCAACAGTGTTCACCCCCCTTCCACACCCTACAACAATATGCAGCCCCCCTTCATTACCTTTACACAGTGTTCGCCACCCCACTTCCTTACTCTTCAACAGTGTTCATCCCCGTTCCTCACCCTTCAAAAGTGGTCACCCCCTTCCTCACTCATTAACAGTATTGATACCTCTTCCTGACTCTTCAACAGTATACACCCCACTTCACCACTCTTCAAAAGTGTTCACCCCGTTTCGTCACTCTTCAACAGTGTTCACCCCCCTTCCTCACTCTTCAACAGTGTTCACACCACTTCCT
Source organism: Carcharodon carcharias (assembly GCF_017639515.1). Classification (NCBI taxonomy): domain Eukaryota; kingdom Metazoa; phylum Chordata; class Chondrichthyes; order Lamniformes; family Lamnidae; genus Carcharodon; species Carcharodon carcharias. Next base: position 2,574,843 of record NC_054483.1, on the reverse strand, counting down.
TATACTTCAACAGTGTTCACTTCCCTTTCTCACCCTTCAGCAGCGTTCACCCACCCTTCCTCACTGTTCAGCAGTGTTCACTCCCCTTTCTCACCCTTCAAAAATGTTCACCTCCATTCCTCAACCTACAACAGTATGCAGCCCCACTTCATTACCTTTACACAGTGTTCAGCACCCCCATTCCTTACTCTTCAACAGTGTTCATCCCCGTTCCTCACCCTTCAAAGGTGGTCACCCCCTTCCTCACTCATTAACAGTATTTAACCTCTTCCTCACTCTTCAACAGTATACACCACACTTTATCACTCTTCAACAGTGTACACACCATTTCACCACTCTTCAAAAGTGTTCACCTCGTTTCGTCACTCTTCAACAGTGTTCACACCCCTTCCTCACACTTCAAGTGCTTTCACCCCGCTTCCACACTCTTCAACAGTGTTCACCCCCCATTCCTCACACTGCAACACTGTTCAACCCCCTTCCTCACTCTTCAAAAGTGTTCACCCCCCTTCATCACACTGCAACAGTGTTCAACCCCCTTCATCGCTCTTCATCAGTATGCAACCCACTCCTTTACCTTTCAACAGTGTTCACCCCCCCTTCCTCACTCTTCAACAGTGTTCACCCTCCTTCCTTACACTTCAACAGTGTTCACTCCCCTTCCTCACCATTCAGCAGCGTTCACCACCCCTTCCTCACTCCCCTTCCTCACTCTTCAACAGTGTTCACCCAACTTCCTTACTCTTCAACATTGTTCACCCCCCTTTCTCATCCTCCAACATTGTTCACCCCCATTCCTCATTCTTCAACAGTATTCACCACACTTCCTCACTTTTCAACAGCGTTCACCTCCCTTCCTCACTCTTCAACAGTATTCAAACCGCTTCCTCACTATTCAACAGTGTTCACCCCCCTTCCTTACACTTCAACAGTGTTCACCCCACTTCCTCACCCTTCAGCAGCGTTCCCCCCTCTTCCTCAATCTTCAACAGTGTTCACTCCCCTTCCTCAGCCTTCAACAGTGTTCACCCCCCTTCCACACCCTACAACAATATGCAGCACCCCTTCATTACCTTTACACAGTGTTCACCACCCCACTTCCTTACTCTTCAACAGTGTTCATCCCCGTTCCTCACCCTTCAAAAGTGTTCACCCCCACTTCCACACTCATTAACAGTATTTATAACTCATCCTGACTCTTCAACAGTATACACCCCACTTCACCACTCTTCAAAAGTGTTCACCCCGTTTCGTCACTCTTCAATATTGTTCACCCCCCTTCCTCACTCTTGAACAGTGTTCACTCCCCTTCCACATCCTTCAACATTGTTCAAACCCATTCCTCATTCTTCAACAGTGTTCACCCCCTTCTTCACCCTTCAACAGTGTTCACCCCCCTTCCTCATTCTTCAACAGTGTTCACTCCACTTCCTCACTTTTCAACAGTGTTCACCTCCCTTCATCACTCTTCAACAGTATTCACACCGCTTCCTCACTATTGAACAGTGTTCATCCTCCTTCGTTACCCTTCAAAAGTGTTCACCTCCCTTCCTCACACTTCAACAGTGTTCACCCCCCTTCCTCACCATTCAACAGTGTTCACCCCCTTCCTCACTCTTCAACAGTATTCAAACCGCTTCCTCACTATTCAACAATGTTCACCCTCCTTCCTTAAGCTTCAAAGTTGTTCACCTCCCATCCTCACTCTTCAACACTGTTCACCCTCTTCCTCACTCTTCAACAGTGTTCACCCCCTTCCTCATTCTTCAACAGTGTTCACTCCACTTCCTCACTTTTCAACAGTGTTCACCTCCCTTCATCACTCTTCTACAGTATTCACACCGCTTCCTCACTATTGAACAGTGTTCACCCTCCTTCGTTACCCTTCAAAAGTGTTCACCTCCCTCCCTCACCATTCAACAGTGTTCACCCCCTTCCTCACTCTTCAACAGTATTCAAACTGCTTCCTCACTATTCAACAATGTTCACCCTCCTTTCTTAAGCTTCAAAGGTGTTCACCTCCCATCCTCACTCTTCAATACTGTTCACCCCCTTCCTCACTCTTCAACAGTGTTCAACCCCCCTTCCTCACCCTTCAACAGTGTTCACGCCGCTTCCTCACTCTTCAACATTCTTCAACCCCGTTCCTTATTCTTCAACATTGTTCACCCAATTTTCTCATCCTTCAACATTGTTCACCACCATTCCTCATTCTTCAACAGTATTCACCACACCTCCTCAATTTTCAACAGCGTTCACCTCCCTTTCTCACTATTCAACAGTATTCAAACCGCTTCCTCACTATTAAAAAGTGTTCGTTCTCTTTGCTTACGCTTCAAAATTGTTCACCTCCCTTCCTAACTAGTCAACAGTGTTCACCCTCCTGACTCATCCTTCAACAGTGTTCACCCAACCTCCATTCCCTTTCAACAGTGTTCAGCTCCCCGTCCTCACTCTTCAACATTATTCACTCCCTTCCTCAACCTTCAACAATGTTCACCCCACTTCCTTACTCTTCAACAGTGTTCACCCCCGTTCCTCACACTACAAGTTCTTTCACCCCCCTTCCTCACTCTTCAACAGTGTTCACCCCCCATTCATGACACTGCAACAGTGTTCAACCCCCTTCCTCATCTTCATCAGTATGCAACCACCCTCCTTTACATTTCACCATTGTTCACCCCCCTTCCTCACAATTCAACAGTGTTTACCCCCCTTCTTACACTTGAACAGTGTTCACTCCCCTTCCTCACCCTTCAGCAGCCTTCACCCCCCCTTCCTCACCCCCCTTCCTCACCCTTCAACAGTGTTAACCTCCCTTCCTCACCCTACAACAGTATGCAGTCCCCCTTCATTACCTTTAAACAATGTTCACCACCCCCATTCCTTACTCTTCAACAGTGTTCATCCCCATTCCTCACCCTTCAAAAGTGGTCACCCCCTTCCTCACTCATTAACAGTATTTATACCTCTTCCTCACTCTTCAAAAGTATACACCCCACTTCATCACTCTTCAAAAGTGATCACCCCGCTTCATCACTCTTCAGCAGTGCTCACCCCCCTTCCTCACCCTTCAACAGTATACACCCCCCTTCCTCACCCTTCAACAGTATACACCCCCCTTCCTCACTCTTCAACAGTGTTCACCCCTTTTCCTTACTCTTCAACAGTGTTCACCCAACTTCTTTAATCTTCAACATTGTTCACCCCCCTTTCTCGTCCTTCAACATTGTTCACCCCCATTCCTCATTCTTCAACAGTATTCACCACACTTCCTCACTTTTCAACAGTGTTCATCTCCCTTCCTCACTCTTCAACAGTATTCAAACCGCTTCCTCACTATTCAACAGTGTTCACCCTTCTTCCTTACACTTCAAATGCGTTCACCTCCCTTCCTCACCCTTCAACAGTGTTCACCCCCTTCCTCATCCGTCAACAGTGTGCACCCAACCTCCATTCCCTTTCAACTGTGTTCACCCAACTTCCTTACTCTTCAACATTGTTCACCCACCTTTCTCATCCTTCAACATTGTTCACCCCCATTCCTCATTCTCAACAGTATTCAAACCGCTTCCTCACTATTCAACAGTGTTCACCCCCCTTCCTTACACTTCAACATGTTCACCCCCCTTCCTCACCCTTCAGCAGCGTTCACCCCCCTTCCTCACTCTTCAACAGTGTTCATCCCTCTTCCTCACCCTACAACAATATGCAGCCCCCCTTCATTACCTTTAAACAGTGTTCACCACCCCACTTCCTTACTCTTCAACAGTGTTCATCCCCGTTCCTCACCCTTCAAAAGTGTTCACCCCCACTTAATCACTCATTAACAGTATTTATAACTCATCCAGACACTTCAACAGTATACACCCCACTTCACCACTTTTAAAAAGTGTTCACCCCGTTTCGTCACTCTTCAACAGTGTTCACTCCCCTTCCACATCCTTCAACATTGTTCACCCCCATTCCTCATTCTTCAACAGTGTTCACCCCCTTCCTCACTCTTCAACAGTGTTCACTCCCCTTCCACATCCTTCAACATTGTTCACCCCCATTCCTCATTCTTCAGCAGTGTTCACCCCCTTCCTCACTCTTCAACAGTTTTCAAACCGCTTCCTCACTATTCAAAAGTGTTCACCTTCCTTCCTAACTCGTCAACAGTGTTCACCCTCCTGCCTCATCCTTCAACAGTGTGCACCCACCCTCCATTCCCTTTCAACAGTGTTCACCTCCCCGTCCTCACTCTTTAACATTATTCACCCCCTTCCTCATCCTTCAACAATGTTCAAACACTTCCTCAACCTTCAACAATGTTCACCCCACTTCCTTACTCTTCAGCAGTGTTCACCCCCCTTCCTCACACTTCAAGTGCTTTCACCCCACTTCCTCACTCTTCAACAGTGTTCACCCCCCATTCCTCACACTGCAACCCTGTTCAACCACCTTCCTCACTCTTCAAAAGTGTTCACCCCCCTTCATCACACTGCAACAGTGTACAACCCCCTTCCTCACTCTTCATCAGTATGCAACCCCCCTCCTTTACATTTCACCATTGTTCACCCCCCTTCCTCTCTCTTCAACAGTGGTTACCCCCCTTCCTTACACTTCAACAGTGTTCACTCCCCTTCCTCACCCTGCAGCAGCCTTCACCCCCCCCTTCCTCACTCCCCTTCCTCACCCTTCAACTGTGTTAACCTCCCTTCCTCACCCTACAACAGTATGCAGCCCCCCTTCATTACCTTTACACAGTGTTCACCACCCCCATTCCTTACTCTTCAACAGTGTTCATCCCCGTTCCTCACCCTTCAAAAGTGGTCACCCCCTTCCTCACTCATTAACAGTATTTATACCTCTTCCTCACTCTTCAACAGTATACACCCCACTTCATCACTCTTCAAAAGTGATCACGCCGCTTCATCACTATTCAGCCGTGTGCACCCCCCTTCCTCACCCTTCAAAAGTATACACCCCCCTTCCTCACTCTTCAACAGTGCTCACCCCCCTTCCTCACTCTTCAACAGTGTTCACCCAACTTCCTTACTCTTCAACATTGTTCACCTCCCTTTCTCGTCCTTCAACATTGTTCACCCCCATTCCTCATTCTTCAACAGTATTCACCACACTTCCTCACTTTTCAACAGCGTTCACCTCCCTTCCTCACTCTTCAACAGTATTCAAACCGCTTCCTCACTATTCAATAGTGTTCACCCTTCTTCCTTACGCTTCAAATGCATTCACCTCCCTTCCTCACCCTTCAACAGTGTTCACCCCTTTCCTCATCTGTTAACAGTGTGCACCCAACCTCCATTCCCTTTCAACAGTGTTCACCCCCCCTTCCTCACTCTTCAACAGTGTTCAAACCCGTTCCTTACTCTTCAACAGTGTTCACCCAACTTCTTTAATCTTCAACATTGTTCACCCCCCTTTCTCATCCTTCAACATTGTTCACCCCCATTCCTCATTCTTCAGCAGTATTCATCACACTTCCTCACTTTTCAACAGCGTTCACCTCCCTTCCTCAATCTTCAACAGTATTCAAACCGCTTCCTCACTATTTAACAGTGTTCACCCCCCTTCCTTACACTTCAACATATTCACCCCCCTTCCTCACCCTTCAGCAGCGTTCACCCCCCTTCCTCACTCTTCAACAGTGTTCACTCCCCTTCCTCACCCTTCAACAGTGTTCATCCCCCTTCCTCACCCTACAACAATATGCAGCCCCCCTTCATTACCTTTAAACAGTGTTCACCACCCCACTTCCTTACTCTTCAACAGTGTTCATCCCCGTTCCTCACCCTTCAAAAGTGTTCACCCCCCACTTCCTCACTCATTAACAGTATTTATACCTCACCCTGACTATTCAACAGTATACACCCCACTTCACCAATTTTCAAAAGTGTTCACCCCCCTTCCTCACTCTTCAACAGTCTTCACTCCACTTCCACATCCTTCAACATTGTTCACCCCCATTCCTCATTCTTCAAGAGTGTTCACCCCATTCCTCACCTTTCAACAGTGTTCACCCCCCTTCCTCACTCTTCAACAGAGTTCACCCCCCATTCCTCACACTGCAACACTGTTCAACCCCCTTCCTCACTCTTCAAAAGTGTTCACCCCCCTTCATCACAATGCAACAGTGTTAACCTCACTTCCTTACTCTTCAACAGTGTTCGCCCCCCTTCCTCACTCTTCAACTGTATTTACAACCCTTCCTCACTCTTCAACAGTGTTCATCCGACTTTCCTCACCCTTCAACAGTATACACCCCCTTCCTGACTCTTCAACAGTGTTCACCCCGCTTCCTCATTCTTCAACAGTGTTCACCCCCTTCCTCACTCTTTGCAGTGTTCATGCCTTTTCCTCACCCTTCAACAATGTTCATACCCCCTTCCTTACTCTTCAACATTGTTCACCCCCCTTCCTCATCCTTCAACATAGTTCTCCCCCATTCCTCATTCTTCAACAGTGTTCGCCCCCGTTCCTTACTCTTCAACAGTGTTCACCCCGCTTCCTCATCCTTCAACAGTGTGCTCCCACCCTCCATTACCAATCAACAGTGTACACCCCCCTTCCTCACTCTTCAACAGTGTTCACCCTCGTTCCTTACTCTTCAACAATGATCACGCAACTTCCTTACTCCTCAACATTGTTCACCCCCCTTTCTCATCCTTCAACATTGTTCACCCCCATTCCTCATTCTTCAACAGTATTCACCACACTTCCTCACTTTTCATCAACGTTCACCTCCCTTCCTCACACTTCAACAGTAGTCAAACCGCTTCCTCACTATTCAACAGTGTTCACCCTCCTTCCTTACGCTTCAAATGTGTTCACCTCCCTTCCTCACACTTCAACATTGTTCAACCCCCTTCCTCACCCTTCAAAGGTCTTCACCCACCTTCCTCTCCCTTCAACAGAGTTCACCACCCTTCCTCACTCTTCAACAGTGTTCACCCCGTTCCTTACTCTTCAACACTGTTCACCCAAGTTCCGTACTCTTAAACATTGTTCACCCCACTTTCTCATCCTTCAACATTGTTCAAAACCATTCCTCATTCTTCAACAGTATTCACCACACTTGCTCACTTTTCAACATTGTTCACCTCAATTCCTCACTCTTCTACAGTATTCAAACCGCTTCATCACTATTCAACAGTATTCACCCTCCTTCCTTATGCTTCAAAAGTGTTCACCTCCCTTCCTCACTCTTCAACACTGTTCACCCTCTTCCTCACTCTTCAACAGTGTTCAACCCCCTTCCTCACCCTTCAACAGTGTTCACCACCCTTCCTCAATCTTCAACAGTGTTCAGCCCCGTTCCTTACTCTTCAACAGTGTTCACCCAACTTCGTTACTCTTCAACATTGTTCACCCCCCTTTCTCGTCCTTCAACATTGTTCACCCCCATTCCTCATTCTTCAACAGTATTCACCACAATTGCTCAATTTTCAACAGCGTTCACCTCCCTTTCTCACTCTTCAACAGTATTCAAACCGCTTCCTCACTATTCAAAAGAGTTCACCTCCCTTCCTAACTCGTCAACAGTGTTCACCCTCCTGCCTCATCCTTCAACAGTGTGCACCCACACTCCATTCCCTTTCAACAGTGTTCACCTCCCCGTCCTCAATCTTCAACATTATTCACCCCCTTCCTCATCCTTCACCAATGTTCACCCACTTCCTCAACCTTCAACAATGTTCACCCCACTTCCTTACACTTCAACAGTGTTCACCCCCCTTCTTCACACTTCAAGTGCTTTCACACCCTTCCTCACCCTTCAACAGTGTTCAAACCAATTCCTCACTCTTCAACAGTGTTCAAACCAATTCCTCACTCTTCAACAGTGTTCGCCATCATTCCTCACTCTACAACAGTATTCACCCACCTTCCTCACTCTACAACAGTGTTCACCCTTTTCCTTACCATTCAACAGTGTTCACCCCACTTTCCTTACCCTTCAACAGTGTTCATCCACCTTCCTCACCCTTCAACAGTGTTCACCCCCATTCCTCACTCTTCATAAGTGTTCACCCCCATTCCTCACTCTTCATAAGTGTTCACCCCCATTCCTCACTCTTCAACAGTGTTCACCCCCATTCCTCACTCTTCATAAGTGTTCACCCCCATTCCTCACTCTTCATAAGTGTTCACCCCCATTCCTCACTCTTCAACAGTGTTCACCCCCATTCCTCACTCTTCAACAGTGTTCACCCCCTTCCGCACCGTTCAACAGTGTTCACCCAACTTCCTTACCATTCAACGGAGTTCACCTCCCTTCCTTACACTTCAACTGTATTCACCCTACTTCCTCACTCTTCAACAGTGTTCGCCCCCGTTCCTCACTCTTCAACAGTGTTCACCCCGCTTCCTCATCCTTCAACAGTGTGCTCCCACCCTCCATTACCAATCAACAGTGTACACCCCCCTTCCTCACTCTTCAACAGTGTTCACCCTCGTTCCTTACTCTTCAACAATGATCACGCAACTTCCTTACTCCTCAACATTGTTCACCCCCCTTTCTCATCCTTCAACATTGTTCACCCCCATTCCTCATTCTTCAACAGTATTCACCACACTTCCTCACTTTTCATCAACGTTCACCTCCCTTCCTCACACTTCAACAGTAGTCAAACCGCTTCCTCACTATTCAACAGTGTTCACCCTCCTTCCTTACGCTTCAAATGTGTTCACCTCCCTTCCTCACACTTCAACATTGTTCAACCCCCTTCCTCACCCTTCAAAGGTCTTCACCCACCTTCCTCTCCCTTCAACAGAGTTCACCACCCTTCCTCACTCTTCAACAGTGTTCACCCCGTTCCTTACTCTTCAACACTGTTCACCCAAGTTCCGTACTCTTAAACATTGTTCACCCCACTTTCTCATCCTTCAACATTGTTCAAAACCATTCCTCATTCTTCAACAGTATTCACCACACTTGCTCACTTTTCAACATTGTTCACCTCCATTCTTCACTCTTCAACAGTATTCAAACCGCTTCATCAGTATTCAACAGTCTTCACCCTCCTTCCTTATGCTTCAAAAGTGTTCACCTCCCTTCCTCACTCTTCAACACTGTTCACCCTCTTCCTCACTCTTCAACAGTGTTCAACCCCCTTCCTCACCCTTCAACAGTGTTCACCCCCCTTCCTCACCCTTCAACAGTGTTCACCACCCTTCCTCAATCTTCAACAGTGTTCAGCCCCGTTCCTTACTCTTCAACAGTGTTCAGCCCCGTTCCTTACTCTTCAACAGTGTTCACCCAACTTCCTTACTCTTCAACATTGTTCACCCCCCTTTCTCGTCCTTCAACATTGTTCACCCCCATTCCTCATTCTTCAACAGTATTCACCACAATTGCTCAATTTTCAACAGCGTTCACCGTCCTTTCTCACTCTTCAACAGTATTCAAACCGCTTCCTCACTATTGAAAAGAGTTCACCTCCCTTCCTAACTCGTCAACAGTGTTCACCCTCCTGCCTCATCCTTCAACAGTGTGCACCCACACTCCATTCCCTTTCAACAGTGTTCACCTCCCCGTCCTCAATCTTCAACATTATTCACCCCCTTCCTCATCCTTCACCAATGTTCACCCACTTCCTCAACCTTCAACAATGTTCACCCCACTTCCTTACACTTCAACAGTGTTCACCCCCCTTCCTCACACTTCAAGTGCTTTCACACCCTTCCTCACTCTTCAACAGTGTTCACCCCCCATTCCTCGCACTGCAACACTGTTCAACACCCTTCCTCACTATTCAAGAGTGTTCAAACCCCTTCCTCACCCTTCAACACTGTTTACCCCCCTACCTCAACTTTCAACAATGTTCACCCCCCTTCCTCACTCTTCAACATTGTTCACCCCACTTCCTTACTCTTCAACAGTGTTCACCCCCACTTCCTCACTCTTCAACGGTATTTACACCTCTTCGTCACTCTTCAACATTGTTCACCCACATTTCTCTCTCTTCAACAGTGTTCACCCGACTTCCTCATCCTTCAACAGTGTTCACCCCTTTCCTGCCCCTTCAACAGTGTTCACCCCGCTTCCTCATTCTTCAACAGTCATCACCCCCCTTCCTCACTCTTTGCAGTGTTCATGCCTTTTCCTCACCCTTCAACAGTGTTCACCACCTTCCTTACTCTTCAACAGTTTTCACCCCCCTTCCTCATCCTTCAACATTGTTCTCCCCCATTCCTCATTCTTCAAAAGTATTCAGCCCCTTCCTCACACTTCAACAGTGTTCACCCCCATTCCTCACTTTTCAAAATTATTCTCCGCCATTCCTCTCTCAACAGTTTTCACCCAACCTCCTCACTTTTCAACAGTATTCACACTGCTTCCTCACCCATCAACAGTGTTCACCCCCTTCCTCACTCTTCAACAGTGTTCACCGCCTTCCTCACCATTCTTCAGTGTTCACCCCCTTCCTCACACTTCAAATGTGTTCACCCCACTTCCTCACCTTTCAAGAGTGTTCACCTCCGTTCCTCATTCTTCAACACTATTCACAATGCTTCCTCACTATTCAACAGTGTTTATCTCCTTCCTTACCATTCAAAAGTGTTCACCTCCCTTCCTCAATCTTTAACAGTGTTCACCCACCTTCCACACCCTACAACATTATGCAGCCCCCCTTCATTAACCTTAAACCGAGTTCACCGCCCCCCCCCCTTACCCTTCAACAGTGTTCATCCACATTCCTCACACTTCAAAAGTGGTCACCTCACTTCCTTACTCATTCATAGTTTGTATACCCCTTCCCCACTCTTCAACAGTATACACCCAACTTCATCACTCTTCAAAAGTGTTCACACCGCTTTGTTACTCTTCAACAGTGTTCACCCCCCTTCCTCACTTTTCAACAGTATTCACACCACTTCCACATCCTTCAACATTGTTCACCCACATTCCTCATTCTTCAACAATGTTCACCCCCTTCCTCACCCTTCAACAGTGTTCACTCCACTTCCACATTCTTCAACAGTGTTCACCCAACTTCCTCACTTTTCAACAGTGTTCACCCCCCCTCCCTCACCCTTCAACAGTGTTCACCCCGTTCCTTACTCTTCAACAGTGTTCACCCAACTTCCTTACTCTTCAACAGTGTTCACCCAACTTCCTTACTCTTCAACATTGTTCACCCCCCTTTCTCATCCTTCAACATTGTTCACCCACAGTCCTCATTCTTCAACAGTATTCACCACACTTCCTCACTTTTCAACAGCGTTCACCTCCCTTCCTCACGCTTCAACAGTATTCAAACCACTTCCTCACTATTCAACAGTGTTCATACTCCTTCCTTATGCTTCAAATGTGTTCACCCCCCATCCTCCCTCTTCAACATTGTTCAACCCGCTTCCTCACACTTCAAAAGTCTTCACCCCCCCTTCCTCACACTTCAACAGAGTTCGCCCCCGTTCCTTACTCTTCAACAGTGTTCACCCCACTTTCTCATCCTTCAACATTGTTCACCCACAGTCCTCATTCTTCAACAGTATTCACCACACTTGCTCACTTTTCAACAGCGTTCACCTCCATTCCTCACTCTTCAACAGTATTCAAACCGCTTCCTCACTATTCAACAGTGTTCACCCTCATTCCTTACGCTTCAAAAGTGTTCACCTCCCTTCCACACTCTTCAACACTGTTCACCCCCCCGTCCTCACTCTTCAACAGTATTCACCCCCTTTCCTCATCCTTCAACAGTGTTCACACGCTTCCTCAACCTTCAACAATGTTCACCCCACTTCCTTACTCTTCAAAAGTGTTCACCCCCGTTCCTCACACTTCAAGTGCTTTCACCCCCCTTCCTCACTCTTCAACAGTGTTCACCCGCCTTTCCTCACACTGCAACAGTGTTCACCCCTCTTCCTCACTCTTCAACAGTGTTCACCCCCCTTCGTCACAATGCAACAGTATTCACCACAAATCCTCACACTTCAATGTTGTTCGACCCCCCTTCCTCACTCTTCAACAGTATTTACACCCCTTCGTCACTCTTCAACAGTGTTCACCCCACTTTCTCACTCTTCAACAGTTTTCACCCCACTTCCTCATCCTTCACAGTGTTCAACCCCTTCCTGACCATTCAACAGTGTTCACCCCATTCCTTACTCGTCAACAGTGTCCACACCACTTCTTCACTCTTGAACTATGTTCACCCCATTCCTCATTCTTCAACAGTGTTCACCGCCCTACCTCACCCTTCAGCAGTGTTCACCCCACTTCCTCACTCTTCAACAGTGTTTACCCGAACCCTTCACTCTGCAACAGTGTTCACACCCTTCCTCATTGTTCAAGAGTGTTCACACCCCTTCCTCACCCTTCAACAGTGTTCAAACCAATTCCTCACTCTTCAACAGTGTTCGCCATCATTCCTCACTCTTCAACAGTATTCACCCACCTTCCTCACTCTACAACAGTGTTCACCCTTTTCCTTACCATTCAACAGTGTTCACCCCACTTTCCTTACCCTTCAACAGTGTTCATCCACCTTCCTCACCCTTCAACAGTGTTCACCCCCATTCCTCACTCTTCAACAGTGTTCACCCCCATTCCACATCCTTCAAAACTGTTCACCTCCCTTCATCACTCATTAACATTATTTACACCCCTTCCTCACTCCTCAACAGCATACAGCCCACTTACCCACTCTTCAAAAGTGTTCAGCCCCCTTCGTCACTCTTCAACAGTGTTCACCCCCAATCCTCACTCTTCAACCGTGTTCACCCCCCTTCCTCATCCTTCAATATTTTTACAGCCTCATTCCTCATTCTTCAACAGTGTTCAACCCACTTCCTAACTTTTCAACAGTGTTCACCTCACTTCCTCACTCTTCAACAGTATTCAAACCGCTTCCTCACTCTTCAACAGTGTTCACCCCCCTTCCTCATCCTTCAACAGTATGCACCCACCCTCCATTACCATTCAACAGTGGTAACACCCCTTCCTCACCCTTCAACAGTGTTCACCCCCTTCCGCACCGTTCAACAGTGTTCACCCAACTTCCTTACCATTCAACCGAGTTCACCTCCCTTCCTTACACTTCAACTGTATTCACCCTACTTCCTCACTCTTCAACAGTGTTCGCCCCCGTTCCTTACTCTTCAACAGTGTTCACCCCGCTTCCTCATCCTTCAACAGTGTGCTCCCACCCTCCATTACCAATCAACAGTGTTCACCCCTCCTTCCTCACTCTTCAAAATTGTTCAACCCCCTTCCTCACCCGTCAACAGTGTACACCCCCCTTCCTCACTCTTCAACAGTGTTCACCCTCGTTCCTTACTCTTCAACAGTGATCACCCCCCTTTCTCATCCTTCAACATTGTTCACCCCCATTCCTCATTCTTCAACAGTATTCACCACACTTCCTCACTTTTCAACATCGTTCACCTCCCTTCCTCACTCTTCAACAGTTGTCAAACTGCTTCCTCACTATTCAACAGTGTTCACCCTCATTCCTTACGCTTCAAATGTGTTCACCTCCCTTCCTCACTCTTCAACATTGTTCAACCCCCTTCCTCACCCTTCAAAAGTCTTCACCCACCTTCCTCTCACTTCAACAGAGTTCACCACCCTCCCTCACTCTTCAACAGTGTTCACCCCGTTCCTTACTCTTCAACACTGTTCACCCAAGTTCCGTACTCTTAAACATTGTTCACCCCACTTTCTCATCCTTCAACATTGTTCAAAACCATTCCTCATTCTTCAACAGTATTCACCACACTTGCTCACTTTTCAACATTGTTCACCTCAATTCCTCACTCTTCTACAGTATTCAAACCGCTTCATCACTATTCAACAGTATTCACCCTCCTTCCTTATGCTTCAAAAGTGTTCACCTCCCTTCCTCACTCTTCAACACTGTTCACCCTCTTCCTCACTCTTCAACAGTGTTCAACCCCCTTCCTCACCCTTCAACAGTGTTCACCCCCTTCCTCACCCTTCAACAGTGTTCACCACCCTTCCTCAATCTTCAACAGTGTTCAGCCCCGTTCCTTACTCTTCAACAGTGTTCACCCAACTTCCTTACTCTTCAACATTGTTCACCCCCCTTTCTTGTCCTTCAACATTGTTCACCCCCATTCCTCATTCGTCAACAGTATTCACCACACTTCCTCAATTTTCAACAGCGTTCACCTCACTTTCTCATTCTTCAACAGTATTCAATCCGCTTCCTCACTATTCAAAAGTGTTCACCTCCCTTCCTAACTCGTCAACAGTGTTCACCCTCCTGCCTCATCCTTCAACAGTGTGCACCCACACTCCATTCCATTTCAACAGTGTTCACCTCCCCGTCCTCAATCTTCAACATTATTCACCCACTTCCTCATCCTTCAACAATGTTCACCCACTTCCTCAACCTTCAACAATGTTCACCCCACTTCCTTACTCTTCAACAGTGTTCACCCCCCTTCCTCACACTTCAAGTGCTTTCACACCCTTCCTCACTCTTCAACAGTGTTCACCCCCCATTCCTCACACTGCAACACTGTTCAACCCCCTTCCTCACTATTCAAGAATGTTCAACCCCCTTCCTCACCCTTCAACAGTGTTTACCCCCCTTCCTCACCTTTCAACAATGTTCACCCCCCTTCCTCACTCTTCAACGTTGTTCACCCCACTTCCTTACTCTTCAACAGTGTTCACCCCCACTTCCTCACTCTTCAACGGTATTTACACCTCTTCGTCACTCTTCAACATTGTTCACCCACTTTTATCTCTCTTCAACAGTGTTCACCCGACTTCCTCATCCTTCATCAGTGTTCACCCCTTTCCTGCCCCTTCAACAGTGTTCACCCCGCTTCCTCATTCTTCAACAGTCATCACCCCCCTTCCTCACTCTTTGCAGTGTTCATGCCTTTTCCTCACCCTTCAAGAGTGTTCACCCCCTTCCTTACTCTTCAACAGTTTTCACCCCCCTTCCTCATCCTTCAACATTGTTCTCCCCCATTCCTCATTCTTCAAAAGTATTCAGCCCCTTCCTCACACTTCAACAGTGTTCACACCCATTCCTCACTTTTCAAAATTATTCTCCGCCATTCCTCTCTCAACAGTTTTCACCCAGCTTCCTCACTTTTCAACAGTATTCACACTGCTTCCTCACCCTTCAACAGTGTTCACCCCCTTCCTCACTCTTCAACAGTGTTCACCCCCTTCCTCACCATTCTTCAGTGTTCACCCCCTTCCTCACACTTCAAATGTGTTCACCCCACTTCCTCTTCTTTCAAGAGTGTTCACCTCCCTTCCTCATTCTTCAGAACTATTCACAATGCTTCCTCACTATTCAACAGTGTTTATCTCCTTCCTTACCATTCAAAAGTGTTCACCTCCCTTCCTCACTCTTTAACAGTGTTCACACACCTTCCACACCCTACAACATTATGCAGCCCCCCTTCATTACCATTAAACCAAGTTCACTGTACCCCCCCCACCTTACCCTTCAACAGTGTTCATCCACATTCCTCACACTTCAAAAGTGGTCACCTCAATTCCTTACTCATTCATAGTTTGTATACCCCTTCCCCACTCTTCAACAGTATACACCCAACTTCATCACTCTTCAAAAGTGTTCACACCGCTTTGTTACTCTTCAACAGTGTTCACCCCCCTTCCTCACTTTTCAACAGTGTTCACCCCCACTCCCTCACCCTTCAACAGTGTTCACCCCGTTCCTTACTCTTCTACAGTGTTCACCCAACGTCCTTACTCTTCAACATTGTTCAACCCCCTTTCTCATCCTTCAACATTGTTCACCCCCATTCCTCATTCTTCAACAGTATTCACCACACTTCCTCACTTTTCAACAGCGTTCACCTCCCTTCCTCACGCTTCAACAGTATTCAAACCACTTCCTCACTATTCAACAGTGTTCATACTCCTTCCTTATGCTTCAAATTTGTTCACCCACCATCCATCTCTTCAACATTGTTCAACCCGCTTCCTCACCCTTCAAAAGTCTTCACCCCCCCTTCCTCACACTTCAACAGAGTTCACCCCCGTTCCTTACTCTTCAACAGTGTTCACCCAACTTCCTTACTCTTCAACATTTTTCACCCCACTTTCTCATCCTTCAACATTGTTCACCCACAGTCCTCATTCTTCAACAGTATTCACCACACTTGCTCACTTTTCAACAGCGTTCACCTCCATTCCTCACTCTTCAACATTATTCAAACCGCTTCCTCACTATTCAACAGTGTTCACCCTCATTACTTACGCTTCAAAAGTGTTCACCTCCCTTCCACAATCTTCAACACTGTTCACCCCCCCCCCGTCCTCACTCTTCAACAGTATTCACCCCCTTTCCTCATCCTTCAACAGTGTTCACTCGCTTCCTCAAACTTCAACAATAGTCACCCCAATTCCTTACTCTTCAACAGTGTTCATCCCCCTTCCTCACACTTCAAGTGCTTTCACCCCCCTTCCTCACTCTTCAACAGTGTTCACCCGCCCTTCCTCACACTGCAACAGTGTTCACCCCTCTTCCTCACTCTTCAACAGTGTTCACCCCCCTTCGTCACAATGCAACAGTATTCACCACAAATCCTCACACTTCAATATTGTTCGACCCCCCTTCCTCACTCTTCAACAGTATTTACACCCCTTCGTCACTCTTCAACAGTGTTCACCCCACTTTCTCACTCTTCAACAGTTTTCACCCCACTTCCTCATCCTTCACAGTGTTCAACCCCTTCCTGACCCTTCAACATTGTTCACCCCATTCCTTACTCGTCAACAGTGTCCACACCACTTCTTCACTCTTGAACTATGTT
This sequence comes from Carcharodon carcharias, assembly GCF_017639515.1. Classification (NCBI taxonomy): domain Eukaryota; kingdom Metazoa; phylum Chordata; class Chondrichthyes; order Lamniformes; family Lamnidae; genus Carcharodon; species Carcharodon carcharias. The sequence continues at coordinate 2,558,067 of NC_054483.1, read as the reverse complement.
CACCCCATTCCTCATTCTTCAAGTGTTCACCGCCCTACCTCACCCTTCAGCAGTGTTCACCCCACTTCCTCACTCTTCAACAGTGTTCACCCGAACTCTTCACTCTTCAACAGTGTTCACACCCTTCCTCATTGTTCAAGAGTGTTCACACCCCTTCCTCACCCTTCAACAGTGTTCAAACCAATTCCTCACTCTTCAACAGTGTTCGCCATCATTCCTCACTCTTCAACAGTATTCAGCCACCTTCCTCACTCTACAACAGTGTTCACCCTTTTCCTTACCATTCAACAGTGTTCACCCCACTTTCCTTACCCTTCAACAGTGTTCACCCCCATTCCTCACTCTTCAACAGTGTTCACCCCCTTCCTCACCCTTCAACAGTGTTCACCCCCCTTCATCACTCATTAACATTATTTACACCCCTTCCTCACTCCTCAACAGTATACAGCCCACTTACTCACTCTTCAAAAGTGTTCAGCCCCCTTCGTCACTCTTCAACAGTGTTCACCCCCAATCCTCAATCTTCAACCGTGTTCACCCCCCTTCCTCATCCTTCAATATTTTTACAGCCTCATTCCTCATTCTTCAACAGTGTTCAACCCACTTCCTAACTTTTCAACAGTGTTCACCTCACTTCCTCACTCTTCAACAGTATTCAAACCGCTTCCTCACCCTTCAACAGTGTTCACCCCCCTTCCTCATCCTTCAACAGTATGCACCCACCCTCCATTACCATTCAACAGTGGTAACACCCCTTCCTCACCCTTCAACAGTGTTCACCCCCTTCCTCACCCTTCAACAGTGTTCACCCAACTTCCTGACCATTCAACGGAGTTCACCTCCCTTCCTTACACTTCAACTGTATTCACCCTACTTCCTCACTCTTCAAAAGTGTTCGCCCCCGTTCCTTACTCTTCAACAGTGTTCACCCCGCTTCCTCATCCTTCAACAGTGTGCTCCCACCCTCCATTACCAATCAACAGTGTTCACCCCTCCTTCCTCACTCTTCAAAATTGGTCCACCCCCTTCCTCACCCTTCAACAGTGTACACCCCCCTTCCTCACTCTTCAACAGTGTTCACCCTCGTTCCTTACTCTTCAACAGTGATCACCCCCCTTTCTCATCCTTCAACATTGTTCACCCCCATTCCTCATTCTTCAACAGTATTCACCACACTTCCTCACTTTTCAACAACGTTCACCTCCCTTCCTCACACTTCAACAGTAGTCAAACCGCTTCCTCACTATTCAACAGTGTTCACCCTCCTTCCTTACACTTCAAATGCGTTCACCTCCCTTCCTCACTCTTCAACATTGTTCAACCCCCTTCCTCACCCTTCAAAAGTCTTCACCCACCTTCCTCTCACTTCAACAGAGTTCACCACCCTTCCTCACCCTTCAAAAGTCTTCACCCACCTTCCTCACTCTTCAACAGTGTTCACCCCGTTCCTTTCTCTTCAACACTGTTCACCCAAGTTCCGTACTCTTAAACATTGTTCACCCCACTTTCTCATCCTTCAACATTGTTCAAAACCATTCCTCATTCTTCAACAGTATTCACCACACTTGCTCACTTTTCAACATTGTTCACCTCAATTCCTCACTCTTCTACAGTATTCAAACCGCTTCATCAGTATTCAACAGTATTCACCCTCCTTCCTTATGCTTCAAAAGTGTTCACCTCCCTTCCTCACTCTTCAACACTGTTCACCCTCTTCCTCACTCTTCAACAGTGTTCACCCCCTTCCTCAAACTTCAACAGTGTTCACCACCCTTCCTCAATCTTCAACAGTGTTCAGCCCCATTCCTTACTCTTCAACAGTGTTCACCCAACTTCCTTACTCTTCAACATTGTTCACCCCCCTTTCTCGTCCTTCAAAATTGTTCACCCCCATTCCTCATTCTTCAACAGTATTCACCACACTTCCTCAATTTTCAACCGCGTTCAACTACCTTTCTCACTCTTCAACAGTATTCAAACCGCTTCCTCACTATTCAAAAGTGTTCACCTCCCTTCCTTACTCGTCAAAAGTGTTCACCCTCCTGCCTCATCCTTCAACAGTGTGCACCCACACTCCATTCCCTTTCAACAGTGTTCACCTCCCCGTCCTCAATCTTCAACATTATTCACCCCCTTCCTCATCCTTCAACAATGTTCACCCACTTCCTCATCCTTCAACAATGTTCACCCACTTACTCAACCTTCCACAATGTTCACCCCACTTTCTTATTCTTCAACAGTTTTCACCCCCCTTCCTCACACTTCAAGTGCTTTCACCCCCTTCCTCACTCTTCAACAGTGTTCACCCCCCATTCCTCACTCTGCAACACTGTTCAACCCCCTTCCTCACTCTTCAAGAGTGTTCAACCCCCTTCCTCACCCTTCAACAGTGTTTACCCCCCTTCCTCACCTTTCAACAATGTTCACCCCCCTTCCTCACTCTTCAACGTTGTTCACCCCACTTCCTTACTCTTCAACAGTGTTCACCCCCACTTCCTCACTCTTCAACGGTATTTACACCTCTTCCTCACTCTTCAACATTGTTCACCCACCTTTATCTCTGTTCAACAGTGTTCACCCGACTTCCTCATCCTTCAACAGTGTTCACCCCTTTCCTGCCCCTTCAACAGTGTTCACCCCGCTTCCTCATTCTTCAACAGTCATCACCCCCCCTTCCTCACTCTTTGCAGTGTTCATGCCTTTTCCTCACCCTTCAACAGTGTTCACCCCCTTCCTTACTCTTCAACAGTTTTCACCCCCCTTCCTCATCCTTCAACATTGTTCTCCCCCATTCCTCATTCTTCAAAATTATTCAGCCCCTTCCTCACACTTCAACAGTGTTCTCCACCATTCCTCACTTTTCAAAATTATTCTCCGCCATTCCTCTCTCAACAGTTTTAACCCAACTTCCTCCCTTTTCAACAGTATTCACACTGCTTCCTCACCCTTCAACAGTGTTCACCCCCTTCCTCACTCTTCAACAGTGTTCACCCCCCTTCCTCACATTTCAGATGTGTTCACCCCACTTCCTCTTCTTTCAAGAGTGTTCACCTTCCTTCCTCATTCTTCAACACTATTCACAATGCTTCCTCACTATTCAACAGTGTTTATCTCCTTCCTTACCATTCAAAAGTGTTCACCTCCCTTCCTCACTCTTTAACAGTGTTCACCCACCTTCCACACCCTACAAAATTATGCAGCCTCCCTTCATTACCCTTAAACAGAGTTCACCGCCCCCCACCCCCCCTTACCCTTCAACAGTGTTCATCCACATTCCTCACACTTCAAAAGTGGTCACCTCACTTCCTTACTCATTCATAGTTTGTATACCCCTTCCCCACTCTTCAACAGTATACACCCAACTTCATCACTCTTCAAAAGTGTTCACACCGCTTTGTTACTCTTCAACAGTGTTCACCCGCCTTCCTCACTTTTCAACAGTGTTCACACCACTTCCACATCCTTCAACCTTGTTCACCCACATTCGTCATTCTTCAACAATGTTCACCCCCTTCCTCACCCTTCAACAGTGTTCACTCCACTTCCACATTCTTCAACAGTGTTCACCCAACTTCCTCACTTTTCAACAGTGTTCACCCCCCCTCCCTCACCCTTCAACAGTGTTCACCCCGTTACTTACTCTTCAACAGTGTTCACCCAACTTCCTTACTCTTCAACATTGTTCACCCCCCTTTCTCATCCTTCAACATTGTTCACCCCCATTCCTCATTCTTCAACAGTATTCACCACACTTCCTCACTTTTCAACAGCGTTCACCTCCCTTCCTCACTCTTCAACAGTGTTCACTCCACTTCCACATTCTTCAACAGTGTTCACCCAACTTCCTCACTTTTCAACAGTGTTCACCCGACTTCCTCATCCTTCAACAGTGTTCACCCCTTTCCTGCCCCTTCAACAGTGTTCACCTCGCTTCCTCATTCTTCAACAGTCATCACCCCCCTTCCTCACTCTTTGCAGTGTTCATGCCTTTTCCTCACCCTTCAACAGTGTTCCCCCGTTCCTTACTCTTCAACAGTGTACAACCAACTTCCTTACTCTTCAACATTGTTCACCCCCCCTTTCTCATCCTTCAACATTGTTCACCCCGATTCCTCATTCTTCCACAGTATTCACCACACTTCCTCACTTTTCAACAGCGTTCACCTCCCTTCCTCACGCTTCAACAGTATTCAAACCACTTCCTCACTATTCAACAGTGTTCATACTCCTTCCTTATGCTTCAAATGTGTTCACCCCCCATGCACTCTCTTCAACATTGTTCAACCCGCTTCCTCACCCTTCAAAAGTCTTCACCCCCCTTCCTCACACTTCAACAGAGTTCACCCCCGTTCCTTACTCTTCAACAGTGTTCACCCAACTTCCTTACTCTTCAACATTTTTCACCCCACTTTCTCATCCTTCAACAGTGTTCACCCACAGTCCTCATTCTTCAACAGTATTCACCACACTTGCTCACTTTTCAACAGCGTTCACCTCCATTCCTCACTCTTCAACAGTATTCAAACCGCTTCCTCACTATTCAACAGTGTTCACCCTCATTCCTTACGCTTCAAAAGTGTTCACCTCCCTTCCACACTCTTCAACACTGTTCACCCCCCCGTCCTCACTCTTCAACAGTATTCACCCCCTTTCCTCATCCTTCAACAGTGTTCACTCGCTTCCTCAACCTTCAACAATGGTCACCCCAATTCCTTACTCTTCAACAGTGTTCATCCCCCTTCCTCACACTTCAAGTGCTTTCACCCCCCTTCCTCACTCTTGAACAGTGTTCACCCGCCCTTCCTCACACTGCAACAGTGTTCACCCCTCTTCCTCACTCTTCAACAGTGTTCACCCCCCTTCGTCACAATGCAACGGTATTCACCACAAATCCTCACACTTCAATATTTTTCGACCCCCCTTCCTCACTCTTCAACAGTATTTACACCCGTTCGTCACTCTTCAACAGTGTTCACCCCACTTTCTCACTCTTCAACAGTTTTCACCCCACTTCCTCATCCTTCACAGTGTTCAACCCCTTCCTGACCCTTCAACAGTGTTCACCCCATTCCTTACTCGTCAACAGTGTCCACACCACTTCTTCACTCTTGAACTATGTTCAACCCATTCCTCATTCTTCAACAGTGTTCACCGCCCTACCTCACCCTTCAGCAGTGTTCACCCCACTTCCTCACTCTTCAACAGTGTTTACCCGAACTCTTCACTCTTCAACAGTGTTCACACCCCTTCCTCACCCTTCAACAGTGTTCAAACCAATTCCTCACTCTTCAACAGTGTTCGCCATCATTCCTCACTCTTCAACAGTATTCAGCCACCTTCCTCACTCTACAACAGTGTTCACCCTTTTCCTTACCATTCAACAGTGTTCACCCCACTTTCCTTACCCTTCAACAGTGTTCATCCACCTTCCTCACCCTTCAACAGTGTTCACCCCCATTCCTCACTCTTCAACAGTGTTCACCACCATTCCACATCCTTCAAAACTGTTCACCCCCCTTCATCACTCATTAACATTATTTACACCCCTTCCTCACTCCTCACTCCTCCTATACAGCCCACTTACTCACTCTTCAAAAGTGTTCACCCCCCTTCGTCACTCTTCAACAGTGTTCACCCCCAATCTTCACTCTTCAACCGTGTTCACCCCCCTTCCTCATCCTTCAATATTTTTACAGCCTCATTCCTCATTCTTCAACAGTGTTCAACCCACTTCCTAACTTTTCAACAGTGTTCACCTCACTTCCTCACTCTTCAACAGTATTCAAACCGCTTCCTCACTCTTCAACAGTGTTCACCCCCTTCCTCATCCTTCAACAGTATGCACCCACCCTCCATTACCATTCAACAGTGGTAACACCCCTTCCTCACCCTTCAACAGTGTTCACCCCCTTCCTCACCCTTCAACAGTGTTCACCCAACTTCCTTACCATTCAACGGAGTTCACCTCCCTTCCTTACACTTCAACTGTTTTCACCCTACTTCCTCACTCTTCAACAGTGTTCACCCCCTTCCTTACTCTTCAACAGTTTTCACCCCCCTTCCTCATCCTTCAACATTGTTCTCCCCCATTCCTCATTCTTCAAAATTATTCAGCCCCTTCCTCACACTTCAACAGTGTTCTCCACCATTCCTCACTTTTCAAAATTATTCTCCGCCATTCCTCTCTCAACAGTTTTAACCCAACTTCCTCACTTTTCAACAGTATTCACACTGCTTCCTCACCCTTCAACAGTGTTCACCCCCTTCCTCACTCTTCAACAGTGTTCACCCCCCTTCCTCACATTTCAGATGTGTTCACCCCACTTCCTCTTCTTTCAAGAGTGTTCACCTTCCTTCCTCATTCTTCAACACTATTCACAATGCTTCCTCACTATTCAACAGTGTTTATCTCCTTCCTTACCATTCAAAAGTGTTCACCTCCCTTCCTCACTCTTTAACAGTGTTCACCCACCTTCCACACCCTACAAAATTATGCAGCCTCCCTTCATTACCCTTAAACAGAGTTCACCGCCCCCCACCCCCCCTTACCCTTCAACAGTGTTCATCCACATTCCTCACACTTCAAAAGTGGTCACCTCACTTCCTTACTCATTCATAGTTTGTATACCCCTTCCCCACTCTTCAACAGTATACACCCAACTTCATCACTCTTCAAAAGTGTTCACACCGCTTTGTTACTCTTCAACAGTGTTCACCCGCCTTCCTCACTTTTCAACAGTGTTCACACCACTTCCACATCCTTCAACAGTGTTCACCCAACTTCCTCACTTTTCAACAGTGTTCACCCGACTTCCTCATCCTTCAACAGTGTTCACCCCTTTCCTGCCCCTTCAACAGTGTTCACCTCGCTTCCTCATTCTTCAACAGTCATCACCCCCCTTCCTCACTCTTTGCAGTGTTCATGCCTTTTCCTCACCCTTCAACAGTGTTCCCCCGTTCCTTACTCTTCAACAGTGTACAACCAACTTCCTTACTCTTCAACATTGTTCACCCCCCTTTCTCATCCTTCAACATTGTTCACCCCGATTCCTCATTCTTCCACAGTATTCACCACACTTCCTCACTTTTCAACAGCGTTCACCTCCCTTCCTCACGCTTCAACAGTATTCAAACCACTTCCTCACTATTCAACAGTGTTCATACTCCTTCCTTATGCTTCAAATGTGTTCACCCCCCATGCACTCTCTTCAACATTGTTCAACCCGCTTCCTCACCCTTCAAAAGTCTTCACCCCCCTTCCTCACACTTCAACAGAGTTCACCCCCGTTCCTTACTCTTCAACAGTGTTCACCCAACTTCCTTACTCTTCAACATTTTTCACCCCACTTTCTCATCCTTCAACAGTGTTCACCCACAGTCCTCATTCTTCAACAGTATTCACCACACTTGCTCACTTTTCAACAGCGTTCACCTCCATTCCTCACTCTTCAACAGTATTCAAACCGCTTCCTCACTATTCAACAGTGTTCACCCTCATTCCTTACGCTTCAAAAGTGTTCACCTCCCTTCCACACTCTTCAACACTGTTCACCCCCCCGTCCTCACTCTTCAACAGTATTCACCCCCTTTCCTCATCCTTCAACAGTGTTCACTCGCTTCCTCAACCTTCAACAATGGTCACCCCAATTCCTTACTCTTCAACAGTGTTCATCCCCCTTCCTCACACTTCAAGTGCTTTCACCCCCCTTCCTCACTCTTGAACAGTGTTCACCCGCCCTTCCTCACACTGCAACAGTGTTCACCCCTCTTCCTCACTCTTCAACAGTGTTCACCCCCCTTCGTCACAATGCAACGGTATTCACCACAAATCCTCACACTTCAATATTTTTCGACCCCCCTTCCTCACTCTTCAACAGTATTTACACCCGTTCGTCACTCTTCAACAGTGTTCACCCCACTTTCTCACTCTTCAACAGTTTTCACCCCACTTCCTCATCCTTCACAGTGTTCAACCCCTTCCTGACCCTTCAACAGTGTTCACCCCATTCCTTACTCGTCAACAGTGTCCACACCACTTCTTCACTCTTGAACTATGTTCAACCCATTCCTCATTCTTCAACAGTGTTCACCGCCCTACCTCACCCTTCAGCAGTGTTCACCCCACTTCCTCACTCTTCAACAGTGTTTACCCGAACTCTTCACTCTTCAACAGTGTTCACACCCCTTCCTCACCCTTCAACAGTGTTCAAACCAATTCCTCACTCTTCAACAGTGTTCGCCATCATTCCTCACTCTTCAACAGTATTCAGCCACCTTCCTCACTCTACAACAGTGTTCACCCTTTTCCTTACCATTCAACAGTGTTCACCCCACTTTCCTTACCCTTCAACAGTGTTCATCCACCTTCCTCACCCTTCAACAGTGTTCACCCCCATTCCTCACTCTTCAACAGTGTTCACCACCATTCCACATCCTTCAAAACTGTTCACCCCCCTTCATCACTCATTAACATTATTTACACCCCTTCCTCACTCCTCACTCCTCCTATACAGCCCACTTACTCACTCTTCAAAAGTGTTCACCCCCCTTCGTCACTCTTCAACAGTGTTCACCCCCAATCTTCACTCTTCAACCGTGTTCACCCCCCTTCCTCATCCTTCAATATTTTTACAGCCTCATTCCTCATTCTTCAACAGTGTTCAACCCACTTCCTAACTTTTCAACAGTGTTCACCTCACTTCCTCACTCTTCAACAGTATTCAAACCGCTTCCTCACTCTTCAACAGTGTTCACCCCCTTCCTCATCCTTCAACAGTATGCACCCACCCTCCATTACCATTCAACAGTGGTAACACCCCTTCCTCACCCTTCAACAGTGTTCACCCCCTTCCTCACCCTTCAACAGTGTTCACCCAACTTCCTTACCATTCAACGGAGTTCACCTCCCTTCCTTACACTTCAACTGTTTTCACCCTACTTCCTCACTCTTCAACAGTGTTCACCCCCTTCCTTACTCTTCAACAGTTTTCACCCCCCTTCCTCATCCTTCAACATTGTTCTCCCCCATTCCTCATTCTTCAAAATTATTCAGCCCCTTCCTCACACTTCAACAGTGTTCTCCACCATTCCTCACTTTTCAAAATTATTCTCCGCCATTCCTCTCTCAACAGTTTTAACCCAACTTCCTCACTTTTCAACAGTATTCACACTGCTTCCTCACCCTTCAACAGTGTTCACCCCCTTCCTCACTCTTCAACAGTGTTCACCCCCCTTCCTCACATTTCAGATGTGTTCACCCCACTTCCTCTTCTTTCAAGAGTGTTCACCTTCCTTCCTCATTCTTCAACACTATTCACAATGCTTCCTCACTATTCAACAGTGTTTATCTCCTTCCTTACCATTCAAAAGTGTTCACCTCCCTTCCTCACTCTTTAACAGTGTTCACCCACCTTCCACACCCTACAAAATTATGCAGCCTCCCTTCATTACCCTTAAACAGAGTTCACCGCCCCCCACCCCCCCATACCCGTCAACAGTGTTCATCCACATTCCTCACACTTCAAAAGTGGTCACCTCACTTCCTTACTCATTCATAGTTTGTATACCCCTTCCCCACTCTTCAACAGTATACACCCAACTTCATCACTCTTCAAAAGTGTTCACACCGCTTTGTTACTCTTCAACAGTGTTCACCCGCCTTCCTCACTTTTCAACAGTGTTCACACCACTTCCACATCCTTCAACCTTGTTCACCCACATTCGTCATTCTTCAACAATGTTCACCCCCTTCCTCACCCTTCAACAGTGTTCACTCCACTTCCACATTCTTCAACAGTGTTCACCCAACTTCCTCACTTTTCAACAGTGTTCACCCGACTTCCTCATCCTTCAACAGTGTTCACCCCTTTCCTGCCCCTTCAACAGTGTTCACCTCGCTTCCTCATTCTTCAACAGTCATCACCCCCCCTTCCTCACTCTTTGCAGTGTTCATGCCTTTTCCTCACCCTTCAACAGTGTTCCCCCGTTCCTTACTCTTCAACAGTGTACAACCAACTTCCTTACTCTTCAACATTGTTCACCCCCCTTTCTCATCCTTCAACATTGTTCACCCCGATTCCTCATTCTTCCACAGTATTCACCACACTTCCTCACTTTTCAACAGCGTTCACCTCCCTTCCTCACGCTTCAACAGTATTCAAACCACTTCCTCACTATTCAACAGTGTTCATACTCCTTCCTTATGCTTCAAATGTGTTCACCCCCCATGCACTCTCTTCAACATTGTTCAACCCGCTTCCTCACCCTTCAAAAGTCTTCACCCCCCTTCCTCACACTTCAACAGAGTTCACCCCCGTTCCTTACTCTTCAACAGTGTTCACCCAACTTCCTTACTCTTCAACATTTTTCACCCCACTTTCTCATCCTTCAACAGTGTTCACCCACAGTCCTCATTCTTCAACAGTATTCACCACACTTGCTCACTTTTCAACAGCGTTCACCTCCATTCCTCACTCTTCAACAGTATTCAAACCGCTTCCTCACTATTCAACAGTGTTCACCCTCATTCCTTACGCTTCAAAAGTGTTCACCTCCCTTCCACACTCTTCAACACTGTTCACCCCCCCGTCCTCACTCTTCAACAGTATTCACCCCCTTTCCTCATCCTTCAACAGTGTTCACTCGCTTCCTCAACCTTCAACAATGGTCACCCCAATTCCTTACTCTTCAACAGTGTTCATCCCCCTTCCTCACACTTCAAGTGCTTTCACCCCCCTTCCTCACTCTTGAACAGTGTTCACCCGCCCTTCCTCACACTGCAACAGTGTTCACCCCTCTTCCTCACTCTTCAACAGTGTTCACCCCCCTTCGTCACAATGCAACGGTATTCACCACAAATCCTCACACTTCAATATTTTTCGACCCCCCCTTCCTCACTCTTCAACAGTATTTACACCCGTTCGTCACTCTTCAACAGTGTTCACCCCACTTTCTCACTCTTCAACAGTTTTCACCCCACTTCCTCATCCTTCACAGTGTTCAACCCCTTCCTGACCCTTCAACAGTGTTCACCCCATTCCTTACTCGTCAACAGTGTCCACACCACTTCTTCACTCTTGAACTATGTTCAACCCATTCCTCATTCTTCAACAGTGTTCACCGCCCTACCTCACCCTTCAGCAGTGTTCACCCCACTTCCTCACTCTTCAACAGTGTTTACCCGAACTCTTCACTCTTCAACAGTGTTCACACCCCTTCCTCACCCTTCAACAGTGTTCAAACCAATTCCTCACTCTTCAACAGTGTTCGCCATCATTCCTCACTCTTCAACAGTATTCAGCCACCTTCCTCACTCTACAACAGTGTTCACCCTTTTCCTTACCATTCAACAGTGTTCACCCCACTTTCCTTACCCTTCAACAGTGTTCATCCACCTTCCTCACCCTTCAACAGTGTTCACCCCCATTCCTCACTCTTCAACAGTGTTCACCACCATTCCACATCCTTCAAAACTGTTCACCCCCCTTCATCACTCATTAACATTATTTACACCCCTTCCTCACTCCTCACTCCTCCTATACAGCCCACTTACTCACTCTTCAAAAGTGTTCACCCCCCTTCGTCACTCTTCAACAGTGTTCACCCCCAATCTTCACTCTTCAACCGTGTTCACCCCCCTTCCTCATCCTTCAATATTTTTACAGCCTCATTCCTCATTCTTCAACAGTGTTCAACCCACTTCCTAACTTTTCAACAGTGTTCACCTCACTTCCTCACTTTTCAACAGTGTTCACACCACTTCCACATCCTTCAACATTGCTCACCCACATTCCTCATTCTTCAACAATGTTCACCCCCTTCCTCACCCTTCAACAGTGTTCACTCCACTTCCACATTCTTCAACAGTGTTCACCCAACTTCCTCACTTTTCAACAGTGTTCACACCCCCTCCCTCACCCTTCAACAGTGTTCACCCCGTTCCTTACTCTTCAACAGTGTTCACCCCCCTTTCTCATCCTTCAACATTGTTCACCCCCATTCCTCATTCTTCAACAGTATTCACCACACTTCCTCACTTTTCAACAGCGTTCACCTCCCTTCCTCACGCTTCAACAGTATTCAAACCACTTCCTCACTATTCAACAGTGTTCATACTCCTTCCTTATGCTTCAAATGTGTTCACCCCCCATCCTCTCTCTTCAACATTGTTCAACCCGCTTCCTCACCCTTCAAAAGTCTTCACCCCCCCCTTCCTCACACTTCAACAGAGTTCACCCCCGTTCCTTACTCTTCAACAGTGTTCACCCAACTTCCTTACTCTTCAACATTTTTCACCCCACTTTCTCATCCTTCAACATTGTTCACCCACAGTCCTCATTCTTCAACAGTATTCACCACACTTGCTCACTTTTCAACAGCGTTCACCTCCATTCCTCACTCTTCAACAGTATTCAAACCGCTTCCACACTATTCAACAGTGTTCACCCTCATTCCTTACGCTTCAAAAGTGTTCACCTCCCTTCCACACTCTTCAACACTGTTCACCCCCCCGTCCTCACTCTTCAACAGTATTCACCCCCTTTCCTCATCCTTCAACAGTGTTCACTCGCTTCCTCAACCTTCAACAATGTTCACCCCAATTCCTTACTCTTCAACAGTGTTCATCCCCCTTCCTCACACTTCAAGTGCTTTCACCCCCCTTCCTCACTCTTCAACAGTGTTCACCCGCCCTTCCTCACACTGCAACAGTGTTCACCCCTCTTCCTCACTCTTCAACAGTGTTCACCCCCCTTCGTCACAATGCAACAGTATTCACCACAAATCCTCACACTTCAATATTTTTCGACCCCCCTTCCTCACTCTTCAACAGTATTTACACCCCTTCATCACTCTTCAACAGTGTTCACCCCTCTTTCTCACTCTTCAACAGTTTTCACCCCACTTCCTCATCCTTCACAGTGTTCAACCCCTTCCTGACCCTTCAACAGTGTTCACCCCGTTCCTTACTCGTCAACAGTGTCCACACCACTTCTTCACTCTTGAACTATGTTCACCCCATTCCTCATTCTTCAACAGTGTTCACCGCCCTACCTCACCCTTCAGCAGTGTTCACCCCACTTCCTCACTCTTCAACAGTGTTCACACCCTTCCTCATTGTTCAAGAGTGTTCACACCCCTTCCTCACCCTTCAACTGTGTTCAAACCAATTCCTCACTCTTCAACAGTGTTCGCCATCATTCCTCACTCTTCAACAGTATTCACCCACCTTCCTCACTCTACAACAGTGTTCACCCTTTTCCTTACCATTCAACAGTGTTCACCCCACTTTCCTTACCCTTCAACAGTGTTCATCCACCTTCCTCACCCTTCAACAGTGTTCACCCCCATTCCTCACCCTTCAACAGTGTTCACCCCCATTCCACATCCTTCAAAACTGTTCACCTCCGTTCCACATCCTTCAACAGTGTTCACCCCCCTTCATCACTCATTAACATTATTTACACCCCTTCCTCACTCCTCAACAGTATACAGCCCACTTACTCACTCTTCAAAAGTGTTCACCCCCCTTCGTCACTCTTCAACAGTGTTCACCCCCAATCTTCACTCTTCAACCGTGTTCACCCCCCTTCCTCATCCTTCAATATTTTTACAGCCTCATTCCTCATTCTTCAACAGTGTTCAACCCACTTCCTAACTTTTCAACAGTGTTCACCTCACTTCCTCACTCTTCAACAGTATTCAAACCGCTTCCTCACTCTTCAACAGTGTTCACCCCCCTTCCTCATCCTTCAACAGTATGCACCCACCCTCCATTACCATTCAACAGTGGTAACACCCCTTCCTCACCCTTCAACAGTGTTCACCCCCTTCCTCACCCTTCAACAGTGTTCACCCAACTTCCTTACCATTCAACGGAGTTCACCTCCCTTCCTTACACTTCAACTGTATTCACCCTACTTCCTCACTCTTCAACAGTGTTCGCGCCCGTTCCTTACTCTTCAACAGTGTTCACCCCGCTTCCTCATCCTTCAACAGTGTGCTCCCACCCTCCATTACCAATCAACAGTGTTCACCCCTCCTTCCTCACTCTTCAAAATTGTTCAACCCCCTTCCTCACCCGTCAACAGTGTACACCCCCCTTCCTCACTCTTCAACAGTGTTCACCCTCGTTCCTTACTCTTCAACAATGATCACGCAACTTCCTTACTCCTCAACATTGTTCACCCCCCTTTCTCATCCTTCAACATTGTTCACCCCCATTCCTCATTCTTCAACAGTATTCACCACACTTCCTCACTTTTCAACAACGTTCACCTCCCTTCCTCACACTTCAACAGTAGTCAAACCGCTTCCTCACTATTCAACAGTGTTCACCCTCATTCCTTACGCTTCCAATGTGTTCACCTCCCTTCCTCACTCTTCAACATTGTTCAACCCCCTTCCTCACCCTTCAAAAGTCTTCACCCACCTTCCTCTCCCTTCAACAGAGTTCACCACCCTTCCTCACTCTTCAACAGTGTTCACCCCGTTCATTACTCTTCAACACTGTTCACCCAAGTTCCGTACTCTTAAACATTGTTCACCCCACTTTCTCATCCTTCAACATTGTTCTAAACCATTCCTCATTCTTCAACAGTATTCACGATACTTGCTCACTTTTCAACATTGTTCACCTCAATTCCACACTCTTCAACAGTATTCAAACCGCTTCATCACTATTCAACAGTATTCACCCTCCTTCCTTATGCTTCAAAAGTGTTCACCTCCCTTCCTCACTCTTCAACAGTGTTCAACCCCCTTCCTCACCCTTCAACAGTGTTCACTCCCCTTCCTCACCCTTCAACAGTGTTCACCCCCCTTCCTCAAACTTCAACAGTTTTCACCACCCTTCCTCACTCTTCAACAGTGTTCAGCCCCGTTCCTTACTCTTCAACAGTGTTCACCCACCTTCCTTACTCTTCAACATTGTTCACCCCCCTTTCTCGTCCTTCAAAATTGTTCACCCCCATTCCTCATTCTTCAACAGTATTCACCACACTTCCTCACTTTTCAACAGCGTTCACCTCCCTTTCTCACTCTTCAACAGTATTCAATCCGCTTCCTCACTATTCAAAAGTGTTCACCTCCCTTCCTAACTCGTCAACAGTGTTCACCCTCCTGCCTCATCCTTCAACAGTGTGCACCCACACTCCATTCCCTTTCAACAGTGTTCACCTCCCCGTCCTCAATCTTCAACATTATTCACCCCCTTCCTCATCCTTCAACAATGTTCACCCACTTCCTCAACCTTCAACAATGTTCACCCCACTTCCTTACTCTTCAACAGTGTTCACCCCCCTTCCTCACACTTCAAGTGCTTTCACCCCCTTCCTCACTCTTCAACAGTGTTCACCCCCCATTCCTCACACTGCAACACTGTTCAACCCCCTTCCTCACTCTTCAAGAGTGTTCAACCCCCTTCCTCACCCTTCAACAGTGTTTACCCCCCTTCCTCACCTTTCAACAATGTTCACCCCCCTTCCTCACTCTTCAACGTTGTTCACCCCACTTCCTTACTCTTCAACAGTGTTCACCCCCACTTCCTCACTCTTCAACGGTATTTACACCTCTTCCTCACTCTTCAACATTGTTCACCCACCTTTATCTCTCTTCAACAGTGTTCACCCGACTTCCTCATCCTTCAACAGTGTTCACCCCTTTCCTGCCCCTTCAACAGTGTTCACCCCGTTTCCTCATTCTTCAACAGGCATCGCTCCCCTTCCTCACTCTTTGCAGTGTTCATGCCTTTTCCTCACCCTTCAACAGTGTGCACCCCCTTCCTTACTCTTCAACAGTTTTCACACCCCTTCCTCACACTTCAACATTGTTCTCCCCCATTCCTCATTCTTCAACAATGTTCACCCCCTTCCTCACCCTTCAACAGTGTTCACCCAACTTCCTCACTTTTCAAAAGTGTTCACTTCCCTTCCTCACTTTTCAACTGTATTCAAACCACTTCCTCACTATTCAACAGTGTTCATACTCCTTCCTTATGCTTCAAATGTGTTCACCCCCCATCCTCTCTCTTCAACATTGTTCAACCCGCTTCCTCACCCTTCAAAAGTCTTCACCCCCCTTCCTCACACTTCAACAGTGCTCACCCCCGTTCCTTACTCTTCAACAGTGTTCACCCAACTTCCTTACTCTTCAACATTTTTCACCCCACTTCCTCATCCTTCAACATTGTTCACCCACAGTCCTCATTCTTCAACAGTATTCACCACACTTGCTCACTTTTCAACAGCGTTCACCTCCATTCCTCACTCTTCAACAGTATTCAAACCGCTTCCTCACTATTCAACAGTGTTCACCCTCATTCCTTACGTTTCAAAAGTGTTCACCTCCCTTCCACACTCTTCAACACTGTTCACCACCCCGTCCTCACTCTTCAACAGTATTCACCCCCTTTCCTCATCCTTCAACAGTGTTCACTCGCTTCCTCAACCTTCAACAATGTTCACCCCAATTCCTTACTCTTCAACAGTTTTCACCCCCCTTCCTCACACTTCAACATTGTTCTCACCCATTCCTCATTCTTCAACAATGTTCACCCCCTTCCTCACCCTTCAACAGTGTTCACCCAACTTCCTCACTTTTCAACAGTGTTCACCCCCCTCCCTCACCCTTCAACAGTGTTCACCCCCTTCCTCACTCTTCAGCAGTGTTCACCCCCTTCCTCACCATTCTTCAGTGTTCACCCCCTTCCTCACACTTCAAATGTGTTCACCCCACTTCCTCTTCTTTCAAGAGTGTTCACCTCCCTTCCTCATTCTTCAACACTATTCACAATGCTTCCTCACTATTCAGCAGTGTTTATCTCCTTCCTTACCATTCAAAAGTGTTCACCTCCCTTCCTCACTCTTTAACAGTGTTCACCCACCTTCCACACCCTACAACATTAAGCAGCCCCCCTTCATTACCCTTAAACAGAGTTCACGGCCCCCCCCCCCCCTTACCCTTCAACAGTGTTCATCCACATTCCTCACACTTCAAAAGTGGTCACCTCACTTCCTTACTCATTCATAGTTTGTATACCCCTTCCCCACTCTTCAACAGTATACACCCAACTTCATCACTCTTCAAAAGTATTCACACCGCTTTGTTACTCTTCAACAGTGTTCACCCCCCTTCCTCACTTTTCAACAGTGTTCACACCACTTCCACATCCTTCAACATTGTTCACCCACATTCGTCATTCTTCAACAATGTTCACCCCCTTCCTCACCCTTCAACAGTGTTCACTCCACTTCCACATTCTTCAACAGTGTTCACCCAACTTCCTCTCTTTTCAGCAGTGTTCACCTCCCTTCCTCACGCTTCAACAGTATTCAAACCACTTCCTCACTATTCAACAGTGTTCATACTCCTTCCTTATGCTTCAAATGTGTTCACCCCCATCCTCTCTCTTCAACATTGTTCAACCCGCTTCCTCACCCTTCAAAAGTCTTCACCCCCCTTCCTCACCCTTCAACAGAGTTCACCTCTATTCCTTACTCTTCAACAGTGTTCACCCAACTTCCTTACTCTTCAACAGTTTTCACCCCACTTTCTCATCCTTCAACATTGTTCACCCACAGTCCTCATTCTTCAACAGTATTCACCACACTTGATCACTTTTCAACAGCGTTCACCTCCATTCCTCACTCTTCAAAAGTATTCAAACCGCTTCCTCACTATTCAACAGTGTTCACCCTCATTCCTTACGCTTCAAAAGTGTTCACCTCCCTTCCACACTCTTCAACATTGTTCACCACCCCATCCTCACTCTTCAACATTATTCACCCCCTTTCCTCATCCTTCAACACTGTTCACTCGCTTCCTCAACCTTCAACAATGTTCACCCCAATTCCTTACTCTTCAACAGTTTTCATCCCCCTTCCTCACACTTCAAGTGCTTTCACCCCACTTCCTCACTCTTCAACAGTGTTCACCCGCCCTTCCTCACACTGCAACAGTGTTCACCCCTCTTCCTCACTCTTCAACAGTATTTACACCCCTTCCTCACTCTTCAACAGTGTTCACCCCACTTTCTCACTCTTCAACAGTTTTCACCCTTCTTCCTCATCCTTCAACAGTGTTCACCCCCTTCCTGACCCTTCAACAGTGTTCACCCCATTCCTTACTCGTCAACAGTGTCCACCCCCCTTCTTCATCATTGAACAATGTTCACCCCATTCCTCATTCTTCAATAGTGTTCACCCCCTTCCTCACCCTTCAACAGTGTTCAACCCCCTTCCTCACTCTTCAAAATTATTCTCCGCACTTCCTCGCTCAAAAGTGTTCACACCACTTCATCACTTTTCAACAGTGTTCACCTCCCTTCCTGACCCTTCAACAGTGTTCACCCCACTTCCTCACTTTTCAACAGTGTTCACCTCTCTTCCTGACTCTTCAACACTATTCACACTGCTTCCTCACTATTCAACAGTGTTTACCCTCCTTCTTTACCCTTCAAAAGTTTTCACCTCCCTTCCTCACTCTTCAACAGTGTTCTCCCCCCTTCCTTACCCTTCAACAGTGTTCACCCCCCTTCCTTACCATTCAGCAGCATTCACCCCCCCTTCCTCACTCTTCAACGGTGTTCACTCCCCTTCCTCACCCTTCAACAGTGTTCACCTCCATTCCTCACCCTACAACAGTATGCAGCCCCCCTTCATTACCTTTAAACAATGTTCACCACCCCCTACCTTACTCTTCAACAGTGTTCATCCCCGTTCCTCACCCTTCAAATGTGGTCACACCCCTTCCTCACTCATTAACAGTATGTATACCTCTTCCTCACTCTTCAACAGTATACACCCCACTTCCTCACTTTTCAACAGTGTTCACCTCCCTTCCTCACTCTTCAGCAGTATTCACACCGCTTCCTCACTATTGAACAGTGTTCACCCTCCTTCATTACCCTTCAAAAGTGTTCACCTCCCTTCCTCACACTTCAACAGTGTTCACCCCCCTTCCTCAATCTTCAAAAGTATGCAACCCCCCTCCATTACCTTTCAACAGTGTTCAGCCCCTTTCCTCACCATTCAATAATGTTCACCCCCCCTACAATACTATTCAACAGTGTTCACCCCCGTTCCTTACTCTTCAACAGTGTTCACCCAACTTCCTTACTCTTCAACATTGTTCACCCAACTTCCTTACTCTTCAACAGTGTTCACCCAACTTCCTTACTCTTCAACAGTGTTCACCCAACTTCCTTACTCTTCAGCATTGTTCACCCCCCTTTCTCATCCTTCAACAGTGTTCACCCACGTTCCTCACCCTTCAACAGTGTTCACCCCACTTCCTCACATTTCAAGAGTGTTCACCTCTCTTCCTCATTCTTCAACACTATTCACTATACTTCCTCACTATTCAACAGTGTTTACCTCCTTCCTTACCGTTCAAAAGTGTTCACCTCCCTTCCTCACTCTTTAACAGTGTTCACCCCCCTTCCACACCCTACAACAGTATGCAGCCCCCCTTCATTACCTTTAAACAGTGTTCACCCCCCACTCCTTACTCTTCAACAGTGTTCATCCCTTTTCCTCACACTTCAAAATTGGTCACCCCCCTTCCTCACTCATTAATACTGTTTATACCCCTTCCCCACTCTTCAACAGTATGCACCCAACATCATCACTCTTCAAATGTGTTCACCCCGCTTCGTCACTCTTCAACAGTGTTCACCCCCCTTCCTCATCCTTCAACAGTGTTCACTCCCCTTCCACATTCTTCAACAGTGTTCACCCCACATCCTCACTTTTCAACAGTGTTCACCTCCCTTCCTCACTCTTCAACAGTATTCACAACGCTTCCTCACTATTCAACAGTGTTCACCCTCATTCGTTACCTTTCAAAAGTGTTCACCTCCCTTCCTCTCTCTTCCTGAGTATGAAACTCCCTCCTTTACCTTTCAACAGTGTTCACCCCCCCTTCCTCACGCTTCAACATTGTTCACCGCCCCCCCCCCTTTCTCACCCTTCTACAGTGTCCACACCCATTCCTTACTCTTCAAAACTGTTCACCCCATTCCTTACTCTTCAACAGTGTTCACCCCCCTTCCTCACTCTTCAACAGTGTTCACCCCCATTCCTTACTCTTCAACAGTGTTCACCCAACTTCCTTACTCTTCAACATTGTTCACCCCCCTTTCTCATCCTTCAACATTTTTCACCTCCCTTCCTCAGTCTTCAACAGTATTCAAACCGGTTCCTCAATATTCAACAGTGTTCACCCTCCTTCCTTATGGTTCAAAAGTGTTCACCCCCTCCCTCATTCTTCAACAGTGTTCACCCACTTCCTCACCCTTCAACAGTGTTCACCCCACTTCCTCACTCTTCAAAATTATTCTGCGCCCTTCCTCACTCAACAGTGTTAATCAAACTTCCTCACTTTTCAACAGTGTTCACGTCCCTTCCTGACCTTTCGACAGTGTTAACCCCACTTCCTCACTTTTCAACAGCGTTCATCTCTGTTCCTCACTCTTCAACACTATTCACACTGCTTCCTCACAATTCAACAATATTTACCCTCTTTCCTTACCCTTCAAAAGTTTTCACATCCCTTCCTCACTCTTCAAAAATGTTCACCCCCCTTCCTTACACTGCAACAGTGTTCACTTCCCTTTCTTACCCTTCAGCAGCGTTCACACACCCTTCCTCACTGTTCAGCAGTGTTCACTCCCCTCCCTCACCCTTCAACAGTGTTCACCTCCATTCCTCACCCTACAACAGTATGCAGCCCACCTTCATTGCCTTTAATCAATGTTCACCACCCCCCTTCCTTACTCTTCAACAGTGTTCATCTCCGTTCCTCACCTTTCAAAAGTGGACACCCCACTTCCTCACTCATTAACAGTATTTATACCTCTTCCTCAGTCTTCAGCAGTATACACCCCACTTCATCACTCATCAAAAGTAATCACCCCCTTCAACACACTTCAGCAGTATTCACACCGCTTCCTCACTATTGAACAGTGTTCACCCTCCTTCATTACCCTTCAAAAGTGTTCACCTCCCTTCCTCACACTTCAACAGTGTTCACCCCCCTTCCTCAATCTTCAAAAGTATGCAAACCCCCTCCATTACCTTTCAACAGTGTTCAGCCCCCTACCTCACCATTCAATAATGTTCACCACCCCTACAATACTCTTCAACAGTGTTCACCCCCGTTCCTTACTCTTCAACAGTGTTCACCCAACATCCTTACTCTTCAACATTGTTCACCCCCATTCCTCATTCTTCAACAGTTTTCACCACACTTCCTCACTTTTCAACCGGTTCACCTCCCTTGCTCACTCTTCAACAGTATTCAAACCGCTTCCTCACTATTAAACAGTGTTCACCCTCCTTCCTTACGCTTCAAAAGTGTTCACCTCCCATGCTCGCTCTTCAACACTGTTCACCCCACTTCCTTACACTTCAACAGTGTTCACCCCCACTTCCTCACTCTTCAACGGTATTTACACCTCTTCCTCACTCTTCAACATTGTTCACCCCACTTTCTCTCTCTTCAACAGTGTTCACCCGACTTCCTCAACCTTCAACAGTGTTCACCCCCTTCCTGCCCCTTCAACAGTGTTCACCCCGCTTCCTCATTCTTCAACAGTTTTCACCCCCTTCCTCACTCTTTGCAGTGTTCACGCCTTTTCCTCACCCTTCAACCATGTTCATACCCCCATCCTTACTCTTCAACAGTTTTCACCCACCTTCCTCATCCTTCAACATTGTTCTCCCCCATTCCTCATTCTTCAACAGTATTCAGCCCCTTCCTCACACTTCAACAGTGTTCAACCCACCTCCTCACTCTTCAAAATTATTCTCCGCCATTCCTCTCTCAACAGTTTTCACCCAACTTCCTCACTTTTCAACAGTATTCACACTGCTTCCTCATCCTTCAACAGTGTTCACCCCCTTCCTCACCATTCTTCAGTGTTCACCCCCCTTCCTCACACTTCAAGTGCTTTCACTCCCATTCCTCATTCTTCAACAGTATTCACCACACTTCCTCAATTTTCAAAAGCGTTCACCTCCCTTTCTCACTCTTCAACAGTATTCAAACCACTTCCTCACTATTCAAAAGTGTTCACCCTTCTTCCTAACTCTTCAACAGTGTTCACCCTCCTTCCTCATCCTTCAACAGTGTGCACCCACCATCCATTCCCTTTCAACAGTGTTCACCCCCCCTGTCCTCACTCTTCAACATTATTCACCCCCCTTCCTCATCCTTCAACAATGTTCACCCACTTCCTTAACCTTCAACAATGTTGACCCCACTTCCTTACTCTTCAACAGTGTTCATCCCCCTTCCTCACACTTCAAGTGCTTTCACCCCCTTCCTCACTCTTCAACAGTGTTCACCCGCCCTTCCTCACACTGCAACAGTGTTCACCCCCTTTCTCACTCTTCAACAGTGTTCACCCCCCTTCGTCACAATGCAACAGTGTTCACCCCAAATCCTCACACTTCAATAGAGTTCGAACCCCCTTCCTCACTCTTCAACAATAATTACACCCCTTCCTCACTCTTCAACAGTATTTACACCCCTTCCTCACTCTTCAACAGTGTCACCCCACTTTCTCACTCTTCAACAGAGTTCACCCCACTTCCTCATCCTTCAACAGTGTTCACCCCCTTCCTGACACTTCAACCGTGTTCACCCCCTTCCTTACTCATCAACAGTGTCTACCCCCCTTCCTCATCCTTGAACAATGTTCAACCCATTCCTCATTCTTCAACAGTGTTCACCCCCTTCCTCACCCTTCAACAGTGTTCACCCCCCTTCCTCACTCTTCAAAATTATTCTCCGCCCTTAATCACTCAACAGTGTTCACCCCACTTCCTCACTTTTCAACAGTGTTCACCTCCCTTCCTGACCCTTCAACAGTGTTAACCCCACTTCCTCACTTTTCAACAGTGTTCACCTCTATTCCTCACTCTTCAACACTACTCACACTGCTTCCTCACTATTCAACAGTGTTCACCCCCATTCCTTACCCTTCAACAGTGTTCACCCCCTTCCTTCACCTTCAGCCGCGTTCACCCCACCTTCCTCATTCTTCAACAATGTTCACTCCCCTTCCTCAACCTTCAACAGTGTTCACCTCCATTCCTCACCCTACAACAGTATGCATCCCCCTTCATTAACTTTAAACAGTGATCACCACCCCACTTCCTTACTCTTCAACAGTGTTCATCCCCGTTCCTCACCCTTCAAAATTGGTCACCCCCCTTCCTCACTCATTAACACTATTTATACCTCTTCCTCACTCTTCAACAGTCTACAACCAATATCATCACTCTTCAAAAGTGATCACCCCGCTTCGTCACTCTACAACAGTGTTTGCCCCACTTCCTCACTTTTCAACAGTGTTCACCTCCCTTCATCACTCTTCAGCAGTATTCACACCGCTTCCTCACTATTGAACAGTGTTCACCCTCCTTCATTACCCTTCAAAACTGTTCACCTCCCTTCCTCACACTTCAAAAGTGTTCACCCCCATTCCTCGATCTTCATAAGTATGCAACCCCCATCCATTACCTTTCAGCAGTGTTCAGGCCCCCTTCCTCACCATTCAATAATGTTCACCCCCTTCCTAACTCTTCAAGTGTTCACCCTTGTTCTTTAAACTTCAACAGTGTTCACCCCCTTTCCTCACTCTTCAACAGTGTTCACCCAGCATCCTTACTCTTCAACATTGTTCACCCCCCTTTCTCATCCTTCAACATTGTTCACCCCCATTCCTCATTCTTCAACAGTTTTCACCACACTTCCTCACTTTTCAAAAGGTTCACCTCCCTTCCTCACTCTTCAACAGTATTCAAACCGCTTCCTGACTATTAAACAGTGTTCACCCTCCTTCCTTACGCTTCAAAAGTGTTCACCTCCCATCCTCACTTTTCAACACTGTTCACCCCACTTCCGCACTCTTCAGCAGTGTTCACCCCCCTTCCTCACCATTCAACAATGTTCACGCCCCTTCCTCACTCTTCAACAGTGTTCACCCCACTTCCTGGCACTTCAACAGTGTTTGCTCCCCCTTCCTCACTCTTCAACGGTATTTACAACTCTTCGTCACTCTTCAACATTGTTCACCCCCCTTTCTCACTCTTCAACAGTGTTCACCCCGCTTCCTCATTCTTCAACAGTCTACAACCAATATCATCACTCTTCAAAAGTGATCACCCCGCTTCGTCACTCTACAACAGTGTTTGCCCCACTTCCTCACTTTTCAACAGTGTTCACCTCCCTTCATCACTCTTCAGCAGTATTCACACCGCTTCCTCACTATTGAACAGTGTTCACCCTCCTTCATTACCCTTCAAAACTGTTCACCTCCCTTCCTCACACTTCAAAAGTGTTCACCCCCATTCCTCGATCTTCATAAGTATGCAACCCCCATCCATTACCTTTCAGCAGTGTTCAGGCCCCCTTCCTCACCATTCAATAATGTTCACCCCCTTCCTAACTCTTCAAGTGTTCACCCTTGTTCTTTAAACTTCAACAGTGTTCACCCCCTTTCCTCACTCTTCAACAGTGTTCACCCAGCATCCTTACTCTTCAACATTGTTCACCCCCCTTTCTCATCCTTCAACATTGTTCACCCCCATTCCTCATTCTTCAACAGTTTTCACCACACTTCCTCACTTTTCAAAAGGTTCACCTCCCTTCCTCACTCTTCAACAGTATTCAAACCGCTTCCTGACTATTAAACAGTGTTCACCCTCCTTCCTTACGCTTCAAAAGTGTTCACCTCCCATCCTCACTTTTCAACACTGTTCACCCCACTTCCGCACTCTTCAGCAGTGTTCACCCCCCTTCCTCACCATTCAACAATGTTCACGCCCCTTCCTCACTCTTCAACAGTGTTCACCCCACTTCCTGGCACTTCAACAGTGTTTGCTCCCCCTTCCTCACTCTTCAACGGTATTTACAACTCTTCGTCACTCTTCAACATTGTTCACCCCCCTTTCTCACTCTTCAACAGTGTTCACCCCGCTTCCTCATTCTTCAACAGTGATCAACCCCCTTCCTCACTCTTTGCAGTGTTCACGCCTTTTCCTCAGCCTTCAACAATGTTCATATCCCCTTCCTTACTCTTCAACTGTCTTCACCCCTTCCTCATCCTTCAACATTGTTCTCCCCCATTCCTCATTCTTCAACAGTGTTCAGCCCCTTCCTCACCCTTCAACAGGGTTCACCCCCCTTCATCACTCTTCAAAATTATTCTCCACCCTTCCTCACTCAACAGTGTTCACCCCACTTCCTCACTTTTGAACAGTGTTCACCTCTCTTCTTCACTCTTCAACAGTATTCACACTCCTTCCTCACCCTTCAACAGTGTTCATCCCCTTCCTCACCCTTCAACAGTGTTCACCCACCTTCCTCAACATTCTTCAGTGTTCACTCCCCTTCCTCACACTTCAACAGTGTTCACACCCCTTCCTCACCCTTCAGCAGTGTTCAACCCCCTTCCTCACACTTCAACAGTGTTCAACCCCCTTCCTCAATCTTCAAAAGTATGCAACCCCCATCCATTACCTTTCAATAGTGTTCAGCCCCCCTTCCTCACTATTCAATAATGTTCACCCCCTTCCTCACTCTTCAAGTGTTCACCCTGTTCCTTACTCTTCAACAGTGTTCACCCAACTTCCTTACTCTTCAACATTGTTCAACCCCCTTTCTCATCCTTCAACATTGTTCAACCCCATTCCTCATTCTTCAACAGTTTTCACCACACTTCCTCACTTTTCAACAGGTTCACCTCCCTTCCTCACTCTTCAACAGCACTCAAACCGCTTCCTCACTATTAAACAGTGTTCACACTCCTTCCTTATGCTTCAAAAGTGCTCATCTCCCATCCTCACTCTTCAAAACTGTTCACCACACTTCCACACTCTTCAACAGTGTTCAACCATCTTCCTCACACTCAACAGTGATCACCCCCCTTCCTCACCATTCAGCAATGTTCACGCCCCTTCCTCACTCTTCAACAGTGTTCACCCCACTTCCTTGCTCTACAACAGTGTTCGCTCCCCCTTCCTCACTCTTCAATGGTATTCACACCTCTTCCTCACTCTTCAACATTGTTCACCCCCTTTCTCACTCTTCCACAATGTTCACCCGACTTCCTCATCCTTCAACAGTGTTCACCCCCTTCCTGCCCCTTCAACAGTGTTCAGCCCGCTTCCTCATTCTTCAACAGTCATCACCCACCTTCCTCACACTTTTCAGTGTTCACACCTTTTCCTCACCCTTCAACAATGTTCTCCCCCATTCCTCATTCTTCAACAGTGTTCAGCCCCTTCCTCACCCTTCAACAGTGTTCACCCCCCTTCATCACTCTTCAAAATTATTGTCCCCCCTTCCTCACTAAACAGTGTTCACCAAACTTCATGACTTTTCAACAGTGTTCACCTCCCTTCCTCACCCTTCAACAGTGTTCACCCCACTTCCTCACTTTTCAACAGTGTTCACCTCTCTTCCTCACTCTTCAACAATATTCACACTCCTTCCTCACCCTTCAACAGTGTTCACACCCTTCCTCACTCTTCAACAGTGTTCAACCCCCTTCCTCAACATTCTTCAGTGTTCACTCTCCTTCCTCACCCTTCAACAGTGTTCACACCCCTTCCTCACCCTTCAGCAGTGTTCAACCCCCTTCCTCACACTTCAACAGTGTTCACCCCCCTTCCTCAATCTTCAAAAGTTTGCATCCCCATCCATTACCTTTCAACAGTGTTCAGCCCCCCTTCCTCACCATTCAATAATGTTCACCCCCTTCCTCAATCTTCAAGTGTTCATCCTGTTCCTTAATCTTCAACATTGTTCACCTCCCTTCCTCACTCTTCAACAGTGTTCACCCCCCTTCCTCATTCTTCAACAGTGTTCACCCCTGTTCCCTACTCTTCAACAGTATTCACAGTCCTTCCTCACCCTTCAACAGTGTTCACCACCTTCCTCACTCTTCAACAGTGTTCACCCCCTTCCTCAACATTCTTCAGTGTTCACTCCCCTTCCTCACCCTTCAACAGTGTTCACACCCCTTCCTCACCCTTCAGCATTGTTCAACCCCCTTCCTCTTACTTCAACAGTGTTCAGCCCCGTTCCTTACTCTTCATCAGTGTTCACCCAACTTCGTTACTCTTCAACATTGTTCAACCCCCTTTCTCCTCCTTCAACATTGTTCACCCCCATTCCTCATTCTTCAACAGTTTTCACCACACTTCCTCACTTTTGAAGACGTTCACCTCCCTTCCTCATTCTTCAACAGCACTCAAACCGCTTCCTCACTATTCAAAAGTGTTCACCCCACTTCCGCACTCTTCAACAATGTTCAACCATCTTCCTCACACTTCAACAGTGTTCACCCCCCTTTCTCACCATTCAACAATGTTCACGCCCATTCCTCACTCTTCAACAGTGTTAAGCCCACTTCCTTACTCTTCAACAGTGTTCGCTCCCCCTTCCTCACTCTTCAAGGGTATTTACACCTCTTCCTCACTCTTCAACCTTGTTCACCCCCCTTTCTCACTCTTCAACAGGGTTCACCCGAGTTCCTCATCATTCAACAGTGTTCACCCCCTTCTTGCGCCTTCAACCGTGTTCACCCCGCTTCCTCATTCTTCAACAGTCATCACCCCCTTCCTCACTCTTTGCAGTGTTCACGCCTTTTCCTCACACTTCAACAATCTTCATACCCCCGCCTTACTCTTCAACAGTCTTCACCCCCATCTTCATCCTTCAACATTTTTCTCCCCCATTCCTCATTCCTCAACAGTGTTCAGCCCCTCCCTAACCATTCAACAGTGTTCACCCCCCTTCATCACTCTTCAAAATTATTCTCCACCCTTCCACACTCAACAATATTCACCCCACTTCATGACTTTTCAACAGTGTTCAGCTCCCTTCCTCACCCTTCAACAGTGTTCACCCCACTTCCGCACTTTTCAACACTGTTCACCTCTCTTCTTCACTCTTCAACAGTATTCACACTCCTTCCTCACCCTTCAACAGTGTTCACACCCTTCCTCACTCTTCAACAGTGTTCAACCCCTTCCTCAATCTTCAACAGTGTTCAACCCCCTTCCTCAACATTCTTCAGTGTTCACTCCCCTTCCTCACCCTTCAACAGTGTGCACACCCCTTCCTCACACTTCAGCAGTGTTCAACCACCTTCCTCACACTTCAATAGTGTTCACCCCCCTTCCTCAATCTTCAAAAGTATGCAACCCCCATCCATTACCTTTCAACAGTGTTCAGCCCCCCTTCCTCACCATTCAATAATGTGCACCCCCCTTCCTCACTCTTCAAGTGTTCACCCTGTTCCTTACTCTTCAACAGTGTTCACCCCCTTCCTCACTCTTCAACAGTGTTCACCCCTGTTTCCTACGCTTCAACAGTATTCACAGTCCTTCCTCACACTTCAACAGTGTTCACCCCCTTCCTCATTCTTCAACAGTGATCAGCCCCCCCTTCCTCACCATTCAATAATGTTCACCCCCTTCCTCACTCTTCAAGTGTTCACCCTGTTCCTTACTCTTCAACAGTGTTCACACCCCTTCCTCACTCTTCAACAGTGTTCACCCCTGTTTCCTACGCTTCAACAGTATTCACAGTCCTTCCTCACCCTTCAACAGTGTTCACCGCCTGCCTCATTCTTCAACAGTGTTCACCCCCTTCCTCAACATTCTTCAGTGTTCACCACCTTCCTCAACATCATTCAGTGTTCATTCCCCTTCCTCACCCTTCAACAGATTTCACACCCCTTCCTCACCCTTCAGCAGTGTTCAACCCCCTTCCTCACTCATCAACAGTGTTCACCCCCTTCCTCATTCTTCAACAGTGTTCACCCCCTTCCTCAACATTCTTCAGTGTTCACTCCCCTTCCTCACCCTTCAACAGATTTCACACCCCTTCCTCACCCTTCAGCAGTGTTCAACCCCCTACCTCACTCTTCAACAGTGTTCACCCCTGTTCCCTACTCTTCAACAGTATTGACAGTTCTTCCTCACCCTTGAACAGTATTCACCACCTTCCTCACTCTTCAACAGTGTTCACCCCCTTCCTCAACATTCTTCAGTATTCACTCCCCTTCCTCACCCTTCAACAGTGTTCACACCCCTTCCTCACCCTTCAGCAGTGTTCACACTCCTTCCTCACCCTTCAACAGTGTTCAACCCCCTTCCTCACACTTCAACAGTGTTCAGCCCCGTTCCTTACTCTTCATCAGTGTTCACCCAACTTCCTTACTCTTCAACATTGTTCACCCCCCTTTCTCCTCCTTCAACATTGTTCACACCCATTCCTCATTCTTCAACAGTTTTCACGACACTTCCTCACTTTTGAAGACGTTCACCTCCCTTCCTCAATCTTCAAAAGCACTCAAACCGCTTCCTCACTATTCAACAGTGTTCACCCTCCTTCCTTACGCTTCAAAAGTGTTCATCTCCCATCCTCACTCTTCAACACTGTTCACCCCACTTCCGCACTCTTCAACAGTGTCCAACCTTCTTCCTCACACTTCACCAGTGTTCACCCCCCATTCTCACCATTCAACAATGTTCACGCACATTCCTCACTCTTCAACAGTGTTCAGCCCACTTCCTTACTCTTCAACAGTGTTCAACCCCTTCATCAACATTCTTCAGTGTTCACTCCCATTCCTCACCCTTCAACAGTGTTCACACTCCTTCCTCACCCTTCAACAGTGTTCAACCCCCTTCCTCACACTTCAACAGTGTTCACCCCTGTTCATTACTCTTCAACAGTGTTTACCCAACTTCCTTAAAGTTCAACATTGTTCACCCCCCTTTCTCATCCTTCAATATTGTTCACTCCCATTCCTCATTCTTCAACAGTTTTCACCAAACTTCGTCACTTTTCAACAGGTTAACCTCCGTTCCTCAATGTTCAACAGCACTCAAACCGCTTCCTCACTATTAACCAGTGTTCACCCTCCTTCCTTACGCTTCAAAAGTGTTCATCTCCCATCCTAACTCTTCAACACTGTTCAGCCCACTTCCGCACTCTTCAAAAGTGTTCAACCATCTTCCCCACACTTCAACAGTGTTCAGCCCCCTTTCTGACCATTCAACAATGTTCACGCCCCTTCCTCACTCTTCAACAGTGTTCACCCCACTTCCTTACTCTTCAAATGTGTTCGCTCCCCCTTCCTCACTCTTCAATGGTATTTACACCTCATCCTCACTCTTCAAAATTGTTCACCCCCTTTCTCACTCTTCAACAGTGTTCACCCGACTTCCTCATCCTTCAACAGTGTTCACCCCCTTCCTGCCCCTTCAACAGTGTTCACCCCGCTTCCTCATATTTCAACAGTGATCATCCCCCTTCCTCACTCTTTGCAGTGTTCACGCCTTTTCCTCACCCTTCAACAATATACATACCCCCTTCCTTACTCTTCAACAGTATTCACCCCCTTCCTCATCCTTCAACATTGTTCTCCCCCATTCCTCATTCTTCAACAGTGTTCAGCCCCTTCCGCACCCTTCAACAGTGTTCACCGCCCTTCATCACTCTTCAAAATTATTCTCCGCCCTTCCTCACTCAACAGTGTTCACCCAACTTCATGACTTTTCAACAGTGTTCACCTCCCTTCCTCACCCTTCAACAGTGTTCACCCCACTTCCTCACTTTTCAACAGTGTTCACCTCTCTTCCTCACTCTTCAACAGTATCCACACTCCTTCCTCACCCTTCAACAGTGTTCACCCCCTTCCTTACTCTTCAACAGTGTTAACCCCCCCTTCCTCAACATTCTTCATTGTTCACTCCCCTTCCTCACCCTTCAACAGTGTTCACACCCCTTCCTCACCCTTCAGCAGTGTTCAACCCCCTTGCTCACACTTCAACAGTGTGCACACCCCTTCCTCAATCTTCAAAAGTATGCAACCCCCATCCATTACCTTTCAACAGTGTTCAGATCCCCTTCCTCACCATTCAATAATGTTCACCCCCTTCCTCACTCTTCAAGTGTTCACCCTGTTCCTTACTCTTCAACAGTGTTCGCTCCCCCTTCCTCACTCTTCAACGGTATTTACATCTCTTCCTCACTCTTCAACATTGTTTACCCCCCTTTCTCACTCTTCAACAGTGTTCACCCGACTTCCTCATCCTTCAACAGTGTTCACCCCCTTCCTGCCCCTTCAACAGTGTTCACCCCGCTTCCTCATTCTTCAACAGTGATCACCCCCCTTCCTCACTCTTTGCAGTGTTCATACCTTTTCCTCACCCTTCAACAATGTTCATACCCCCTTCCATACTCTTCAACAGTCTTCACTCCCTTCCTCATCCTTCAACATTGTTCTACCCATTCCTCATTCTTCAACAGTGTTCAGCCTCTTCCTCACCCTTCCACATTTTTCACCCCCCTTCATCACTCTTCAAAATTATTCTCCGCCCTTCCTCACTTAACAGTGTTCACCCCCGTCCTCATCCTTCAACAATGTTCTCCCACTTCCTCAACCTTCAACAATGTTCACCCCACTTCCTTACTCTTCAACAGTGTTCATCCCCCTTCCTCACACTTCAAGTGCTTTCACCCCCCTTCCTCACTCTTCAACAGTGTTCACCCACCCTTCCTCACACTGCAACAGTGTTCACCCCCCTTCCTCACTCTTCAACAGTGTTCACCCCCCTTCGTCACAATGCAAGTGTTCACCCCAAATCCTCACACTTCAATAGTGTTCGACCCCCCTTCCTCACTCTTCAACAATATTTACACCCCTTCCTCACTCTTCAACAGCATTTACACCCCTTCCTCACTCTTCAACAGTGTCACCCCACTTTCTCACTCTTCAACAGAGTTCACCCCACTTCCTCATCCATCAACAGTGTTCACCCCCTTCCTGACCCTTCAACCGTGTTCACCCCCTTCCTTACTCATCAACAGTGTCTACCCCACTTCCTCATCCTTGAACAATGTTCACCCCATTCCTCATTCTTCAACAGTGTTCACCCCCTTCCTCACCCTTCAACCGTGTTCACCCCCTTTCTTCACTCTTCAAAATTATGCTCCGCCCTTCCTTACTCAACAGTGTTCACCCCACTTCCTCACTTTTCAACAGTGTTCACCTCCCTTCCTGACCCTTCGACAGTGTTAACCCCACTTCCTCACTTTTCAACAGTGTTCACCTCTATTCCTCACTCTTCAACAATATTCACACTACTTCCTCACTATTCAACAGTGTTTACCCTCCTTCCTTATGCTTCAAAGGTTTTCACCTCCCTTCCTCACTCTTCAACAGTGTTCACCCCCATTCCTTACCCTTCAACAGTGTTCACCCCATTCCTCCACCTTCAGCAGCGTTCACCCCACCTTCCTCACTCTTCAACAATGTTCACTCCGCTTCCTCACTCTTCAACAATGTTCACCTGCATTCCTCACCCTACAACAGTATGCAGTCCCCCTTCATTACCTTTAAACAGTGATCACCACCCCCCTTCCTTACTCTTCAACAGTGTTCATCCCCGTTCCTCACCCTTCAAAATTGGTCACCCCCCTTCCTCACTCATTAACACTATTTATACCTCTTCCTCACTCTTCAACAGTCTACACCCCCCTTTCTCATCCTTCAACATTGTTCACCCCATTCCTCACTCTTCAACAGTTTTCACCACACTTCCTCACTTTTCAACAGGTTCACCTCCCTTCATCACTCTTCAAGAGGATTCAAGCCGCTTCCTCACTATTAAACAGTGTTCAGCATCCTTCCTTACGCTTCAAAAGTGTTCACCTCCCATCCTCACTCTTCAACACTGTTCACCCCACTCCCGCAATCTTCAACAGTGTTCACCCCCCTTCCTCACCATTCAACAATGTTCACGCCCCTTCCTCACTCTTCAACAGTGTTCATCCCACGTCCTTACTCTTCAACAGTGTTCGCTCCCCCTTCCTCACTCATCAAAGGTATTTACACTTCTTCGTCACTCTTCAACATTGTTCACCCCCCCTTTCTCATTCTTCAACAATGTTCACCCGACTTCAACATCCTTCAACAGTGTTCACCCCTTTCCTGCCCCTTCAACAGTGTTCACCACGCTTCCTTATTCTTCAACAGTAATCACCCCTCTTCCTCACTCTTTGCAGTGTTCACGCCTTTTCCTCACCCTTCAACAATGTTCATACCCCCTTCCTTACTCTTCAAAAGTCTTCACCCCTTCATCATCCTTCAACATTGTTCTCCCCCATTCCTCATTCTTCAACAATGTTCAACCC
The DNA here is from genome assembly GCF_017639515.1 of Carcharodon carcharias. NCBI lineage: Eukaryota > Metazoa > Chordata > Chondrichthyes > Lamniformes > Lamnidae > Carcharodon > Carcharodon carcharias. Next base: position 2,524,848 of record NC_054483.1, on the reverse strand, counting down.
CTTCCTCGCCCTTCAACAGTATTCACCCCCTTCACCAATCTTCAAAATTATTCTCCGCCCTTCCTCACTCAACAGTGTTCACCCAACTTCGTGACTTTTCCAAAGTGTTCACATCCCTTCCTCTTCCTTCAACAGTGTTCACCCCTCTTCCTCACCCTTCAACAGTGTTCACCCCCTTCCACACTCTTCAACAGTGTTCACCCCCCTTCCTCAACATTCTTCAGTGTTCACTCCCCTTCCTCACCCTTCAGCAGTGTTCAACCCCCTTCCTCACACTTCAACAGTGTTCAACCCGCTTCCTCAATCTTCAAAAGTATTCAACCCCCATCCATTACCTTTCAAAAGTGTTCAGCCCCCCTTCCTCACCATTCAAGAATGTTCACCCCCTTCCTCACTCCTCAAGTGTTCACCCTGTTCCTTACTCTTTGACAGTGTTCGCACCCCTTCCTCACTCTTCAACAGTGTTCACCCCCATTCCTTACTCTTCAACAGTATTCACACTGCTTCCTCACTCTTCAACAGTGTTCACCCCCTTCCTCAACGTTCTTCAGTGTTCACTCCCCTTCCTCACCCTTCAACAGTGTTCACACTCCTTCCTCACCCTTCAGCAGTGTTCAACCCCCTTCCTCACACTTCAACAGTGTTCACCCGTGTTCCTTACTCTTCAACAGTGTTCACCCAACTTCCATACTCTTCAACATTGTTCACCCCCTTTTTTCATCCTTCAACATTGTTCACCCCCATTCCTCATTCTTCAACAGTTTTCACCACACTTCCTCACTTTTCAACAGGTTCACCTCCCTTCCTCAATCTTCAACAGCACTCAAACCGCTTCCTCACTATTAAACATTGTTCACCCTCCTCCCTTATGCTTCAAAAGTGTTCATCTCCCATCCTCACTCTTCAACACTCTTCACCCCACTGCCACACTCTTCAACAGTGTTCAACCATCTTCCTCACACTCAACAGTGATTATCCCCCTTCCTCACCATTCAACAATGTTCACGCCCCTTCCTCACTCTTCAACAGTGTTCACCCCACTTCCTTACTCTTCAACATTGTTCGCTGCACCTTCCTCACTCTTCAATGGTATTCACACCTCTTCCTCACTCTTCAACGTTGTTCACCCCCTTTCTCACTCTTCAACAGTGTTCACCCGACTTCCTCATCCTTCAACAGTGTTCACCCCCTTCCTGCCCTTTCAACAGTGTTCACCCCGCTTCCTCATTCTTCAACAGTGATCACCCCTCTTCCTCACTCTTTTCAGTGTTCACGCCTTTTCCTCACTCTTCAACAATGTTCATACCCCCTTCCTTACTCTTTAACAGTCTTCACCTCCTTCCTCATCCTTCTACATTGTTCTCCCCCATTCCTCATTCTTCAACAGTGTTCAGCCCCTTCCACACCCTTCAACAGTGTTCACCCCCCTTCATCACTCTTCAAAATTATTCTCCGCCCTTCCTCACTCAACAGTGTTCACCCAACTTCATCACTTTTCAACAGTGTTCACCTCCCTTCCTCCCCCTTCAACAGTGTTCACCCCACTTCCTCAATTTTCAAGTGTTCACCTCTCTTCCTCACTCTTCAACAGTATTCACACTCCTTCCTCACCCTTCAACAGTGTTCACATCCTTCCTCACTCTTCAACAGTGTTCACCCCCTTCCTCAACGTTCTTCAGTGTTCACTTCCTTTCCTCACCCTTCAACAGTGTTCACCCAACTTCCTTACTCTTCAACATTGTTCACCCCCTTTCTCATCCTTTAACATTGTTCACCCCATTCCTCATTCTTCAACAGTTTTCACCACACTTCCTCACTTTTCAACAGGTTCACCTCCCTTCCTCAATCTTCAACAGCACTAAAACCGCTTCCTCACTATTAACCAGTGTTCACCCTCCTTCCTTATGCTTCAAAAGTGTTCATCTCCCAGCCTTACTCTTCAACACTGTTCACCCCACTTCCGGACTCTTCAACAGTGTTCCACCATCTTCCTCACACTCAACAGTGGTCACCCAACTTCATGACTTTTCAACAGTGTTCACCTCCCTTCCTCAACTTCAGCAATGTTCAACCCCCTTCCTCAATCTTCAAAAGTATGCAACCCCCATCCATTACCTTTGAATATTGTTCAGCTCCCCTTCCTCACCATTCAATAATGTTCACCCCCTTCCTCACTCTTCAAGTGTTCACCCTGTTCCTTACTCTTCAACAGTTTTCACCCCCTTCCTCACTCTGCAACAGTGTTCACCCCTGTTCCTTACTCTTCAACAGTATTCACACTCGTTCCTCACCCTTCAACAGTGTTCACCCCCTTCCTCACTCTTCAACAGTGTTCACCCCCTTCCTCAACATTCTTCAGTGTTCACTCTCATTCGTCACCCTTCAACAGTTTTCACACCCCTTCCTCACCCTTCAACATTGTTCAACCCCCTTCCTCACACTTCAACAGTGTTCACCCCGTTCCTTACTCTTCAACAGTGTTCAACCAACTTCCTTAAAGTTCAACATTGTTCACCCCCCTTTCTCATCCTTCACCATTGTTCACTCCCATTGCTCATTCTTCAACAGTTTTCACCACACTATCTCACTTTTCAACAGGTTCACCTCCCTTCCACACTCTTCAACAGCACTCAAACCGCTTCCTCACTATTAAACAGTGTTCACCCTCCTTCTTTACGCTTCAAAAGTGTTCAACTCCCATTCTAACTCTTCAACACTGTTCAGCCCACTTCCGCACTCTTCAAAAGTGTTCAACCATCTTCCCAACACTTCAACAGTGTTCAGCCCCCTTTCTCACCATTCAACAATGTTCACGCCCCTTCCTCACTCTTCAACAGTGTTCAGCCCACTTCCTTACACTTCAACTGTGTTCGCTCCCCCTTCCTCACTCTTCAATGGTATTTACACCTCATCCTCACTCTTCAAAATTGTTCACCCCTTTTCTCACTCTTAAACAGTGTTCACCCAACTTCCTCATCCTTCAACAGTGTTCACCCCCATCCTGCCCCTTCAACAGTGTTCACCCCGCTTCCTCATTCTTCAAAAGTGATCACCCCCCTTCCTCAATCTTTGCAGTGTTCACGCCTTTTCCTCACCTTTCAACAATGTTCATACCCCCTTCCTTACTGTTCAACATTATTCACCCCCTTCCTCATCCTTCAACATTGTTCTCCCCCATTCCTCATTCTTCAATGTGTTCAGCCCCTTCCTCACCCTTCAACAGTGTTCACCGCCCTTCATCACTCTTCAAAATTATTCTCCGCCCTTCCTCACTCAACAGTGTTCACCCAACTTCATCACTTTTCAACAGTGTTCACCTATCTTCCTCACTCTTCAACAGTATTCACACTCCTTCCTCACCCTTCAACAGGGTTCACCCCCTTCCTCACTCTTCAACAGTGTTAACCCCACTTCCTCACCATTCTTCAGTGTTCACTCCCCATCCTCACCCTTCAGCAGTGTTCACACCCTTCCGCACCCTTCAGCAGTGTTCACCCTCCTTCCTTATGCTTCAAAAGTGTTCATCTCCCATCCTCACTCTTCAACACTCTTCACCCCCTTCCTCACTCTTCAAGTGTTCACCCACTTCCTCACTCTTCAACAGTGTTTACCCCCCTTCCTCACCCTTCAACAGTGTTCAACCATCTTCCTCACTCTTCAACATTGTTCACCCCACTTCCTTACTCTTCAACAGTGTTCGCTCCCACTTCCTCACTCTTCAAGGGTATTTACACCTCTTCCTCTCTCTTCAACATTGTTCACCCCCCTTTCTCACTCTTCCACAGGGTTCACCGGACTTCCTCATCCTTCAACAGTGTTCACCCCCTTCCTGCCCCTTCAACATTGTTCACCCCGCTTCCTCATTCTTCAACAGTCATCACCCCCCTTCCTCACTCTTTGCAGTGTTCACGCCTTTTCCTCACCCTTCAACAATGTTCATACCCCCTGCCTTACTCTTCAACAGTCTTCACCCCCTTCCTCATCCTTCAACATTGTTCTCCCCCATTCCTCATTCTTCAAAGGTGTTCAGCCCCTTCCACACCCTTCAACAGTGTTCACCCCCCTTCATCACTCTTCAAAATTATTCTCCGCCCTTCCTCACTCAACAGTGTTCACCCAACTTCATGACTTTTTAACAGTGTTCATCTCCCTTCCTCACCCTTCAACAGTGTTCACCCCACTTCCACAGTTTTCAACAGTATTCACCTCTCTTCCTCACTCTTCAACAGTATTTACACTCCTTCCTCACCCTTCATCAGTGTTCACCCCCTTCCGAACTCTTCAACAGTGTTCACCCCCCTTCCTCAACATTCTTCAGTGTTCACTCCCCTTCCTCACCCTTCAACAGTGTTCACACTCCTTCCTCACCATTCAACATTGTTCACCCCCTTCCTCACTCTACAACAGTGTTCACCCCTCTTCCTCAATTTTAAAAATGTACGCAACCCCCATCCATTATCTTTCAACAGTGTTCAGCCCCCCTTCCTCACTCTTCAACAGTATTCACACTCCTTCCTCACCATTCAACAGTGTTCACCCCCTTTCCTCACCCTTCAACAGTGTTCACCCCATTCCTCACTCTTCAACAGTGTTCACCCCCGTTCCTTACTGTTCAACAGTATTCACACTCCTTCCTCACCCTTCAACAGTGTTCACCCCCTTTCCTCACCCTTCAACAGTGTTCACCCCCCTTCCTCACCCTTCAGCAGTGTTCAACCCCCTTCCTCACACTTCAGCAGTGTTCACCCGTGTTCCTTACTCTTCAACAGTGTTCCCCCAACTTCCTTACTCTTCAACATTGTTCACCCCCCTTTCTCCTCCTTCAACATTGTTCACCCCCATTCCTCATTCTTCAACAGTTTTCACCACACTTCCTCACTTTTCAACAGGTTCACCTCCCTTCCTCAATGTTCAACAGCACTCAAACCGCTTCCTCACTATTCAACCGTGTTCACCCTCATTCCTTACGCTTCAAAAGTGCTCATCTCCCATCCTCACTCTTCAACACTGTTCACCCCACTTCCGCACTCTTCAACAGTGTTCAACCATCTTCCTCACACTTCAACAGTGTTCACCCCCCTTTCTCACCATTCAACAATGTTTACACCCCTTCCTCACTCTTCAACAGTGTTCAGCCCACTTCCTTACTCTTCAACAGTGTTCGCTCCCACTTCCTCACTCTTCAATGGTATTTACACCTCTTCCTCACTCTTTAACATTGTTCACCCCCCTTTCTCACTCTTCCACAGGGTTCAGCTGAATTCCTCATCCTTCAACAGTGTTCACCCCCTTCCTGCCCCTTCAACCGTGTTCACCCCGCTTCCTCATTCTTCAACAGTGATCACCCCCCTTCCTCACTCTTTGCAGTGTTCATGCCTTTTCCTCACCCTTCAACAATGTTCATACCCCCTGCCTTACTGTTCAACAGTCTTCACCAACTTCCCCATCCTTCAACATTTTTCTCACCCATTCCTCATTCTTCAACATTGTTCAGCCCCTCCCTCACCATTCAACAGTGTTCACCCCCCTTCATCACTCTTCAAAATTATTCTCCGCCCTTCCTCACTCAACAGTGTTCACCTCCCTTCGTAACCCTTCAACAGTGTTCACCCCACTTCCTCACTTTTCAACAGTGTTCACCTAACTTCTTCACTCTTCAGCAGTATTCACACTCCTTCCTCACCCTTCAACAGTGTTCACACCTTCCTCACTCTTCAACAGTGTTCACCCGCCTTCCTCAACATTCTTCAGTGTTCACTCCCCTTACTCACCCTTCAGCAGTGTTCAACCCCCTTCCTCACACTTCAACAGTGTTCAACCATCTTCCTCACTCTTCAACATTGTTCACCCCACTTCCTTACTCTTCAACAGTGTTCGCTCCCACTTCCTCACTCTTCAAGGGTATTTACACCTCTTCCTCACTCTTCAACATTGTTCACCCCCCTTTCTCACTCTTCCACAGTGTTCACCGGACTTCCTCATCCTTCAACAGTGTTCACCCCCTTCCTGCCCTTTCAAAAGTGTTCACCCCGCTTCCTGATTCTTCAACAGTCATCACCCCCCTTCCTCACTCTTTGCAGTGTTCACGCCTTTTCCTCACCCTTCAACAATGTTCATACCCCCTGCCTTACTCTTCAACATTCTTCACCCCCTTCCTCATCCTTCAACATTGTTCTCCCCCATTCCTCATTCTTCAACAGTGTTCAGCCCCTTCCTCACCCTTCAACAGTGTTCACCCCCCTTCATCACTCTTCAAAATTATTCTCCGCCCTTCCTCACTCAACAGTGTTCACCCAAATTCATGACTTTTCAACAGTGTTCACCTCCCTTCCTCACCCTTCAACAGTGTTCACCCAACTTCCTCACCCTTCAACAGTGTTCACCCCACTTCCTCACTCTTCAACAGTGTTCAACCCCCTTCCTCAACATTCTTCAGTGTTCACTCCCCTTCCTCACACTTCAACAGTGTTCACATCCCTTCCTCACCCTTCAGCAGTGTTCAACCCCCTTCCAAACACTTCAACAGTGTTCAACCCCCTTCCTCAATATTCAAATGTATGCAACCCCCATCCATTACTTTTCAAAAGTGTTCAGCCCCCATTCCTCACTATTCAATAATGTTCACCCCCTTCCTCACTCTTCAAGTGTTCAGCCTGTTCCTTACTCTTCAACAGTGTTCACCCCCCTTCCTCACACTTCAACATTGTTCACCCCTGTTCCTTACTCTGCAACAGTATTCACACTCCTTCCTCACCCTTCAACAGTGTTCACCCCCTTCCTCACTCTTCAACAGTGTTCACCACCTTCCTCACTCTTCAACAGTTTTCACCCCCTTCCTCAACATTCTTCATTGTTCACTCCCCTTCCTCACCCTTCAACAGTGTTCACATCCCTTCCTCACCCTTCAGCAGTGTTCAAACCCCTTCCTCACACTTCAAAAGTGTTCACCCCCTTCCTCGATCTTCAACATTGTTCACCCCCTTCTTCAACATTCTTCAGTGTTCACTCCCCTTCCTCACCCTTCAACAGTGTGCACACCCCTTCCTCAACATTCAGCAGTGTGCAACCCCCTTCCTCACACTTCAACAGCGTTCACCCCCCTTCCTCAATCTTCAAAAGTATGCAAACCCAACCATTACATTTCAACAGTGTTCAGCCCCCCTTCCACAACATGCAATAATGTTCACCCCCTTCCTCACTCTTCAAGTGTTCACCCCCTTCCTCACTCTTCAACAGTGTTTACCCCCGTTCCTTACTCTTCAACAGTATTCACACTCCTTCCTCACCCTTCAACAGTGTTCACCCCCTTCCTAACCCTTCAACCGTGTTCACACCCCTTCCTCACCCTTCAGCAGTGTTCAACCCCCTTCCTCACACTTCAACAGTGTTCAACCATCTTCCTCACTCTTCAACATTGTTCACCCCACTTCCTTACTCTTCAACAGTGTTTGCTCCCACTTCCTCACTCTTCAAGGGTATTTACACCTCTTCCTCACTCTTCAACATTGTTCACCCCCCTTTCTCACTTTTCCACAGTGTTCACCGGACTTCCTCATCCTTCAACAGTGTTCACCCCCTTCCTGCCCTTTCAACAGTGTTCACGCCGCTTCCTCATTCTTCAACAGTCATAACCCCCCTTCCTCACTCTTTGCAGTGTTCACGCCTTTACCTCACCCTTCAACAATGTTCATACCCCCTGCCTTACTCTTCAACATTCTTCACCCCCTTCCTCATCCTTCAACATAGTTCTCCCCCATTCCTCATTCTTCAACAGTGTTCAGGCCCTTCCTCACCCTTCAACAGTGTTCACCGCCCTTCATCACTCTTCAAAATTATTCTCCGAACTTCCTCACTCAACAGTGTTCACCCAACTTCATGACTTTTTAACAGTGTTCACCTCCCTTCCTCACCCTTCAACAGTGTTAACCCCACTTCCACAGTTTTCAACAGTATTCACCTCTTTTCCTCACTCTTCAACAGTATTCACACTCATTCCTCACCATTCAACATTGTTCACCCCCTTCCTCACTCTACAACAGTGTTCACCCCCCCTTCCTCAATTTTAAAAATGTATGCAACCCCCATCCATTATCTTTCAACAGTGTTCAGCCCCCCTTTCTCACCATTCAATAATGTTCACCTGCTTCCTCACTCTTCAGTTGTTCACCCTGTTCCTTACTCTTCAACAGTGTTCACCCCATTCCTCACTCTTCAACAGTGTTCAACCGCGTTCCTTACTCTTCAACAGTATTCACACTCCTTCCTCACCATTCAACAGTGTTCACCCCCTTTCCTCAGCCTTCAACAGTGTTCACCCCCCTTCCTCACCCTTCAGCAGTGTTCAACCCCCTTCCTCACACTTCAACAGTGTTCACCCGTGTTCCTTACTCTTCAACAGTGTTCACCCAACTTCCTTACTCTTCAACATTGTTCACCCCCCTTTCTCCTCCTTCAACATTGTTCACTCCCATTCCTCATTCTTCAACAGTTTTCACCACACCTCCTCACTTTTCAACAGGTTCACCTCCCTTCCTCAATGTTCAACAGCACTCAAACCGCTTCCTCACTATTCAACCGTGTTCACCCTCATTCCTTACGCTTCAAAAGTGTTCATCTCCCATCCTCACTCTTCAAAACTGTTCACCCCTCTTCCGCACTCTTCAACAGTGTTCAACCATCTTCCTCACACTTCAACAGTGTTCACCCACCTTTCTCACCATTCAACAATGTTCACGCCCCTTCCTCACTCTTCAACAGTGTTCAGCCCACTTCCTTACTCTTCAACAGTGTTCGCTCCCCCTTCCTCACTCATCAATGGTATTTACACCTCTTCCTCACTTTTCAACATTGTTCACCCCCCTTTCTCACTCTTCCACAGGGTTCAGCTGAATTCCTCATCCTTCAACAGTGTTCACCCCCTTCCTGCCCCTTCAACCGTGTTCACCCCGCTTCCTCATTCTTCAACAGTGATCACCCCCCTTCCTCACTCTTTGCAGTGTTCATGCCTTTTCCTCACCCTTCAACAATGTTCATACCCCCTGCCTTACTCTTCAACAGTCTTCACCCACTTCCCCATCCTTCAACACTTTTCTCACCCATTCCTCATTCTTCAACATTGTTCAGCCCCTCCCTCACCATTCAACAGTGTTCACCCCCCTTCATCACTCTTCAAAATTATTCTCCGCCCTTCCTCAATCAACAGTGTTCACCTCCCTTCGTAACCCTTCAACAGTGTTCACCCCACTTCCTCAATTTTCAACAGTGTTCACCTAACTTCTTCACTCTTCAGCAGTATTCACACTCCTTCCTCACACTTCAACAGTGTTCACCCCCCTCCTCAATCTTCGACAGCGTTCAACCCCCTTCCTCAACATTCTTCAGTGTTCACTCCCCTTCCACACCCTTCAATAGTGTGCAGACCCCTTCCTCACACTTCAGCAGTGTTCAACCCCCTTCCTCACACTTCAACAGTGTTCACCCCCCTTCCTCAATCTTCAAAGGTATGCAACCCCCATTCGTTACCTTTCAACAGTGTTCAGCTCCCCTTCCTCACCATTCAATAATGTTCACCCCCTTCATCACTCTTCAAGTGTTCACCCTGTTCCTTACTCTTCAACAGTGTTCTCCCCCCTTCCTCACTCTTCAACAGTGTTTACCCCCATTCCTTACTCTTCAACAGTATTCACACTTCTTCCTCATCCTTCAACAGTGTTCACCCCCTTCCTCACCCTTCAACCGTGTTCACACCCCTTCCTCACCCTTCAACAGTGTTCAACCCCCTTCCTCACACTTCAACAGTGTTCACCCACGTTCCTTACTCTTCAACAGTGTTCACCCAACTTCCTTACTCTTCAAGATTGTTCACACCCCTTTCTCATCCTTCAACATTTTTCAACCCCATTCCTCATTCTTCAACGGTTTTCACCACACTTCCTCACTTTTCAACAGGTTCACCTCCCTTCCTCAATCTTCAACAGCACTCAAACCGCTTCCTCACTATTAAACATTGTTCAGCCTCATTCCTTATGCTTCAAAAGTGTTCATCTCCCATCCTCACTCTTCAACAGCGTTCACCCCACTTCCACACTCTTCAACAGTGTTCAATCATCTTCCTCACACTTCAACAGTGTTCACCGCCCTTTCACACCATTCAACAATGTTCACGCCCCTTCCTCACTCTTCAGCAGTGTTCACACCTCTTCCTTACACTTCAACAGTGTTCGCTCCCCCTTCCTCACTCTTCAATGGTATTTACACCTCTTCCTCACTCTTCAACAGTGTTCACCCCACTTCCTTACACTTCAACAGTGTTCGCTCCCCCTTCCTCACTCTTCAAGGGTATTTACACCTCTTCCTCACTCTTCAACATTGTTCACCCCCCTTTCTCACTCTTCCACAGTGTTCACCCGACTTCCTCATCCTTCAACAGTATTCACCCCCTTCCTGCTCCTTCAACAGTGTTCACCCCGCTTCCTCATTCTTCAACAGTCATCACCCCCCTTCCTCACTCTTTGCAGTGTTCACGCCTTTTCCTCACTCTTCAACAATGTTCATACCCCCTGCCTTACTCTTCAACAGTCTTCACCCCCTTCCTCATCCTTCAACATTGTTCTCCCACATTCCTCATTCTTCAACAGTGTACAGACCCTTCCTCGCCCTTCAACAGTGTTCACCCCCCTTCATCACTCTTCAAAATTAAGCTCCGCTCTTCATCACTCAACAGAGTTCACCCAACTTCATGACTTTTCAACAGTGTTCCTCAGCCTTCAACAATGTTCACCCCACTTCATCACGTTTCAACAGTGTTCACCTCTCTTCCTTACTCTTCAAGAGTATTCACACTCCTTCCTCACCCTTTAACAGTGTTCACAACCATTCCTCACCCTTCAGCAGTGTTCAACCCCCTTCCTCACACTTCAACAGTGTTCACCCCACTTCATCACGTTTCAACAGTGTTCACCACTCTTCCTCACTCTTCAAGAATATTCACACTCCTTCCTCACCCTTCAACAGTGTTCACACCCATTCCTCACCCTTCAGCAGTGTTTAACCCCCTTCGTCACCCTTCAACAGTGTTCACCCCCTTCCTCAATCTTCAAAAGTATGCAACCCCCATCCATTACCTTTCAACAGTGTTCAGACCCCCTTCCTCACCATTCAATAATGTTCACCACCTTCCTCACTCTTCAAGTCTTCACTCTGTTCCTTACTCGTCAACAGTGTTCACCCCCCTTCCTCACTCTTCAACAGTATTCACAATACTTCCTCACCCTCCAAAAGTGTTCACCTCCCTTCCTCACCCTGCAACAGTGTTCACCTCTCTTCCTCACTCTTCAACAGTATTCACTCTCCTTCCTCACCATTCAACATTGTTCACCCCCTTCCTCACTCTACAACAGTGTTCATCCCACTTCCTCAATTTTAAAAATGTATGCAACCCCCATCAATTACCTTTCAACAGTGTTCAGCCCCCCTTCCTCACCATTCAATAATGTTCACCAACTTCCTCACTCTTCAAGTGTTCACCCTGTTCCTTACTCTTCAACAGTGTTCACCCCATTCCTCACTCTTCAACAGTGTTCACCCCCGTTCCTTACTCTTCAACAGTATTCACACTCCTTCCTCACCCTTCAACAGTGTTCACCCCCTTTCCTCACCCTTCAACGGTGTTAACGCCCCTTCCTCACCCTTCAGCAGTGTTCAACCCCCTTCCTCACACTTCAACAGTGTTCACCCGTGTTCCTTACTCTTCAACAGTGTTCACCCAACTTCCTTACTCTTCAACATTGTTCACCCCCCTTTCTCCTCCTTCAACATTGTTCACCCCCATTCCTCATTCTTCAACAGTTTTCACCACACTTCCTCACTTTTCAACAGGTTCACCTCCCTTCCTCAATGTTCAACAGCATTCAAACCGCTTCCTCACTCTTCAACCGTGTTCACCCTCATTCCTTACGCTTCAAAAGTGTTCATCTCCCATCCTCACTCTTCAACACTGTTCACCCCACTTCCGCACTCTTCAACAGTGTTCAACCATCTTCCTCACACTTCAACAGTGTTCACCCCCCTTTCTCACCATTCAACAATGTTCACGCCCCTTCCTCACTCTTCAACAGTGTTCAGCCCACTTCCTTACTCTTCAACAGTGTTCGCTCCCCCTTCCTCACTCTTCAATGGTATTTACACCTCTTCCTCACTCTTCAACATTGTTCAACCCCCTTTCTCACTCTTCCACAGGGTTCAGCTGAATTCCTCATCCTTCAACAGTGTTCACACCCATTCCTCACCCTTCAGCAGTGTTTAACCCCCTTCGTCACCCTTCAACAGTGTTCACCCCCTTCCTCAATCTTCAAAAGTATGCAACCCCCATCCATTACCTTTCAACAGTGTTCAGACCCCCTTCCTCACCATTCAATAATGTTCACCACCTTCCTCACTCTTCAAGTCTTCACTCTGTTCCTTACTCGTCAACAGTGTTCACCCCCCTTCCTCACTCTTCAACAGTATTCACAATACTTCCTCACCCTCCAAAAGTGTTCACCTCCCTTCCTCACCCTGCAACAGTGTTCACCTCTCTTCCTCACTCTTCAACAGTATTCACTCTCCTTCCTCACCATTCAACATTGTTCACCCCCTTCCTCACTCTACAACAGTGTTCATCCCACTTCCTCAATTTTAAAAATGTATGCAACCCCCATCCATTACCTTTCAACAGTGTTCAGCCCCCCTTCCTCACCATTCAATAATGTTCACCAACTTCCTCACTCTTCAAGTGTTCACCCTGTTCCTCACTCTTCAACAGTGTTCACCCCCGTTCCTTACTCTTCAACAGTATTCACACTCCTTCCTCACCCTTCAACAGTCTTCACCCACTTCCCCATCCTTCAACATTTTTCTCACCCATTCCTCATTCTTCAACATTGTTCAGCCCCTCCCTTACCATTCAACAGTGTTCACCCCCCTTCATCACTCTTCAAAATTATTGTCCGCCCTTCCTCACTCAACAGTGTTCACCCAACTTCCTCACTCTTCAACAGTATTCACACTACTTTTTCACCCTTCAACAGTGTTCACAGCCCTTCCTCACCCTTCAGCAGTGTTCAACCCCCTTCCCCACACTTCAACAGTGTTCACTCCCTTTCCTTACTCTTCAACAGTGTTCACCCCCGTTCCTCAATCTTCAAAAGTATGCAACCCCCATCCATTACCTTTCAACAGTGTTCAGCCCCCCTTCCTCACCATTCAATATTGTTCACCCCTGTTCCTTACTCTTCAACAGTGTTCACCCCCCTTCCTCACTCTTCGACAGTGTTCACCCCCGTTCCTTACTCTTCAACAGTATTCACACTCATTCCTCACCCTCCAAAAGTGTTCACCTCCCTTCCTCACCCTTCAACAGTGTTAACCCCACTTCAACAGTTTTCAACAGTATTCACTTCTCTTCCTCACCCTTCAACAGTGTTCACACTCCTTCCTCACCCTTCAGCAGTGTTCAACCCCCTTCCTCGCACTTCAACAGTGTTCACCCGTGTTCCTTACTCTTCAACAGTGTTCCCCCAACTTCCTTACTCTTCAACATTGTTCACCCCCCTTTCTCCTCCTTCAACATTGTTCACCCCCATTCCTCATTCTTCAACAGTTTTCACCACACTTCCTCACTTTTCAACAGGTTCACCTCCCGTCCTCAATGTTCAACAGCATTCAAACCGCTTCCTCACTCTTCAACCGTGTTCACCCTCATTCCTTACGCTTCAAAAGTGTTCATCTCCCATCCTCACTCTTCAACACTGTTCACCCCACTTCCGCACTCTTCAACAGTGTTCAACCATCTTCCTCACACTTCAACAGTGCTCACCCCCCTTTCTCTCCATTCAACAATGTTCACGCCCCTTCCTCACTCTTCAACAGTGTTCAGCCCACTTCCTTACTCTTCAACAGTGTTCGCTCCCACTTCCTCACTCTTCAATGGTATTTACACCTCTTCCTCACTCTTCAACATTGTTCACCCCCCTTTCTCACTCTTCCACAGGGTTCAGCCGAATTCCTCATCCTTCAACAGTGTTCAGCCCCTTCCTGCCCCTTCAACCGTGTTCACCCCGCTTCCTCATTCTTCAACAGTGATCACCCCCCTTCCTCACTCTTAGCAGTGTTCATGCCTTTTCCTCACCCTTCAACAATGTTCATACCCCCTGCCTTACTCTTCAACTGTCTTCACCCACTTCCCCATCCTTCAACATTTTTCTCACCCATTCCTCATTCTTCAACATTGTTCAGCCCCTCCCTCACCATTCAACAGTGTTCACCCCCCTTCATCACTCTTCAAAATTATTCTCCGCCCTTCCTCACTCAACAGTGTTCACCTCCCTTCGTAACCCTTCAACAGTGTTCACCCCACTTCCTCACTTTTCAACAGTGTTCACCTAACTTCTTCACTCTTCAGCAGTATTCACACTCCTTCCTCACCCTTCAACAGTGTTCACCCCCTTCCTCAATCTTCAACAGTGTTCAACCCCCTTCCTCAACATTCTTCATTGTTCACTCCCCTTCCACACCCTTCAACAGTGTGCACACCCCTTCCTCACACTTTAGCAGTGTTGAACCCCCTTCCTCACACTTCAACAGTGTTCACCCCCCTTCCTCAATCTTCAAAAGTATGCAACCCCCATCCATTACCTTTCAACAGTGTTCAGCTCCCCTTCCTCACCATTCAATAATGTTCACCCCCTTCCTCACTCTTCAAGTGTTCACCCTGTTCCTTACTCTTCAACAGTGTTCTCCCCCCTTCCTCTTCTTCAACAGTGTTCACCCCCGTTCCTTACTCTTCAACAGTATTCACACTTCTTCCTCACCCTTCAACAGTGTCCACCCCCTTCCTCACCCTTCAACCGTGTTCACACCCCTTCCTCCCCCGTCAGCAGCGTTAAACCCCCTTCCTCACACTTCAACAGTGTTCACCCGTGTTCCTTACTCTTCAACAGTGTTCACCCAACTTCCTTACTCTTCAACATTGTTCAACCCCCTTTCTCCTCCTTCAAAATTGTTCACTCCCATTCCTCATTCCTCAACAGTTTTCACCACACTTCCTCACTTTTCAACAGGTTCACCTCCATTCTTCACTCTTCAACAGCACTCAGACCGCTTCCTCACTATTAAACAGTGTTCACCCTCCTTCCTTACGCTTCAAAAGTTTTCATCTCCCATCCTCATTCTTCAAAACAGTTCACCCCACTTCCGCACTCTTAAACAGTGTTCAAACCCCTTCCTCGCTCTACAGCAGTGTTCACCCCCCTTCCTCACCATTCAACAATGATCACGCCCCTTCCTCACTCTTCAACAGTGTTCACCCAACATCCTTACTCTTCATCATTGTTCACCCCCCTTTCTCACTCTTCAACAGTGTTCACCCCGCTTCCTTATTCTTTAACAGTGATCACCCCCTTCCTCAGTCTTTGCAGTGTTCACGCCTTTTCCTCACCCTTCAACAATGTTCATACCCCCTGCGTTACTCTTCAACAGTCTTCACCCCTTCCTCACCCTTCAACATTGTTCTCCCCCATTCCTCATTCTTCAACAGTGTTCAGCCCCTTCCTCACCCTTCTACAGTGTTCACCCCCCTTCATCACTCTTCAAAATTATTCTCCACCCTTCCTCACTCAACAGTGTTCAACCAGCTTCATCACTTTTCAACAGTGTTCACCTCCCTTCCGCACCATTCAACAGTGTTCACCCCACTTCCTCACTTTTGAACAGTGTTCACCTCTCTTCTTCACTCTTCAACAGTATTCACACTCCTTCCTCACCCTTCAACAGTCTTCACCCCCTTCCTCACTCTTCAACAGTGTTCACCCAACTTCCTCAACATTCTTCAGTGCTCACTCCCCTTCCTCACCATTCAACAGTGTTCACAACCCTTCCTCACCCTTCAGCAGTGTTCCACCCCCTTCCTCACACTTCAACAGTGTTCAACCCCGTTCCTCAATCTTCAAAAGTATGCAACCACCATCCATTACCTTTCAACAGTGTTCAGCCCCCCTTCCTCACTATTCATTAATGTTGACCCCCTTCCTCACTATTCAAGTGTTCACCCTGTTCCTTACTCTTCAACAGTGTTCACCCCCTTCCTCAGTCTTCAACAGTGTTCACCCCTGTTCCTTACTCTTCAACAGTATTCACACTCCTTCCTCACCCTTCAACAGTGTTCACCCCCTTCCTCACCATTCAACAGTGTTCACCAACTTCCTCACTCTTCAACAGTGTTCACACCCCTTCCTCACCCTTCAGCAGTGTTCAACCCCCTTCTTCACAGTTCAACAGTGTTCACCCACGTTCCTTACTCTTCAACAGTGTTCACCCAACTTCCTTACTCTTCAACATTGTTCAACCCCCTTTCTCATCCTTCAACATTGTTCAACCCCATTCCTCATTCTTCAACAGTTTTCACCACACTTCCTCACTTTTCAACAGGTTCACCTCCCTTCCTCACTCTTCAAGAGCATTCAAACCGCTTCCTCACTATTAAACAGTGTTCACACTCCTTCCTTATGCTTCAAAAGTGTTCCTCTCCCATCCTCACTCTTCAACACTGTTCACCCCACTTCCGCACTCTTCAACAGTGTTCAAACATCTTCCTCACACTCAACAGTGATCACCCCACTTCCTCACCATTCAACAATGTTCACGCCCCTTCCTCACTCTTCAACAGTGTTCACCCCACTTCCTTAATCTTAAACAGTTTTCGCCCCCCCTTCCTCACTCTTCAATGGTATTTACACCTCATCCTCACTCTTCAACATTGTTCATCCGCTTTCTCACTCTTCAACAGTGTTCACCCCCTTCCTGAACCTTCAACAGTGTTCACTCTGCTTCCTCATTCTTCAAAAGTGATCACCCCCCTTCCTCACTCTTTTCAGTGTTCACGCCTTTTCCTCACCCTTCAACAATATTCATACCCTCTTCCTTACTCTTCAGCAGTCTTCACCCCCTTCCTCATCCTTCAACCTTGTTCTACCCATTCCTCATTCTTCAACAGTTTTCAGCCCCTTCCTCACCCTTCAACAGTGTTCACCCCCCTTCATCACTCTTCAAAATTATTCTCCGGCCTTCCTCACTCAACAGTGTTCACCCAACTTCATGACTATTTAACAGTGTTCACCTCCCTTCCTCACCCTTCAACAGTGTTCACCCCACTTCCACAGTTTTCAACAGTATTCACCTCTCTTCCTCACTCTTCAACAGTATTCACACTCATTCCTCACCATTCAACATTGTTCACCCCCCTTCCTCAATTTTAAAAATGTATGCAACCCCCATCCATTACCTTTCAACAGTGTTCAGCCCCCCTTCCTCACCATTCAATAATGTTCACCTCCTTCCTCACTCTCAAGTGTTCACCCTGTTCCTCACTCTTCAAGAGTGTTCACCCCATTCCTCACTCTTCAACAGTGTTCACCCCCGTTCCTTACTCTTCAACAGTATTCACACTCCTTCCTCTCCCTTCAACAGTGTTCACCCCTTTTCCTCACCCTTCAACAGTGTTCACACCCCTTCCTCACCCTTCAGCAGTGTTCAACCCCCTTCCTCACACTTCAACAGTGTTCACCCGTGTTCCTTACTCTTCAACAGTGTTCACCCAACTTCCTTACTCTTCAACATTGTTCACCCCCCCGTTCTCCTCCTTCAACATTGTTCACCCCCATTCCTCATTCTTCAACAGTTTTCACCACACTTCCACACTTTTCAACAGGTTCATCTCCCTTCCTCAATGTTCAACAGCACTCAAACTGCTTCCTCACTATTTAACCATGTTCACCCTCATTCCTTACGCTTCAAAAGTGTTCATCTCCCATCCTCACTCTTCAACACTGTTCACCCCACTTCCGCACTCTTCAACAGTGTTCAACCATCTTCCTCACACTTCAACAGTGTTCACCCCCATTTCTCACCATTCAACAATGTTCACGCCCCTTCTTTACTCTTCAACAGTGTTCGCTCCCACTTCCTCACTCTTCAATGGTATTTACACCTCTTCCTCACTCTTCAACATTGTTCACCCCCCTTTCTCACTCTTCCACAGGGTGCAGCCGAATTGCTCATCCTTCAACAGTGTTCACCCCCTTCCTGCCCCTTCAACCATGTTCACCCCGCTTCCTCATTCTTCAACAGTGATCACCCCCCTTCCTCACTCTTTGCAGTGTTCATGCCTTTTCCTCACCCTTCAACAATGTTCATACCCCCTGCCTTACTCTTCAACAGTCTTCACCCACTTCCCCATCCTTCAACATTTTTCTCACCCATTCCTCATTCTTCAACATTGTTCAGCCATTCCCTCACCATTCAACAGTGTTCACCACCCTTCATGACTCTTCAAAATTATTCTCCGCCCTTCCTCACTCAACAGTGTTCACCTCCCTTCCTAACCCTTCAACAGTGTTCACCCCACTTCCTCACTTTTCAACAGTGTTCACCTAACTTCTTCACTCTTCAGCAGTATTCACACTCCTTCCTCACCCTTCAAAAGTGTTCACCCCCTTCCTCAATCTTCAACAGTGTTCAACCCCCTTCCTCAACATTCTTCAGTGTTCACTCCCCTTCCACACCCTTCAACAGTGTGCACACCCCTTCCTCACACTTCAGCAGTTTTCAACCCCCTTCCTCACAGTTCAACAGTGTTCACACCCCTTCCTCAATCTTCAAAAGTATGCAACCCACATCCATTACCTTTCAACAGTGTTCAGCTGCCCTTCCTCACCATTCATTAATGTTCACCCCCTTCCTCACTCTTCAAGTGTTCACCCTGTTCCTTACACTTCAACAGTGTTCTCCCCCCTTCCTCAGTCTTCAACAGTGTTCACCCCCGTTCCTTACTCTTCAACAGTATTCACACTTCTTCCTCACCCTTCAACAGTGTTCACCCCCATCCTCACCCTTCAACCGTGTTCACACCCCTTCCTCACCCTTCAGCAGTGTTCACCCCCTTCCTCACCCTTCAACAGTGTTCACCCGTGTTCCTTACTCTTCAACAGTGTTCACCCAACTTCCTTACTCTTCAATATTGTTCACCCCCCTTTCTCATCCTTCAACATATTTCAACCCCATTCCTCATTCTTCAACAGTTTTCACCACACTTCCTCACTTTTCAACAGGTTCACCTCCCTTCCTCAATCTTCAACAGCACTCAAACCGCTTCTTCACTATTAAACAGTGTTCACCCTCATTCCTTACGCTTCAAAAGTGTTCATCTCCCATCCTCACTCTTCAACACTGTTCACCCGACTTCCACACTCTTCAACAGTGTTCAACCATCTTCCTCACACTTCAACAGTGTTCACCCCCCTTTCACACCATTCAACAATGTTCACGCCCCTTCCTCACTCTACAAGGGTATTTACACCTCTTCCTCACTCTTCAACAGTGTTCACCCCACTTCCTTACACTTCAACAGTGTTCGTTTCCCCTTCCTCAATCTTCAAGGGTATTTACACCTCTTCCTCAATCTTCAACATTGTTCACCCCCCTTTCTCACTCTTCCACAGTGTTCACCCGACTTCCTCATCCTTCAACAGTGTTCACCCCCTTCCTGCCCCTTCAACCATGTTCACCCCGCTTCCTCATTCTTCAACAGTGATCACCCCCCTTCCTCACTCTTTGCAGTGTTCATGCCTTTTCCTCACCCTTCAACAATGTTCATACCCCCTGCCTTACTCTTCAACAGTCTTCACCCACTTCCCCATCCTTCAACATTTTTCTCACCCATTCCTCATTCTTCAACATTGTTCAGCCACTCCCTCACCATTCAACAGTGTTCACCACCCTTCATCACTCTTCAAAATTATTCTCCGCCCTTCCTCACTCAACAGTGTTCACCTCCCTTCCTAACCCTTCAACAGTGTTCACCCCACTTCCTCACTTTTCAACAGTGTTCACCTAACTTCTTCACTCTTCAGCAGTATTCACACTCCTTCCTCACCCTTCAACAGTGTTCACCCCCTTCCTCAATCTTCAACAGTGTTCAACCCCCTCCCTCAACATTCTTCAGTGTTCACTCCCCTTCCACACCCTTCAACAGTGTGCACACCCCTTCCTCACACTTCAGCAGTGTTCAACCCCCTTCCTCACAGTTCAACAGTGTTCACACCCCTTCCTCAATCTTCAAAAGTATGCAACCCACATCCATTACCTTTCAACAGTGTTCAGTTGCCCTTCCTCACCATTCATTAATGTTCACCCCCTTCCTCACTCTTCAAGTGTTCACCCTGTTCCTTACACTTCAACAGTGTTCTCCCCCCTTCCTCACTCTTCAACGGTGTTTACCCCCGTTCCTTACTCTTCAACAGTATTCACACTTCTTCCTCACCCTTCAACAGTGTTCACCCCCATCCTCACCCTTCAACCGTGTTCACACCCCTTCCTCACCCTTCAGCAGTGTTCACCCCCTTCCTCACCCTTCAGCAGTGTTCACCCGTGTTCCTTACTCTTCAACAGTGTTCACCCAACTTCCTTACTCTTCAATATTGTTCACCCCCCTTTCTCATCCTTCAACATTTTTCAACCCCATTCCTCATTCTTCAACAGTTTTCACCACACTTCCTCACTTTTCAACAGGTTCACCTCCCTTCCTCAATCTTCAACAGCACTCAAACTGCTTCTTCACTATTAAACAGTGTTCACCCTCATTCCTTACGCTTCAAAAGTGTTCATCTCCCATCCTCACTCTTCAACACTGTTCACCCGACTTCCACACTCTTCAACAGTGTTCAACCATCTTCCTCACACTTCAACAGTGTTCACCCCCCTTTCACACCATTCAACAATGTTCACGCCCCTTCCTCACTCTTCAAGGGTATTTACACCTCTTCCTCACTCTTCAACAGTGTTCACCCCACTTCCTTACACTTCAACAGTGTTCGTTTCCCCTTCCTCAATCTTCAAGGGTATTTACACCTCTTCCTCAATCTTCAACATTGTTCACCCCCCTTTCTCACTCTTCCACAGTGTTCACCCGACTTCCTCATCCTTCAACAGTGTTCACCCCCTTCCTGCCCCTTCAACAGTGTTCACCCCGCTTCCTCATTCTTCAACAGTCATCACCCCCCTTCCTCACTCTTTGCAGTGTTCACGCCTTTTCCTCACTCTTCAACAATGTTCATACCCCCTGCCTTACTCTTCAACAGTCTTCACCCCCATCCTCATCCTTCAACATTGTTCTTCCCCATTCCTCATTCTTCAACAGTGTTCAGACCCTTCCTCACCCTTCAACAGTGTTCACCCCCCTTCATCACTCTTCAAAATTAAGCTCCGCTCTTCCTCACTCAACAGAGTTCACCCAACTTCATGACTTTTCAACAGTGTTCACCTCCCTTCATCACTCTTCAACAGTGTTCACCCCACTTCCTTACTTTTCAACAGTGTTCACCACTCTTCCTCACTCTTCAACAGAATTCACACTCCTTCCTCACCCTTCAACAGTGTTCACACCCCTTCCTCACCCTTCAGCAGTGTTCAACACCCTTCCTCACACTTCAACAGTGTTCACCCCCCTTCCTCAATCTTCAAAGTACGCAACTCCCATCCATTACCTTTCAACAGTGTTCAGCCCCCCTTCCTCACCATTGAATAATATTCACCACCTTCCTCACTCTTCAAGTGTTCACCCTGTTCCTTACTCTTCAACAGTGTTCACCCCCCTTCCTCACTCTTCAACAGTGTTCACCCCCGTTCCTTACTCTTCAACAGTATTCACACTCCTTCCTCACCCTCCAAAAGTGTTCACCCCCTTCCTCACTCTTCAACAGTGTTCACCCCCTTCCTCAACATTCTTCAGTGTTCACTCCCCTTCCTCACACTTCAACAAACACCCCTTCCTCACAATTCAGCAGTGTTCAACCCCCTTCCTCCCACTTCAAGAGTGTTCACCCCCCTTCCTCAATCTTCAAAAGTATGCAAACCCCATCCATTACCTTTCAACAGTGTTCAGCCCCCCTTCCTCACCCTTCAACAGTGTTCACCCCCTTCCTCACACTTCAACAGTGTTCACCCCCGTTCTTTACTCTTCAGCAGTGTTCACCCAACTTCCTTACTCTTCAACATTGTTCACCCCCCTTTCTCATCCTTCAACAGTTTTCAACGCCATTCCTATTTCTTCACAGTTTTCACCACACCTCCTCACTTTTCAACAGGTTCACCTCCCTTCCTCAATCTTCAACAGCACTCAAACGGCTTCCTCACTATTAAACAGTGTTCAACCTCATTCCTTACGCTTCAAAAGTGTTCATCTCCCATCCTCACTCTTCAACACTGTTCACCCCACTTCCACACTCTTGAACAGTGTTCAGCCATCTTACTCACACTTCAACAGTGTTCACCCTACTTTCACACCATTCAACATTGTTCACGACCCTTCCTCACTCTTCAACAGTGTTCACACCACTTCCTTACTCTTCAAGAGTGTTCGCTCCCCCTTCCTCACTCTTCAAGGGTATTTACACCTCTTCCTCACTCTTCAACATTGTTCACCCCCCTTTCTCACTCTTCCACAGAGTTCACCCGACTTCCTCATCTTTCAACAGTGTTCACCCCCTTCCTGCCCCTTCAACAGTGTTCACCCCGCTTCCTCATTCTTCAACAGTCATCACCCCCCTTCCTCACTCTTTGCAGTGTTCACGCCTTTTCCTCACCCTTCAACAATGTTCATACCCCCTGCCTTACTCTTCAACAGTCTTCACCCCCTTCCTCATCCTTCAACATTTTTCTCCCCCATTCCTCATTCTTCAACAGTGTTCAGCCTCTTCCTCACCCTTCAACAGTGTTCACCCCCCTTCATCACTCTTCAAATTATGCTCAGCTCTTCCTCACTCAACATTGTTCACCCAACTTCATGACTTTTCAACAGTGTTCACCTCCCTTCCTCACCATTCAACAGTGTTCACCCCACTTCCTCAATTTTCAACAGTGTTCACCTATCTTCCTCAATCTTCAACAGTATTCACACTCCTTCCTCACCCTTCAACAGTGTTCATCCCCTTCCTCACCCTTCCACATTGTTCACCCCCTTCCTCAACATTTTTCAGTGTTCACTCCCCTTCCTCACCCTTCAACAGTGTTCAACCCCCTTCCTCGCACTTCAACAGTGTTCACACCCCTTCCTCACCCTTCAGCATTGTTCAACCCCCTTCCTCGCACTTCAACAGTGTTCACCCCCGTTCCTTACTCTTCAACATTGTTCAACCAACTTCCTTACTCTTCAACATTGTTCACACCCCTTTCTCATCCTTCAACATTGTTCAACCCGATTCCTCATTCTTCAACAGTTTTCACCACATTTCCTCACTTTTCAACAGGTTAACCTCCCTTCCTCAATCTTCAACAGCACTCAAACCGCTTCCAAACTATTAAACATTGTTCACCCTTCATCCTTCTGCTTCAAAAGAGTTCAACTCCCATCCTCACTCTTCAACACTATTCACCCCACTTCTGCACTCTTCAACAATGTTCAACCATCTTCCTCACACTCAACAGTGATCACCCCCCTTCCTCACCAGTCAACAATGTTCACGCCCCTTCCTCACTCTTCAACAGTGTTCACCCCACTTCCTTACTCTTCAAGCGTGTTCGCTCCCATTTCCTCACTATTCAACGGTATTTGCACCTCTTCCTCACTCTTCAACGTTGTTCACCCCCTCCGTTCTCACTCTGCAACAGTGTTCACCCGACTTCCTCATCCTTCAACAGTGTTCAGCCCCTTCCGGCCCCTTCAACAGTGTTCATCCCGCTTCCTCATTCTTCAACACTGATCAACATCCTTCCTCAATCTTTGCAGAGTTCACGCCTTTTCCTCACCCTTCAACAATGTTCATACCCCCTTCCTTAATATTCAACAGTCTTCACCCCGTTCCTCATCCTTCAACATTGTTCACCCCCATTCCTCATTCTTCAACAGTGTTCAGCCCCTTCCTCACCCTTCAACAGTGTTCACCCCACCTCATCACTCGTCAAAATTATTCTCCGCCCTTCCTCACTCAACAGTGTTCACCCAACTTCATGACTTTTCAACAGTGTTCACCTCCCTTCCTCACCCTTCAACAGTGTTCACCCCACTTCCTCACTTTTCAACAGTGTTCACCTCTCTTCCTCACTCTTCAACAGTATTTACACTCCTTCCTCACCCTTCAACTGTGTTCACCCCCTTCCTCTCTCTTCAACAGTGTTCACCGCCCTTCCTCAACATTCTTCAGTGTTCACTCCCCTTCCTCACCCTTCAACAGTGTTCACACCCCTTCCTCACCCTTCAGCAGTTTCCAACCCCCTTCCTCACACTTCAACAGTGTTCAAACCCCTTCCTCAATCTTCAAAAGTATGCAACCCCCGTCCATTACCTTTCAACAGTGTACAGCCCCCATTCCTCACCATGCAATAATGTTCACCCACTTCCTCACTCTTCAAGTGTTCACCCTGTTCCTTACTCATAAACAGTGTTCACCCCCTTCCTCACTCTTCAACAGAGTTTGCCCCCGTTCCTTACTCTTCAACAGTATTCACACTCCTTCCTCACCCTTCAACTGTGTTCACCCCCTTCCTCACCCTTCAACCGTGTTCACACCCCTTCCTCACCCTTCAGCATTGTTCAACCCCCTTCCTCAAACTTCAACATTGTTCACCCGTGTTCCTTACTCTTCAACAGTGTTCACCCAACTTCCTTACACTTCAACATTGTTCACCCCCCTTTCTCATCCTTGAACATTTTTCAACCCCATTCCTCATTCTTCAGCAGTTTTCACCACACTTCCTCACTTTTAAACAGGTTCACCTCCCTTCCTCAATCTTCAACAGCACTCAAACCGCTTCCTCACTATTAAACAGTGTTCACCCTCCTTTCTTACGCTTCAAAAGTGTTCATCTCCCATCCTCACTCTTCAACACTGTTCACCCCACTTCCACACTCTTCAACAGTGTTCAACCATCTTCCTCACACTCAACAGTGATCACCCCCCTTCCTCACCAGTCAACAATGTTCACGCCCCTTCCTCACTCTTCAACAGTGTTCACCCCACTTCCTTACTCTTCAAGAGTGTTCGCTCCCATTTCCTCACTCTTCAACGGTATTTACACCTCTTCCTCACTCTTCAACGTTGTTCACCCCCTTTCCCACTCTTCAACAGTGTTCACCCGACTTCCTCATCCTTCAACAGTGTTCACCCCCTTCCTGCCCCTTCAACAGTGTTCACCCCGCTTCCTCATTCTTCAACAGTGATCAACATCTTTCCTCATTCTTTGCAGTGTTCACGCCTTTTCCTCACCCTTCAACAATGTTCATACCCCCTTCCTTACTCTTCAACAGTCTTCACCCCCTTCCTCATCCTTCAACATTGTTCAGCCCCATTCCTGATTCTTCAACAGTGTTCAGCCCCTTCCTCACCCTTCAACTGTGTTCACCCCCCTTCATCACTCTTCAAAATTATTCTCTGCCCTGCCCCACTCAACAGTGTTCACCCCACTTCATCACTTTTCAACAGTGTTCACCTCCCTTCCTCACCCTTCAACAGTGTACACTCCACTTCCTCACTTTTCAACAGTGTTCACCTCTCTTCCTCACTCTTCAACAGTATTCACACTACTTCCTCACACTTCAACAATGTTCACACCCCTTCCTCAATCTTCAAAAGTATGCAACCCCCATCCATTACCTTTCAACAGTGTTCAGCCCCCCTTCCTCACCATGCAATAATGTTCACCCCCTTCCTCACTCTTCAAGTCTTCACCCTGTTCCTTACTCTTCAACAGTGTTCACCCCCTTCCTCACTCTTCAACAGTGTTTACCCCCGTTCCTTACTCTTCAACAGTATTCACACTCCTTCCTCACCCTTCAACAGTGTTCACTCCCTTCCTCAACATTCAACCGTGCTCACACCCCTTCCTCGCCCTTCAGCAGTGTTCAACCCCCTTCCTCACACTTCAAAAGTGTTCAGCCCCCTTTCTCACCATTCAACAATGTCACGTTTCTTCCTCACTCTTCAACAGTGTTCACCGCACTTCCTTACTCTTCAACTGTGTTCGCTCTCCCTTTCTCACTCTTCAATTTTATTTACACCTCATCCTCACTCTTCAAAATTGTTCACCCCTTTCTCACTCTTCAACAGTGTTCACCAGACATCCTCATCCTTCAACAGTGTTAACCCCCTTCCTGCCCCTTCAACCGTGTTCACCCCCCTTCCTCACTCTTCAACAGTGTTCACCCAACATCCTTACTCTTCAACATTGTTAACACCCTTCCTCATCCTTCAACATTGTTCTCCCCCATTCCTCATTCTTCAACAGTGTTCAGCCCCTTCCTCAACCTTCAACAGTGTTCACCCCCCTTCATCACTCTTCAAAATTATTCTCCACACTTCCTCACTCAACAGTGTTCACCCAACTTCATCACTTTTCAACAGTGTTCACCTCCCGTCCTCACCCTTCAACAGTGTTCACCCCATTTCCTCACTTTTCAACAGTGTTCACCTCTCTTCCTCACTCTTCAACAGTATTCACACTCCTTCCTCACCCTTCAACATTTTTCACCCCCTTCCTCACTCTTCAACAGTGTTCACCCCCCTTCCTCAACATTCTTCAGTGTTCACTCCCCTTCCTCACCCTTCAACAATGTTCACACCCCTTCCTCACCCTTCAGCAGTGTTCAACCCCCTTCCTCACACTTCAACAGTGTTCACACCCCTTCCTCAATCTTCAAAAGTATGCAACCCCCATCCATTACCTTTGAATATTGTTCAGCCCCCTTTCCTCAACATTCAATAATGTTCACCACCTTCCTCACTCTTCAAGTGCTCACCCTGTTCCTTACTCTTCAACAGTGCTCACCCCATTTCCTCACTTTTCAACAGTGTTCACCTCTCTTCCTCACTCTTCAACAGTATTCACACTCCTTCCTCACCCTTCAACATTTTTCACCCCCTTCCTCACTCTTCAACAGTGTTCACCCCCCTTCCTCAACATTCTTCAGTGTTCACTCCCCTTCCTCACCCTTCAACAATGTTCACACCCCTTCCTCACCCTTCAGCAGTGTTCAACCCCCTTCCTCACACTTCAACAGTGTTCACACCCCTTCCTCAATCTTCAAAAGTATGCAACCCCCATCCATTACCTTTGAATATTGTTCAGCCCCCTTTCCTCAACATTCAATAATGTTCACCCCCTTCCTCACTCTTCAAGTGCTCACCCTGTTCCTTACTCTTCAACAGTGTTCACCCCCCTTCCTTACTCTTCAACACTGTTCACACTCCTTCCTCACCCTTCAACAGTGTTCACACTTCTTCCTCACCCTTCAGCAGTGTTCAACCCACTTCCTCACACATCAACAATGTTCACCCGTGTCCCTTACAATTCATCAGTTTTCACCCAAATTCCTTACTCTTCAACATTGTTCACCCCCCTTTATCATCCAACAACATTCTTCACTCCCATTCCTCATTCTTCAACAGTTTTAACCACATTTACTCACTTTTCAACAGGTTCACCTCCCTTCCTCAATCTTCAACAGCACTCAAACCGCTTCCAAACTATTAAACATTGTTCACCCTCCTTCCTTATGCTTCAAAAGTGTTCATCTCCAACCCTCACTCTTCAACACTGTTCACCCCACTTCTGCACTCTTCAACGGTGTTCAACCATCTTCCTCACACTCAACAGTGATCACCCCCCTTCCTCACCATTCAACAATGTTCACGCCCCTTCCTCACTCTTCTACAGTGTTCAAGCCACTTCCTTAATCTTCAACAGTGTTCGCTCCCATTTCCTCACTCTTCAACGGTATTTACACCTCTTCCTCACTCTTCAACGTTGTTCACCCCCTTTCTCACTCTTCAACAGTGTTCACCCGACTTCCTCATCCTTCAACAGTGTTCACCCCCTTCCTGCCCCTTCAACAGTGTTCACCCCGCTTCCTCATTCTTCAACAGTGATCAGCATGCTTCCTCACTCTTTGCAGTGTTCACGCCTTTTCCTCACCCTTCAACAATGTTCATACCCCCTTCCTCATCCTTCAACATTGAACACCCCATTACGAATTCTTCAACAGTGTTCAGCCCCTTCCTCACCCTTCAACAGTGTTCACCCCCCTTCATCACTCTTCAAAATTATTCTCCGCCCTTCCTCACTCAACAGTGTTCACCCAACGTCATGACTTTTCAACAGTGTTCACCGCCCTTCCTCATCCTTCAACAGTGTTCACACCACTTCCTCACTTTTCAACAGTGTTCACCTCTCTTCCTCACTCTTCAACAGTTTTTACACTCGTTCCTCACCCTTCAAGAGTGTTGACCCCCTTCCTCACTCTTCAACAGTGTTCACCCCCGTTCCTCAACATTCTTCAGTGTTCACTCCCCTACCTCACCCTTCAACAGTGTTCAGACACCTTCCTCACCCCTCAGAAGTGTTTTACCCCCTTCCTCACACTTCAACAATGTTCACCCCCCTTCCTCAATCTTCAAAAGTATGCAACCCCCATCCATTACCTTTGAATATTGTTCAGCCCACCTTCCTCAACATTCAATAATGTTCACCCCCTTCCTCACTCTTCAAGTGTTCACCCTGTACCTTACTCTTATCAGTGTTCAACCCCCTTCCTCACTCTTCAACAGTGTTCACCCCCGTTCCTTACTCTTCAACAGTATTCACACTCCTTCCTCACCCTTCAACAGTGTTCACCCCCTTGCTCACTCTTCAACAGTTTTCACCCCCTTCCTCAACATTCTTCAGTGTTCACTCCCCTTCCTCACCCTTCAACAGTGTTCACACCGCTTCCTTACAATTCAACAGTTTTCACCCAAATTCCTTACTCTTCAACATTGTTCAAACCCCTTTCTCAACCATCAACATTGTTCACTCCCATTCCTCATTCTTCAACATTTTTCACCACACTTCCTCACTTTTCAACAGGTTCACCTCCCTCCTCACTCTTCAACAGCACTCAAACCGCTTCCTCACAATTAAACCGTGTTAACCCTCCTTCCTTACGCTTCAAAAGTGTTCATCTCCCATCCTCACTCTTCAACACTGATCACCCCACTTCCGCACTCTTCAAAACTGTTCAACCATCTTCCCCACACTTCAACAGTGCTCAACCCCCTTTCTCACCATTCAACAATGTTCACGACCGCTTCCTCACTCTTCAACAGTGTTCACCCCACTTCCTTACTCTTCAACTGTGTTCGCTCCTCCTTCCTCACTCTTCAATGTTATTTACACCTCATCCTCACTCTTCAACATTGTTCACCCCCCTTTCTCACTCTTCAACAGTGTTCACCCGACATCGTCATCCTTCAACAGTGTTCACCCCCTTCCTGCCCCTTCAACAGTGTTCACCCCGCTTCCTCATTCTTCAACACTGATCACCCCCCTTCCTCACTCTTTGCAGTGTTCACGCCTTTTCCTCACCCTTCAACAATGTTCATACCGCCTGCCTTACTCTTCAAAAGTCTTCACCCCTTTCCTCATCCTTCAACATTGTTCTCCCCCATTCCTCATTCTTCAACAGCGCTCAGCCCCTTCCTCACCCTTCAACAATGTTCACCACCCTTCATCACTCTTCAAAATTATTCTCCGCCCTTCCTCACTCAACAGTGTTCACCCAAATTCATCACTTTTCAACAGTGTTCACATCCCTTCCTCACCCTTCAACTGTGTTCACCCCACTTCATCACTTTTCAACAGTGTTCACCTCTCTTCCTCACTCTTCAACACTATTCAGACTCCTTCCTCACCCTTAAACAGTGTTCACCCCTTCCTCACTGTTCAACCGTGTTCACCCCCCTTCCTCAACATTCTTCAGTGTTCACTCCCCTTCCTCACCCTTCAACTGTGTTCACACCCCTTCCTCACCCTTCAGCAGTTTCCAACCCCCTTCCTCACACTTCAACAGTGTTCAAACCCCTTCCTCAATCTTCAAAAGTATGCAACCCCCGTCCATTACCTTTCAACAGTGTACAGCCCCCATTCCTCACCATGCAATAATGTTCACCCACTTCCTCACTCTTCAAGTGTTCACCCTGTTCCTTACTCATAAACAGTGTTCACCCCCTTCCTCACTCTTCAACAGAGTTTGCCCCCGTTCCTTACTCTTCAACAGTATTCACACTCCTTCCTCACCCTTCAACTGTGTTCACCCCCTTCCTCACCCTTCAACCGTGTTCACACCCCTTCCTCACCCTTCAGCATTGTTCAACCCCCTTCCTCAAACTTCAACATTGTTCACCCGTGTTCCTTACTCTTCAACAGTGTTCACCCAACTTCCTTACACTTCAACATTGTTCACCCCCCTTTCTCATCCTTGAACATTTTTCAAACCCATTCCTCATTCTTCAGCAGTTTTCACCACACTTCCTCACTTTTAAACAGGTTCACCTCCCTTCCTCAATCTTCAACAGCACTCAAACCGCTTCCTCACTATTAAACAGTGTTCACCCTCCTTTCTTACGCTTCAAAAGTGTTCATCTCCCATCCTCACTCTTCAACACTGTTCACCCCACTTCCACACTCTTCAACAGTGTTCAACCATCTTCCTCACACTCAACAGTGATCACCCCCCTTCCTCACCAGTCAACAATGTTCACGCCCCTTCCTCACTCTTCAACAGTGTTCACCCCACTTCCTTACTCTTCAAGAGTGTTCGCTCCCATTTCCTCACTCTTCAACGGTATTTACACCTCTTCCTCACTCTTCAACGTTGTTCACCCCCTTTCCCACTCTTCAACAGTGTTCACCCGACTTCCTCATCCTTCAACAGTGTTCACCCCCTTCCTGCCCCTTCAACAGTGTTCACCCCACTTCCTCATTCTTCAACACTGATCACCCCCTTCCTCACTCTTTGCAGTGTTCACGCCTTTTCCTCACCCTTCAACAATGTTCATACCGCCTTCCTTACTCTTCAAAAGTCTTCACCCCCTTTCCTCATCCTTCAACATTGTTCTCCCCCATTCCTCATTCTTCAACAGCGCTCAGCCCCTTCCTCACCCTTCAACAATGTTCTCCCCCCCTCATCACTCTTCAAAATTATTCTCCGCCCTTCCTCACTCAACAGTGTTCACCCAAATTCATCACTTTTCAACAGTGTTCACATCCCTTCCTCACCCTTCAACTGTGTTCACCCCACTTCATCACTTTTCAACAGTGTTCACCTCTCTTCCTCACTCTTCAACACTATTCAGACTCCTTCCTCACCCTTAAACAGTGTTCACCCCCTTCCTCACTCTTCAACCGTGTTCACCCCCCTTCCTCAACATTCTTCAGTGTTCACTCCCCTTCCTCACCCTTCAACAGTGTTCACACCCCTTCCTCACCCTTCAGCAGTTTCCAACCCCCTTCCTCACACGTCAACAGTGTTCAAACCCCTTCCTCAATCTTCAAAAGTATGCAACCCCCGTCCATTACCTTTCAACAGTGTACAGCCCCCATTCCTCACCATGCAATAATGTTCACCCACTTCCTCACTCTTCAAGTGTTCACCCTGTTCCTTACTCATAAAGAGTGTTCACCCCCCCTTCCTCACTCTTCAACAGTGTTTGCCCCCGTTCCTTACTCTTCAACAGTATTCACACTCCTTCCTCACCCTTCAACTGTGTTCACCCCCTTCCTCACCCTTCAACCGTGTTCACACCCCTTCCTCACCCTTCAGCATTGTTCAACCCCCTTCCTCAAACTTCAACATTGTTCACCCGTGTTCCTTACTCTTCAACAGTGTTCACCCAACTTCCTTACACTTCAACATTGTTCACCCCCCTTTCTCATCCTTGAACATTTTTCAAACCCATTCCTCATTCTTCAGCAGTTTTCACCACACTTCCTCACTTTTAAACAGGTTCACCTCCCTTCCTCAATCTTCAACAGCACTCAAACCGCTTCCTCACTATTAAACAGTGTTCACCCTCCTTTCTTACGCTTCAAAAGTGTTCATCTCCCATCCTCACTCTTCAACACTGTTCACCCCACTTCCACACTCTTCAACAGTGTTCAACCATCTTCCTCACACTCAACAGTGATCACCCCCCTTCCTCACCAGTCAACAATGTTCACGCCCCTTCCTCACTCTTCAACAGTGTTCACCCCACTTCCTTACTCTTCAAGAGTGTTCGCTCCCATTTCCTCACTCTTCAACGGTATTTACACCTCTTCCTCACTCTTCAACGTTGTTCACCCCCTTTCCCACTCTTCAACAGTGTTCACCCGACTTCCTCATCCTTCAACAGTGTTCACCCCCTTCCTGCCCCTTCAACAGTGTTCACCCCGCTTCCTCATTCTTCAACAGTGATCAACATCTTTCCTCATTCTTTGCAGTGTTCACGCCTTTTCCTCACCCTTCAACAATGTTCATACCCCCTTCCTTACTCTTCAACAGTCTTCACCCCCTTCCTCATCCTTCAACATTGTTCACCCCCATTCCTGATTCTTCAACAGTGTTCAGCCCCTTCCTCACCCTTCAACTGTGTTCACCCCCCTTCATCACTCTTCAAAATTATTCTCTGCCCTGCCCCACTCAACAGTGTTCACCCCACTTCATCACTTTTCAACAGTGTTCACCTCTCTTCCTCACTCTTCAACAGTATTCACACTACTTCCTCACACTTCAACAATGTTCACACCCCTTCCTCAATCTTCAAAAGTATGCAACCCCCATCCATTACCTTTCAACAGTGTTCAGCCCCCCTTCCTCACCATGCAATAATGTTCACCCCCTTCCTCACTCGTCAAGTCTTCACCCTGTTCCTTACTCTTCAACAGTGTTCACCCCCTTCCTCACTCTTCAACAGTGTTTACCCCCGTTCCTTACTCTTCAACAGTATTCACACTCCTTCCTCACCCTTCAACAGTGTTCACTCCCTTCCTCAACATTCAACCGTGCTCACACCCCTTCCTCGCCCTTCAGCAGTGTTCAACCCCCTTCCTCACACTTCAAAAGTGTTCAGCCCCCTTTCTCACCATTCAACAATGTCACGTTTCTTCCTCACTCTTCAACAGTGTTCACCGCACTTCCTTACTCTTCAACTGTGTTCGCTCTCCCTTTCTCACTCTTCAATTTTATTTACACCTCATCCTCACTCTTCAAAATTGTTCACCCCTTTCTCACTCTTCAACAGTGTTCACCAGACATCCTCATCCTTCAACAGTGTTAACCCCCTTCCTGCCCCTTCAACCGTGTTCACCCCCCTTCCTCACTCTTCAACAGTGTTCACCCAACATCCTTACTCTTCAACATTGTTAACACCCTTCCTCATCCTTCAACATTGTTCTCCCCCATTCCTCATTCTTCAACAGTGTTCAGCCCCTTCCTCAACCTTCAACAGTGTTCACCCCCCTTCATCACTCTTCAAAATTATTCTCCACACTTCCTCACTCAACAGTGTTCACCCAACTTCATCACTTTTCAACAGTGTTCACCTCCCGTCCTCACCCTTCAACAGTGTTCACCCCATTTCCTCACTTTTCAACAGTGTTCACCTCTCTTCCTCACTCTTCAACAGTATTCACACTCCTTCCTCACCCTTCAACATTTTTCACCCCCTTCCTCACTCTTCAACAGTGTTCACCCCCCTTCCTCAACATTCTTCAGTGTTCACTCCCCTTCCTCACCCTTCAACAATGTTCACACCCCTTCCTCACCCTTCAGCAGTGTTCAACCCCCTTCCTCACACTTCAACAGTGTTCACACCCCTTCCTCAATCTTCAAAAGTATGCAACCCCCATCCATTACCTTTGAATATTGTTCAGCCCCCTTTCCTCAACATTCAATAATGTTCACCACCTTCCTCACTCTTCAAGTGCTCACCCTGTTCCTTACTCTTCAACAGTGCTCACCCCATTTCCTCACTTTTCAACAGTGTTCACCTCTCTTCCTCACTCTTCAACAGTATTCACACTCCTTCCTCACCCTTCAACATTTTTCACACCCTTCCTCACTCTTCAACAGTGTTCACCCCCCTTCCTCAACATTTTTCAGTGTTCACTCCCCTTCCTCACCCTTCAACAATGTTCACACCCCTTCCTCACCCTTCAGCAGTGTTCAACCCCCTTCCTCACACTTCAACATTGTTCACACCCCTTCCTCAATCTTCAAAAGTATGCAACCCCCATCCATTACCTTTGAATATTGTTCAGCCCCCTTTCCTCAACATTCAATAATGTTCACCCCCTTCCTCACTCTTCAAGTGCTCACCCTGTTCCTTACTCTTCAACAGTGTTCACCCCCCTTGCTTACTCTTCAACACTGTTCACCCTCCTTCCTCACCCTTCAACAGTGTTCACACTTCTTCCTCACCCTTCAGCAGTGTTCAACCCACTTCCTCACACATCAACAATGTTCACCCGTGTCCCTTACAATTCAACAGTTTTCACCCAAATTCCTTACTCTTCAACATTGTTCACCCCCCTTTATCATCCAACAACATTCTTCACTCCCATTCCTCATTCTTCAACAGTTTTGACCACATTTACTCACTTTTCAACAGGTTCACCTCCCTTCCTCAATCTTCAACAGCACTCAAACCGCTTCCAAACTATTAAACATTGTTCACCCTCCTTCCTTATGCTTCAAAAGTGTTCATCTCCAACCCTCACTCTTCAACACTGTTCACCCCACTTCTGCACTCTTCAACGGTGTTCAACCATCTTCCTCACACTCAACAGTGATCACCCCCCTTCCTCACCATTCAACAATGTTCACGCCCCTTCCTCACTCTTCAACAGTGTTCAAGCCACTTCCTTAATCTTCAACAGTGTTCGCTCCCATTTCCTCACTCTTCAACGGTATTTACACCTCTTCCTCACTCTTCAACGTTGTTCACCCCCTTTCTCACTCTTCAACAGTGTTCACCCGACTTCCTCATCCTTCAACAGTGTTCACCCCCTTCCTGCCCCTTCAACAGTGTTCACCCCGCTTCCTCATTCTTCAACAGTGATCAGCATGCTTCCTCACTCTT
Organism: Carcharodon carcharias; assembly: GCF_017639515.1. NCBI lineage: Eukaryota > Metazoa > Chordata > Chondrichthyes > Lamniformes > Lamnidae > Carcharodon > Carcharodon carcharias. Next base: position 2,489,890 of record NC_054483.1, on the reverse strand, counting down.
TGCAGTGTTCACGCCTTTTCCTCACCCTTCAACAATGTTCATACCCCCTTCCTCATCCTTCAACATTGAACACCCCATTACGAATTCTTCAACAGTGTTCAGCCCCTTCCTCACCCTTCAACAGTGTTCACCCCCCTTCATCACTCTTCAAAATTATTCTCCGCCCTTCCTCACTCAACAGTGTTCACCCAACGTCATGACTTTTCAACAGTGTTCACCGCCCTTCCTCATCCTTCAACAGTGTTCACACCACTTCCTCACTTTTCAACAGTGTTCACCTCTCTTCCTCACTCTTCAACAGTTTTTACACTCGTTCCTCACCCTTCAAGAGTGTTGACCCCCTTCCTCACTCTTCAACAGTGTTCACCCCCGTTGCTCAACATTCTTCAGTGTTCACTCCCCTACCTCACCCTTCAACAGTGTTCAGACACCTTCCTCACCCCTCAGCAGTGTTTTACCCCCTTCCTCACACTTCAACAATGTTCACCCCCCTTCCTCAATCTTCAAAAGTATGCAACCCCCATCCATTACCTTTGAATATTGTTCAGCCCACCTTCCTCAACATTCAATAATGTTCACCCCCTTCCTCACTCTTCAAGTGTTCACCCTGTACCTTACTCTTATCAGTGTTCAACCCCCTTCCTCACTCTTCAACAGTGTTCACCCCCGTTCCTTACTCTTCAACAGTATTCACACTCCTTCCTCACCCTTCAACAGTGTTCACCCCCTTGCTCACTCTTCAACAGTTTTCACCCCCTTCCTCAACATTCTTCAGTGTTCACTCCCCTTCCTCACCCTTCAACAGTGTTCACACCGCTTCCTTACAATTCAACAGTTTTCACCCAAATTCCTTACTCTTCAACATTGTTCAAACCCCTTTCTCAACCATCAACATTGTTCACTCCCATTCCTCATTCTTCAACATTTTTCACCACACTTCCTCACTTTTCAACAGGTTCACCTCCCTCCTCACTCTTCAACAGCACTCAAACCGCTTCCTCACAATTAAACCGTGTTAACCCTCCTTCTTACGCTTCAAAAGTGTTCATCTCCCATCCTCACTCTTCAACACTGATCACCCCACTTCCGCACTCTTCAAAACTGTTCAACCATCTTCCCCACACTTCAACAGTGCTCAACCCCCTTTCTCACCATTCAACAATGTTCACACCGCTTCCTCACTCTTCAACAGTGTTCACCCCACTTCCTTACTCTTAAACTGTGTTCGCTCCTCCTTCCTCACTCTTCAATGTTATTTACAACTCATCCTCACTCTTCAAAATTGTTCACCCCCTTTCTCACTCTTCAACAGTGTTCACCCGACATCGTCATCCTTCAACAGTGTTCACCCCCTTCCTGCCCCTTCAACAGTGTTCACCCCACTTCCTCATTCTTCAACACTGATCACCCCCTTCCTCACTCTTTGCAGTGTTCACGCCTTTTCCTCACCCTTCAACAATGTTCATACCGCCTTCCTTACTCTTCAAAAGTCTTCACCCCCTTTCCTCATCCTTCAACATTGTTCTCCCCCATTCCTCATTCTTCAACAGCGCTCAGCCCCTTCCTCACCCTTCAACAATGTTCACCACACTTCATCACTCTTCAAAATTATTCTCCGCCCTTCCTCACTCAACAGTGTTCACCCAAATTCATCACTTTTCAACAGTGTTCACATCCCTTCCTCACCCTTCAACTGTGTTCACCCCACTTCATCACTTTTCAACAGTGTTCACCTCTCTTCCTCACTCTTCAACACTATTCAGACTCCTTCCTCACCCTTAAACAGTGTTCACCCCTTCCTCACTCTTCAACCGTGTTCACCCCCCTTCCTCAACATTCTTCAGTGTTCACTCCCCTTCCTCACACTTTAACAGTGTTCACACACCTTCCACAATCTTCAAAAGTATGTAACCCCCTTCCATTACCTTTCAAAAGTGTTCAGAACCCCTTCCTCACCATTCAATAATGTTCACCCCCTTCCTCACTCTTCAAGTGTTCACCCTGTACCTTACTCTTATCAGTGTTCACCCCCCTTCCTCACTCTTCAACAGTGTTCACCCCCGTTCCTTACTCTTCAACAGTATTCACACTCCTTCCTCACCCTTCAACAGTGTTCACCCCCTTGCTCACTCTTCAACAGTTTTCACCCCCTTCCTCAACATTCTTCAGTGTTCACTCCCCTTCCTCACCCTTCAACAGTGTTCACACCGCTTCCTTACAATTCAACATTTTTCACCCAAATTCCTTACTCTTCAACATTGTTCACCCCCCTTTCTCAACCATCAACATTGTTCACTCCCATTCCTCATTCTTCAACATTTTTCACCACACTTCCTCACTTTTCAACAGGTTCACCTCCCTCCTCACTCTTCAACAGCACTCAAACCGCTTCCTCACAATTAAACCGTGTTAACCCTCCTTCTTACGCTTCAAAAGTGTTCATCTCCCATCCTCACTCTTCAACACTGATCACCCCACTTCCGCACTCTTCAAAACTGTTCAACCATCTTCCCCACACTTCAACAGTGCTCAACCCCCTTTCTCACCATTCAACAATGTTCACACCGCTTCCTCACTCTTCAACAGTGTTCACCCCACTTCCTTACTCTTCAACTGTGTTCGCTCCTACTTCCTCACTCTTCAATGTTATTTACAACTCATCCTCACTCTTCAAAATTGTTCACCCCCTTTCTCACTCTTCAACAGTGTTCACCCGACATCGTCATCCTTCAACAGTGTTCACCCCCTTCCTGCCCCTTCAACAGTGTTCACCCCGCTTCCTCATTCTTCAACACTGATCACCCCCTTCCTCACTCTTTGCAGTGTTCACGCCTTTTCCTCACCCTTCAACAATGTTCATACCGCCTTCCTTACTCTTCAAAAGTCTTCACCCCCTTTCCTCATCCTTCAACATTGTTCTCCCCCATTCCTCATTCTTCAACAGTGCTCAGCCCCTTCCTCACCCTTCAACAATGTTCACCACCCTTCATCACTCTTCAAAATTATTCTCCGCCCTTCCTCACTCAACAGTGTTCACCCAAATTCATCACTTTTCAAAAGTGTTCACATCCCTTCCTCACCCTTCAACTGTGTTCACCCCACTTCCTCACTTTTCAACAGTGTTCACCTCTCTTCCTCACTCTTCAACACTATTCAGACTCCTTCCTCACCCTTAAACAGTGTTCACCCCTTCCTCACTCTTCAACCGTGTTCACCCCCCTTCCTCAACATTCTTCAGTGTTCACTCCCCTTCCTCACCCTTCAACAGTGTTCACATCCATTCCTCACCCTTCAGCTGTGTTCAACCCCCTTCCCCACACTTCAACAGTGTTCACACCCCTTCCTCAATCTTCAAAAGTATGCAACCCCCATCCATTACCTTTCAACTGTGTTCAGGGCCCCTTCCTCACCATTCAATAATGTTCACCCCCTTCCTCACTTTTCAAGTGTTCACCCTGTTCCTTACTCTTCAACAGTGTTCACCCCCCTTCCTCACTCTTCAACAGTGTTCACCCAAGTTCCTTACTCTTCAACAGTATTCACACGCCTTCCTCACCCTTCAACAGTGTTCACAACCTTCCTCACACTTCAACATTGTTCATACCCCCTTCCTTACTCTTTAAAAGTCTTCACCCCCTTTCTCATCCTTCAACATTGTTCTCCCTCATTCCTCATTCTTCCACAGTGCTCAGCCCCTTCCTCACCCTTCAACAGTGTTCACCACCCTTCATCACTCTTCAAAATTATTCTCCGCCCTTCCTCACTCAACAGTGTTCACCCAAATTCATCACTTTTCAACAGTGTTCACATCCCTTCCTCACCCTTCAACTGTGTTCACCCCACTTCCTCACTTTTCAACAGTGTTAACCTCTCTTCCTCACTCTTCAACAGTATTCACACTCCTTCCTCACCCTTAAACAGTGTTCAACCCCTTCCTCAACATTCTTCAGTGTTCACTCCCCTTCCTCACCCTTCAACAGTGTTCACACCCCTTCCTCACCCTTCAGCAGTGTTCAACCCCCTTCCTCACACTTTAACAGTGTTCACACCCCTTCCACAATCTTCAAAAGTATGCAACCCCCTTCCATTACCTTTCAAAAGTGTTCAGACCCCCTTCCTCACCATTCAATAATGTTCACCCCCTTCCTCACTCTTCAAGTGTTCAACCTGTTCCTTACTCTTCAACAGTGTTCACCCCCCTTCCTCACTCTGCAACAGTGTTCACCCACGTTCCTTACTCTTCAACAGTATTCACATTCCTTCCTCACCCTTCAGCAGTGTTCACACCCTTCCCCAATCCTCAACATTGTTCACCCCCTTCCTCAACATTCTTCAGTGTTCACTCCCCTTCCTCACACTTCAACAGTGTTCACCCCCGTTCCTTACTCTTCAACATTGTTCAACCCCCTTCCTCACACTTCAACAGTGTTCAACCAACTTCCTTACTCTTCAACATTATTCACCCCCCTTTCTCATCCTTCAACATTGTTCACCCCCCTTTCTCATCCTTCAACATTGTTCAACCCTATTCCTCATTCTTCAACAGTTTTCACCACATTTACTCACTTTTCAACAGGTTCACCTCCCTTCCTCAATCTTCAACAGCACTCAAACCGCTTCCAAACTATTAAACATTGTTCACCCTCCTTCCTTATGCTTCAATAGTGTTCATCTCCCATCCTCACTCTTCAACACTGTTCACCGCACTTCTGCACTCTTCAACGGTGTTCAACCATCTTCCTCACACTCAACAGTGATCACCCCCCTTCCTCACCATTCAACAATGTTCACGCCCCTTCCACACTCTTCAACAGTGTTCAAGCCACTTCCTTAATCTTCAAGAGTGTTCGCTCCCATTTCCGCACTCTTCAAAGGTATTTACACCTCTTCCTCACTCTTCAACGTTGTTCACCCCCTTTCTCACTCTTCAACAGTGTTCACCCGACTTCCTCACCCTTCAACAGTGTTCACCCCCTTCCTGCCACTTCAACAGTGTTCACCCCGCTTCCTCATTCTTCAACAGTGATCAACATCCTTCCTCACTCTTTGCAGTGTTCACGCATTTTCCTCACCCTTCAACAATGTTCATACCCCCTTCCTCACTCTTCAACAGTCTTCACCCCCTTCCTCATCCTTCAACATTGTTCACCCCATTCCTCACGCTTCAACAGTGTTCAGCCCCTTCCTCACCCTTCAACAGTGTTCACCCCCCTTCATCACTCTTCAGAATTATTCTCCGCCCTTCCTCATTCAACAGTGTTCAACCAACTTCATGACTTTTCAACAGTGTTCACCTCCCTTACTCACCCTTCAACAGTGTTCACCCCACTTCCTCACTTTTCAACAGTGTTCACCTCTCTTCCTCACTCTTCAACAATATTTACACTCCTTCCTCACCCTTCAACAGTGTTGACCCCCTTCCTCACTCTTCAACAGTGTTCACCCCCGTTCCTCAACATTCTTCAGTGTTCACTCCCCTTCCTCACACTTCAACATTGTTCACACCCATTCCACACCCTTCAGCAGTGTTCAACCCCCTTCCTCACAATTCAACAGTGTTCAACCCCCTTCCTCACAATTCAACAGTGTTCACCCCCGTTCCTTACTCTTCAACATTGTTCAACCCCCTTCCTCACACTTCAACAGTGTTCAACCAACTTCCTTACTCTTCAACATTGTTCACCCTCCTTTCTCATCCTTCAACATTGTTCAACCCTATTCCTCATTCTTCAACACTTTTCACCACATTTACTCACTTTTCAACAGGTTCACCTCCCTTACTCAATCTTCAACAGCACTCAAACCGCTTCCAAACTATTAAACCTTGTTCACCCTCCTTCCTTATGCTTCAAAAGTGTTCATCTCCCATCCTCACTCTTCAACACTGTTCACCCCACTTCTGCACTCTTCAACAGTGTTCAACCATCTTCCTCACACTCAACAGTGATCACCCCCCTTCCTCACCATTAAACAATGTTCACGCCCCTTCCTCACTCTTCAACAGAGTTCACCCCACTTCCTTACTCTTCAAGAGTGTTCGCTCCCATTTCCTCACTCTTCAACGGTATTTACACCTCTTCCTCACTCTTCAACGTTGTTCACCCCCTTTCTCACTCTTCAACAGTGTTCACCTGACTTCCTCATCCTTCAACAGTGTTCACCAACTTCCTGCCCCTTCAACAGTGTTCACCCCGCTTCCTCATTGTTCAACACTGATCAACATCCTTCCTCACTCTTTGCAGTGTTCACGCCTTTTCCTCACCCTTCAACAATGTTCATACCCCCTTCCTCACTCTTCAACATTCTTCACCCCCTTCCTCATCCTTCAACATTGAACACCCCATTACGAATTCTTCAACAGTGTTCAGCCCCTTCCTCACCCTTCAACAGTGTTCACCCCCCTTCATCACACTTCAAAATTATTCTCCGCCCTTCCTCACTCAACAGTGTTCACCCAACATCATGACTTTTCAAGAGTGTTCACCTCCCTTCCTCACCCTTCAACAGTGTTCACACCACTTCCTCACTTTTCAACAGTGTTCACCTCTCTTCCTCACTCTTCAACAGTTTTTACACTCGTTCCTCACCCTTCAACAGTGCTGACCCCCTTCCTCACTCTTCAACAGTGTTCACCCCCGTTCCTCAACGTTCTTCAGTGTTCACTCCCCTTCCTCACACTTCAACAGTGTTCACACACCTTCCTCACCCCTCAGCAGTGTTTTACCCCCTTCCTCACACTTCAACAGTGTTCACCCCCCTTCCTCAATCTTCAAAAGTATGCAACCCCCATCCATTACCTTTGAATATTGTTCAGCCCCCCTTCCTCACCATTCAATAATGTTCACCCCCTTCCTCACTATTCAAGTGTTCACCCTGTACCTTACTCTTTTCAGTGTTCACCCCCCCTTCCTCACTCTTCAACAGTGTTCACCCCCGTTCCTTACTCTTCAACAGTATTCACACTCCTTCCTCACCCTTCAACAGTGTTCACCCCCTTGCTCACTCTTCAACAGTTTTCACCCCCTTCCTCAACATTCTTCAGTGTTCACTCCCCTTCCTCACCCTTCAACAGTGTTCACACCGCTTCCTTACAATTCAACAGTTTTCACCCAAATTCCTTACTCTTCAACATTGTTCACCCCCCTTTCTCAACCATCAACATTGTTCACTCCCATTCCTCATTCTTCAACATTTTTCACCACACTTCCTCACTTTTCAACAGGTTCACCTCCCTCCTCACTCTTCAACAGCACTCAAACCGCTTCCTCACAATTAAACCGTGTTAACCCTCCTTCTTACGCTTCAAAAGTGTTCATCTCCCATCCTCACTCTTCAACACTGATCACCCCACTTCCGCACTCTTCAAAACTGTTCAACCATCTTCCCCACACTTCAACAGTGCTCAACCCCCTTTCTCACCATTCAACAATGTTCACACCGCTTCCTCACTCTTCAACAGTGTTCACCCCACTTCCTTACTCTTCAACTGTGTTCGCTCCTCCATCCTCACTCTTCAATGTTATTTACAACTCATCCTCACTATTCAAAATTGTTCACCCCCTTTCTCACTCTTCAACAGTGTTCACCCGACATCGTCATCCTTCAACAGTGTTCACCCCCTTCCTGCCCCTTCAACAGTGTTCACCCCGCTTCCTCATTCTTCAACACTGATCACCCCCTTCCTCACTCTTTGCAGTATTCACGCCTTTTCCTCACACTTCAACAATGTTCATACCGCCTTCCTTACTCTTCAAAAGTCTTCACCCACTTTCCTCATCCTTCAACATTGTTCTCCCCCATTCCTCATTCTTCAACAGTGCTCAGCCCCTTCCTCACCCTTCAACAATGTTCACCACCCTTCATCACTCTACAAAATTATTCTCCGCCCTTCCTCACTCAACAGTGTTCACCCAAATTCATCACTTTTCAAAAGTGTTCACATCCCTTCCTCACCCTTCAACTGTGTTCACCCCACTTCCTCACTTTTCAACAGTGTTCACCTCTCTTCCTCACTCTTCAACACTATTCAGACTCCTTCCTCACCCTTAAACAGTTTTCACCCCTTCCTCACTCTTCAACCGTGTTCACCCCCCTTCCTCAACATTCTTCAGTGTTCACTCCCCTTCCTCACCCTTCAACAGTGTTCACACCCATTCCTCACCCTTCAGCTGTGTTCAACCCCCTTCCCCACACTTCAACAGTGTTCACACCCCTTCCTCAATCTTCAAAAGTATGCAACCCCCATCCATTACCTTTCAACAGTGTTCAGCGCCCCTTCCTCACCATTCAATAATGTTCACCCCCTTCCTCACTTTTCTAGTGTTCACCCTGTTCCTTACTCTTCAACAGTGTTCACCCCCCTTCCTCACTCTTCAACAGTGTTCACCCAAGTTCCTTACTCTTCAACAGTATTCACACGCCTTCCTCACCCTTCAACAGTGTTCACAACCTTCCTCACACTTCAACATTGTTCACCCCCTTCCTCCACATTCTTCAGTGTTCACTCCCTTTCCTCACCCTTCAACAGTGTTCACACCCCTTCCTCACCCTTCAGCATTGTTCAACCCCCTTCCTCACACTTCAACAGTGTTCAACCCCGTTCCTTACTCTTCAACAGTGTTCAACCAACTTCCTTACTCTTCAACATTGTTCACACCCCTTTCTCATCCTTCAACATTGTTCACCCCTATTCCTCATTCTTCAACAGTTTTCACCACATTTACTCACTTTTCAACAGGTTCACCTCCCTTCCTCAATCTTCAACAGCACTCAAACCGCTTCCAAACTATTAAACATTGTTCACCCTCCTTCCTTATGCTTCAATAGTGTTCATCTCCCATCCTCACTCTTCAACACTGTTCACCCCAAATCCGCACTCTTCAACAGTGTTCAACCATCTTCCTCACACTCAACAGTGATCACCCCACTTCCTCACCATTCAACAATGTTCACGCCCCTTCCTCACTCTTCAACAGTGTTCACCCCACTTCCTTACTCTTCAAGAGTGTTCGCTCCCATTTGCTCACTCTTCAACGGTATTTACACCTCTTCCTCACTCTTCAACGTTGTTCACCCCCTTTCTCACTCTTCAACAGTGTTCACCCGACATCGTCATCCTTCAACAGTGTTCACCCCCTTCCTGCCCCTTCAACAGTGTTCACCCCGCTTCCTCATTCTTCAACACTGATCACCCCACTTCCTCACTCTTTGCAGTGTTCACGCCTTTTCCTCACCCTTCAACAATGTTCATACCCCCTTCCTTACTCTTTAAAAGTCTTCACCCCCTTTCTCATCCTTCAACATTGTTCTCCCTCATTCCTCATTCTTCCACAGTGCTCAGCCCCTTCTTAACCCTTCAACAGTGTTCACCACCCTTCATCACTCTTCAAAATTATTCTCCGCCCTTCCTCACTCAACAGTGTTCACCCAAATTCATCACTTTTCAACAGTGTTCACCTCCCTTCCTCACCCTTCAACTGTGTTCACCCCACTTCCTCACTTTTCAACAGTGTTAACCTCTCTTCCTCACTCTTCAACAGTATTCGCACTCCTTCCTCACCCTTAAACAGTGTTCAACCCCTTCCTCTCTCTTCAAAAGTGTTAACCCCCTTCCTCAACATTCTTCAGTGTTCACTCCCCTTCCTCACCCTTCAACAGTGTTCACACCCCTTCCTCACCCTTCAGCAGTGTTCAACCCCCTTCCTCACACTTTAACAGTGTTCACACCCCTTCCACAATCTTCAAAAGTATGCAACCCCCTTCCATTACCTTTCAAAAGTGTTCAGACGCCCTTCCTCACCATTCAATAATGTTCACCCCCTTCCTCACTCTTCAAGTGTTCAACCTGTTCCTTCCTCTTCAACAGTGTTCACCCCCCTTCCTCACTCTGCAACAGTGTTCACCCACGTTCCTTACTCTTCAACAGTATTCACATTCCTTCCTCACCCTTCAGCAGTGTTCACACCCTTCCCCAATCCTCAACATTGTTCACCCCCTTCCTCAACATTCTTCAGTGTTCACTCCCCTTCCTCACACTTCAACAGTGTTCACCCCCCTTCCTCACACTTCAACAGTGTTCAACCAACTTCCTTACTCTTCAACATTGTTCACCCCCCTTTCTCATCCTTCAACATTGTTCACCCCCCTTTCTCATTCTTCAACATTGTTCAACCCTATTCCTCATTCTTCAACAGTTTTCACCACATTTACTCACTTTTCAACAGGTTCACCTCCCTTCCTCAATCTTCAACAGCACTCAAACCGCTTCCAAACTATTAAACATTGTTCACCCTCCTTCCTTATGCTTCAAAAGTGTTCATCTCCCATCCTCACTCTTCAACACTGTTCACCGCACTTCTGCACTCTTCAACGGTGTTCAACCATCTTCCTCACACTCAACAGTGATCACCCCCCTTCCTCACCATTCAACAATGTTCACGCCCCTTCCTCACTCTTCAACAGTGTTCAAGCCACTTCCTTAATCTTCAAGAGTGTTCGCTCCCATTTCCGCACTCTTCAACGGTATTTACACCTCTTCCTCACTCTTCAACGTTGTTCACCCCCTTTCTCACTCTTCAACAGTGTTCACCCGACTTCCTCACCCTTCAACAGTGTTCACCCCCTTCCTGCCAATTCAACAGTGTTCACCCCGCTTCCTCATTCTTCAACAGTGATCAACATCCTTCCTCACTCTTTGCAGTGTTCACGCATTTTCCTCACCCTTCAACAATGTTCATACCCCCTTCCTCACTCTTCAACAGTCTTCACCCCCTTCCTCATCCTTCAACATTGTTCACCCCATTCCTCATTCTTCAACAGTGTTCAGCCCCTTCCTCACCCTTCAACATTGTTCTCCCCCTTCATCACTCTTCAGAATTATTCTCCGCCCTTCCTCACTCAACAGTGTTCAACCAACGTCATGACTTTTCAACAGTGTTCACCTCCCTTACTCACCCTTCAACAGTGTTCACCCCACTTCCTCACTTTTCAACAGTGTTCACCTCTCTTCCTCACTCTTCAACAATATTTACACTCCTTCCTCACCCTTCAACAGTGTTGACCCCCTTGCTCACTCTTCAACAGTGTTCACCCCCGTTCCTCAACATTCTTCAGTGTTCACTCCCCTTCCTCACACTTCAACAGTGTTCACACACCTTCCTCACCCTTCAGCAGTGTTCAACCCCCTTCCTCACAATTCAACAGTGTTCACCCGTGTTCCTTACTCTTCAACAGTGTTCAACCAACTTCCTTACTCTTCAACATTGTTCACCCTCCTTTCTCATCCTTCAACATTGTTCAACCCTATTCCTCATTCTTCAACACTTTTCACCACATTTACTCACTTTTCAACAGGTTCACCTCCCTTCCTCAATCTTCAACAGCACTCAAACCGCTTCCAAACTATTAAACCTTGTTCACCCTCCTTCCTTATGCTTCAAAAGTGTTCATCTCCCATCCTCACTCTTCAACACTGTTCACCCCACTTCTGCACTCTTCAACAGTGTTCAACCATCTTCCTCACACTCAACAGTGATCACCCCCCTTCCTCACCATTAAACAATGTTCACGCCCCTTCCTCACTCTTCAACAGAGTTCACCCCACTTCCTTACTCATCAAGAGTGTTCGCTCCCATTTCCTCACTCTTCAACGGTATTTACACCTCTTCCTCACTCTTCAACGTTGTTCACCCCCTTTCTCACACTTCAACAGTGTTCACCTGACTTCCTCATCCTTCAACAGTGTTCACCCCCTTCCTGCCCCTTCAACAGTGTTCACCCCGCTTCCTCATTGTTCAACAATGATCAACATCCTTCCTCACTCTTTGCAGTGTTCACGCCTTTTCCTAACCCTTCAACAATGTTCATACCCACTTCCTCACTCTTCAACATTCTTCACCCCCTTCCTCATCCTTCAACATTGAACACCCCATTACGAATTCTTCAACAGTGTTCAGCCCTTTCTTCACCCTTCAACAGTGTTCACCCCCCTTCATCACACTTCAAAATTATTCTCCGCCCTTCCTCACTCAACAGTGTTCACCCAACATCATGACTTTTCAAGAGTGTTCACCTCCCTTCCTCACCCTTCAACAATGTTCACACCACTTCCTCACTTTTCAACAGTGTTCACCTCTCTTCCTCACTCCTCAACAGTTTTTACACTCGTTCCTCACCCTTCAACAGTGCTGACCCCCTTCCTCACTCTTCAACAGTGTTCACCCCCGTTCCTCAACGTTCTTCAGTGTTCACTCCCCTTCCTCACACTTCAACAGTGTTCACACACCTTCCTCACCCCTCAGCAGTGTTTTACCCCCTTCCTCACACTTCAACAGTGTTCACCCCCCTTCCTCAATCTTCAAAAGTATGCAACCCCCATCCATTACCTTTGAATATTGTTCATCCCCCCTTCCTCACCATTCAATAATGTTCACCCCCTTCCTCACTCTTCAAGTGTTCACCCTGTACCTTACTCTTTTCAGTGTTCACCCCCCTTCCTCACTCTTCAACAGTGTTCACCCCCGTTCCTTACTCTTCAACAGTATTCACACTCCTTCCTCACCCTTCAACAGTGTTCACCCCCTTGCTCACTCTTCAACAGTTTTCACCCCCTTCCTCAACATTCTTCAGTGTTCACTCCCCTTCCTCACCCTTCAACAGTGTTCACACCGCTTCCTTACAATTCAACAGTTTTCACCCAAATTCCTTACTCTTCAACATTGTTCACCCCCCTTTCTCAACCATCAACATTGTTCACTCCCATTCCTCATTCTTCAACATTTTTCACCACACTTCCTCACTTTTCAACAGGTTCGCCTCCCTCCTCACTCTTCAACAGCACTCAAACCGCTTCCTCACAATTAAACCGTGTTAGCCCTCCTTCTTACGCTTCAAAAGTGTTCATCTCCCATCCTCACTCTTCAACACTGTTCACCCCACTTCCGCACTCTTCAAAACTGTTCAACCATCTTCCCCACACTTCAACAGTGCTCAACCCCCTTTCTCACCATTCAACAATGTTCACACCGCTTCCTCACTCTTCAACAGTGTTCACCCCACTTCCTTACTCTTCAACTGTGTTCGCTCCTCCTTCCTCACTCTTCAATGTTATTTACAACTCATCCTCACTCTTCAAAATTGTTCACCCCCTTTCTCACTCTTCAACAGTGTTCACCCGACATCGTCATCCTTCAACAGTGTTCACCCCCTTCCTGCCCCTTCAACAGTGTTCACCCTGCTTCCTCATTCTTCAACACTGATCACCCCCTTCCTCACTCTTTGCAGTGTTCACGCCTTTTCCTCACCCTTCAACAATGTTCATACCGCCTTCCTTACTCTTCAAAAGTCTTCACCCCCTTTCCTCATCCTTCAACATTGTTCTCCCCCATTCCTCATTCTTCAACAGTGCTCAGCCCCTTCCTCACCCTTCAACAATGTTCACCACCCTTCATCACTCTTCAAAATTATTCTCCGCCCTTCCTCACTCAACAGTGTTCACCCAAATTCATCACTTTTCAACAGTGTTCACATCCCTTCCTCACCCTTCAACTGTGTTCACCCCACTTCCTCACTTTTCAACAGTGTTCACCTCTCTTCCTCACTCTTCAACACTATTCAGACTCCTTCCTCACCCTTAAACAGTGTTCACCCCTTCCTCACTCTTCAACCGTGTTCACCCCCCTTCCTCAACATTCTTCAGTGTTCATTCCCCTTCCTCACACTTTAACAGTGTTCACACCCCTTCCACAATCTTCAAAAGTATGCAACCCCCTTCCATTACCTTTCAAATGTGTTCAGACCCCCTTCCTCACCATTCAATAATGTTCACCCCCTTCCTCACTCTTCAAGTGTTCACCCTGTTCCTTACTGTTCAACAGTGTTCACCCCCCCTTCCTCACTCTTCAGCAGTGTTCACCCACGTTCCTTACTCTTCAACAGTATTCACACTCCTTCCTCACCCTTCAGCAGTGTTCACACCCTTCCCCAATCCTCAACATTGTTCACCCCCTTCCTCAACATTCTTCAGTGTTCACTCCCCTTCCTCACCCTTCAACAGTGTTCACACCCCTTCCTCACCCTTCAGCATTGTTCAACCCCCTTCCTCACACTTCAACAGTGTTCACCCCCGTTCCTTACTCTTCAACAGTCTTAACACCCTTCCTCATCCTTCAACATTGGTCACCCCATTCCTCATTCTTCAACAGTGTTCAGACCCTTCCTCACCCTTCAACTGTGTTCACCCCCCTTCATCAATCTTCAACATTATTCTCCGCTCTTCCTCACTCAACAGTGTTCACCCAACTTCATGACTTTTCAACAGTGCTCACCTCCCTTCCTCACCCTTCAACAGTGTTCACCCCACTTCCTAACTTTTCAACAGTGTTCACCTCTCTTCCTCACTCTTCAACAGTATTTACACTCCATCCTCACCCTTCAACAGTGTTGACCCCATTCCTCACTCTTCAACAGTGTCCACCCCCGTTCCTCAACATTCTTCAGTGTTCACTCCCCTTCCTCACCCTTCAACATAGTTCACACCCCTTCCTCACCCTTCAGCAGTGTTCAACCCCCTTCCTCACACTTCAACAGTGTTCACCCCGCTTCCTCAATCTTCAGAAGTGTGCAACCCCCATCCATTACCTTTGAATATTGTTCAGCCCCCCTTCCTCACCATTCAATAATGTTCACCTCCTTCCTCACTCTTCAAGTGTTCACCCTGTTCCTTACTCTTCAACAGTGTTCACCCCCTTCCTCACTCTTCAACACTGTTCACCCCCGTTCCTTACTCTTCAACAGTATTCACACTCCTTCCTCACCCTTCAACAGTGTTCACCCCCTTCCTCACTCTTCAACAGTTTTCACCCCCTTCCTCAACATTCTTCAGTGTTCACTCCCCTTCCTCACCCTTCAACAGTGTTCACACCGCTTCCTTACATTTCAACAGTTTTCACCCAAATTACTTACTCTTCAACATTGTTCACCCCCCTTTCTCAACCATCAACATTGTTCACTCCCATTCCTCATTCTTCAACAGTTTTCACCACACTTCCTCACTTTCCAACAGGTTCACCTCCCTCCTCACTCTTCAACAGCACTCAAACCGCTTCCTCACTATTAAACAGTGTTAACCCTCCTTCCTTACGCTTCAAAAGTGTTCATCTCCCATCCTCACTCTTCAACACTGTTCACCCCACTTCCGCACTCTTCAAAACTGTTCAACCATCTTCCCCACACTTCAACAGTGCTCAACCCCCTTTCTCACCATTCAACAATGTTCACACCGCTTCCTCACTCTTCAGAGTGTTCACCCCACTTCCTTACTCTTCAACTGTGTTCGCTCCTCCTTCCTCACTCTTCAATGTTATTTACAACTCATCCTCACACTTCAAAATTGTTCACCCCCTTTCTCACTCTTCAACAGTGTTCACCCGACATCGTCATCCTTCAAAAGTGTTCACCCCCTTCCTGCCCCTTCAACAGTGTTCACCCCGCTTCCTCATTCTTCAACACTGATCACCCCCCTTCCTCACTCTTTGCAGTGTTCACGCCCTTTCCTCACCCTTCAACAATGTTCATACCCCCTTCCTTACTCTTCAAAAGTCTTCACCCCCTTCCTCATCCTTCAACATTGTTCTCCCCCATTCCTCATTCTTCAACAGTGCTCAGCCCCTTCCTCACCCTTCAACAGTGTTCACTACCCTTCATCACTCTTCAAAATTATTCTCCGCCCTTCCTCACTCAACAGTGTTCACCCAAATTCATCACTTTTCAACAGTGTTCACCTCCCTTCCTCACCCTTCAACTGTGTTCACCCCACTTCCTCACTTTTCAATAGTGTTAACCTCTCTTCCTCACTCTTCAACAGTATTCACACTCCTTCCTCACCCTTAAACAGTGTTCAACGCCTTCATCACTCTTCAAAAGTGTTCATCCCCTTCCTCAACATTCTTCAGTGTTCACTCCCCTTCCTCACCCTTCCACAGTGTTCACACCCCTTCCTCACCCTTCAGCAGTGTTCAACCCCCTTCCTCACACTTTAACAGTGTTCACACCCCTTCCACAATCTTCAAACGTATGCAACCCCCTTCCATTACCTTTCAAAAGTGTTCAGACCCCCTGCCTCACCATTCAATAATGTTCACCCCCTTCCTCACTCTTCAAGTGTTCACCCTGTTCCTTACTCTTCAACAATGTTCACCCCCCTTCCTCACTCTTCAACAGTGTTCACCCAAGTTCCTTACTCCTCAACAGTGTTCACACCCCTTCCTCACCCTTCAGCAGTGTTCAACCCCCTTCCTCACACTTCAACAGTGTTCACCCCCCTTCCTCAATCTTCAAAAGTGTGCAACCCCCATCCATTACCTTTGAATATTGTTCAGCCCCCCTTCCTCACCATTCAATAATGTTCACCCCCTTCCTCACTCTTCAAGTGTTCACCCTGTTCCTTACTCTTTTCAGTGTTCACCCCCCTTCCTCACTCTACAACACTGTTCACCCCCGTTCCTTACTCTTCAACAGTATTCACACTCCTTCCTCACCCTTCAACAGTTTTCACTCCCTTCCTCACTCTTCAACAGTTTTCACCCCCTTCCTCAACATTCTTCAGTGTTCACTCCCCTTCCTCACCCTTCAACAGTGTTCACCCCGCTTCCTCATTCTTCAACAGTGATCAACATCCTTCCTCACACTTTGCAGTGTTCACACCTTTTCCTCACCCTTCAACAATGTTCATACCCCCTTCCTTACTCTTCAACAGTCTTAACACCCTTCCTCATCCTTCAACATTGGTCACCCCATTCCTCATTCTTCAACAGTGTTCAGACCCTTCCTCACCCTTCAACTGTGTTCACCCCCACTTCCTCAACATTCTTCAGTGTTCACTCCCCTTCCTCACCCTTCAACAGTGTTCACACCCCTTCCTCACCCTTCAGCAGTGTTCAACCCCCTTCCTCACACTTCAACAGTGTTCACCCCCCTTCCTCAATCTTCAGAAGTGTGCAACCCCCATCCATTACCTTTGAATATTGTTCAGCCCCCCTTCCTCACCATTCAATAATGTTCACCCCCTTCCTCACTCTTCAAGTGTTCACCCTGTTCCTTACTCTTCAACAGTGTTCACCCCCTTCCTCACTCTTAAACAGTGTTCACCCCCTTCCTCACTCTTCAACAGTATTCACACTCCTTCCTCACCCTTCAACAGTGTTCACCCCCTTCCTCACTCTTCAACACTGTTCACCCCCGTTCCTTACTCTTCAACAGTATTCACTCTCCTTCCTCACCCTTCAACATTGTTCACCCCCTTCCTCACTCTTCAACAGTTTTCACCCTCTTCCTCAACATTCTTCAGTGTTCACTCCCCTTCCTCACCCTTCAACAGTGTTCACACCGCTTCCTTATATTTCAACAGTTTTCACCCAAATTCCTTACTCTTCAACATTGTTCACCCCCCTTTCTCAACCATCAACATTGTTCACTCCCATTCCTCATTCTTCAACAGTTTTCACCACACTTCCTCACTTTCCAACAGGTTCACCTCCCTCCTCACTCTTCAACAGCACTCAAACCGCTTCCTCACTATTAAACAGTGTTAACCCTCCTTCCTTACGCTTCAAAAGTGTTCATCTCCCATCCTCACTCTTCAACACTGTTCACCCCACTTCCGCACTCTTCAAAAGTGTTCAACCATCTTCCCCACACTTCAACAGTGCTCAACCCCCTTTCTCACCATTCAACAATGTTCACACCGCTTCCTCACTCTTCAGAGTGTTCACCCCACTTCCTTACTTTTCAACTGTGTTCGCTCCTCCTTCCTCACTCTTCAATGTTATTTACAACTCATCCTCACACTTCAAAATTGTTCACCCCCTTTCTCACTCTTCAACAATGTTCACCCGACATCGTCATCCTTCAACAGTGTTCACCCCCTTCCTGCCCCTTCAACAGTGTTCACCCCGCTTCCTCATTCTTCAACACTGATCACCCCCCTTCCTCACTCTTTGCAGTGTTCACGCCCTTTCCTCACCCTTCAACAATGTTCATACCCCCTTCCTTACTCTTCAAAAGTCTTCACCCCCTTCCTCATCCTTCAACATTGTTCTCCCCCATTCCTCATTCTTCAACAGTGCTCAGCCCCTTCCTCACCCTTCAACAGTGTTCACCACCCTTCATCACTCTTCAAAATTATTCTCCGCCCTTCCTCACTCAACAGTGTTCACCCAAATTCATCACTTTTCAACAGTGTTCACCTCCCTTCCTCACCCTTCAACTGTGTTCACCCCACTTCCTCACTTTTCAATAGTGTTAACCTCTCTTCCTCACTCTTCAACAGTATTCACACTCCTTCCTCGCCCTTAAACAGTGTTCAACCCCTTCCTCACTCTTCAAAAGTGTTCACCCCCTTCCTCAACATTCTTCAGTGTTCACTCCCATTCCTCACCCTTCAACAGTTTTCACACCCCTTCCTCACCCTTCAGCAGTGTTCAACCCCCTTCCTCACACTTTAACAGTGTTCACACCCCTTCCACAATCTTCAAAGGTATGCAACCCCCATCCATTACCTTTCAAAAGTGTTCAGCCCCCCTTCCTCACCATTCAATAATGTTCACCCCCTTCCTCACTCTTCAAGTGTTCACCCTGTTCCTTACTCTTCAACAGTGTTCACCCCCCCTTCCTCACTCTTCAACAGTGTTCACCCAAGTTCCTTACTCTTCAAAAGTATTCACTATTCTTTCTCACCCTTCAACAGTGTTGACCCCCTTCCTCACTCTTCAACAGTGTTCACCCCTGTTCCTCAACATTCTTCAGTGTTCACTCCCCTTCCTCACCCTTCAACAGTGTTCACACCCCTTCCTCACCCTTCAGCAGTGTTCAACCCCCTTCCTCACACTTCAACAGTGTTCAGCCCCCTTCCTCAATCTTCAAAAGTGTGCAACCCCCATCCATTACCTTTGAATATTGTTCAGCCCCCCTTCCTCACCATTCAATAATGTTCACCCCCTTCCTCACTCTTCAAGTGTTCACCCTGTTCCTTACTCTTTTCAGTGTTCACCCCCCTTCCTCACTCTACAACACTGTTCACCCCCGTTCCTTACTCTTCAACAGTATTCACACTCCTTCCTCTCCCTTCAACAGTTTTCACCCCCTTCCTCAACATTCTTCAGTGTTCACTCCCCTTCCTCACCCTTCAACTGTGTTCACCCCCCTTCATCACTCTTCAACATTATTCTCCGCTCTTCCTCACTCAACATTGTTCACCCAACTTCATGACGTTTCAACAGTGCTCACCTCCCTTCCTCACGCTTCAACAGTGTTCACCCCACTTCCTTAATCTTCAAGAGTGTTCGCTCCCATTTCCTCACTCTTCAACGGTGTTCAACCATCTTCCTCACACTCACCAGTGATCACACCCCTTCCTCACCATTCAACAATGTTCACGCCCCTTCCTCACTCTTCAACAGTGTTCACCCCACTTCCTTAATCTTCAAGAGTGTTCGCTCCCATTTCCTCACTCTTCAACGGTATTTACAACTCTTCCTCACTCTTCAACGTTGTTCACCCCCTTTCTCACTCTTCAACAGTGTTCACCCGACTTCCTCATCCTTCAACAGTGTTCACCCCCTTCCTGCCCCGTCAACAGTGTTCACCCCGCTTCCTCATTCTTCAGCAGTGATCAACATCCTTCCTCACTCTTTGCAGTGTTCACGCCTTTTCCTCACCCTTCAACAATGTTCATACCCCCTTCCTCACTCTACAACAGTCTTCACCCCCTTCCTCATCCTTCAACATTGTTCACCCCATTCCTCATTCTTCAACAGTGTTCAGCCCCTTCCTCACTTTTCAACAGTGTTCACCCCCCTTCCTCACACTTCAGAATTATTCTCCGCCCTTCCTCACTCAACAGTGTTCAACCAACTTCATGACTTTTCAACAGTGTTCACCTCCCTTCCTCACCCTTCAACAGTGTTCACCCCACTTCCTCACTTTTCAATAGTGTTCAACTCTCTTCCTCACTCTTCAACAATATTTACACTCCTTCCTCACCCTTCAACAGTGTTGACCCCCTTCCTCACTCTTCAACAGTGTTCACCCCCCTTCCTCAACATTCTTCAGTGTTCACTCCCATTCCTCACTCTTCAACCGTGTTCACACACCTTCCTCAACCTTCAGCAGTGTTCAACCCCCTTCCTCACACTTCAACAGTGTTCACCCCCGTTCCTTACTCTTCAACAGTGTTCAACCAACTTCCTTACTCTTCAATATTGTTCACCCTCCTTTGTCATCCTTCAACATTGTTCAACCCTATTCCTCATTCTTCAACACTTTTCACCACATTTACTCACTTTTCAACAGGTTCACCTCCCTTCCTCAATCTTCAACAGCACTCAAACCGCTTCCAAACTATTAAACAGTGTTCACCCTCCTTCCTTATGCTTCAAAAGTGTTCATCTCCCATCCTCACTCTTCAACACTGTTCACCCCACTTCTGCACTCTTCAACAGTGTTCAACCATCTTCCTCACACTCAACAGTGATCACCCCCCTTCCTCACCATTAAACAATGTTCACGCCCCTTCCTCACTCTTCAACAGTGTTCACCCCACTTCCTTACACTTCAAGAGTGTTCGCTCCCATTTCCTCACTCTTCAACGGTATCTACACCTCTTCCTCACTCTTCAACGTTGTTCACCCGACTTCCTCATCCTTCAACAGTGTTCACCCCCTTCCTGCCCCTTCAACAGTGTTCACCCCGCTTCCTCATTCTTCAACAGTGATCAACATCCTTCCTCACTCTTTGCAGTGTTCACGCCTTTTCCTCACCCTTCAACAATGTTCATAATCCCTTCCTCACTCTTCAACATTCTTCACCCCCTGCCTCATCCTTCAACATTGTTCACCCCATTCCTCATTTTTCAACAGTGTTCAGCCCCTTCCTCACCCTTCAACAGTGTTCACCCCCTTCACCACTCTTCAAAATTATTCTCCGCCCTTCCTCACTCAACAGTGTTCAACCAACTTCATGACTTTTCAACAGTGTTCACCTCCCTTCCACACCGTTCAACAGTGTTCACAACACTTCCTCACTTTTCAACAGTTTTCACCTCTCTTCCTCACTCTTCAACAGTATTTACACTCCTTCCTCACCCTTCAACAGTGTTGACCCCATTCCTCACTCTTCAACAGTGTTCACCCCCGTTCCTCAACATTCTTCAGTGTTCACTCCCCTTCCTCATACTTCAACATTGTTCACACACCTTCCTCACCCTTCAGCAGTGTTCAAACCCCTTCCTCACACTTCAACATTGTTCACCCCCCTTCCTCAATCTTCAAAAGTATGCAACCCCCATCCATTACCTTTGAATATTGTTCAGCCCCCCTTCCTCACCATTCAATAATGTTCACCCCACTTCCTCACTTTTCAACAGTGTTCAACTCTCTTCCTCACTCTTCAACAGTATTTACACTCGTTCCTCACCCTTCAACAGTGTTCACCCCCTTCCTCACTCTTCAACAGTGTTCATCCCCGTTCCTCAACATTCTTCGGTGTTCACACCCCTTCCTCACCCTTCAGCAGTGTTCAACCCCCTTCCTCACACTTCAACAGTGTTCACTCCCCTTCCTCAATCTTCAAAAGTATGCAACCCCCATCCATTACCTTTCAAAGTATTCAGACCCCCTTCCTCACCATTCAATAATGTTCACCCCCTTCCTCACTCTTCAAGTATTCACCCTGTTCCTTACTCTTCAACAGTGTTCACCCCCCTTCCTCACTCTTCAACAGTGTTCACCTCCTTCCTCACTCTTCAACAGTTTTCACCCCCTTCCTCAACATTCTTCAGTGATCACTCCCCTTCCTCACCCTTCAACAGTGTTCACACCGCTTCCTTACAATTCAACACTTTTCACCCAAATTCCTTACTCTTCAACATTGTTCACTCCCCTTTCTCAACCATCAACATTGTTCACTCCCATTCCTCATTCTTCAACAGTTTTCACCACACTGCCTCACTTTTCAACAGGTTCACCTCTCTCCTCACTCCTCAACAGCACTCAAACCGCTTCCTCACTATTCAACAGTGTTAACCCTCCTTCCTTACGCTTCAAAAGTGTTCATCTCCCATCCTCACTCTTCAACACTGTTCACCCCACTTCCGCACTCTTCAAAAGTGTTCAACCATCTTCCCCACACTTCAACAGTGCTCAACCCCCGTTCTCACCATTCAACAATGTTCACACCGCTTCCTCACTCTTCAGAGTGTTCACCCCACTTCCTTACTCTTCAACTTTGTTCGCTCCCCCTTCCTCACTCTTCAATGTTATTTACAACTCATTCTCACTCTTCAAAATTGTTCACCCGCTTTCTCACTCTTCAACAGTGTTCACCCGACATCGTCATCCTTCAACAGTGTTCACCCCTTCCTGCCCCTTCAACAGTGTTCACCCCGCTTCCTCATTCTTCAACACTGATCACCCCCCTTCCTCACTCTTTGCAGTGTTCACGCCTTTTCCTCACCCTTCAACAATGTTCATACCCCCTTCCTTACTCTTCAAAAGTCTTCACCCCCTTCCCCATCCTTCAACAATGTTCCATTGTTCTCCCCCATACCTCATTCTTCAACAGTGCTCAGCCCCTTCCTCACCCTTCAACAGTGTTCACCACCCTTCATCACTCTTCAAAATTATTCTCCGCCCTTCCTCACTCAACAGTGTTCACCCAAATTCATCACTTTTCAACAGTGTTCACCTCCCTTCCTCACCCTTCAACTGTGTTCACCCCACTTCCTCACTTTTCAACAGTGTTCACCTCTCTTCCTCACTCTTCAACAGTATTCACACTCCTTCCTCACCCTTAAACAGTGTTCAACCCCTTCCTCACTCTTCAAAAGTGTTCACCTACTTCCTCAACATTCTTCAGTGTTCACTCCCCTTCCTCACCCTTCAACAGTGTTCACACACCTTCCTCACCCTTCAGCAGTGTTCAAACCCCTTCCTCACACTTTAACAGTGTTCGCACCCCTTCCACAATCTTCAAAAGTATGCAACCCCCTTCCATTACATTTCAAAAGAGTTCAGACCCCCTTCCTCACCATTCAATAATGTTCACCCCCTTCCTCACTCTTCAAGCGTTCACCCTGTTCCTTACTCTTCAACAGTGTTCACCCCCCCTTCCTCACTCTTCAACAGTGTTTACCCAAGTTCCTTACTCTTCAACAGTATTCACAATCCTTCCTCACCCTTCAGCAGTGTTCACACCCTTCCTCAATCTTCAACATTGTTCACCCCCTTCCTCAACATTCTTCAGTGTTCACTCCCCTTCCTCACCCTTCAATAGTGTTCACACCCCTTCCTCACCCTTCAGCAGTGTTCCACCCCCTTCCTCACACTTCAACAGTGTTCACCCCCGTTCCTTACTCTTCAACAGTGTTCACCCAACTTCCTTACTCTTCAATATTGTTCAAACCCCTTTCTCATCCTTCAACATTTTTCACCCCTATTCCTCATTCTTCAACAGTTTTCACCACATTTACTCACTTTTCAACAGGTTCACCTCCCTTCCTCAATCTTCAACAGCACTCAAACCGCTTCCAAACTATTAAACATTGTTCACCCTCCTTCCTTATGCTTCAAAAGTGTTCATCTCCCATCCTCACTCTTCAACACTGTTCACCCCAATTCTGCATTCTTCAACAGTGTTCAACCATCTTCCTCACACTCAACAGTGATCATCCCCCTTCCTCACCATTCAACAATGTTCACGCCCCTTCCTCACTCTTCAACAGTGTTCACCCCACTTCTGTACTCTTCAAGAGTGTTCGCTCCCATTTCCTCACTCTTCAACGGTATTTACACCTCTTCCTCACGCTTCAACGTTGTTCACCCCCTTTCTCACTCTTCAACAGTGTTCACCCGACTTCCTCATCCTTCAACAGTGTTCACCCCCTTCCTGCCCCTTCAACAGTGTTCACCCCGCTTCCTCATTCTTCAACAGTGATCAACATCCTTCCTCACTCTTTGCAGTGTTCACGCCTTTTCCTCACCCTTCAACAATGTTCATACCCCCTTCCTCATTCTTCAACAGTCTTCACCCCCTTCCTCATCCTTCAACATTGTTCACCCCATTCCTCATTCTTCAACAGTGTTCAGCCCCTTCCTCACCCTTCAACAGTGCTCACCCCCCTTCATCACTCATCAAAATTATTCTCCGCCCTTCCTCACTCAACAGTGTTCACCCAACTTCATGACTTTTTTACTGTGTTCACCTCCCTTCCTCACTTTTCAACAGTGTTCACCTCTCTTCCTCACTCTTCAGCAGTATTTACACTCCTTCCTCACTCTTCAACAGTGTTCACCCCCTTCCTCACTCTTCAACAGTGTTTACCCCCGTTCCTCAACATTCTTCAGTGTTCACTCCCCATCCTCACTCTTCAACAGTGTTCAACCCCCTTCCTCACACTTCAACAGTGTTCACCCCCCTTCCTCAATCTTCAAAAGTATGCAACCCCCATCCATTACCTTTGAATATTGTTCAGCCCCCCTTCCTCAACATTCAATAATGTTCACCCCCTTCCTCACTCTTCAAGTGTTCACCCTGTTCCTTACTCTTCAACAGTGTTCACCCCCCCTTCCTCACTCTTCAACAGTGTTTACCCAAGTTCCTTACTCTTCAACAGTATTCACAATCCTTCCTCACCCTTCAGCAGTGTTCACACCCTTCCTCAATCTTCAACATTGTTCACCCCCTTCCTCAACATTCTTCAGTGTTCACTCCCCTTCCTCACCCTTCAATAGTGTTCACACCCCTTCCTCACCCTTCAGCAGTGTTCCACCCCCTTCCTCACACTTCAACAGTGTTCATCCCCGTTCCTTACTCTTCAACAGTGTTCACCCAACTTCCTTACTCTTCAATATTGTTCAAACCCCTTTCTCATCCTTCAACATTGTTCACCCCTATTCCTCATTCTTCAACAGTTTTCACCACATTTACTCACTTTTCAACAGGTTCACCTCCCTTCCTCAATCTTCAACAGCACTCAAACCGCTTCCAAACTATTAAACATTGTTCACCCTCCTTCCTTATGCTTCAAAAGTGTTCATCTCCCATCCTCACTCTTCAACACTGTTCACCCCAATTCTGCATTCTTCAACAGTGTTCAACCATCTTCCTCACACTCAACAGTGATCACCCCCCTTCCTCACCATTCAACAATGTTCACGCCCCTTCCTCACTCTTCAACAGTGTTCACCCCACTTCTGTACTCTTCAAGAGTGTTCGCTCCCATTTCCTCACTCTTCAACGGTATTTACACCTCTTCCTCACTCTTCAACGTTGTTCACCCCCTTTCTCACTCTTCAACAGTGTTCACCCGACTTCCTCATCCTTCAACAGTGTTCACCCCCTTCCTGCCCCTTCAACAGTGTTCACCCCGCTTCCTCATTCTTCAACAGTGATCAACATCCTTCCTCACTCTTTGCAGTGTTCACGCCTTTTCCTCACCCTTCAACAATGTTCATACCGCCTTCCTCATTCTTCAACAGTCTTCACCCCCTTCCTCATCCTTCAACATTGTTCACCCCATTCCTCATTCTTCAACAGTGTTCAGCCCCTTCCTCACCCTTCAACAGTGCTCACCCCCCTTCATCACTCATCAAAATTATTCTCCGCCCTTCCTCACTCAACAGTGTTCACCCAACTTCATGACTTTTCTACTGTGTTCACCTCCCTTCCTCACTTTTCAACAGTGTTCACCTCTCTTCCTCACTCTTCAGCAGTATTTACACTCCTTCCTCACTCTTCAACAGTGTTCAACCCCCTTCCTCACACTTCAACAGTGTTCACCCCCCTTCCTCAATCTTCAAAAGTATGCAACCCCCAACCATTACCTTTGAATATTGTTCAGCCCCCCTTCCTCAACATTCAATAATGTTCACCCCCTTCCTCACTCTTCAAGTGTTCACCCTGTTCCTCACTCTTCAACAGTGTTCACCCCCGTTCCTTACTCTTCAACAGTATTCACACTCCTTCCTCACCCTTCAACAGTGTTCACACCCTTCCTCAACATTCTCCAGTGCTCACTGCCCTTCCTCACCCTTCAACAGTGTTCACCCCCGTTCCTTACTCTTCAACAGTGTTCAACCAACTTCCTTACTCTTCAACATTGTTCAACCCCCTTTCTCATCCTTCAACATTATTCACCCCTATTCCTCATTCTTCAACAGTTTTAACCACATTTCCTCACTTTTCAACAGGTTCACCCCCTTTCTCACTCTTCAACAGTGTTCACCCGACTTCCTCATCCTTCAACAGTGTTCACCCGGCTTCCTCATTCTTCAAATGTGATCAACATCCTTCCTCACTCTTTGCAGTGTTCACGCCTTTTCCTCACCCTTCAACAATGTTCATACCCCCTTCCTTACTCTTCAACAGTCTTCAACCCCTTCCTCATCCTTCAACATTGTTCACCCCCATTCCTCATTCTTCAACAGTGTTCAGCCTCTTCCTCACCCTTCAACACTGTACACCCCCCTTCATCACTCTTCAAAATTGTTCTCCGCCATTCTCACTCAACAGTGTTCACCCAACTTCATGACTTTTCAACAGTGTTCACCTCCCTTCCTCACCCTTCAACAGTGTTCTCCCCACTTCCTCATTTTTCAACAGTGTTCACCTCTCTTCCTCACTCTTCAACAGTATTTACACTCCTTCCTCACCCTTCAACAGTGTTCACCCCCTTCCTCACTCTTCAACAGTGTTCACCCCCCTTCCTCAACATTCTTCAGTGTTCACTCCCCTTCCTCACCCTCCAACAGTGTTCACAACCATTCCTCACCCTGCAGCAGTGTTCAACCCCCGTCCTCACACTTCAACTGTGTTCACCTCCCTTCCTCAATCTTCAAAAGCATGCAACCCCCATCCATTACCTTGGAACATTGTTCAGCCCCCCTTCCTGAATATTCAATAAAGTTCACCCCATTCCTCACTCTTCAAGTGTTCACCCTGTTCCTTTCTCTTCAACAGTGTTCACCCCCCTTCCTCACTCTTCACAGTGTTCACCCCCGTTCCTTACTCTTCAACAGTATTCGCACTCCTTCCACACCGTTCAACATGGTTAACCCCCTTCCTCACTCTTCAACAGTGTTCACCCCCTTCCTCAGCATTCGTCAGTGTTCACTCCCCTTCCTCACCCTACAACAGTGTTCACACCGCTTCATTACTTTTCAACAGTTTTCACCCAAATTCCTTAATCTTCATCATTGTTCACCCCCCTTTCTCATCCATCAACATTCTTCACTCCCATTCCTCATTCTTCAACGGTTTTCACCACACTTCCTCACTTTTCAAGGGGTTCACCTCCCTTCCTCACTCTTCAACAGCATTCAAACAGCTTCCTCACTATTAAACAGTGCTCACCCTCCTTCCTTAGGCTTCAAAAGTGTTCATCTCCCATCCTCACTCTTCAACACTGTTCACCCCTCTTCCGCACTCTTCAACAGTGTTCAACCATCTTCCTCACACTTCAACAGTGTTCACCCACCTTTCTCACCATTCAACAATGTTCACGCCCCTTCCTCACCCTTCAACAGTGTTCACCCGACTTCCTTACTCTTCAACAGTGTTCGCGCCCCCTTCCTCACTCTTCAATGGTATTGACACCTCTTCCTCACTCTTCAACATTGTTCACCCCCCTTTCTCACTCTTCCACAGGGTTCACCCGAAATCCTCATCCTTCAACAGTGTTCACCACCCATCCTGCCCCTTCAACCGTGTTCACCCCCTTCCTCATTCTTCTATAGTGATCACCCCTTCCTCACTCTTTGCAGTGTTCACGCCTTTTCCTCACCCTTCAACAATGTTCATACCCCCTGCCTTACTCTTCAACAGTCTTCACCTACTTCCTCATCCTTCAACATTTTTCTCCCCCATTCCTCATTCTTCAACAGTGTTCAGACCCTCCCTCAACATTCAACAGTGTTCACCCCCCTTCATCACTCTTCAAAATTACTCTCCGCCCTTCCTCACTCAACAGTTTTCACCCAACTTCATGACTTTTCAACAGTGTTCACCTACCTTCCTCACCCTTCAACAGTGTTCACCCCACTTCCTCACTTTTCAACAGTGTTCACCTCTCTTCTTCACTCTTCAAAAGTATTCACACTACTTCCTCACCCTTCAACAGTGTTCCCCCACATCCTCAGTCTTCAACATTGTTCAACCCCCTTCCTCAACATTCTTCAGTGTTCACTCCCCTTTCTCACCCTTCAACAGTGTTCACAGAACTTCCTCGCCCTTCAGCAGTGTTCAACACCCTTGCCCACACTTCAACAGTGTTCACACCCCTTCCTCAATCTTCAAAACTACGTAACCCCCATCCATTACCTTTCAACAGTGTTCAGACACCCTTCCTCAACATTCAATAATGTTCACCCCCTTCCTCACTCTTCAAGTGTTCACCCTGTTCCTCACTCTTCAACAGTGTTCACCCCCGTTCCTCACTCTTCAACAGTATTCACACTCCTTCCTCACCCTTCAACAGTGTTCACCCACTTCCTCACTCTTCAACATTGTTCACCTCCTTCCTCAACATTCTTCAGTGTTCACTCCCCTTCCTCACACTTCAACATAGTTCACACCCCTTCCTCACCCTTCAGCAGTGTTCAACCCCCTTCCTCACACTTCAACAGTGTTCACCCCGTTCCTTACTCTTCAACAGTGTTCACCCCCCTTTCTCATCCTTCAACATTGTTCATCCCTATTCCTCATTCCTCAACAATTTTCACCACACCTCCTCACTTTTCAACAGGTTCACCTCCCTTCCTCAATTTCCAACAGCACTCAAACCGCTTCCAAACTATTAAACATTGTTCACCCTCCTTCCTTATGCTTCAAAAGTGTTCATCTCCCATCCTCACTCTTCAACACTGTTCACCCCACTTCCAAAGTCTTCAACAGTGTTCAACCATCTTCCTCACACTCAACAGTGATCACCGCCCTTCCACACCATTCAACAATGTTCACGCCCATTCCTCACTCTTCAACAGAGTTCACCCCACTTTCTTACTCTTCAAGCGTGTTCACTCCCATTTCCTCACTCTTCAACGGTATTTACACCTCATCCTCACTCTTCAGCGTTGTTCACCCCCTTTGTCACTCTTCAACAGTGTTCACCCGACTTCCTCATCCTTCAACAGTGTTCAGCCCCATCCTGCCCCTTCAACAGTGTTCACCCCGCTTCCTCATTCTTCAACAGTGATCAACATCCTTCCTCACTCTTTGCAGTGTTCACGCCTTTTCCTCACCCATCAACAATGTTCATACCCCCTTCCTTACTCTTCAACAGTCTTCACCCCCTTCCACATCCATCAACATTGTTCACCCCATTCCTCATTCTTCAACAGTGTTCAGCCCCTTCCTCACCCTTCAACAGTCTTCACCGCCTTCCTCATCCTTCAACATTGTTCACTCCCATTCCTCATTCTTCAACACTTTTCACCACACTTCCTCACTTTTCAACAGGTTCGCCTCCCTCCTCACTCTTCAACAGCACTCAAACCGCTTCCTCACTATTAAACAGTGTTCACCCTCCTTCCTTATGCTTCAAAAGTGTTCATTTCCCATCCTCACTCTTCAACACTGTTCACTCCACTTCCGCACCCTTCAGCATTGTTCAACCCCCTTCCTCACACTTCAACAGTGTTCACCCCGTTCCTTACTCTTCAACAGTTTTCAACCTACTTCCTTACTCTTCAACATTGTTCACCCCCCTTTCTCATCCTTCAACATTGTTCATCCCTATTCCTCATTCCTCAACAATTTTCACCACACCTCCTCACTTTTCAACAGGTTCACCTCCCTTCCTCAATTTCCAACAGCACTCAAACCGCTTCCAAACTATTAAACATTGTTCACCCTCCTTCCTTATGCTTCAAAAGTGTTCATCTCCCATCCTCACTCTTCAACACTGTTCACCCCACTTCCAATCTCTTCAACAGTGTTCAACCATCTTCCTCACACTCAACAGTGATCACCCCGCTTCCACACCATTCAACAATGTTCACGCCCATTCCTCACTCTTCAACAGAGTTCACCCCACTTTCGTACTCTTCAAGAGTGTTCACTCCCATTTCCTCACTCTTCAACAGTATTTACACCTCATCCTCACTCTTCAGCGTTGTTCACCCCCTTTCTCACTCTTCAACAGTGTTCACCCGACTTCCTCATCCTTCAACAGTGTTCAGCCCCTTCCTGCCCCTTCAACAGTGTTCACCCCGCTTCCTCATTCTTCAACAGTGATCAACATCCTTCCTCACTCTTTGCAGTGTTCACGCCTTTTCCTCACCCTTCAACAATGTTCATACCCCCTTCCTCACTCTTCAACAGTCTTCACCCCCTTCTACATCCTTCAACATTGTTCACCCCATTCCTCATTCTTCAACAGTGTTCAGCCCCTTCCTCAACCTTCAACAGTCTTCACCGCCTTCCTCATCCTTCAACATTATTCACCCCCTTCCTCATCCTTCAACATTGTTCTCCCCCATTCTTTATTCTTCAACAGTGCTCAGCCCCTTCCTCACTCAACAGTGTTCACCCAACTTCATGACTTTTCAACAGTGTTCACCTCCCTTCCTCACCCTTCAACAGTGTTCACCCCACTTCCTCACCTTTCAACAGTGTTAACCTCTCTTCCTCACTCTTCAACAGTAGTCACACTCCTTCCTCACCCTTAAACAGTGTTCACCCCCTTCCTGCCCCTTCAACAGTGTTCACCCCGCTTCCTCATTCTTCAACTGTGATCAACATCCTTCCTCACTCTTTGCAGTGTTCACGCCTTTTCCTCACCCTTCAACAATGGTCATACCCCCTTCCTCACTCTTCAACAGTCTTCACCCCCTTCCTCATCCTTCAACATTGTTCACCCCATTCCTCATTCTTCAATTGTGTTCAGCCCCTTCCTCACCCTTCAACAGTGTTCACCCCCCTTCATCACTCTTCAAAATTATTCTCCGCCCTTCCTCACTCAACAATGTTCACCCAACTTCATGACTTTTCAACAGTGTTCACCTCCCTTCCTTACTCTTCAACAGTGTTCACCCCCCTTCCTCACTCTTCAACAGTGTTCACCCCCCTTCCTCACCATTCAATAATGTTCACCCCCTTCCTCACTCTTCAAGTGTTCACCCTGTTCCTTACTCTTCAACAGTGTTCACACTCCTTCCTCACTCTTCAACAGTGTTCACCCCCTTCCTCACTCTTCAACATTGTTCACCCCCCTTCCTCAACATTCTCCAGTGTTCACTCCCCTTCCTCACCCTTCAACAGTGTTCAAACCCTTTCCTCACCATTCAGCAGTGTTCAACCCCCTTCCTCACACTTCAACAGTGTTCACCCCCGTTCCTTACTCTTCAACAGTGTTCAACCAACTTCCTAACTCTTCAACATTGTTCAACCCCCTTTCTCATCCTTCAACATTATTCACCCCTATTCCTCATTCTTCAACAGTTTTCACCACATTTCCTCACTTTTCAACAGGTTCACCCCCTTTCTCACTCTTCAACAGTGTTCACCCGACTTCCTCATCCTTCAACAGTGTTCACCCCCTTCCTGCCCCTTCAACATTTTTCACCCCGCTTCCTCATTCTTCAACTGTGATCAACATCCTTCCTCACTCTTTGCAGTATTCACGCCTTTTCCTCACCCTTCAACAATGTTCATTCCCCCTTCCTCACTCTTCAACAGTCTTCACCCCCTTCCTCATCCTTCAACATTGCTCACCCCATTACGAATTCTTCAACAGTGTTCAGCCCCTTCCTCACCCTTCAACAGTGTTCAACCCCCTTCATCGCTCTTCAAAATTATTCTCCGCCCTTCCTCACTCAACAGTGTTCACCCAACTTCATGACTTTTCAAAAGTGTTCACCTCACTTCCTCACCCTTCAACAGTGTTCACCCCACTTCCTCACATTTCAACAGTGTTCACCTCTCTTCCTTACTCTTCAACAGTATTTAAACTCCTTCCTCACCATTCAACAGTGTTCACCCCCTTCCTTACTCTTCAACAGTGTTCACCCCGTTCCTCAACATTCTTCAGTGTTCACTCCCCTTCCTCAAGCTTCAACAGTGTTCACACTCCTTCCTCACCCTTCAGCAGTGTTCAACCCCCTTCCTCACACTTCAACAGTGTTCACCCCCCTTCCTCAATCTTCAAAAGTATGCAACCCCCATCCATTACCTTTGAATATTGTTCAGCCCCCCCTTCCTCACCATTCAATAATGTTCACCCCCTTCCTCACTCTTCAAGTGTTCACCCTGTTCCTTACTCTTCAACAGTATTCACACTCCTTCCTCAACCTTCAACAGTGTTCACCCCCTTCCTCACTCTTCAACAGTTTTTACCCCCTTCCTCAACATTCTTCAGTGTTCACTCCCCTTTCTCACCCTTCAACAGTGTTCACACCGCTTCCTTACAATTCAACAGTTTTCACCCAAATTCCTTACTCTTCAACATTGTTCACCCCCCTTTCTCAACCATCAACATTGTTCACTCCCATTCCTCATTCTTCAACAGTTTTCACCACATTTCCTCACTTTTCAACAGGTTCACCTCCCTCCTCACTCTTCAACAGCACTCAAACCGCTTCCTCACTATTCAACAGTGTTCACCCTCCTTCCTTACGCTTCAAAAGTGTTCATCTCCCATCCTCACTCTTCAACACTGTTCACTCCAAGTCCGCACTCTTCAAAAGTGTTCAACCATCTTCCCCACACTTCAACAGTGCTCAGCTATCTTTCTCACCATTCAACAATGTTCACACCCCTTCCTCACTCTTCAACAGTGTTCACCCCACTTCCTTACTCTTCAACTGTGTTCGCTCCCCCTTCCTCACTCTTCAATGTTATTTACACCTCATCCTCACTCTTCAAAATTGTTCACCCCCTTTCTCACTCTTCAACAGTGTTCACCCGACATCGTCATCCTTCAACAGTGTTCACCCCCTTCCTGCCCCTTCAACAGTGTTCACCCTGCTTCCTCATTCTTCAACAGTGATCACCCCCCTTCCTCGCTCTTTGCAGTGTTCACGCCTTTTCCAGACCCTTCAACAATGTTCATACCCCCTTCCTTACTCTTCAAAATTCTTCACCCCCTTCCTCATCCATCAACATTGTTCTCCCCCATTCCTCATTCTTCAACAGTGCTCAACACCTTCCTCACCCTTCAACAGTGTTCTCCTCCCTTCATCACTCTTCAAAATTATTCTCCGCACTTCCTCACTCAACAGTGTTCACCCAACTTCATCAGTTTTCAGCAGTGCTCACCTCCCTTCCTCACCCTTCAACAGTGTTCACGCCATTTCCTCACTTTTCAACAGTGTTAAGCTCTCTTCCTCACACTTCAACAGTATTCACACTCCTTCCTCACCCTTAAACATTGTTCACCACCTTCCTCACTCTTCAACAGTGTTCACCCCCCTTCCTCAACATTCTTCAGTGTTCACTCCCCTTCCTCAGCCTTCAACAGTGTTCTCACCCCTTCCTCACCCTTCAGCAGTGTTCAACCCCCTTCCTCACACTTCAACAGTGTTCAACCCCCTTCCTCAATCTTCAAAAGTATGCAACCCCCATTAATTACGTTTCAAAAGTCTTCAGACCCCCTTCGTCACCTTTCAATAATGTTCACCCCCTTCCTCACTCTTCAAGTGTTCACCCTTTTCCTTACTCTTCAACAGTGTTCACCCCCCTTCCTTACTCTTCAACAGTGTTCACCCCCGTTTCTTACTCTTCAACAGTATTCACACTCCTTCCTCAACCTTCAACAGTGTTCACACACTTCGTCAATCTTCAACATTGTTCATCCCCTTCCTCAACATTCTGCAGTGTTCACTCCCCTTCCTCACCCTTCAACAGTGTTCTCATACCTTCCTTAGCCTTCAGTATTGTTCAACCCCCTTCCTCACTCTTCAACATTGTTCACCCGTGTTCCTTACTCTTCAACAGTGTTCAGCCCCGTTCCTCACTCTTCAACAGTGTTCAACCAACTTCCTTACTCTTCAACATTGTTCACCCCCCTTTCTCATCCTTCAACATTGTTCACCCCTATTCCTCATTCCTCAACAGTTTTCACCACACTTCCTCACTTTTCAACAGGTTCACCTCCCTTCCTCAATCTTCAACAGCACTCAAACCGCTTCCAAACTATTAAACATTGTTCACCCTCCTTCCTTATGCTTCAAAAGTGTTCATCTCCCATCCTCACTCTTCATCACTGTTCACCCCAATTCCGCACTCTTCAACAGTGTTCAACCATCTTCCTCACACTCAACAGTGATCACCCTCCTTCCTCACCATTCAACAATGTTCACGCCCCTTCCTCACTCTTCAACAGTGTTCACCCCACTTCCTTACTCTTCAAGAGTGTTCACTCCCATTTCCTCACTCTTCAACGGTATTTACACCTCTTCCTCACTCTTCAACGTTGTTCACCCCCTTTTTCACTCTTCAACAGTGTTCACCCGACTTCGTCATCCTTCAACAGTGTTCACCCCCTTCCTGCCCCTTCAACAGTGTTCACCCCGCTTCCTCATTCTTCAAAAGTGATCAACATCCTTCCTCACTCTTTGCAGTGTTCACGCCTTTTCCTGACCCTTCAACAATGTTCATACCGCCTTCCTTACTCTTCAACAGTCTTCAACCCCTTCCTCATCCTTCAACATTGTTCACCCCCATTCCTCATTCTTCAACAGTGTTCAGCCTCTTCCTCACCCTTCAACACTGTACACCCCCCTTCATCACTCTTCAAAATTGTTCTCCGCCCTCCTCACTCAACAGTGTTCACCCAACTTCATGACTTTTCAACAGTGTTCACCTCCCTTCTTCACCCTTCAACAGTGTTCACCCCACTTCCTCACTTTTCAACAGTGTTCACCTCTCTTCCTCACTCTTCAACAGTATTTACACTCCTTCCTCACCCTTCAACAGTGTTCACCCCCTTCCTCACTCTTCAACAGTGTTCACCCCCCTTCCTCAACATTCTTCAGTGTTCACTCCCCTTCCTCACCCTTCAACAGTGTTCACAACCATTCCTCACCCTGCAGCAGTGTTCAACCCCCGTCCTCACACTTCAACTGTGTTCACCTCCCTTCCTCAATCTTCAAAAGCATGCAACCCCCATCCATTACCTTGGAACATTGTTCAGCCCCCCTTCCTGAACATTCAATAATGTTCACCCCGTTCCTCACTCTTCAAGTGTACACCCTGTTCCTTTCTCTTCAACAGTGTTCACCCCCCCTTCCTCACTCTTCACAGTGTTCACCCCCGTTCCTTACTCTTCAACAGTATTCACACACCTTCCTCACCGTTCAACAAGGTTAACCCCCTTCCTCACTCTTCAACAGTGTTCACCCCCTTCCTCAGCATTCGTCAGTGTTCACTCCCCTTCCTCACCCTACAACAGTGTTCACACCGCTTCATTACTCTTCAACAGTTTTCACCCAAATTCCTTAATCTTCATCATTGTTCACCCCCCTTTCTCATCCATCAACATTCTTCACTCCCATTCCTCATTCTTCAACAGTTTTCACCACACTTCCTCACTTTTCAAGGGGTTCACCTCCCTTCCTCACTCTTCAACAGCATTCAAACAGCTCCTCACTATTAAACAGTGCTCACCCTCCTTCCTTAGGCTTCAAAAGTGTTCATCTCCCATCCTCACTCTTCAACACTGTTCACCCCTCTTCCGCACTCTTCAACAGTGTTCAACCATCTTCCTCACACTTCAACAGTGTTCACCCACCTTTCTCACCATTCAACAATGTTCACGCCCCTTCCTCACCCTTCAACAGTGTTCACCCGACTTCCTTACTCTTCAACAGTGTTCGCGCCCCCTTCCTCACTCTTCAATGGTATTTACACCTCTTCCTCACTCTTCAACATTGTTCACCCCCCTTTCTCACTCTTCCACAGGGTTCACCCGAAATCCTCATCCTTCAACAGTGTTCACCCCCCATCCTGCCCCTTCAAACGTGTTCACCCCGCTTCCTCATTCTTCTATAGTGATCACCCCCTTCCTCACTCTTAGCAGTGTTCACGCCTTTTCATCACCCTTCAAAAATGTTCATACCCCCTGCCTTACTCTTCAACAGTCTTCACCTACTTCCTCATCCTTCAACATTTTTCTCCCCCATTCCTCACTCTTCAACAGTGTTCACCCCACTTCCTTACTCTTCAAGAGTGTTCACTCCCATTTCCTCACTCTTCAACGGTATTTACACCTCTTCCTCACTCTTCAACGTCGTTCACCCCCTTTCTCACTCTTCAACAGTGTTCACCCGAAATCCTCATCCTTCAACAGTGTTCACCCCCCTTCCTGCCCCTTCAACCATGTTCACCCCGCTTCCTCATTCTTCAACAGTGATAACCCCCTTCCTCACTCTTTGCAGTGTTCACGCCTTTTCCTCACCCTTCAACAATGTTCATACCCCCTGTCTTACTCTTCAACAGTCTTCACCTACTTCCTCATCCTTCAACATTTTTCTCACCCATTCCTCATTCTTCAACAGTGTTCAGACCCTCCCTCAACATTCAACAGTGTTCACCCCCCTTCATCACTCTTCAAAATTTTTCTCCGCCCTTCCTCACTCAACAGTGTTCACCCAACTTCAGGACTTTTCAACAGTGTTCACCTCCCTTCCTCACCCTTCAACAGTGTTCACCCCACTTCCTCACTTTTCAACAGTGTTCACCTCTCTTCTTCACTCTTCAAAAGTATTCACACTACTTCATCACCCTTCAACAGTGTTCCCCCACTTCCTCAGTCTTCAACATTGTTCAACCCCCTTCCTCAACATTCTTCAGTGTTCACTCCCCTTCCTCACCCTTCAGCAGTGTTCAACCCCCTTCCCCACACTTCAACAGTGTTCACACCCCTTCCTCAATCTTCAAACGTATGCAACCCCCATCCATTACCTTTCAACAGTGTTCAGACCCCCTTCCTCACCATTCAATAATGTTCACCCCCTTCCTCACTCTTCAAGTGTTCACCCCCTTTCCTTACTCTTCAACAGTATTCACACTCCTTCCTCACTCTTCAACATTGTTCACCCCCGTTCCTTACTCTTCAACAGTGTTCACCCCCATTTCTCATCCTTCAACATTGTTCAACCCTATTCCTCATTCCTCAACAGTTTTCACCACACTTCATCACTTTTCAACAGGTTCACCTCCCTTCCTCAATCTTCAACAGCACTCAAACCGCTTCCAATCTATTAAACATTGTTCACTCTCCTTCCTTATGCTTCAAAAGTGTTCATCTCCCATCCTCACTCTTCAACACTGTTCATCCAACTTCCGCACTCTTCAACAGTGATCACCCACCTTCCTCACCATTCAACAATGTTCACGCCCCTTCCTCACTCTTCAACAGTGTTCACCTCACTTGCTTACTCTTCAAGCGTGTTCGCTCCCATTACCTCACTCTTCAACGGTATTTACACCTCTTCCTCACTCTTCAACGTTGTTCACCCCCTTTCTCACTCTTCAACAGTGTTCACCCGACTTCCTCATTCTTCAACAGTGTTCACCCCCTTCCTGCCCCTTCAACAGTGTTCAACAGTCATCAACATTCTTCCTCACTCTTTGCAGTGTTCATGCCTTTTGCTCACCCTTCAACAATGTTCATACCCCCTTCCTTACTCTTCAACAGTCTTCACCCCCTTCCTCATTCTTCAACAGTCATCAACATTCTTCCTCACTCTTTGCAGTGTTCATGCCTTTTGCTCACCCTTCAACAATGTTCATACCCCCTTCCTTACTCTTCAACAGTCTTCACCCCCTTCCTCATTCTTCAACAGTGTTCAGCCCATTCCTCACCCTTCAACAGTGTTCACCCCACTTCATCACTCTTCAAAATTATTCTCCGCTCTTCCTCACTCAACAGTGTTCACCCAGCTTCACGATTTTTCAACAGTGTTCATCTCCCTTCCTCACCCTTCAACAGTGTTCACCCCACTTCCTCACTTTTCAACAGTGTTCACCTCTCTTCCTCATTCTTCAACAGTATTCACACTCCTTCCTCACCCTTCAACAGTGTTCACCCCCTTCCTCACTCTTCAACAGTGTTCAACCCCGTTCCTCAACATTCTTCAGTGTTCACTCCCCTTTCTCACCCTTCAACAGTGTTCACACCCCTTCCTCACACTTCAACAGTGTTCACCCCCCTTCCTCAATCTTCAAAACTTTGCAACCCCCATCCATTACCTTTGAACATTGTTCAGCCCCCCTTCCTCACCATTCAATAATGTTCACCCCCTTCCTCACTCTTCAAGTGTTCACCCTGTTCCTTCCTCTTCAACAGTGTTCACCCCCCTTCCTCAGTCTTCAACAGTGTTCACGCCCGTTCCTTACTCTTCAACAGTATTCACACTCCTTCCTCACCCTTCAACAGTGTTCAGCCCCTTCCTCACTCTTCAACAGTGTTCACCCCCTTCCTCAGCATTCTTCAGTGTTCACTCCCCTTCCTCACCCTTCAACAGTGTTCACACCACTTCCTTACAATTCAACATTTTTCACCCAAATTCCTTACTCTTCAACATTGTTCACCTTCCTTTCTCATCCATCAACATTCTTCACTCCCATTCCTCATTCTTCAACAGTTTTCACCACACTTCCTCACTTTTCAACAGGTTCACCTCCCTCCTCACTCTTCAACAGCACTCAAACCGCTTCCTCACTATTAAACAGTGTTCACACTCCTTCCTTACGCTTCAAAAGTGTTCATCTCCCATCCTCACTCTTCAACACTGTTCATCCAACTTCCGCACTCTTCAACAGTGTTCAACCATCTTCCTCACACTCAACAGTGATCACCCCACTTCCTCACCATTCAACAATGTTCACGCCCCTTCCTCACTCTTCAACAGAGTTCACCCCACTTCCTTACTCTTCAAACGTGTTTGCTCCCATTACCTCACTCTTCAACTGTATTTACACCTCTTCCTCACTCTTCAACGTTGTTCACCCCCTTTCTCACTCTTCAACAGTGTTCACCCGACATCGTCATCCTTCAACAGTGTTCACCCCCTTCCTGCCCCTTCAACAGTGTTCACCCCGCTTCCTCATTCTTCAACACTGATCACCCCCTTCCTCACTCTTTGCAGTGTTCACGCCTTTTCCTCACCCTTCAATAATGTTCATACCCCTTCCTTACTCTTCAACAGTCTTCACCCCCTTCCTCATCCTTCAACATTGTTCACCCCCATTCCTCATTCTTCAACAGTGATCACCCCCCCTCATCAATCTTCAAAATTATTCTCCGCCCTTCCTCACTCAACACTGTTCACCCAACTTCTTGATTGTTCAAGAGAGTTCATCTCCCTTCCTTACCCTTCAACAGTGTTCACCCTACTTCCTCACTTTTCAAAAGTGTTCACCGCTCTTCCTCACTCTTCAACAGTATTTACATTCCTTCCTCACCCTTCAACAGTGTTCACCCCCTTCCTCACTCTTCAACAGTGTTCACCCCCCTTCCTCACCCTTCAACAGTGTTCACCCCCTTCCTCACCCTTCAACAGTGTTCACCCCCTTCCTCACCCTTCAACAGTGTTCACCCCCTTCCTCACTCTTCAACAGTGTTCAACCCCGTTCCTCAACATTCTTCAGTGTTCACTCCCCTTCCTCACCCTTCAACAGTGTTCACAACCTTTCCTACCTTTCAGCAGTGTTCAACCCCCTTCCTCACACTTCAACAGTGTTCACCTCCCTTCCTCAATCTTCAAAAGTATGCAACCCCTATCCATTACCTTTGAACATTGTTCAGCCCCCCTTCCTCAACATTCAGTAGTGTTCACCCCCTTCCTCACTCTTCAAGTGTTCACCCTGTTCCTTACTCTTCAACAGTGTTCACCCCCCTTCCTCACTCTTCAAAAGTGTTCACCCCCGTTCCTTACTCTTCAACAGTATTCACACTCCTTCCTCACCCTTCAACAGTGTTCACCCCCTTCCTCACTCTTCAACAGTGTTCACCCCCTTCCTCAACATTCGTCAGTGTTCACTCCCCTTCCTCACCCTACAACAGTGTTCACACAGCTTCCTTACTCTTCAACAGTTTTCACCCAAATTCCGTTATCTTCAACATTGTTCACCCCCCTTTCTCATCCATCAACATTGTTCACTCCCATTCCTCATTCTTCAACAGTTTTCACCACACTTCCTCACTTTTCAACAGCTTCACCTCCCTTCCTCAATCTTCAACAGCATTCAAACAGCTTCCTCACTATTAAACAGTGTTCACCCTCCTTCCTTACGCTTCAAAAGTGTTCATCTCACATCCTCACTCTTCAACACTGTTCACCCCACTTCCGCACTCTTCAACAGTTAACAACCATCTTCCTCACACTTCAACAGTGTTCACCCACATTTCTCACCATTCAACAATGTTCACGCCCCTTCCTCACTCTTCAACAGTGTTCACCCCACTTCCTTATACTTCAACAGTGTTCGCTCCCCTTTCCTCACTCTTCAATGGTATTTACACCTCTTCCTCACTCTTCAACATTGTTCAACCCCTTTCTCCCTCTTCCACAGGGTTCACCGCCCTTCATCACTCTTCAAAATTATTCTCCGCACTTCCTCACTCAACAGTGTTCACCCAAATTCATCACTTTTCAACAGTGTTCACCTCACTTCCTCACTCTTCAACAGTATTCACACTCCTTCCTCACCCTTCAACAGTGTTCACCCCCTTCTTCACTCTTCAACAGTGTTCACCCCACTTCCTCAACATTCTTCAGTGTTCACTCCCCTTCCTCACCCTTCAACAGTGTTCACACCCCTTCCTCACCCTTCAGCAGTGTTCAACCCCCTTCCTCAAACTTCAACAGTGTTCACACCCCTTCCTCAATCTTCAAAAGTATGCAACCCCCATCCATTACATTTCAACCGTGTTCGGACCCCATTCCTCACCATTCAATAATGTTCACCCCCTTCCTCACTCTTCAAGTGTTCACCCTGTTCCTCACTCTTCAACAGTGTTCACCCCCGTTCCTTACTCTTCAACAGTATTCACACACCTTCCTCACTTTTCAACAGTGTTCACACCCTTCCTCGCTCTTCAACATTGTTCACCCACCTTCATCAACATTCTCCAGTGTTCACTCCCCTTCCTCACCCTTCAACAGTGTTCACATCCCTTCCTCACCCTTCAGCTTTGGTCAACCCCCTTCCTCACCCTTCAACAGTGTTCACCCAACTTCCTTACACTTCAACATTATTCACCCCCCTTTCTCATCCTTCAACATTGTTCACCCCTATTCCTCATTCTTCAACGGTTTTCACCACACTTCCTCACTTTTCAACACGTTCACCTCCCTTCCTCAATCTTCAACAGCACTCAAACCGCTTCCAAACTATTAAACATTGTTCACCCTCCTTCCTTATGCTTCAAAAGTGTTCATCTCCCATCCTCACTCTTCAACACTGTTCACCCCACTTCCGCACCCTTAAACAGTGTTCAACCATCTTCCTCACACTCAACAGTGATCACCCCCTTCCTCACCATTCAACAGTGTTCACGGTCCTTCCTCACTCTTCAACAGTGTTCACCCCACTTCCTTACTCTTCAAGAGTGTTCGCTCCCATTTCCTCACTCTTCAACGGTATTTACACCGCTTCCTCACTCTTCAACGTTGTTCACCCCCTTTCTCACTCTTCAACAGTGTTCACCGCCTTCCTGCCCCTTCAAAAGTGTTCACCTCTCTTCCTCACTCTTCAACAGTATTCACACTCCTTCCTCAACTTTCAACAGTGCTCGCCAATTTCCTCACTCATCAACAGTGTTCACCCCCCTTCCTCAACATTCTTCAGTGTTCACTCCCCTTCCTCACCCTTCAACATAGTTCACACCCATTCCTCACCCTTCAGCAGTGTTCAACCCACTTCCTCACACTTCAACAGAGTTCACCCTCCTTCCTCAATCTTCAAAAGTATGGAACCCCCTTCCATTACCTTTCAACAGTGTTCAGCGCCCCTTCCTCTCCATTCAATAATGTTCACCCCCTTCCTCACTCTTCAAGTGTTCACCCTGCTCCTTACTCTTCAACAGTGTTCACCCTGCTCCTTACTCTTCAACAGTTTTCACCCAACTTCCTTAATCTTCAACAGTGTTCACCCCCCTTCCTCACTCTTCAACAGTGTTCACCCCGTTCCTTACTTTTCAACAGTTTTCACCCAACTTCCTTAATCTTCAACAGTGTTCACACCCCTTCCTCACTCGTCAACAATGTTCA
This sequence comes from Carcharodon carcharias, assembly GCF_017639515.1. Classification (NCBI taxonomy): domain Eukaryota; kingdom Metazoa; phylum Chordata; class Chondrichthyes; order Lamniformes; family Lamnidae; genus Carcharodon; species Carcharodon carcharias. The sequence continues at coordinate 2,447,627 of NC_054483.1, read as the reverse complement.
ACCCCCTTCCTCACACTTCCACAGTGTTCACCCCCATTCCTTACTCTTCAACAGTTTTCACCCAACTTCCTTAATCTTCAACATTGTTCACCCCCTTTCTCTTTCTTCAACATTGTTCACCCCCATTCCTCATTCTTCAACAGTTTTCACCACACTTCCTCACTTTTCAACAGGTTCACCTCCCTTCCTCACTCTTCAACAGCACTCAAACCGCTTCCTCACTATTAAACAGTGTTCACCCTCCTTCCTTACGCTTCAAAAGTGTTCATCTCCCATCCTCACTCTTCAACACTGTTCACCCCACTTCCGCAATCTTCAACAGTGTTCAACCATCTTCCTCACACTTCAACAGTGTTCACCCCCTTCCTCACCATTCAACAATGTTCACGCCCCTTCCTCATCCTTCAACAGTGTTCACCGCCTTCCTCACTCTTTTTCAGTGGTCACGCCTTTTCCTCACCCTTCAACAATGTTCATACCCCATTCCTTACTCTTCAACAGTCCTCACCCCCTTCCTCATCCTTCAACATTTTTCTCCCCCATTCCTCATTCTTCAACAGTGTTCAGCACCTTCCTCACCCTTCAACAGTGTTCCCCCACCTTCATCACTCTTCAAAATTATTCTCCGCCCTTCCTCACTCAACAGTGTTCACCCCACTTCCTCACTTTTCAACAGTGTTCACCTCTCTTCCTCACTCTTCAACAGTATTCACACTCCTTCCTCACCCTTCAACAGTGTTCACCCCCTTCCTCACTCTTCAACAGTGTTCACCCCCCTTCCTCAACATTCTTCAGTGTTCACTCCCCTTCCTCACCCTTCAACATAGTTCACACCCCTTCCTCACCCTTCAGCAGTGTTCAACCCACTTCCTCACACTTCAACAGTGTTCACCCTCCTTCCTCAACCTTCAAAAGTATGCAACCCCCTTCCATTACCTTTCAACAGTGTTCAGCCCCCCCTTCCTCACCATTCAATAATGTTCACCCATTTCCTCACTCTTCAAGTGTTCACCCTGCTCCTTACTTTTCAACAGTGTTCACCCCCCTTCCTCACTCTTCAACAGTGTTCACCCCGTTCCTTACTCTACAACAGTATTCACACTCCTTCCTCACCCTTCAACAGTGTTCACCCCCTTCCTCACTCTTCAACAGTGTTCACCCACTTCCTTAACATTCTTCAGTGTTCACTCCCCTTCCTCACACTTCTACAGTTTTCACACCTCTTCCTCACCCTTCAGCAGTGTTCAACCCCCTTGCTCACTCTTCAACAGTGTTCACCCCCCTTCCTCAACATTCTTCAGTGTTCACTCCCCTTCCTCACCCTTCAACAGTGTTCACACCACTTCCTCACCCCTCAGCAGTGTTCAACCCCCTTCCTCACACTTCAACAGTGTTCACTCCCTTTCCTTACTCTTCAACAGTGTTCACCCAACTTCCTTAATCTTCAACATTGTTCACCCCCCTTTCTGTTTCTTCAACATTGTTCACGCCCATTCCTCATTCTTCAACAGTTTTCACCACACTTCCTCACTTTTCAACAGGTTCACCTCCCTTCCTCACTCTTCAACAGCATTCAAACCGCTTCCTCACTATTAAACAGTGTTCACCCTCCAACCTTACGCTTCAAAAGTGTTGATCTCCCATCCTCATTCTTCAACACTGTTCACCCCACTTCCGCACTCTTCAACAGTGTTCAACCATCTTCCTCACACTTCAACAGTGTTCATCCCGCTTCCTCACCATTCAACAATGTTCACACCCCTTCCACACTCTTCAACAGTGTTCACCCCACATTTTCACTCTTCAACAGTGTGCACCGCCTTCCTGCCCCTTCAAAAGTGTTCACCCCGCTTCCTCATTCTTCAACAGTGTTCACCCCCTTCCTCACTCTTTTTCAGTGTTCACGCCTTTTCCTCACCCTTCAACAATGTTCATACCCCATTCCTTACTCTTCAACAGTCCTCACCCCCTTCCTCATCCTTCAACATTTTTCTCCCCGATTCCTCATTCTTCAACAGTGTTCAGCCCTTCGTCACCCTTCAACAGTGTTCACCCACCTTCATCACTCTTCAAAATTATTCTCCGCCCTTCCTCACTCAACAGTGTTGACCCAAGTTCATGACTTTTCAACAGTGTTCACCTCCCTTCCTCACTTTTCAACAGTGTTCACCTCTCTTCCTCACTCTTCAACAGTATTCACACTCCTTCCTCACCTTTCAACAGTGTTCACCCCCTTCCTCACTCTTCAACAGTGTTCACCCCCCTTCCTCAACATTCTTCAGTGTTTACTCCCCTTCCTCACCCTTCAACATAGTTCACACCCCTTCCTCACCCTTCAGCAGTGTTCAACCCCCTTCCTCACACTTCAACAGTGTTCAACCCCGTTCCTTACTCTTCAACAGTGTTCACCCAACTTCCTTAATCTTCAACATTGTTCACCCCCTTTTCTCTTTCTTCAACATTGTTCACACACATTCCTCATTCTTCAACAGTTTTCACCACACTTCCTCACTTTTCAACAGGTTCACCTCCCTTCCTCAATCTTCAAAAGTATGCAACTCCCATCCATTACCTTTCAACAGTGTTCAGCCCTCCTTCCTCACCATTCAATAATGTTCACCACCTTCCTCACTCTTCAAGTGTTCACCCTGTTCCTTACTCTGCAACAGTGTTCACCCCCCTTCCTCACTCTTCAACAGTGTTCACCCCCGTTCCTGACTCTTCAACAGTATTTACATTCATTCCTCACCCTTCAGCAGTGTTCACCCCCTTCCTCACCCTTCAACAGTGTTCACCCCACTTCCTCACTTTTCAACAGTGTTCACCTCTCTTCCTCATTCTTCAACAGTATTCACACTCCTTCCTCACCCTTCAACAGTGCTCACCCCCTTCCTCACTCTTCAACAGTGTTCACCCACCCTTCCTCAACATTCTTCAGTGTTCACTCCCCTTCCTCACCCTTCTACGGTGTTCACACCTCTTCCTCACCCTTCAGCAGTGTTCAACCCCCTTCCTCACACTTCCACAGTGTTCACCCAACTTCCTTAATCTTCAACATTGTTCACCCCCCTTTCTCTTTCTTCAACATTGTTCACCCCCAGTCCTCATTCTTCAACAGTTTTCACCACACTTCCTCACTTTTCAACAGGTTCACCTCCCTTCCTCACTCTTCAACAGCATTCAAACCGCTTCCTCACTGTTAAACAGTGTTCATCCTCCTTCCTTACGCTTCAACATTGTTCATCTCCCATCCTCACTCTTCAACACTGTTCACCCCACTTCCGCACTCTTCAACAGTGTTCAACCATCTTCCTCACACTTCAACAATGTTCCCCCCCTTCCTCACCATTCAACAATGTTCACGCCCCTTCCTCACTCTTCAAAAGTGTTCACCCCACTTTCTCACTCTTCAACAGTGTTCACCCGACTTCCTCATCCTTCAACAGTGTTCACCGCCTTCCTGCCCCTTCAAAAGTGTTCACCCCGCTTCCTCATTCTTCAACAGTGTTCACCCCCTTCCTCACTCTTTTTCAGTGTTCACGCCTTTTCCTCACCCTTCAACAATGTTCATACTCCATTCCTTACTCTTCAACAGTCCTCAACCCCTTCCTCATCCTTCAACATTTTTCTCCCCGATTCCTCATTCTTCAACAGTGTTCAGCCCCTTCGTCACCCTTCAACAGTGTTCACCCACCTTCATCACTCTTCAAAATTATTCTCCGCCCTTCCTCACTCAACAGTGTTGACCCAAGTTCATGACTTTTCAACAGTGATCACCGCCCTTCCTCACCCTTCAACAGTGTTCACCCCCTTCCTCACACTTCAACAGTGTTCAACCCCCCTTCCTCAACATTCTTCAGTGTTCACTCCCCTTCCTCACCCTTCAACATAGTTCACACACCTTCCTCACCCTTCAGCAGTGTTCAACCCACTTCCTCACACTTCAACAGTGTTCACCCTCCTTCCTCAATCTTCAAAAGTATGCAACCCCCTTCCATTTCCTTTCAACAGTGTTCAGCCCCCCTTCCTCACCATTCAATAATGTTCACCCCCTTCCTCACTCTTCAAGTGTTCACCCTGCTCCTTACTTTTCAACAGTGTTCACCCCCCTTCCTCACTCTTCAACAGTGTTCACCCCTTTCCTTACTCTTCAACAGTATTCACACTCCTTCCTCACCCTTCAACAGTTTTCACCCCCGTTCCTTACTCTTCAACAGTGTTCACCCAACTTCCTTAATCTTCAACAGTTTTCACCACACTTCCTCACTTTTCAAAAGGTTCACCCCCCTTTTTCAATCTTCAAAAGTATGCAACCCCCATCCATTACCTTTCAACAGTGTTCAGGCCCCTTCCTCACCATTCAATAATGTTCACCCCCTTCCTCACTCTTCAAGTGTTCACCCTGTTCATAACTCTGCAACAGTGTTCTCCCCCCTTCCTCACTCTTCAACATTGTTCACCCCCTTCCTCAACATTCTACAGTGTTCACTCCACTTCCTCACCCTTCAACAGTGTTCACATCCCTTCCTCACCCTTCAGCAGTGTTCAACCCCCTTCCTCACTCTTCAACATTGTTCAGCCAACTTCCTTACTCTTCAAAATTGTTCACTCCACTTTCTCATCCATCAACATTGTTCACGCCCATTCCTCATTCTTCAACAGTTTTCACCACACTTCCTCACTTTTCAACAGGTTCACCTCCCTTCCTCACTCTTCAACAGCATTCAAACCGCTTCCTAACTATTAAACAGTGTTCACCCTCCTTCCTTACGCTTCAAAAGTTTTCATCTCCCATCGTCATTCTTCAACACTGTTCACACCACTTCCGCACTCTTCAACAGTGTTCAACCAACTTCCTCACGCTCAACAGTGATCACCCCCCTTCCTCACCATTCAACAATGTTCACGCCCCTTCCTCACTCTTCAACAGTGTTCACCCCACATCCTTACTCTTCAACAGTGTTTGCTCCCCCTTCCTCACTCTTCAACGGTATTTACACCTCTTCCTCACTCTTCAACATTGTTCAAAACCTTTCTCAACATTCAACAGTGTTCAACCGACATCCTCACCCTTCAACATTGTTCACCTCCTTCCTGCCCCTTCAACAGTGTTCACCCCGCTTCCTCATTCTTCAACAGTGTTCACCCCTTCCTCACTCTTTGCAGTGTTCGTGTCTTTTCCTCACCCTTCAACAATCGTCATACCCCATTCCTTACTCTTCAACAGTCATCACCCCCTTCCTCATCCTTCAACATTTTTCTCCCCCATTCCTCATTCTTCAACAGCGTTCAGCCCCTTCCTCACCCTTCAACAGTGTTCACCCCCCTTCATCACTCTTCAAAATTATTCTCCACCCTTCCTCACTCAACAGTGTTCACCCAACTTCATGACTTTTCAAAAGTGTTCACCGCCCTTCCTAACCCTTCAACAGTGTTCACCACACTTCCTCACTTTTCAACAGTGTTCACCTCTCTTCCTCACTCTTCAACAGTATTCACACTCCTTCCTCACCCTTCATCAGTGTTCACCCCCCTTCCTCACTCTTCAACAGTGTTCACCCCCCTTCCTCAACATTCTTCAGTGTTCACTCCACTTCCTCACCCTTCAACATAGTTCACACCCCTTCCTCAACCTTCAGCAGTGTTCAACCCAGTTCCTCACACTTCAACAGTGTTCACCCTCCTTCCTCAATCTTCCAATGTATGCAACCCCCTTCCATTACCTTTCAACAGTGTTCAGCCCCCCTTCCTCACCATTCAACAGTGTTCACGCCCCTTCCTCACTCTTGAACAGTGTTCACCGCACTTCCTTACTCTTCAAAAGTGTTTGCTCCCCCTTCCTCACTCTTCAACGGTATTTACACCACTTCCTCACTCTTCAACATTGTTCACCCCCTTTCTCAACCTTCAAAAGTGTTCACTCGACATCCTCATCCTTCAACAGTGTTCACCCCCTTCCTGCCCCTTCAACAGTTTTCACCCCGCTTCCTCATTCTGCAACAGTGTTCACCGACTTCCTCACTCTTTGCAGTGTTCACGCCTTTTCCTCACGCTTCAACAATGTTCATACCCCATTCCTTACTCTTCAACAGTCCTCACCCCCCTCCTCATCCTTCAACATTTTTCTCCCCCATTCCTCATTCTTCAACAGTGTTCAGCCCCTTCCTCACCCTTCAACAGTGTTCACCCACCTTCATCACTCTTCAGAATTATTCTCCGCCCTTCCTCACTCAACAGTGTTCACCCAACTTCATAACTTTTCAAGAGTGTTCACCGCCCTTCCTCACCCTTCAACAGTGTTCAACCCACTTCCTCACCCTTCATCAGTGTTCACCCCCTTCATCACTCTTCAACAGTGTTCACCCCCCTTCCTCAACATTCTTCAGTGTTCACTCCACTTCCTCACCCTTCAACAGTGTTCAACCCACTTCCTCACACTTCAACAGTGTTCACCCTCCTTCCTCAATCTTCAAAAGTATGCAACCCCCTTCCATTACCTTTCAACAGTGTTCAGCCCCCTTCCTCACCATTCAACAATGTTCACGCCCCTTCCTCACTCTTCAACAGTGTTCACCCAAATTCCTTACTCTTCAACAGTGTTTGCTCCCCCTTCCTCACTCTTCAACGGTATTTACACCTCTTCCTCACTCTTCAACATTGTTCACCCCTTTCTCAAACTTCAACAGTGTTCACCCGACATCCTCATCCTTCAACAGTGTTCACCCCCTTCCTGCCCCTTCAACAGTGTTCACCCCGCTTCCTCATTCTTCAACAGTGTTCACCCCCTTCCTCACTCTTTGCAATGTTCACGCCTTTTCCTCACCCTTCAACAATGTTCATACCCCATTCCTTACTCTTCAACAGTCTTCACCCCCTTCCTCATCCTTCAACATTTTTCTCCCCCATTCCTCATTCTTCAACAGTGTTCAGCCCCTTCCTCACTCTTCAACATTGTTCACCCCCCTTTCTCACTCTTCAACCGTGTTCACCCCGCTTCCTCACCCTTCAACAGTGTTCACCCCACTTCCTCACTTTTCAACAGTGTTCACCTCTCTTCCTCATTCTTCAACAGTATTCACACTCCTTCCTCACCCTTCAACAGTGTTCACACCCCTTCCTCACCCTTCAGCAGTGTTCAACCCCCTTCCTCAAACTTCAACAGTGTTCACTCCCTTTCCTTACTCTTCAACAGTGTTCACCCAACTTCCTTAATCTTCAACATTGTTCACCCCCCCTTACTCTTTCTTCAACATTGTTCACCCCCATTCCTCATTCTTCAACAGTTTTCACAACACTTCCTCACTTTTCAACAGGTTCACCTCCCTTCCTCACTCTTCAACAGCATTCAAACCGCTTCCTCACTATTAAACAGTGTTCACCCTCCTTCCTTACGCTTCAAAAGTGTTCATCTCCCATCCTCACTCTTCAACACTGCTCACCCCACTTCCACACTCTTCAACAGTGTTCAACCATCTTCCTCACACTTCAACAGTGTTCACCCCCCTTCCTCACCATTCAACAATGTTCACGCCCCTTCCTCACTCTTCAACAGTGTTCACCCCACTTTCTTACTCTTCAACAGATTTCGCTCCCCCTTCCTCACTTTTCAACGGTATTTACAGCTCTTCCTCACTCTTCAACATTGTTCACCCCCCTTTCTCACTCTTCAACAGTGTTCACCCGACATCCACATCCTTCAACAGTGTTCACCTCCTTCCTGCCCCTTCAACAGTGTTCAACCCGCTTCCTCATTTTTCAACAGTGTTCACCCCCTTCCTCACTCTTTGCAGTGTTCACGCCTTTTCCTCACGCTTCAACAATGTTCATACCCCATTCCTTACTCTTCAACAGTCCTCACCCCCTTCCTCATCCTTCAACATTTTTCTCCCCCATTCCTCATTCTTCAACAGTGTTCAGCCCCTTCCTCACCCTTCAACAGTGTTCACCCCCCTTCATCACTCTTCAAAATTATTCTCCGCCCTTCCTCACTCAACAGTGTTCACCCAACTTCATGACTTTTCAACAGTGTTCACCGCCCTTCCTCACCCTTCAACAGTGTTCACCCCACTTCCTCACTTTTCAACAGTGTTCACCTCTCTTCCTCACTCTTCAACAGTATTCACACTCCTTCCTCACCCTTCAACAGTGTTCACCCCCTTCCGAACTCTTCAACAGTGTTCACCCGACTTCCTCATCCTTCAACAGTGTTCAACGATTTCCTGCCCCTTCAAAATTGTTCATGCCGCTTCCTCATTCTTCAACAGTGTTCACCCCCTTCCTCACTCTTTGCAGTGTTCACGCCTTTTCCTCACCCTTCAACAATGTTCATACCCCCTTCCTTACTCTTCAACAGTCTTCACCCCCTTCCTCATCCTTCAACATTGCTCTCCCCATTCCTCATTCTTCAACAGTGTTTAGCCCCTTCCTCACCCTTCAACAGTGTTCACCCCCCTTCATCACTCTTCAAAATTATTCTCCGCCCTTCCTCACTCAACAGTGTTCGCCCAGCTTCCTCACTTTTCAACAGTGTTCACCTCCCTTCCTCACCCTTCAACAGTTTTCTCCCCACTTCGTCACTTTTCAACAGTGTTCACATCTCTTCCTCACTCTTCAACAGTATTCACACTGTTTCCTCACTCTTCAACAGTGTTCACCCCCCTTCCTCACTCTTCAACAGTTTTCACCCCCCTTCCTCAACATTCTTCAGTGTTCACTCCCCTTCCTCACCCTTCAACAATGTTCATACCCCCTTCCTTACTCTTCAACAGTCCTCACCCCCTTCCTCATCCTTCAACATTTTTCTCCCCCATTCCTCATTCTTCAACAGTGTTCAGCCCCTTCCTCACCCTTCAACAGTGTTCACCCCCCTTCATCACTCTTCAAAATTATTCTCCGCCCTTCCTCACTCAACAGTGTTCACCCAACTTCATGACTTTTCAACAGTGTTCACCGCCCTTCCTCACCCTTCAACAGTGTTCACCCCACTTCCTCACTTTTCAACAGTGTTCACCTCTCTTCCTCACTCTTCAACAGTATTCACACTCCTCCTCACCCTTCAACAGTGTTCACCCCCTTCCTCACTCTTCAACAGTGTTCACCCCCCTTCCTCAACATTCTTCATTGTTCACTCCCCTTCCTCACCCTTCAACATAGTGCACACCCCTTCCTTACCCTTCAGCAGTGTTCAACCCACTTCCTGACACTTCAACAGTGTTCACCCTCCTTCCTCAATCTTCAAAATTATACAACCCCCTTCCATTACCTTTCAACAGTGTTCAGCCCCCTTTCCTCACCATTCAATAATGTTCACCCCCATCCTCACTTTTAAAGTGTTTACCCTGCTCCTTACTCTTCAACAGTGTTCACCCCCCTTCCTCACTCTTCAACAGTATTCACACTCCTTCCTCACCCTTCAACAGTGTTCACCCCCTTCCTCACTCTTCAACAGTGTTCAACCCCCTTCCTCAACATTCTTCAGTGTTCACTCCCCTTCCTCACCCTTCAACAGTGTTCACACCCCTTCCTCACCCTTCAGCAGTGTTCAACCCCCTTCCTCACACTTCAACAGTGTTCACTCCCTTTCCTTACTCTTCAACAGTGTTCACCCAACTTCCTTAATCTTCAACATTGTTCACCCCCTTTCTCTTTCTTCAACATTGTTCACCCCCATTCCTCATTCTTCAACAGTTTTCACCACACTTCCTCACTTTTCAACAGGTTCACCTCCCTTCCTCACTCTTCAACAGCATTCAAACCGCTTCCTCACTATTCAACAGTGTTCACCCTTTTTCCTTACGCTTCAAAAGTGTTCATCTCCCATCCTCACTCTTCAACACTGTTCACCCCACTTCTGCACTCTTCAACAGTGTTCAACCATCTTCCTCACACTTCAACAGTTTTCATCCCGCTTCCTCACCATTCAACAATGTTCACGCCCCTTCCAAACTCTTCAACAGTGTTCACCCCACTTTCTTACTCTACATGAATTTTCGCTCCCCCTTCCTCACTTTTCAACGGTATTTACACCTCTTCCTCACTCTTCAACATTGTTCACCCCCCTTTCTCTTTCTTCAACAGTGTTCACCCGACTTCCTCATCCTTCAACAGTGTTCACCGCCTTCCTGCCCCTTCAAAAGTGTCCACCCCGCTTCCTCATTTTTCAACAGTGTTCACCCCTTCCTCACTCTTTGCAGTGTTCACGCCATTTCCTCACCCTTCAAAAATGTTCATACCCCCTTCCTTACTCTTCAACAGTCTTCACCCCCCTTCCTCATCCTTCAACATTGTTCTCCCCATTCCTCATTCTTCAACAGTGTTCAGCCCCTTCCTCACCCTTCAACAGTGTTCACCCCCCTTTATCAATCTTCAAAATTATTCTCCACCCTTCCTCATTCAACAGTGTTCACCCAGCTTCCTCACTTTTCTACAGTGTTCACCTCACTTCCTCACCCTTCAACAGTTTTCTCCCCACTTCGTCACTTTTCAACAGTGTTCACTTCTCTTCCTCACTCCTCAACAGTATTCACAATGTTTCCTCACTCTTCAACAATGTTCGCCCCCCTTCCTCAACATTCTTCAGTGTTCACTCCCCTTCCTCACCATTCAACAGTGTTCACACCCGTTCCTCACCCTTCAGCAGTGTTCAACCCCCTTCCTCATACTTCAACAGTGTTCACCCCCCTTCCTCAATCTTCAAAAGTATGCAACCCCCATCCATTACCTTTCAACAGTGTTCAGCCCCCCCTTCCTCACCATTCAATAATGTTCACCCCCTTCCTCACTCTTCAAGTGTTCACCCTGTTCCTTACTCTTCAACAGTGTTCACCCCGCTTCCTTATTCTTCAGCAGTGTTCACCCCCCTTCCTCATTCTTCAACAGTGTTCACCCCCTTCCTCATTCTTCAACAGTGTTCACCCCCTTCCTCACTCTTTGCAGTGTTCGCGCCTTTTCCTCACCCTTCAACAATGGTCATACCCCATTCCTTACTCTTCAACAGTCCTCATCCCCTTCCTCATCCTTCAACAGTGTTCACCCCACTTCCTCACCTTTCAACAGTGTTCACATTCCTTCCTCACCCTTCATCAGTGTTCACCCCCTTCCTCACTCTTCAACAGTGTTCACCCCCTTCCTCACTCTTCAACAGTGTTCACCCCCCTTCCTCAACATTCTTCAGTGTTCACTCCCCTTCCTCACCCTTCAACATAGTTCACACACCTTCCTCACCCTTCAGCAGTGTTCAACCCACTTCCTCACACTTCAACAGTGTTCACCCTCCTTCCTCAATCTTCCAATGTATGCAACCCCCTTCCATTACCTTTCAACAGTGTTCAGCCCCCCTTCCTCACCATTCAACAATGTTCACGCCCCTTCCTCACTCTTGAACAGTGTTCACCGCACTTCCTTACTCTTCAAAAGTGTTTGCTCCCCCTTCCTCACTCTTCAACGGTATTTACACCACTTCCTCACTCTTCAACATTGTTCACCCCCTTTCTCAACCTTCAAAAGTGTTCACTCGACATCCTCATCCTTCAACAGTGTTCACCCCCTTCCTGCCCCTTCAACAGTTTTCACCCCGCTTCCTCATTCTGCAACAGTGTTCACCGACTTCCTCACTCTTTGCAGTGTTCACGCCTTTTCCTCACGCTTCAACAATGTTCATACCCCATTCCTTACTCTTCAACAGTCCTCACCCCCCTCCTCATCCTTCAACATTTTTCTCCCCCATTCCTCATTCTTCAACAGTGTTCAGCCCCTTCCTCACCCTTCAACAGTGTTCACCCACCTTCATCACTCTTCAGAATTATTCTCCGCCCTTCCTCACTCAACAGTGTTCACCCAACTTCATAACTTTTCAACAGTGTTCACCGCCCTTCCTCACCCTTCAACAGTGTTCAACCCACTTCCTCACCCTTCATCAGTGTTCACCCCCTTCATCACTCTTCAACAGTGTTCACCCCCCTTCCTCAACATTCTTCAGTGTTCACTCCACTTCCTCACCCTTCAACAGTGTTCAACCCACTTCCTCACACTTCAACAGTGTTCACCCTCCTTCCTCAATCTTCAAAAGTATGCAACCCCCTTCCATTACCTTTCAACAGTGTTCAGCCCCCTTCCTCACCATTCAACAATGTTCACGCCCCTTCCTCACTCTTCAACAGTGTTCACCCAAATTCCTTACTCTTCAACAGTGTTTGCTCCCCCTTCCTCACTCTTCAACGGTATTTACACCTCTTCCTCACTCTTCAACATTGTTCACCCCCTTTCTCAAACTTCAACAGTGTTCACCCGACATCCTCATCCTTCAACAGTGTTCACCCCCTTCCTGCCCCTTCAACAGTGTTCACCCCGCTTCCTCATTCTTCAACAGTGTTCACCCCCTTCCTCACTCTTTGCAATGTTCACGCCTTTTCCTCACCCTTCAACAATGTTCACTCCCTTTCCTTACTCTTCAACAGTGTTCACCCAACTTCCTTAATCTTCAACATTGTTCACCCCCCCTTACTCTTTCTTCAACATTGTTCACCCCCATTCCTCATTCTTCAACAGTTTTCACAACACTTCCTCACTTTTCAACAGGTTCACCTCCCTTCCTCACTCTTCAACAGCATTCAAACCGCTTCCTCACTATTAAACAGTGTTCACCCTCCTTCCTTACGCTTCAAAAGTGTTCATCTCCCATCCTCACTCTTCAACACTGCTCACCCCACTTCCACACTCTTCAACAGTGTTCAACCATCTTCCTCACACTTCAACAGTGTTCACCCCCCTTCCTCACCATTCAACAATGTTCACGCCCCTTCCTCACTCTTCAACAGTGTTCACCCCACTTTCTTACTCTTCAACAGATTTCGCACCCCCTTCCTCACTTTTCAACGGTATTTACACCTCTTCCTCACTCTTCAACATTGTTCACCCCCCTTTCTCACTCTTCAACAGTGTTCACCCGACATCCACATCCTTCAACAGTGTTCACCTCCTTCCTGCCCCTTCAACAGTGTTCAACCCGCTTCCTCATTTTTCAACAGTGTTCACCCCCTTCCTCACTCTTTGCAGTGTTCACGCCTTTTATTCACGCTTCAACAATGTTCATACCCCATTCCTTACTCTTCAACAGTCCTCACCCCCTTCCTCATCCTTCAACATTTTTCTCCCCCATTCCTCATTCTTCAACAGTGTTCAGCCCCTTCCTCACCCTTCAACAGTGTTCACCCCCCTTCATCACTCTTCAAAATTATTCTCCGCCCTTCCTCACTCAACAGTGTTCACCCAACTTCATGACTTTTCAACAGTGTTCACCGCCCTTCCTCACCCTTCAACAGTGTTCACCCCACTTCCTCACTTTTCAACAGTGTTCACCTCTCTTCCTCACTCTTCAACAGTATTCACACTCCTTCCTCACCCTTCAACAGTGTTCACCCCCTTCCGAACTCTTCAACAGTGTTCACCCGACTTCCTCATCCTTCAACAGTGTTCAACGATTTCCTGCCCCTTCAAAAGTGTTCATGCCGCTTCCTCATTCTTCAACAGTGTTCACCCCCTTCCTCACTCTTTGCAGTGTTCACGCCTTTTCCTCACCCTTCAACAATGTTCATACCCCCTTCCTTACTCTTCAACAGTCTTCACCCCCTTCCTCATCCTTCAACATTGCTCTCCCCATTCCTCATTCTTCAACAGTGTTTAGCCCCTTCCTCACCCTTCAACAGTGTTCACCCCCCTTCATCACTCTTCAAAATTATTCTCCGCCCTTCCTCACTCAACAGTGTTCGCCCAGCTTCCTCACTTTTCAACAGTGTTCACCTCCCTTCCTCACCCTTCAACAGTTTTCTCCCCACTTCGTCACTTTTCAACAGTGTTCACATCTCTTCCTCACTCTTCAACAGTATTCACACTGTTTCCTCACTCTTCAACAGTGTTCACCCCCCTTCCTCACTCTTCAACAGTTTTCACCCCCCTTCCTCAACATTCTTCAGTGTTCACTCCCCTTCCTCACCCTTCAACATAGTTCACACCCCTTCCTCACCCTTCAGCAGTGTTCAACCCACTTCCTCACACTTCAGCAGTGTTCACCCTCCTTCCTCAATCTTCAAATGTATGCAACCCCCATCCATTACCTTTCAACAGTGTTCAGCCCCCCTTCCTCACCATTCAACAATGTTCACGCCCCTTCCTCAAACTTCAACAGTGTTCACCACACTTCCTTACTTTTCAACAGTGTTTGCTCCCCCTTCCTCACTCTTCAACGGTTTTTGCACCTCTTCCTCACTCTTCAACATTGTTCACCCCCTTTCTCAACCTTCAACAGTGTTCACCCGATTCCACATCCTTCAACAGTGTTCACCCCCTTCCTGCCCCTTCAACAGTGTTCAACCCGCTTCCTCATTTTTCAACAGTGTTCACCCCCTTCCTCACTCTTTGCAGTGTTCACGCCTTTTCCTCACGCTTCAACAATGTTCATACCCCATTCCTTACTCTTCAACAGTCCTCACCCCCTTCCTCATCCTTCAACATTTTTCTCCCCCATTCCTCATTCTTCAACAGTGTTCAGCCCCTTCCTCACCCTTCAACAGTGTTCACCCCCCTTCATCACTCTTCAAAATTATTCTCCGCCCTTCCTCACTCAACAGTGTTCACCCAACTTCATGACTTTTCAACAGTGTTCACCGCCCTTCCTCACCCTTCAACAGTGTTCACCCCACTTCCTCACTTTTCAACAGTGTTCACCTCTCTTCCTCACTCTTCAACAGTATTCACACTCCTCCTCACCCTTCAACAGTGTTCACCCCCTTCCTCACTCTTCAACAGTGTTCACCCCCCTTCCTCAACATTCTTCATTGTTCACTCCCCTTCCTCACCCTTCAACATAGTGCACACCCCTTCCTTACCCTTCAGCAGTGTTCAACCCACTTCCTGACACTTCAACAGTGTTCACCCTCCTTCCTCAATCTTCAAAAGTATACAACCCCCTTCCATTACCTTTCAACAGTGTTCAGCCCCCTTTCCTCACCATTCAATAATGTTCACCCCCATCCTCACTTTTAAAGTGTTTACCCTGCTCGTCACTCTTCAACAGTGTTCACCCCCTTCCTCACTCTTCAACAGTGTTCACCCCCGTTCCTTACTCTTCAACAGTATTCACACTCCTTCCTCACCCTTCAACAGTGTTCACCCCCTTCCTCACTCTTCAACAGTTTTCACCCCCTTCCTCAACATTCTTCAGTGTTCACTCCCCTTCCTCACCCTTCAACAGTGTTCACACCCCTTCCTCACCCTTCAGCAGTGTTCAACCCCCTTCCTCACACTTCAACAGTGTTCACTCCCTTTCCTTACTCTTCAACAGTGTTCACCCAACTTCCTTAATCTTCAACATTGTTCACCCCCTTTCTCTTTCTTCAACATTGTTCACCCCCATTCCTCATTCTTCAACAGTTTTCACCACACTTCCTCACTTTTCAACAGGTTCACCTCCCTTCCTCACTCTTCAACAGCATTCAAACTGCTTCCTCACTATTCAACAGTGTTCACCCTTTTTCCTTACGCTTCAAAAGTGTTCATCTCCCATCCTCACTCTTCAACACTGTTCACCCCACTTCTGCACTCTTCAACAGTGTTCAACCATCTTCCTCACACTTCAACAGTTTTCATCCCGCTTCCTCACCATTCAACAATGTTCACGCCCTTTCCAAACTCTTCAACAGTGTTCACCCCACTTTCTTACTCTACATGAATTTTCGCTCCCCCTTCCTCACTTTTCAACGGTATTTACACCTCTTCCTCACTCTTCAACATTGTTCACCCCCCTTTCTCTTTCTTCAACAGTGTTCACCCGAC
Source organism: Carcharodon carcharias (assembly GCF_017639515.1). NCBI lineage: Eukaryota > Metazoa > Chordata > Chondrichthyes > Lamniformes > Lamnidae > Carcharodon > Carcharodon carcharias. Next base: position 2,431,799 of record NC_054483.1, on the reverse strand, counting down.
TTCCTCATCCTTCAACAGTGTTCACCGCCTTCCTGCCCCTTCAAAAGTGTCCACCCCGCTTCCTCATTTTTCAACAGTGTTCACCCCTTCCTCACTCTTTGCAGTGTTCACGCCATTTCCTCACCCTTCAAAAATGTTCATACCCCCTTCCTTACTCTTCAACAGTCTTCACCCCCCTTCCTCATCCTTCAACATTGTTCTCCCCATTCCTCATTCTTCAACAGTGTTCAGCCCCTTCCTCACCCTTCAACAGTGTTCACCCCCCTTTATCAATCTTCAAAATTATTCTCCACCCTTCCTCATTCAACAGTGTTCACCCAGCTTCCTCACTTTTCTACAGTGTTCACCTCACTTCCTCACCCTTCAACAGTTTTCTCCCCACTTCGTCACTTTTCAACAGTGTTCACTTCTCTTCCTCACTCTTCAACAGTATTCACAATGTTTCCTCACTCTTCAACAATGTTCGCCCCCCTTCCTCAACATTCTTCAGTGTTCACTCCCCTTCCTCACCCTTCAACAGTGTTCACACCCGTTCCTCACCCTTCAGCAGTGTTCAACCCCCTTCCTCATACTTCAACAGTGTTCACCCCCCTTCCTCAATCTTCAAAAGTATGCAACCCCCATCCATTACCTTTCAACAGTGTTCAGCCCCCCCTTCCTCACCATTCAATAATGTTCACCCCCTTCCTCACTCTTCAAGTGTTCACCCTGTTCCTTACTCTTCAACAGTGTTCACCCCGCTTCCTTATTCTTCAGCAGTGTTCACCCCCTTCCTCACTCTTTGCAGTGTTCGCGCCTTTTCCTCACCCTTCAACAATGGTCATACCCCATTCCTTACTCTTCAACAGTCCTCATCCCCTTCCTCATCCTTCAACAGTGTTCACCCCACTTCCTCACTTTTCAACAGTGTTCACATTCCTTCCTCACCCTTCATCAGTGTTCACCCCCTTCCTCACTCTTCAACAGTGTTCACCCCCTTCCTCACTCTTCAACAGTGTTCACCCCCCTTCCTCAACATTCTTCAGTGTTCACTCCCCTTCCTCACCCTTCAACATAGTTCACATACCTTCCTCACCCTTCAGCAGTGTTCAAGCCACTTCCTCACACTTCAACAGTGTTCACCCTCCTTCCTCAATCTTCCAATGTATGCAACCCCCTTCCATTACCTTTCAACAGTGTTCAGACCCCCTTCCTCACCATTCAATAATGTTCACACCCCTTCCTCACTCTTCAACAGTGTTCACCGCACTTCCTTACTCTTCAACAGTGTTTGCTCCCCCTTCCTCACTCTTCAACGGTATTTACACCTCTTCCTCTCTCTTCAACATTGTTCACCCCCTTTCTCAACCTTCAACAGTGTTCACTCGACATCCTCATCCTTCAACAGTGTTCACCCCCTTCCTGCCCCTTCAACAGTGTTCACCCCGCTTCCTCATTCTTCAACAGTGTTCACCGACTTCCTCACTCTTTGCAGTGTTCACGCCTTTTCCTCACCCTTCAACAATGTTCATACCCCCTTCCTTACTCTTCAACAATCCTCACCCCCTTCCTCATCCTTCAACATTTTTCTCGCCCATTCATCATTCTTCAACAGTGTAAAGCCCCTTCCTCACCCTTCAACAGTGTTCACCCACCTTCATTACTCTTGAAAATTATTCTCCGCCCTTCCTCACTCAACAGTGTTCACCCAACTTTATGACTTTTCAAAATTGTTCACGGCCCTTCCTCACCCTTCAACAGTGTTCACCCCACTTCTTCACTTTTCAACAGTGTTCACCTCTCTTCCTCACTCTTCAACAGTATTCACACTCCTTCCTCACCCTTCATCAGTGTTCACCCCCTTCCTCACTCTTCAACAGTGTTCACCCCCCTTCCTCAACATTCTTCAGTGTTCACTCCCCTTCCTCACCCTTCAACATAGTTCACATACCTTCCTCACCCTTCAGCAGTGTTCAACCCACTTCCTCACACTTCAACAGTGTTCACCCTCCTTCCTCAATCTTCAAAAGTATGCAACCCCCTTCCATTACCTTTCAACAGTGTTCAGCCCCCCTTCCTCACCATTCAACAATGTTCACGCCCCTTCCTCACTCTTCAACAGTGTTCACCGCAATTCCTTACTCTTCAACAGTGTTTCCTCCCCCTTCCTCACTCTTCAACGGTATTTACACCTCTTCCTCACTCTTCAACATTGTTCACCCCCTTTCTCAACCTTCAACAGTGTTCACCCGACATCCTCATCCTTCAACAGTGTTCACCCCCTTCCTGCCCCTTCAACAGTGTTCACCCCGCTTCCTCATTCTTCAACAGTGTTCACCCCCTTCCTCACTCTTTGCAGTGTTCACGCCTTTTCCTCACCCTTCAACAATGTTCATACCCCATTCCTTACTCTTCAACAGTCCTCACCCCAGTTCTCATCCATCGACATTTTTCTCCCTCATTCCTCATTCTTCAACAGTGTTCAGCCCCTTCCTCACCCTTCAAAAGTGTTCACCCCCTTTCATCACTCTTCAAAATTATTCACCGCCCTTCCTCACTCAACAGTGTTCACCCAACTTCCTCACCCTTCAACAGTGTTCACCCGAATTCCTCACTTTTCAACAGTGTGAACCTCTCTTCCTCACTCTAGAACAGTATTCACACTCCTTCCTCACCCTTCAACAGTGCTCACCCCCTTCCTCACTCTTCAACAGTGTTCACCCCCCTTCCTTACTCTTTGCAGTGTTCACGCCTTTTACTCACCCTTCAACAATGTTCATACCCCATTCCTTACTCTTCAACAGTCCTCATCCCGTTCCTCATCCTTCAACATTTTTCTCCCCATTCCTCATTCTTCAACAGTGTTCAGCCCCTTCCTCACTCTTCAACATTGTTCACCCCCCTTTCTCACTCTTCAACAGTGTTCACCCCACTTCCTCACCCATCAACAGTGTTCACCCCCCTTCCTCAACATTCTTCAGTGTTCACTCCCCTTCCTCACCCTTCAACATAGTTCACATACCTTCCTCACCCTTCAGCAGTGTTCAACCCACTTCCTGACACTTCAACAGTGTTCACCCTCCTTCCTCAATCTTCAAAAGTATGCAACCCCCTTCCATTACCTTTCAACAGTGTTCAGCCCCCCCTTCCTCACCATTCAACAATGTTCACGCCCCTTCCTCACTCTTCAACAGTGTTCACCGCAATTCCTTACTCTTCAACAGTGTTTGCTCCCCCTTCCTCACTCTTCAACGGTATTTACACCTCTTCCTCACTCTTCAACATTGTTCACCCCCTTTCTCAACCTTCAACAGTGTTCACCCGACATCCTCATCCTTCAACAGTGTTCAACCCCTTCCTGCCCCTTCAACAGTGTTCACCCCGCTTCCTCATTCTTCAACAGTGTTCACCCCCTTCCTCACTCTTTGCAGTGTTCACGCCTTTTCCTCACCCTTCAACAATATTCATACCCCATTCCTTACTCTTCAACAGTCCTCACCCCGGTCCTCATCCATCGACATTTTTCTCCCTCATTCCTCATTCTTCAACAGTGTTCAGCCCCTTCCTCACCCTTCAACAGTGTTCACCCCCCTTCATCACTCTTCAAAATTATTCTCCGCCCTTCCTCACTCAACAGTGTTCACCCAACTTCCTCACCCTTCAACAGTGTTCACCCGAATTCCTCACTTTTCAACAGTGTGAACCTCTCTTCCTCACTCTAGAACAGTATTCACACTCCTTCCTCACGCTTCAACAGTGTTCACCCCCTTCCTCACTCTTCAACAGTGTTCACCCCCCTTCCTTACTCTTTGCAGTGTTCACGCCTTTTCCTCACCCTTCAACAATGTTCATACCCCATTCCTCATTCTTCAACAGTGTTCAGGCCCTTCCTCACTCTTCAACATTGTTCACCCCCCTTTCTCACTCTTCAACAGTGTTCACCCCGCTTCCTCACCCATCAACAGTGTTCACCCCACTTCCTCACTTTTCAACAGTGTTCACCTCTCTTCCTCATTCTTCAACAGTATTCACACTCCTTCCTCACACTTCAACAGTGCTCACCCCATTCCTCACTCTTCAACAGTGTTCACCCCCACTTCCTCAACATTCTTCAGTGTTCACTCCCCTTCCTCACCCTTCAACATAGTTCACATCACTTCCTCACCCTTCAGCAGTGTTCAACCCACTTCCTCACACTTCAACAGTGTTCAACCTCCTTCCTCAATCTTCAAAAGTATGCAACCCCCTTCCATTACCTTTCAACAGTGTTCACCCCCCTTCCTCAGCATTCAACAATGTTCACGCCCCTTCCTCACTCTTCAACAGTGTTCACCCCACTTTCTTACTCTTCAAAAGTTTTCGCTCCCCCTTCCTCACTTTTCAACGCTATTTACACCTCTTCCTCACTCTTCAACATTGTTCACCCCCCTTTCTCACTCTTCAACAATGTTCACCCGACTTCCTCATCCTTCAACAGTGTTCACCGATTTCCTGCCACTTCAAAAGTGCTCACCCCGCTTCCTCACTCTTTGCAGTGTTCACGCCTTTTCCTCACCCTTCAACAATGTTCCTACCCCCTTCCTTACTCTTCAACAGTCTTCACCCCCCTTCCTCATCCTTCAACATCGTTCTCCCCAATCCTCATTCTTCAACAGTGTTCAGCCCCTTCCTCACCCTTCAACAGTGTTCACCCCCCTTCATCACTCTTCAAAATTATTCTCCACCCTTCCTCACTCAACAGTGTTCGCCCAGCTTCCTCACTTTTCAACTGTGTTCACCTCCCTTCCTCACCCTTCAACAGTTTTCTCCCCACTTCGTCACTTTTCAACAGTGTTCACCTCTCTTCCTCACTCTTCAACAGTATTCACACTGTTTCCTCACTCTTCCACAGTGTTCACCCCCCTTCCTCAACATTCTTCAGTGTTCACTCCCCTTCCTCACCGTTCAACAGTGTTCACACCCGTTCCTGCCCCTTCAACAGTGTTCACCCCGCTTCCTCATTCTTCAACAGTGTTCACCCCCTTCCTCACTCTTTGCAGTGTTCACGCCTTTTCCTCACCCTTCAACAATGTTCATACCCCATTCCTTACTCTTCAACAGTCCTCACCCCCTTCCTCATCCTTCAACATTTTTCTCCCCCATTCCTCATTCTTCAACAGTGTTCAGCCCCTTCCTCACCCTTCAACAGTGTTCACCCCCCCCTTCATCACTCTTCAAAATTATTCTCCGCCCTTCCTCACTCAACAGTGTTCACCCAACTTCATGACTTTTCAAAAGTGTTCACCACCCTTCCTCACCCTTCAACGGTGTTCACCCCACTTCCTCACTTTTCAACAGTCTTCACCTCTCTTCCTCACTCTTGAAAAGTATTCACACTCCTTCCTCACCCTTCATCAGTGTTCACCCCCTTCCTCACTCTTTGCAGTGTTCACCCCATCTTCCTCAACATTCTTCAGTGTTCACTCCCCTTCCTCACCCTTCAACATAGTTCACACACCTTCCTCACCCTTCAGCAGTGTTCAACCCACTTCCTCACACTTCAACAGTGTTCACCCGCCTTCCTCAATCTTCCAATGTATGCAACCCCCTTCCATTACCTTTCAACAGTGTTCAGCCCCCCTTCCTCACCATTCAACAATGTTCACCCCCCTTCCTCACACTTCAACAGTGTTCACCGCACTTCCTTACTCTTCAACAGTGTTTGCTCCCCCTTCCTCACTCTTCAACGGTATTTACACCTCTTCCTCACTCTTCAACATTGTTCACCCCCTTTCTCAACCTTCAACAGTGTTCACCCGACATCCTCATCCTTCAACAGTGTTCACCCCCTTCCTGCCCCTTCAACAGTGTTCACCCCGCTTCCTCATTTTTCAACAGTGTTCACCCCCTTCCTCACTCTTTGCAGTGTTCACGCCTTTTCCTCACCCTTCAACAATGTTCATATCCCATTCCTTACTCTTCAACATTCCTCACCCCCTTCCTCATCTTTCAACATTTTTCTCCCCATTCCTCATTCTTCAACAGTGTTCAGCCCCTTCCTCACCCTTCAACAGTGTTCACCCCCCTTCATCGCTCATCAAAATTATTCTCCGCCATTCCTCACTCAACAGTGTTCACCCAACTTCATGACTTTTCAACAGTGTTCACCGCCCGTCCTCACCCTTCAACAGTGTTCACCCCACTTCCTCAGTTTTCAACAGTGTTCACCCAACTTCCTTACTCTTCAACATTGTTCACCCCCCTTTCTCATTCTTCAACATTGTTCACCGCCATTCCTCATTCTTCAACAGTATTCACCACACTTCCTCACTTTTCAACAGTGTTCACCTCCCTTCCTCACTCTTCAACAGCATTCAAACCGCTTCCTCACTATTAAACAGTGTTCACCCTCCTTCCTTACGCTTCAACAGTGTTCACCTCCCATCCTCACTCTTCAACACTGTTCACCCCACTTCCGCGCTCTACAGCAGTGTTCAACCCCTTTCCTCACATTTCAACAGTGTTCACCCCACTTCCTCACCATTCAACAATGTTCACGACCCTTCCTCACTCTTCAACATTGTTCACCCCACTTTCTCACTCTCAACAGTGTTTACCCGACTTCCTCATCCTTCAACAGTGTTCACCCCCTTCCTGCCCCTTCACAGTGTTCACCCCGCTTCATCATTCTTCAACAGTGTTCACCCCCTTCCTCACTCTTTGCAGTGTTCACGCCTTTTCGTCACCCTTCAACAATGTTCATACCCCCTTCCTTACTCTTCAACATTGTTCTCCCCCATTCCTCATTCTTCAACAGTGTTCAGCCCCTTCCTCACCCTTCAACAGTATTCACCCCCCTTCATCACTCTTCATCAGTATGAAACCCCCTCCTTTACCTTTCAACAGTGTTCACCCCCCCTTCCTCACTCTTCAAAATTGTTCACCCCCCTTCCCCACCCTTCTATAGTGTTCACACCCGTTCCTTACTCTTCAACAGTGTTAACCCCCATTCCTTACTCTTCAACAGTGTTAACCCCCATTCCTCACTCTTCAACAGTGTTAACCCCCATTCCTCACTCTTCAACAGTGTTCACCCCCATTCCTTACTCTTCAACAGTGTTAACCCCCATTCCTCACTCTTCAACAGTGTTAACCCCCATTCCTTACTCTTCAACAGTGTTAACCCCCATTCCTCACTCTTCAACAGTGTTAACCCCCATTCCTCACTCTTCAAAAGTGTTCACCCCCTCCCTCACTCTTCAACTTTGTTCAACCCCCTTCCTCACCCTTCAACAGTGTTCACCACCCTTCCTCTCTCTTGAACAGTGCTCACCCCTTTCCTTACTCTTGAACATTATTCATTCCCCTTTCTCATCCTCCAACATTGTTCACCCCCATTCCTCATTCTTCAACAGTATTCACCACACTTCCTCAATTTTCAACAGCATTCACCTCCCTTTCTCACTCTTCAACAGTATTCAAACCATTTCCTCACTATTCAAAAGTGTTCACCCTCCTTCCTTACGCTTCAAAAGTGTTCACCTCCCTTCCTAACTCTTCAACAGTGTTCACCCTCCTTCCTCATCCTTCAACAGTGTTCACCCCACTTCCTTACTCTTCAACAGTGTTCACCCCCCTTCCTCACACTTCAAATGCTTTCACTCCCATTCCTCATTCTTCAACAGTATTCACCACACTTCCTCAATTTTCAACAGCGTTCACCTCCCTTTCTCACTCTTCAACAGTATTCAAACCGCTTCCTCACTATTCAAAAGCGTTCACCCTTCTTCCTAACTCTTCAACAGTGTTCACCCTCCTTCCTCATCCTTCAACAGTGTGCACCCACCCTCCATTCCCTTTCAACAGTGTTCACCCCCCCGTCCTCACTCTTCAACATTATTCACCCCCTTCCTCATCCTTCAACAATGTTCACCCACTTCCTCAACCTTCAACAATGTTCACCCCACTTGCTTACTCTTCAACAGTGTTCACCCCCCTTCCTCACACTTCAAGTGCTTTCACCCCCCTTCCTCACTCTTCAACAGTGTTCACCCCCCATTCCTCACACTGCAACAGTTTTCAACCCCCTTCCTCACTCTTCAAAATTGTTCACCCCCCTTCATCACAATGCAACAGTGTTCACCCCACGTCCTTACTCTTCAACAGTGTTCGCCCCCCTTCCTCACTCTTCAACAGTATTTACACCCCTTCTTCACATTTCAACATTGTTCACCCCCCTTTCTCACTCTTCAACAGTGTTCACCCGACTTCCTCATCCTTCAACAGTGTTCGCCCCCTTCCTGACCCTTCAACAGTGTTCACCCCCTTCCTCATTCTTCAACATTATTCACCCTCTTCCTCACTCTTCAACAACGTTCACCCTCCTTCCTCACCCTTCAAATGTTTTCACCCCCCTTCCTCACTCTTCAACATTGTTCACCCCCCTTCCTTACCCTTCAACAGTGTTCACCCCCCTTCCTTACCCTTCTACATTTTTCACCCCCTTCCTCACCCTTCAACAGTGTTCATCCCACTTCCTCACCCCTCGACAGCATTTCTCCCCCTCTCATAACCCTGACAGTTGTTTACCCCTCCCTCACCCCTTGACATATTCACCCTGCTTACTCACCCTTCAACAGTGTTCACCCCCCCTCCCTTGCCCCTGGCGATATTCACCTCTTTCTCTCACCCATGACGATGTTCACCCCTTTCTCTCACCCACGACGATGTTCACCCCTTTCTCTCACCCATGACGATGTTCACCGCACCTCCTTCACCACCCTGAGTGTTCACCCCACCAATACCTCGACAGTGATCACCACCACCCACTCCCTCCCCCCCTGACTGTCGTTACCCCGCAAGTTTTAACCTCCCCTCCCTCATCCCTCGATACTGTTCTCTCCCCCAACCCCCACTGGACATTGTTCACCCTTTTCTCTCCCCTTGATGGTGTTATCCCCCCTCCCACACCCCTGACCGTGCCCTCACCCGCCTGGACAATGTTCACCCCATCCCTCACTCCTGACAGTGTTCACCCACTCTCTTGCACTCACTCAATCCCCGACAGTGTTTACCCCTTCCCTCCCCGCCCGGCAATGTTCAGTCGTCCCCTCACCCACCCTCAACATATGAAAATACTCACCCCCCACACCCACACCCCAACAATACTGACTCTTCCGGCATTGGCCTAACAGGAGCCACAGGTCCCAGAAGGTGAGTTGGGAGAGGGAGGTGCTGGAGGGGGGGGCGGCAAGGACTCTTCAGCAGGCGAGTGGAGGGAAGGTGAACATTGCCAGGTTTGGGATGGAGGTTGGTGTTAAACGTTGCTTGAAGGGAGGTGAACATTGATGGTGGGAAGGACTGGTGAACATTTCCAGGGCGGAGGCTGAACATTGCTGAGAATGCCAGGGTGCTTTAACACTTAGTTATGCTGGTTTCATACCTGCTTTGGAAAGCTCTCTAAGTAAATCTGTGTTCAAACCAGAGTAGGTGTTGCATAAACAGCCCAAGTCTCCCTGTTTCTGGCCATCTGATCCCACTGTTGTTTGAGCAACCTGGGCAGGGCAACACCTGTAATTGGAACTTTAACCTGCCTGTGTAAGTACCGCAGAGGTGCATAGGTTGGTACCTCCTCAGGATCCTGACGCACATCAATGACGTACATTGAGTTAGAGCTCTCTCCTCATAGCGGAAGATTTGGGCTATAGCGTCATAGGATGGTTCCAGCACAGAAGGAGGTCATTTGGCCCATTGTGTCCATGGTGGATCTCTGCAAGAGCAACTTACCCGGTGCCACTCCCCTATCTTTTTTCCATAGCCCTGCAAATTCTCTTCTCTTCAGATAACGATTCAACCCCCCCCACTCCCAAAGCTTATCCCATTTTGAATCCTTTCCACTGGGTGGATGCAGGCCATATTGCTTATTCACACTGTGTTCATGCCCAGAACCCTCTGTGAAATCCACTGATGAAGCAGCTTTTTTTTGAGATGGTTAACAAAAAAGGAAGAGGGCTGAGTTACTTGAGCCTTTTCTGCTGGTTTTACCCTGCGCAGAGGACACTTGCACACTAAACCAGGAATTCTTTTCTGGCCGGCCCTCAGCCCCAGCTGCCATTCAATGCTGAACTCTGTGAGAAAGTTCAATATGTGTCTGTGTAAGTGCCTTGCACCTTGCCCCCCTTGTCTGTGTCTCTATAATCATTCCGTCCCAATTGTTCTCTCCTCTCAAAGTAACTGGAGTTTTATTGAGGTAATCTATTTAATGACGAGGCTTGTCACAGTGAGCCGGCCGAATACACACAGATAGATCACTGCCTGGCTGCTTCCCAGTGGGTGAAACTGAGCTGAAATTGACAAGAGAATGGATCTGGCCATTTGAGCGTTTTTCTTGCTTTTAGGGAAGTCGCTTGGCTTCTCATTTTAAGTATTGCGTTTGTCCTGAGCACTTGGTTAGAAATGCCCGAACTCACCGTATTTTCATTACAGCTCCTGTTTGGCCTCCCACTTTCTTACCCTCCATAAATTTGAGCTGATCCGAAACTCTGCTGCCCGAGCCTTAACTCATAGTCAACCCTAGTACCCACCGATCTATGCTGGCTCCTCGCCATCCTTGTTTTTAAATCTCCCCTCCCTGTCACTGTAACCTCCTCCAGCCCCACAAACTTCCGAGATCTCTGTGCTCATCGAATTCAGGCCTCTTGAGCATCCTTGATTTTAATCACATCATCATTGTTGGCTGCATCTTCAGTTGCCTAGGCCCCAAGTTCACAGAATCACAGAATTACACAGTGCAGAAGAGGCCCTTCGGCCCATCGAGTCTGCACCGACACGTGAAAAACACCTGACCTATCTACCTAATCCCATTTACCAGCACTTGGCCCATAGCCTTGAATGTTATGAGGTGCCAAGTGCTCATCCAGGTACTTTTTAAAGGATGTGAGGCAACACACCCCCACCACCCTCCCAGGCAGTGCATTCCAGACCGTCACCACCCTCTGGGTAAAACAATTTCTCCTCACATCCCCTTAAACCTCCTGCCCCTCACCTTGAACTTATGTCCCCTCATGACTGACCCTTCAACTAAGGGGAACAGCTGCTCCCTATCCACCCTGTCCATGCCCCTCATCATCTTGTACACCTCGATCAGGTCACCCCTCAGTCTTCTCTGCTCCAATGAAAACAACCCAAGTCTATCCAACCTCTCTTCATAACTTAAATGTTTCATCCCAGGCAACATCCTGGTGAATCTCCTCTGAAACCCCTCCAGTGCAATCACATCCTTCCTATAATGTAGTGACCAGAACTGCACACAGTACTCCAGCTATGGCCTCACCAAGGTTCTATATAACTCCAACATGACCTCCCTACTTTTATAATCTATGCCTCGAATGTTAAAGGCAAGTGTCCCATATGCCTTTTTCACCACCTCACTGACATGCCCCTCTGTCTTCAGAGATCTATGGACACACACGCCAAGGTCCCTTTGTTCCTCAGAACTTCCTAGTGTCATGCTGTTCATTAAATACTTCCTTAAATTAAATACTTACTCCTTCCAAAGTGTATCACCTCACACTTTTCAAGGTTAAATTCCATCTGCCACTTATCTGCCAATTTGACCATCCCGTCTATAACTTCCTGTAGCCCAAGACACTCAACCTCACTGTTAACCACCCGGCCAATCTTTGTGTCATCCACAAACTTACTAATCCTACCTCCCACATAGTCATCTATGTCGTTTATATAAATGACAAATAATAGGGGACCCAGCACAGATCCCTGTGGTAAGCCACTGGCCACTGGCTTCCAGTCACTAAAGCATCCTTCTGTCATCACCCTCTACCTCCTACAACTAAGCCAATTTTGAATCCACCCTATCAAATTACCCTGTTTCCCATGTGCATTTGCCTTCTTTATAAATCTCCCATGTGGGACCTTGTCAAAGGCTTTGCTGAAATCCATATAAACTACATCAACTGCACTCCCCTCATCTACACCCCTGGTCACCTCCTCAAAACATTCAATCTAATTTGTTAGGCATGACCTCCCACTGACAAAGCCATGCTGACTTTCCCTGATCAAACCTTGCCTCTCCAAGTGGAGATAGATTCCCTCCTTCAGAATGTTCTCCAATAGTTTCCCTACCACTAACGTGAGACTCACTGGCCAGTAGTTCCCTGGCTTATCTCTACAACCCTTCTTAAATAGCGGAACCACATTAGCTGTTCTCCAGTCCTCTGGCACCTCCCCCGTGGCCAGAGAGGAATGAAAAATTTGTGTCAGATCCCCTGCGATCTCCTCCCTTGCCTCCCTCAGCAGTCTGGGGCAAGTTCTGGAATACCCTCCCTGCACCTCTTTGTCTTTTACCTCGTTTTTCTCCTTTAAGGTGCTCTGTAAAATTTACCTCTCTGACCAAGCTAATGGGCAGAATTATCCCAGGTTTGTACTAAGTGCGGTAGTGGACGGGAAATTGATGTTTTACGCACTGACCACAATGGTGGCTTTTCCATGCTGTCTCCTCCCAAACCTGCTGCGTTAATTATGTGTCCCTGGGATACACAGCGTATTGATGGCGGGCGAGCTCTGATTCGTCTGCTGTGCCATTACCTCACTGCTTCATCACACTGGGTGCCCCATTTAAAGTTTTTATTTCAGATTTCCAGCATCCACTATATTTTGCTTTAACATTTAAAGGTACAGCCACGCTCAGCACTTCCAGCCCAGGGCTGCAGCAAGGAAGACACGGCCCCAAAAGGCAAGAAGACTGCAGCCCCCGAGCGCCTTCTGGACACCATGGAGGCTGCTGTGATGTCCTCTACCCCCCGCTCTGGCCACAGGAGGGGCAGATACATCACCACTCCGGCTTGGTGAGCGATGGCAGTGGTGATCAGTGCCAATGCTGCACAGAAGAGGTTGGCCGTCCAATGCAGATAGAGGATAAATGATCTCATCTGTGCAGCCAGGGTAAGGCAACCATCTCACCACTCTAAATCCACACACTCAAGCCCATCACACGTTCACTGGCATCTCCCTCACTGCCAGCTCAAGGGGCATCACTACCCATTCTCACATACACACCCTCACATCTCCAACTGACCTCATCTCCGCTGGAGACTGCCTCCTCAGCCCTCACCATCTCAAGGCTGATCAACAAGTGCCCCCACACACACCCTGGGATACCCCCCTTCCCCAGTATGGCCCTCGCCTGCAGCCCCTTCCCTTGCCTGAAGCCACTTCTCCCCCTTCCCCAAGCATGACCTTGCCCTGCAGCCATTGAAAAGCCCCCCACATGTGGCTGATCTGGTAGGTAGAGACCTGCCCGTGAGCTCCCCTAACAGTGACGTGGTGCTGCCTGTGAATCCTGGTGGTGGTGACCGAAGCAAAGTAGGCAAACAAACATTGAAGACCCGAGTGAAGTGCAGCCTGCCAAGTGCGCACCATATATATGGCGTTGTGAACCATGTCTGCGTGAATAGGTGGGCAGACGATCCAGCAGGGAGGGGTGGGAGGAGGTGGAGCGAAACGATTCCAGTGGGCTGGCTTAATAAAGATATGCAGATGGATTACAATGAGGCTCCCAGCGTCCGCTGGTGAGAAACACGGCCCGCTATCAGGGGGGCTGAGTTGACGATGGCAAACCGGGTTCCATATTGTCCACTCACGCCATCGAACCCGCCCGAAACCCGCGGGCACAGGGAATCCCAGCCAATATCTCCTTATGTGTCTCAGTGTTGTTTAGAAATGTTCCTGTGAGGGGCATTTTCGTACGTTGAAGACGCCATAAAAATACCTGTAGCTGTAGTAATCCAGATGCTGTGAATTCAGAAATCTCACCATGGCAGCTCCACAATTTGAATCCAGTTAAAAGGAAACCTGAAAATAAAAAGTTGGTCTCAGTAATGGTGACATGGTTGTCCTGAAAACCCATCTGGTTCACTAATGTCCTTTCGGGGGTGGAAAACTGTCATCCTTACCCAGTCTGGCCCACATGTGACTCCAATTCCACACCAATGTGATTGACTCAGAAATGGCTTTGGATGTGGCCCAACAAGCTACTCAACAGTGCACGGCCTGTGCTGAATTGGTTGATCTCAGTTGACTTTAGCAGCTTATGGTTAGCGGGAGGTAATTGCTGTTGCTGCTGCTGCTCCTTCACTGAACTGTGCTGCCTGCTGCAACGTGTGGTTGGTTTGTTCAGGATCAGCCTCACCGGTGATGCCCTGACAGTCAAGCACCATGCTGACAAACACTGGCCACGCGGGAAATTTGTACCCATGGGGGGAAAGAGCGCCTTCAGGAGAGGAGGGCAGAAAATTGGGAACCTGAGAAACTCTGGCCGCCTGTGTCCCATGGGGGGAACACAGCGCCTGTCTGTGTGTGTAACAGCCAGGAATTAGGGTGTTTCTAGTCTTTTGTTGCAGCTTGTTCTGATTTCTCTCCAACAACGGTTCTGATGAAGCAACTGATTGTCTGCATTTCAACGTTACTTTGATTAAGAAGGTTATTCATAGAGTGGAATCAGCACACACACACACACACACACACACACACACACACACACACACACACAACCATATATATAGACACAGACATACAAACACACACATAGGGACACAGACACTTACACAAACACAGACACATGCACATATAGACACAGACATATAGACACAGACATACAAACACACGCAAAGGAACACAGACAAAAACACAAACACAGACACACATGCACATATAGACACAGACATACAAACACACACATAGGAACACAGACACATACACAAACACAGACACACATGCACATATAGACACAGACATACAAACACACACATAGGAACACAGACACATACACAAACACAGACACACGCACATATAGACACAGCCATACAAACACACACATAGGAACACAGACACATACACAAACACAGACACACGCACATATAGACACAGCCATACAAACACACACATAGGAACACAGACACATACACAAACACAGACACATGCACATATAGACACAGACATACAAACATACACATAGGAACACAGACACATACACAAACACAGACACATGCACATATAGACACAGACATATAGACACAGACATACAAACATACACATAGGAACACAGACACATACACAAACACAGACACACATGCACATATAGACACAGACATACAAACACACACATAGGAACACAGACACATACACAAACACAGACACACGCACATATAGACACAGACATACAAGCACACACATAGGAACACGGACACATATACAAACACATACACAAACATGCACAAAGAAACATACAAACACAGAGACACAAACAAACACAGACACAATACACAAGCACAGACATGCAAATACAGACATATACACACAGACACAACACATACGCACACAGATACAGACATACACACACAGACACAAACACAGAGACACATATTTCCTTCCCAATGTTTCCTCTTTCCCTGTTCTAACCATGCTGTACTCTTCCTGTGCTCTCTCTGTTCCTGTTCCCCCAGTTCATTCAGTTTGAATAAGAGTTGAATAAGAATAAAACCAGCTGGACCACTTAGCATTGACCTAGGCACTGAAAACAACTGTGGTACATTCTGCTCCACCAATCCTGGAAAGAACAGCCCACCCCCATCAACACGTGGAGACTTGGGATTAGGAGGCTGAGAGTTGGGAGAGCAGCAGCTTGACATATTCATACTCACCGAATCATACATAGTGCTGTACAGTCAGGAGGCAGTGCCCTGGGAGTCCTCAATATTGACTCTGGACCCCATGCAGCAAGGAAACCTCCTGCTGGTTACCCACCTACTGCCATCTCTGAGCTGATGAATCAGTATTTCTCCATGTTGAAACATCACATGGAAGAAGTACTGAGGGTGGTAACAGCACGTAATGTGCTCTGGATGGAGAACTTCAATGTCCATCATCAAGAGCTGGCCCAGTCCTGAAAGGCATATGTGCCAAATCGGGTCTGCAGTGTGTGGTGAGGGAACCAAGAAGAGGGGGAAACCTCCTAGATCTTGTCCTCACCAACCTACTTGTCGCAGATGCATCTGTCCATGGCAGTAGGAGTGGTTACTGCACAGTCCTTGCTGAGCCTAAGTCCCATCTTCACATGGAGGACATGTCATGAGACACCACCACCTTGCTAAATGGGATAGATTTCAGATAGATCTAGCAACTCAAATCTGGGTATCCATGAGGCACTGTGGGCCATCACCAGCAGCAGAGTTTTATTCTCATATCTGTAACCTCATGGCCCAGCATATTCCTCACTCTACCATTAGCATCAAGCCAATGGATTAATCCTGATTCAGTGAGGAGTGCCAAAGGACGTGCCAGGAGCAACACATACCTAACAACGAGGTCTGGTGAAGCAACCACATTGGGCTACTTGCATGTCAAACAGCGGGAGCAACATGCAATAGACAGCTAAGTGATCCCACCACCAACAGTTCAAATCAAACCTCTGCAGTCCTGCCACATCCAGCTGCAAATGGTGTTGGACAATTAAACAACTAACCAGAGGTTGAAGGTCGACAAATATTTCCAACCTCAATGAGGGGGAGGGCCCAGGACATCAGTGCAAAGCACAGGTATTTCCAACCTCCTTTTGCCAGAAGGACCAAGTGGACAATCCATCTTGGTCTCCTCTTGAGATCTTTTTTTCTTCACTCACATGGAATGTGAGCATCACTGGCTAACGTTTATTGCCCATCGTTAAGAGTCAACCACATTGCTGTGGGTCTGGAGTCACATGTAGGTCAGACCAGGTGAGGATGGCAGATTTCCTTCCCTGAAGGGCATTAGTGAACCAGATGGGTTTTTACAACAACAGCTATCATCATTAGATTTTTATTGAATTCAAATTCCACCTCTGCCATGGTAGGATTTGAACCCAGGGCCCCAGACCATTAACATGGGTCTTTTGGTTACCGGTCTAGTGACAGTACCACTACACCACTGCCAGTATTCAACCAACTTGATTCACTCCACAAAATACGGGTCTTGACAATATCCCGGCTGTAGTGTCAAAGATTGAAGACTTATGCTCCAGAACTAGCTGCACCCTAACCAAGCTGTTCCAGTACAGCTACCACACTGGCATCTACTCAATGATATGCAAAAAGGACCAGGTATGTCCTGTCCACAAAAAGCAGCACAAACTCAGTCTGGCCAATTACTGCCCCATCAGCAAAGTCGTGGAGGGTGTCACCAAGTGGTACTTACTCTGCAATAACCTGCGCACCAACGCTCAGTTTGGGTTTCATCAGGGCCACTTGGCCCTGACCTTACTATAGCTCTGGTCAAAACATAAAAAAGAACTGAATTTCAGAGGAGAGGTGAAAGTGGTTGCACTTGACAACAGAGCAGCATTTGACCAAGTATTACCTCAAGGAGACTTAGGAAAATTGAAGTCAATGGGAATTAAAGAGAAAACTCTCTATTCATTGGAGTCATGCCCAGCACAAAGGAAGATGATTGTGGTTGTTGGAGGTCAGTCATCTCAGTTCCAGGACATCGCTGCAGGAGTCCCTCCGGGTAGTGTCCTCGGCCCAACCATCTTCAGCTGCTTCATCAATGACCTTCCTTCCATCATAAGGTCAGAAGTGGGGATGTTCACTGATGATTGCACAATGTTCAGCATCATTCACGACTCCTCAGATACTGAAGCAGTCCATGTCCAAATGCAGCAAGAGCTGGACAATATCCAGGCTTGGGCTGACAAGTGGCAAGTAACATTCACACCACACAAGTGTCAGGCAATGACCATCTCCAACAACAGAGAGGGGACAAACCAACTTCGCTTGACATTCAAGGGCATTATCATTGTTAGATCCTCCACCATCTATTATTACTATTGAGCAGAAACCGAACTGGACCAGCCATATAAATACTATGGCTGCAAGAGCAGGTCAGAGGCTGGGAATCCTCAGGCAAAAAGTTTAACCCCTGACTCCCAAATCCTGACCATTATCTGCAGGGCACAAGTCAGGGGTGTGGTAGAATATTCTCCACTTGTCTGGGTGAGTGCAGTTCCAACAACACTCGAGAGGATCGACATCATCAAAGACGAAGCAGCAGACTTTGCTGCACCTTAAATATTCACTCCCTCTACCACTGGAGCATAGTGACTGCAGTGCGAAACAGTTACAAGATGCACTGCAGCAACTCACCAAACTCCTCCAACAGCGACCTCTATCCCTAGAAGAACAAGGGCTGCAGATGCGTGGGGACACCAACAGCTGCAAGTTCTCCTCCAAGCCACACACCATCCCGACTTACAACTGTATCGCCGTTCCTTCCCTGTGGCTAGCTCAAAATTCTGGAACTCCCTTCCTAACAGCACCGTGGGTGTAACTACACCACATGGACTACAGTGGTTGAGAAAAGCAGATCATCACTCCTTTCTAAGGGCAATTAGGAATGGACAACAAATGCTGGCCTTGCCAGCAGTGCTCACATCCCAAAACAAATTGAAGCAAATTTTGCTGTGGTTATCTGCACGGAATTCCTCCTGTCCACATATTGGGTTCCTGCTGTCCCCATGCTCCTGCTCTCTCTGTGCTCCTGCTGTCCCCGTGTTCCTGCTCTCTCCATGCTCCTGCTCTTTCCGCATTGCTGTTGTACCCATGCCCCTGCTCTTTCTGTGCTCCTTCTCTCTCTTTGCTCCTACTCTCTCTGTGCTCCCACTCTCTCCATGCTCCTGCATTCTCCGTGCTCCTGCTCTCTCTGTGCTTCTGCTCTCTTTGTACTCCTGCTCGCTCCGTGCTCCTGCTCTCTCTGTGATCCTGCTCTTTGTGCACCTGCTCTCTCTCTCTGTTCTTGCTGTCTCTGTGCTCCTGCTGTCTCCATGATCCTGCTCTCTCTGCGCTCCTGTTCTCCCAGGCTCATACTTTCTCTGTGCCCTGTCTCTCTGTGCTCTTGCCCTATCCGTGCTCCTGCTCTTTCTGTGCACCTGCTTGGTCTCTCAGTGCTTCTGCTCTCTTGCTGCTCTAGCTATCTCTGTGCTCCCATTCTCTCCCTTCTCCTGCTCTCTCTATGCTCTTTCTCTGTTTGTGCTCCTGCTCTCTCCCTTCTCCTGTTGTCTCTGTGTACCTGCTCCCTCTCTGCTCCTGCTGTCTCTGTGCTCCCACTCTCTCTGTGCTCCTGCTCTCTCCATGCTCCAGCTCTCTCACTGTTCTCCTGCTCTCTCTGTACTCCTGCTCTCTCCATGCCCTCGCCCTCTCTATGCTCCTGCTCTCTCAGGTTCCTGCCATCTCTGGGCTCCTGCTCTCTCTGTGTACCTGCTCTCTCTGTGCTCCTTCTCTCTCAGTGCTTCTGCTCTCTCCATGCCCTGGTTCTCCCCATGCCCTGGTTCTCTCCACCTCATGATCCCTCTATGCTCCTGCCTCTCCGTACTCCTGCTCTCTCCCTTCTCCTGCTCTCTCTGTGCACCTGCTCTTCTCGGCTCCTGCTGTCTCTGTGCTCCTGCTCCCTCCATGCTCCTGCTCTCTCCATGTTCCTGCTATCTCCAGGCTCTAGCTCTCTCCGTGTTGCTGCTCTCTCTGTGATCCTGCTCTCATCATGCTCCAGCCAACTCTGTGCTTCCGCTCTCTCAGTGCTTTTGCTTCCTCTGAGCTCCTGCTCTCTCTGTGCTCCTGCTCTGTCCATTCTCCTGCTCTCTCCCTGCTCCTGATCTCTCCATGCTCGTGGTGTCTCAGTGCTCCTGTCTCTCTGGCTCCTTCTCTCTCCATGCTTCTGCTATCTCCAGGCTCTTGTCATCTCGAGGCTCCTGCCCTCTCCGTGCTCCTACTCTCTCTGTGCTCCTGCTCTCTCCATGCTCCTGCTCTGTCTGCTCCTGCTCAATCTGTAGTCCTGCTCTCTCCATGTTCCTGTCATCTCCAGGATCCTGCTCTCTCCCAGTTCTACTCTCTCCTTGCTTCTGCTATCTCCATGCTCCTGCTCTCTCTGTGCTCCTGGTCTCTCTGTGCTCCAGCTCTCTCCGTGCTCCTGCTCTCTCTGGCCTCCTGCCCCCTCAATTCTCCTGCTCTCTCCATGGTCCTGGTCTCTCCATGCTCCAGCTCTCTCTGTGCTGCTGCTCTCTCCATGCTCCTGCTCTCTTGCTGCTCCAGCTCTCACAGTGCTTCTGCTTTCTCTGTGCTCCTGCTCTCTCTCTCTCTGCTTCTGCTCTCTTGGTGCTCCAACTCAATCTGTGCTCCTGTTCCCTCCCTTCTCCTGCTCTCTCCATGTCCCTGCTTCATCTGCTCTCTCACTCTCCCAGTGCTCCTGCTTACTCCATGATTTTGCTCCCTCCATGCTCCTGCTCTCTCAGTTCTCCTGCTCTCCCAGTGCTCCTGCTCTCAGTGCTCTAACTCCCTCTGTGCCCCCATTCCCTCCTTTCTCCTGCTCTCTCTGTGCTCCTGCCCTCTCCATGGTCCTGCTCTCCCCGGACTTCTGCATCTTCAGTTCTCCTGCTCTTTCCATGTTCCTGGTCTCTCCATGCTCCTAGTCTCTTCATGCTCCTGCTTTTTCCACTCTCTCACTCTCTCAGTGCTCCTGCTCACTCCGTGATCTTGCTCCATCCATGCCCCTGGTCTCTCCATGCTCCTGCTCTCTCTGTGCTTTTGCTTGGTGCCCCTGTTCTCTCTGTGCTCCTGCTCTCTTGTGCTCCAGCTCTCTCCATGCACCTGCTCGCTGTGTGCTTCTGCTCTGTCCGGCCTCCTGCCCTCCCAGTTCTCCTCTCTCTATGCTCCTGGTCTCTTCGTGCTCCTGCCCTCTCCCTGCTCCTGCTGCCTCAATGCTCCTGCTCTTTCTGGCTCCTGTTCTCTCAGTGCTCCTGCTTGCTCCTTGCTCCTGCCCTTGCAGTGCTCCCATCTCTTTAGCTCCTGCTCTCTCTGTGCTCCTACCCCCTCCGTGCTCTTGCTCCATGCTCCTATTGTCTCTGTGCTCCCGCACTCTCCATGTCTCCATGCCCTGGCTCTCTCCACTTCCTGCTCCCCCCATGTTCTTGCTCTCTCTGTGCTCCTGCTCTCTCCATGCTCCTGCCCTCTCTCTGTGTTTCTGCTCTCTTGGTGCCTTAGCTCTCTCTGTGCTCCCATTCTCTCCCTTCTCCTGCCCTCTCCATGCTCCTGCTCTCTCCATGTTCCAGCTTTCTCCCTGCTCCTGCTCTCTCCATGCTCCTGATCTCTCAGTGTTCTTGTCTCTCTAGCTCCCACTTTCTCAGTGCTCTTGCTCTCTCTATGCTCCTGCTCTCTCCAAGCCCCTGCTTCTCTGTGCTCCTGCTGTATCCATGCCCCTGCTCCCTCTGTGCTCTTCCTCCCTCCGTGCTCCTGCTCTCTCTCTGCTCCTGCTCTCTCTGTGGTCCTGCTCCCTCTGTTCTCCCACTTCCTCTGGGCTCCTGGTCCCTCTGTGCTCTTATTTTCCCAGTGCTCTTGCTCCATTTGTGCTCCTGCTCCCTCTGTACTCCTGCTCTCTCTGTCTCCTGTTCTCTCAGTGCTCCTGCTCTCTCTGTGCTCCTGCTATCTCAGTGCTCCTGCTCTCTCTGTGCTCCTGTTCTCTCCAAGCCCCTGCTTCTCTGTGCTCATGCTGTATCCATGCCCCTGCTCCCGCTGTGCTCTTCCTCCCTCTGTGCTCTTGCTCTCTCTCTGCTCCTGTTCTCTCTCTGCTCCTGCTTTCTCTGTGCTCCTGCTCCCTCTGTTCTCCCACTTCCTCTGGGCTCCTGGTCTCTCTATGCTCCTGCTTTCCCTGTGCTCTTGCTCCATTTGTGCTCCTGCTCTCTCTATGCTCCTGCTCTCTCTGTGCTACTGTTCTCTTCATGCTCCTGCTCCTTCTGTGGTCCTGCGCTCTCTATGCTCCTGCTCTCTCTGTACTCCTGTTCTCTCTGTGCTCCTGCTCCATTTGTGCTCCTGTTCTCTCTGTGCTCCTGCTCCATTTGTGCTCCTGCTCTCTCTGTGCTCCTGCTCTCTCCGGGCTCCTGCTTTTTCTGAGTTCCTGTTCTCTGTGCTCCTGCTCCTCTGTGCTCCCATGCTCTCCATGCCCCTCCTCTCTCTGTGCTCTTGCTCTCGCTGTACTCCTTCTCTCCCCATGCTCCTGCCCACTCCGTGCTCCTGTTCTCTCCATGTTCCAGCTTTCTCCATGCTCCTGGTCTCTCCATGCTCCTGGACTCTCCATACTCCTGGACTCTCCATGCTTTGCTCTCTCCATGCTCCTTCTTTCTCTGTGCTCCTGCTCTCTCCATGCTCCTGCTCTCTCATGTTCCTGCTCTCTTGTGCTCCTGCTCTCTTGTGCTCCTGCTCTCTCTGTGCTCCTGCTCCCTCTGTGCTCCTGCTCTCTTCATGCTCCTGCTCCCCCTGTGCTCCTGCTCTCTCTATGCTCCTGCTCTCTCTGTGCTCCTGTTCTCTTCATGCTCCTGCTCCTTCTGTGGTCCTGCACTCTCTATGCTTCTGCTCTCTCTGTGATTCTGCTCTCTCTGTGATTCTACTCTCTCTGTGATCCTGCTCTCTCTCGCTCTCTCTGCTCCTGCTCTCTCTGTGCTGCTTCCTTCTCCATGCTCCTGCTCTGTCCATGCCACTGCTATCTCATGCTCCTGATCTCTCTGTGCTGCTGCCTTCTCTGGGATCCTGCATACTCCATGCTCCTACGTTCTCCATTCTCCTGCTTTCTCCCTCCTCCTGCTCTCTCTGTTCTCCTGCTCTCTCTCCAGTCTCCTGCTCCCTCCATGCTCCTGCTCTCTCCTTGCTCCTGCTCTCTCCATGCACCTGCCCTCCCTGTGCTCCTGCACTCTACATGCTCCATGCTCACTCTGTGCTCCTGCTCTGTCTGTGCTCCTGCTCTGTCCATGCTCCTGCTCTCTCCATGCTGCTGCTCTCTCCCTGTGCTCCTGCTCTCTCCCTGCTCCTGCTCTCTCCCGGCTCCTGCTCTCTCCCTGCTCCTGCTCTCTCCCTGCTCCTGCTCTCTCCCTGCTCCTGCTCTCTCTGTGCTCCTGCTCTCTCCCTGCTCCTGCTCTCTCCCTGCTCCTGCTCTCTCTGTGCCTGTGCTCTTGCTCCTGCTCTCTCCGTGCTCCTACTCTTTCCGTGCCCTTGCTGTTGCTCCTGCTCTCCAATCTCCCCCTCCCCAATATTTGCATCTCATCAACCACGTATGTATTTTTCTAGCTTGCTGTTGAAAACAAAGTGCTCTCATTCTCCAGCACTACTTACACATATTACTATACACAGAATGCAGAACATCCCAATAAACCTGGACTATTATATATACAGGTGGGGATTATTCAAACAAAACAGGGAGTGTTATAACATTTATATAAAATAGGGAATATCACAGTCAAACTGAGCATTCTATTATATATGGGATGGGGTCTATCCCAATTTGATGGAACATCATAGACACAGGTTAGCAGATATCATAGAAACCTCATGGACAGAGGCAGCAGGTAGCTGGGAAGGGTTACAGTGGATGTGCATAACATAGTGAAAGTGGGATATTTCTGCTTGATGCCTTGGGAGCAGTGTTTTTGCTCCAGCTACATGTAGTTGAGGGTCAATCCCTGCCTGTCATTCTTTCTGAAGGTGTAGAATGTGAGGGTGAAGGGCCGTTGCTGATATCGCTCTCCTGTCCTGAACGGCTGGCTTTCGGCTCTGTCCTGTTTCCTCTGACTCTATTAATTCAGCTCATTTGTCTTAAGTGCCTCTATAAATAATGGAGACCTTGCAAGGGGACCTTCTGTGAGGAGCTCTACCTTCCCCGATTCCCGCAGGAGAAATCGCGAACAAAAAAACTAATTTTGCTGTAAATAGTTTGTCAGTGGGTCCAGAGAAAGCCATAAATTATCAGCATAGAGTCAGGAAGCAGCATGTCACCAGAGGGAGAAGGGGAGCAGCACAGTTCAAGTGTGACTAACTTTTCCACACAGATTAATAACAGCTTCCAAAAGGGATTTGTTGTAAAGAGGTAACACAGCAAAGAGGGTCAGTCAGAAACACATGGTGATGAATTGGCCTGCGATTTCCCATTTCTTACTTGAAATCTGTGTACTCTTGTACCACAGGCCAGAATCAATAACCATCTCAGGAACATGTCGAGCAGGAGAGAGAGCAGCCCAGAGGAAGCTACTAAACAACCAGAATGTAGTGTCAATGTTTACTCAGTGCTTTTCATTATCCGATTGATTTATACAATTGTGCAGCTCAAGCGGATAAAGCTTTATTAGGCACTGGCATTTAAACCTTTAACCCCGTGGGGTAAAAGGTCATGTAACAAGGCTCATCCCTTTTTTCTCTCTCTCTCTCTCTCTGATAAAAACTGTTTCCTTTCCTCCATTTCTCTTGGTGCGTATGCCAATTCATGTCATGTAAACTCGTCCTGTTCCCTTGATCCTGTTAAAGCTTCCTCACCACTATCCCCCACCTCCATCGCCACTGAGTCACCGTCAAAATGAACGCTTGAATGTATCCTCCTCCCACACTGGAAAAAGGCTCCAGTTTGTGAAGGCCCCTGCTTGCTTTGTGAAAACATTTGTCTTTGTATGTTTTTGCCTCCCCTGGTATTACTGGCAGGTGGGATGCTGGGTACTGGATGGGTGAGCTGAGGGTCTTTTCTCATTCCTCATTTCATCTAAAGGCAAATAAATTGCTTTCCCTTCCTGGCACCAGAATCAAAACTCTTTTGCTCCACTTCATCCTTCAAGCCATTGTTTCCCAGGGCAGTAAAACTCTTGGAAACTCCTTGAATCTCCCAACCTTCCATCTCTCCCAAACCCTGTGGCATTTTAAAATCCAAACCTTGCCAGCTGTGTGAAGATAAGCCACTCCTCATCTATAAAAGCAAAACACTGCAGGTGCTGGAAGTCAGAAACCAAAACAGGAAATGAAGTGAGAGATCTTGGCGTACAAGTACACAGGACCCTGAGGGCAGCCGTTCAGGTAGACAAGGTTGTAAAGAAGGCATATGGAATGCTCTCCTTCATTGGCAGAGGGATAGAATATAAACGTAAGGATATAATGTTGGAATTGTATAAAACACTGGTGAGGCCACAACTGGAGTATTGTGTGCAGTTCTGGTCACCACATTACAGGAAGGATGTAATAGCTCTGGAGAGAGTGCAGAGGAGGTTTACAAGAATGTTGTCAGGGTTAGAGAAGTGTAGCTCAGGGAAGAGATTGGATAGGTTGGGGTTATTTTCCTTAGAACAAAGAAGGCTGAGAGGTGACTTGATTGAGGTGCACAAAATTATGAGGGGAATAGATAGAGTGAACAGGATAAAATTGTTTCCCTTGGTGGAGAATTCTAGTTCTAGGGGATTTAGATTCAAGATAAGTGGCAGAAGGTGTAGGGGGACATGAGAAAGAACTTTTTTACGCAGAGGGTAGCAGGTATCTAGAATTCACTGCCTAAGTTGGTGGTAGAGGCAGAAACTCTAAACTCTTTTAAAAAGTACCTGGATCTGCACCTTAAGTGCTATAAGCTGCAGGGCTATGGGCCGGGTGCAGGAAGGTGGGATTAGAAAGGGCACCTGGGTGTCCTTGGGCTGGCATGGACAAGATGGGCCGAATGGCCTCCTTCTGTGCTGTAACTTTTCTATGGTTCTAACTCAGCAGGTCTGGCAGCAACTGAGGAGAGAGAAACAAGAGTTAATGTTTTGGGTCTGTATGTATGTTGCTCTGAGAATTTGCTTGCTCTTTTTTGACATGGTACCTGAGGATCTTTTCTATCAGAGCAGTCAGATAGGACCTAGTTTAATCTCTCCTGAAAGATGCCACTTCCTCAGTACCACATTGGAGAATCAGCTTTGTTTTTTGTGCTTAGGCCCTGGAGTGAGACTTGAAATCAGAACCTTGTGACTCAGAAGCGAGAATGCTACCAGCTAAGCCATGGCTGACAGGAGGTCAGTCGAGCGGATACTGGTTGCAAGTAGTGAAAGGCACTTTCATGAATCATAACAGGGGGTGCTTCACACAAAGAGTGATCAACACATGGACTGGGTAGTGGAAGGAAAATTCTTGGGATCATTTTAAAATATATTTTGGTACTTTGGACAGCTCTTTCAGAGATCCAACATGGGCACAATAGACTGAAAGGCCAGCTGCTTTGCATGTATCACAATCTTTCAAATAGCAATGAGATAAGTTGCCAACCAAGCTATTTTAGGGATGTTGGTTGAGGGATAGGTATTGGTCAGAACATCGAGAGAACGCCTCTCTCTTCTTCAAATCTGTTTCATACATCTGTGACATATAAAGCGCTCAGTTTCCCGTTTCATCCCAAAAGATGCGTCACCTCAGTCTGGATTATGTGGTTCTGGATATCAATGCCTCCGCCATTAATCCAATTTCCTCAAGAAAAAATGCAGCATGCACCCACCTACTCTTCTGAGATTTGGGGGAGGGGGATGTGGGGGACGCAGGGGGAGTGCTGGCAGCAGGTAGTAAGTCATTTCTAAAAAGGAACTGTTAGCACT
This sequence comes from Carcharodon carcharias, assembly GCF_017639515.1. NCBI lineage: Eukaryota > Metazoa > Chordata > Chondrichthyes > Lamniformes > Lamnidae > Carcharodon > Carcharodon carcharias. The sequence goes on along the minus strand of NC_054483.1, from coordinate 2,405,389 downwards.
TCCAAAAGTGGGCCTTAACGGTGGATTTTATGAAGCTGTATTCCGGGGATATTCATTTCTATTTGCATTTTTGGCTACCGATTTGGAGCCAATATTTTTAACACTGCAGTTATAATTCAGAGTCAAGGAATAATTTGGGACTACCTTTCTTTTTATGACATTCAGGGAGGGGAGGGAGCTGAAAAGGAGGGCTATGAGGTAGATCAAGGTGCATGGAGGAGATGACTTGCTTCCACTCCTACCCACACAGCTCCGACTATTGCGTGCTGTAAGCAAGGAGAGATGGTGTTGCACTGGCAGTGCTGATGAGATAGTAAACCAAAGGCTATTTCCCTGGGGTGGGGGGGGGGGGTACAGGCTCCACTCACCACCATTGCAGTTGGTAGAATTTAAACTTAGTTAATAAATTCAACTATTCTTTTTAAATCTGGAATCAAAAGTTGGTCTCATTAATAACAACCATGGAACCACCATCGATTGTCATGAAAACCCAGTTAGCCCACTCCCAGTCTGGCCTACACGTGAGTCCAGACCCACAGAGATGTGGCTGTCTCTTAACTGCCCTCTGAAATGGCCAAGCAGGCCACAGAAAGGGACAGCAGCGATTCGAGAAGGTCGTCACCTCCTCAGGGGCAATTAGTGGTGGGTAACAGAGACTGGCAAATCCCGCTGACCTGTGAAGGAATTATAAAGCGCTTACCTGGGAATGTCAAACTTCACTTTGACCCCCACCCCCTTGCACCCTTCCCCTGATTAAACTCACATGTAAATAGGGATGATTTGGAAAAGGAAATAATCTGTGTTCGTTCTTTCCAGAGAGGGAAAAAAATAGAAGAAAGAAATATTTCTCCCCACTTGAAACTGATAAACAGAACCAGTTGTAAAGCAGGGCAGTCAATAAAGTGTCTGACAGCATTTCTTTGACAGCTCAGGTGTCCGGGTGTCACCAGGCTTAATTTCATTAAGAAAACAATGGCAAAAAGTGTTGCTTGGGAGGCATTGGCCACTGCCCCTGATATGCCCTGATTTGCCCCTTTCTGCTCTAACATTGCTGCTGACTCTCCTTTTCCTCTTTCGTGCACCATTCAAAGACAGGCAGCGCTCAGGCTCTTGCACTGTTAAAGCTGTTCTCCTTTGTCAGGGAGACAAAGCACTTCCCACTTGCTTTGTGTCACACTGTCAGGCACAATTCTCAGCTGACAGGGCAGGTTAGCAGGAGAGTGGCACTGAATAGCATAGGAAGGAAATAAGCTTTTGAGGAGCACGGTGGTACGGGGTTAAAAGGCGAGCAGGGCAGAAGGGAGAGTGGAAATGGAAGGCGGGGAGACAATAGAGGGGGATGAACCAAGAGCTGACAAGCAGATAAAGAGGAATAAAAGACAGGGGACAGAGCAATAGACAGAGCAAAGCTCCTCTAGGGTACTGAAGAAGCAGATGGTTCTGAGCCAGACTGAGGAGGACAGAGAAAAAAAAATCCCAAAACATCAAAGGCTGGACACGACAACACAAGTAGATTTACCCATGAGGAAATAGGTTGTAAGTTCTAGTGGCTCAATTGGCACATGCAGCAAGCAGCTGAAACATAAATATCAGGTGGTCTCAGTTTCGATACCAGTCTATGCTGACAACTGACCTCAGTGCTGCATGAGCTTGGATTCCATAACCCCGGGTAGAGAGATGAAAAATTCAGTGGCATCTGCTGGAAAGTGGGGTTGGACGAGGGCAGGGTAAGCCTGGATTATAAAGCCCTCCATGTGCCAGCATCCACTATCTAAGCTTAGACACTGGCTCTTTGGATGAAGGTACAGAGGTTCCGCCGTGCCTGTGGGTCTACACCCCAACAAAACTAGCTTCTTCAGAGAGAACAGGGAAGAGGGGTGATTGAAAGCCACTTAAAATAACACCGTGTTAATACATTCCATCGGAAATTCTCCCGAGCTAATCTTGTCGAGGAAACTCCGAAAGTGCTTTTCCCATCAAAACTGAAGTTGCTTACATTCTTCAGGCATCCCCCTTTTAAAACTGGCGTTCAGCATCTTCTAACTATGATTTGCTCCATCAACTCTCTCACCCTTTTCACACTTGCCAACGTCTCGTTTGAAGGACATTTACCTGATTGCTCAGTTCAAAAAGAAAACTCAACTTGCCTCACTCCCCTGAGGAGCGTCAGGCACTGATTTGGGAAGCATTGCACTCCCATCCTTCAATCCTGTTCAAAGATCGCAAAAGAGAGACCTGTGAAATGTCACAACGCTACAAAGGTTAACTGCAGCTAGAGTGGGAGCAACAGGAGGGACAGTTCTGGGAAATATAGCAGGGAAGAGAGGCTGACACAACACACAACATATACAAAAAAATAATCATCCCCTACCAGAGTTTGTACCTGAGCAATGCGAAGAAAGGGAATTCTCAAATTGGGATTTGGAGAGTGTATGAAAAGATAGCAAAGAAAAAGCCATTTTTTTTTACGTTAAGGTAAATAATTTATTTAAAGTGATGCCACCAAAAGTGCTTTAAGTACAAAGACTATCACCCCTCATCACCTTGGCAGACACAGGGAGCAGATCTTTCACTCCCCTCCTCTCTGAGGAGCCTGAGGCCCCTTCCCATTTGCAGGGAAGGTGCCTAAGGGGAGCTGCTGACTGGAGAGTGACATGGGGGCGCAGGAAGGGCAGAGAGAGGAGAAGGAAAGAACAGGTGAATCAAGACATTCCAATGGGAATCACTGAATCCCACACAGAAACCTAGGACAACTTGCGCTCAGTTTATAAGCACAACCTTCAGCACTCTGTCAAGACTCTGGAGCAGCAAACTGCTGTCACTGCTAGGACAGGTTAAACCATCACACAATGGATGCACATTTAACTGGTTCCAAACCCACTAATAAGCACATTGTTAAAACTGGTGAAGTACAGAGAGCTCCCCAGATTCGATCTTCCATTTACCTGAGTGAGTTGTTTTGTCTGGACCATAACCTTGGTCTCTACAATTGGATACAGTGGCTCCTCCATTAAACAGAACCAAAATCACCCAGTTTCTACTGTTTAAAAGGAATAGTGATCCAAAAATTGAAGAAACCTTATTTCCCAAAACTGTTTAGATAGCATTGCCTGCATGACAGGATGTGGTCCACTAACAAGAGTTATGTTTTGTTGGGCAATGCGTATCAAGGGAGAAGGACAAGGCATGTAGCCCATTTCTGTTAGCACACCTGGTCAAGCTCACATATGAAGAAGGCTCAGCCAAGAAACTGGAAAGTTCATAGAAACCGCACGCCAGCATGAATTGGTGCCATCAGGGAAAAAGAGAGAAAATGATATTGGCGCCATCCTGAATTTAGAGCACTTCATGAGTGTAGGAACTTTCCACCTCTAATTGTGCTGTGGATCTTCAGCTCTGGCTGTTACAGGCAGCAGAGCTGGGCAGGGAGGGGAGGGGAGTTATCCTTGTTTTGGTCTTACCAATCATGGCCAGGTATACTAGGTATAAGACAGGCAGCAATCAAACCTGCCCTCTATTGGCTGAACATTGAACTGCAAATTAAACAGCTTCCTGTCCCTAGCAATGAATAATTCCAATTAATGAGACACTGCCAATTTGACTGAATTTTAAAATTTCACGTCACTGCTTTGACATAAACTGCTTTTTAGGTGAAACCAGCAAAGATCATCTCTCAAATTATTCATCTTGGGATAAGCTACTGTGTTTATGCCAGGATCCCAACTGTCCATCCTCTTCTATCTGAATAATACAGGGAAACTGTCCTTGAGTTAGAAAAGATAGTAAAATCTGATTGGAACTTTCATCCCTCCTCTCGTCTCTGGAACCTTGCCCAGTTGGGACATCCCAGGTGAAATTGATCTTGTCCTCAGTGTATTTCTAAAGGAGTGCTGCACTGGCAGATGTGCTAGCTTTCAGACGAGACTATAAACCAAGGCCCCACTCACCTGGCATGGCAATATTTGAGGAGCATGTGAGTTCTTTCCTTTGACCTGGCCAATATTTTCCCCTTAACCAACGTCACAGAAAACAGATTATCTGGTCATTAACACACTGCTGTTTGTGGGAGCTTGCTGTGTGCAAATTGGCTGCTGCATCTCCTACACTCAAAGGAGGCTATAAGATGTTTTGGGATGTTCTGATATCATGGAAGATGCTATATGAATGCAAGATTTCTTTCTTCCTCATCTGTTATCTCAGTTTATATATGCAATACTAGGACAAATGCTTTTCTTGACCTATATTAATGATTTAAACTTGGGTGCACAAGGAATAATTTCAAAATTTCCAGATTACACAAAAATTGTGAACTGTGAGGAGTGATAGACTCAAGAGACCATCAACAGGCTGGTGGAAATGTGACACGTAACAAGAAGTGTGAAGTAATTCCTTTTGGTAGGAAGAATGAAGAGAGGCAATATAAAAGAAAGGGTACAGTTCTAAAGGGGGTGCAGGAGTGACCTGGGGTTAGATGTGCTCAAATTGTTAAAGGTGGAAGGGCAGGTGGAGAAGTGGTTAATAAAATATTTGAGACCTTGGGCTTTATACATTGAGGCATAGAGTACAAAAGCAAGGAAGTTATGATGAACTTTTATAAAACACTGGTTCTGCCTCAATTGCAGTATTATGTTCACTTTAGGAAAGATGTGAAGGCTTTAGAGAGGGGTGCAGAAAAGAGTCACTAGAATGGTTCCAGGGATGAGGGACTTCAGTCTTGAGGATAGATTGAAAAGAGGTTTGAGAGGTCTGGACAGAGTAGACAGGGGAAAACAAAACTGTTCCCGTTGACAGAAGATTTGGGAGCCAGAGGAGACAGACTTAAAGTGATGAGCTAAAGAAACAAAAGCGATGTGAGGATTTTTTTGAACGCAGCGAGTAGTTAGGATCTGGTAGGCACTGCCTGAGATTGTGGTGGAGGTTGATTCAGTCATAGCTTTCAAAAGGGAACTGGAAAATGGGAAAAAATTGAAGGGCTATGGGGCAAGAGTGTGGAAGTTGGGTGAGCTGGACTGCTCTTGCAGAAAGCTAGCATGGAATCAACAGGCTGAATGGCCCCCTCCATACTGATCAGGACTAGGAAGCCTTGGATTGTGTTTTGCCTCCATAGCAGGGCCACTCACACCAACTTGTAGGGCCTCTCCTGTTGCCCCACTTGAGATTTGCAACCTCAGCAGAGACAAGGGTGTACCGTGGGATCTTGCTGCTCACTCCACACTGAATGGAGCTGTTATTTTTATTAAGCTAATTCATCACCATCCCCCCCACCCCACCCCCCACCCCCCCACACACACACACATCCACACATCCACCCAGCGTGGAGAGTTCATCAAATTCAATCCAACACAAACTTTGATACAGAAAGTTCTGGAAAGACAAATAGTGTCATTACGATCTGTGATTCCTCTGTTATCATTATGTAATTATCTGATTCCACTCGACTCACTAACCACAGCAAATCTGTGTTGAAGGAAATTTGTAACATTTGTCATTAAGTGGAATTTAACATACTGTCATTTATCTTCCCACAGCACTTGAGTGACAGGCAGGAGCCAGTAAGCTGAGCGGGTGATGTATCATTCACACAAACCAACCTGATTAAATAAAGGCACAAATGAAGAGATACCGTTCAGTGCCAGCTGTTTCTTTAGAATACCAAGTGCGGTGCAATTAGTAATTAATAGACACACTGTATGGAACCAGTGCATCTTCCAGCACTTTCCCTCCAGTTTGTCTGGCAATGTTTAAAGGGCCAACGTCGTTGAAAATCAACCCTTTATCTCCTCTCTCCTTCTGCAGATGCTCTGTTCCACTACATCAATTACTCTAGTACTCAGCCAAAGGCACCAATCAGCAAGTGTTTGATCAAATAGTGTGTCGGACGGTTATTCCAGTGTAGAGGATCCCCATCTACTGTTAACTTTCCTACAAGAGCCACTGACTTGTGATCAGGAGCAGGAACCTTTGACTCTTACTCACTAACCAGCTGGATTTGAGTTTTTGGATGAGGGTAGATGAAGGTAATATGGTTCATGTGATGTATATGAGTTCCCAAACGTGATTGGTAAAATACCACATAATAAGCTTGTGGGCAAAGTTGAAACTCATGGAATAGAAATGACAGCATGGGTAGGATGTTGGCTGAGTGATGAGAGACAGAGGGTAGTGGTGAACTGTTGCTTTTCGGAATGAAGGGAGGTGTACAATGGGGTTCCCCAGTGGCCAGTACAGTACTAGCACCTCTGCGTTTCTCAATGTATATTCGTGACCTAGACTTAGGTGTACAGGGCACAATTTCAAACTTTGTAATTGATACTAAACATGGAAATGTTGTAAACTGTGAGGAAAATAGTGGTAAACTTCAAGAGGACATAGACAAGCAGTTGACGGATACATGGCAGATGCACTTTAATATGGGGAAGTGTGAAGTGATACATTTTGCTCGGAAGAATGAAGAGAGACATTACAAAATAAACTGCAAAATTCTAAAAGAGGTGTAGAAACAGAGGGATCTGGGTGTTTTGTACACAAATCATTCAAGGTAGCAGAGCAAGTTGAGAAAGGGATTAAATATGTTATAGGATCCTGGGCTTTGTAAACAGAGGCATAGAGTATAAAAGCAAAAGAGCTACGGGGTGTAACTTTATGGTCCTGTTGCAAGGCGGGGAGCTGGGGCCAGAAAATTCAGTGAGGCATCCTGACTTCAGCAGGATCGGAAAAATCCCACCAGCGGGAGGGGCCATCAAATTCCAAACATTTATAAAACACTGGCTCTGACTCAAGTGTGGGGCTGTGCACAATTCGAGATGTTGCACTTTAGGAAAGGTGCAAAAGGCTTTAGGATGGGTGGTAGATAGGATACATGAGAATGATAGCAGGGATGAGGAGCTTTCAGTTTCATGGATAGGTTGGAGACGCCGGGGTCGTTCTCCTTGGAGAAGAGAAGGTTGAAAGGAGATTGGATGGTGTTGAAAATCATGAGGGGTGTAGGCAAAGTAGATAGAGAGCAACATTCCTCCCGATCCCTGTATTCTTCTCCAGTCCTACAGCCCTCTAAGCTTTCTATGTTCCTTTAATTCTGGCCTCTTGAGCATCCCTGATTTTCATTGCTCCATCGTTGGCAGTTGTCCTTCCAGCTGCCTAGGCCCTCAGCTCTGGAATTCCTTCCCTACACCCACCTGCCTCTCTACCTTTCTTTTCTCCTTTAAAATACTTCTTTAAACCTTTGACAAAGCTTTTCTTCACATGCCCTAACATCTCCTTCTGTGGCTCAGTCCCAGTTATTTTTATATAATGCCTCTGTGAAGGACCTTGGGACATTTTATTACATTAAAGATGCTATATAAATGCAAATAGTTGTTGGTGACAAGGTCAGGATTCAGAAGACACCGGTTGAAAATGTTTGGCAGAACCAGAGGCAACATAAGGAAATTCTTCCTTTACACAGCGAGTGGTTAGGATCTGGAATGTGCTGCCTGAGACTGTGGTGGAGGCAGGTTTCAAAAGGGGAATTGGATAAGCACCTAAAGAGAAGAAAAAAATCAGCACTGTGGAGACAGGGCAGGGGAGTGGGACTAGCTGAGTTGCTCCTGGACAGATCCAAGCTCGCACAATGAGCTCAATGGCATCCCACTGTTCTATGATTCACTCTATTCTATGATTCCTAACCCTTAGACACTAAAGCCAAATGCAGTATCCTAATAGCTCAGCACAGAACCAGGGCACAATTATTCCTGATCCACATGCCTCAGCTGGTCACTGAGAAAACTCGCTGAGCCACTCAGGAAGTGGACTTGCTGGGATTTTTTAGTTCGACAGTGTAATGTGGAATTCGAGAAAGATGCCAAGTGTGGAGCATTTCCTAATTCATAACATTTGTTGGATCAGTTCTGAAGCTGTAACCTTGTTCCATTTGAGAATCCATTTGCTTGTCAGCCATGTCCATTACTCATTAGCACAAAAATCACAGGATGATTGCAGCACAGGAGGCCATTCTATTTGTCGTGTCTATGCTGACTCTCTGAAGGAGTAATTTACCTTCCCATTCTTCTCCCCTTAGCCCTGCACATTCCTCCTTTTCAGGTAATCATCCAATTCCCACTTAAATGTCTGGATTGAACCTGCCTCCACTATACTCTCAGGCAGTGCACTCTAGACCCGAACCACTCACTGCTTGTAAAATCCCTCATGTCAGCATTTCTTCTTTGCCAATTACCTTAAATCTGGGCCTTCTCATTCTTGACCCTTCAAGAACAGGACCAGATTTTCCTTATCTACTTTGTCCAGACCCCTCAGATTTTGTACACCACTATCAATTCTCCTCTCAACCTTTTTTAGTTTATTCATTCACGGGATGTGGGCTTCACTGGCTGGGCCAGCATTTATTGCCCATCCCTAGTTGCCCTTGAGAAGGTGGTGGTGAGCCGCCTCCTTGAACCGCTGCAGTTCATGTGGTGTGGGTAAACACACAGTGCTGTTAGGCAAGGAGTTCCAGGATTTTGACCCAGCGACAATGAAGGAACTTCGATATATTTCCAAGTAAGGATGGTGTGTGGCTTGCAGGGGAACTCCCAGATAGTGGGATTCCCATATAACTGCTGCTCTTCTCCTTCTAGGCGGTAGAGATCATAGGCATGGAAGGAACACAGTCCCAAATTTCCAATCTACCTACATAACTGTTGCTCCTCATTGCTGGAAGCATTCTGGTGAATCTTTTCTGCATTTTCCCTAATACCTTCACATCTTTCCTAAAGTGTGGCACCCAGAACTGGACACAATACTCCAGTTGAGGCTGAACCAGTGTTCTATATAAGTTTAATATGTCCTCCTTGTTTTTCTACTGTTTAATTTTAGAAATATTCTATTGTGTTTATGCACCAAGTTTCAGACCAGCATGGCAAAGAATGTGGTTGGTACTGTTTGTGGGAATGACTGTGCCTGAGTTGGTATGACTCTCTAGCCCATGAACTACAAGGATCTATAGGGAGGTTACGTGGAATCCCATTTATGTGGGACATTTTTATGGATAGAGGTTAGTCCACATAGCAAAGAGTAATAAATATACAGCTGATGTGTTACACCCACGTCACTGATATAGAGTCTCATTAATTTGTACAGAAATTATCCTTTAAAATGTTTTATTTATCAAGTCTGCAGAATGTCAGGGCTGGAATCAGGGTATTGTTTATTACAGTGTCAGCTTTAAGAATACCCAGGTCAGAAAACACAGGGTCAGAGGAACGTAGAAAATTTATAGCACAGAAGGAGGCCATTCAGCCCACCAAGGTCAAACGAGCTATTCAAGCTAATACCACTTTTCTGCCACTAAGCCAATTTTAGGACCAACTTGCCCGCTCCCTTGGATGCCATTGACTTTTACTTTTCTGACTAGTCCACGTGGAATCTTATCAAAAGCCTTGTTAAAATCTGTGTGGCGGTGGCGTGTTACAGTTCGCACAGGGAGTCCGAGTTGCTATGGCAACATGCACTTTTCCAGGCATGTTGTTGCCAGGAGCTATGAACAGTGATGTTAGAGGCTGTAGCTCTCTTTCCATCACAGGTGACCAGGAATCTCTCCTGACCTTCCTGCCTGACATTGGCGTGCATTGGGAGGATCTACAACCTGGTTGGCTGTGTTATGAATGTGCCTTTCTTGCCCACCTGGGGTAAGTCTCAAACCTGGGGCTTCTGGCTAAGTGGCAGGGCACTACACACTGCGCCACAAACCTCCTTTCAAAATCCATGTAGAATACATCAAATGCAGCAACCTCCTTAAAAAATTCAGTCAAGTTCCTCAGGCAAGATCTTTCCTTAACAAATGCTGGTTGCCCTTGATTAATTCCTACCTTTCCAAATTACTTATCCTCCCTCAGAATTTGAATAATTTTCCCACCACTGATGTTAGGCTGACTAGTCTGAAATTACTTGGTCTATCCCTCCCTTCTTAAACGGGTTGTCATATACAGAGTAAAGTTCCTTCTATACTGTCATATCAGGGGCTCCAAGTCAAGTATAGCCCAATACAAATGTACAGCAGAGGTCACTTTGGGATGAATGACATTCAATAGCATTACCCATCACTAAATCCCTCACTTCAACATTCTGGGATATCACTATTGACCAGATACTTAATTGGACCAGCCATATAAACATTGGGGCTACAAGGAAAGGTCAGAGGCTGGGAATTTTGTGGGGAGTAACTCATCTCTTTACTTCCCAAAGCCTGTCTACCATCTCCAAGATACAAGTCAGGAGTGTGGTGGAATACTTTCCACTTGCCTGGATGAGCGCATCTCAAACAATAGTCAAGGAGCTTGACACCATCCAGGACAAAGCAACTCATTTCATTGACACCCCATCACCACCTTAAATATTCACTCCCTCCATCACATGTGGACAGAAGTAGCAGTGTGTACCATCCGAAAGATGCAGTGCAGCAACTTACCAAGTCTCCTTTGTTAGCACCTTCCAAACCCGTGACCTCTAACACCTAGATGGAAAAGGGCAGCAGATGTGGGGAACACTGTCATGGTGATGGGAAATTGTGACTGAGTGAGATCTATCTATAACTTCAGTAGCTAACTAAAAACATATTGAACTGTTTAAAGAGGGCCTGTAATTTTTTAAACAATACAAGAAAAGACACTGACCAACATAGCTACCACTAGTCACCTGATGTCAGGTATTGTAAGTTGACCACTTTTCTGGAAAGTTCCTATATTGCAGACAAGCCCTGACATGTTGCTTGGAATTTCACACCTGTGGGGGGGGGGGGGGGGGGGGGTGGTGGGTGGCGGGGGGGGTAGGAGGAGGAGGAGGAGGAGGAGGGAGAGTGGGGGGGCAGGGGGAGGGAGAGGGGGGGCAGGGGGAATGGTGGTGACAAGGTCCACTTCAAAAGGGGACTCTTGAAAGGAATACATGAAAAATGCAAAGCACTGGATTTTAATCGACAGTAATTCTGTCAAGACAATGGGAACTGCTGACCAAGCAGGTATATCCAACAGACACTCAAAACCCTGTGTGAAAGACAAAATAACCAAATTTCCTTTTGGTTTCTACTATCTTGAAATGTGTCAAAGGTTTCTAAGATGAAAGAACAAAAATGTGATTACTTGTTCTGCAACAATGACTGCAAAACAGGTTAATTGAATTCCTTTCTTGGAGTTTACAGACAGGAGGTTTAAGAACTGGTTTTGCCTAGTCAGATAGAGAGAAAAGTCATCAAAGTCATCTGGAAAAACTACTGAAGGAGGCAGAAAGGAATATCTCTCTCTCTCTCTCTCTCTCTCTCTCTCTCTCAAGCTAAGATTGTCTCCAGCAAAGTACAGTTATCTGAACTTCAATTCAACTCCAGGATCCTAAAGGAAACCAGCTAACTTCAAAATGACACAACATTCAACAATCTAAACCTCAAGGACAAACAAGGGATTTAATTGTGCATTCTTTTAACTTTTATTTGGACTCTGACTTTTCTTACTTCTGAGATCTGTGTACGTGTGTGTGTTGAATCTTTTATTATTTTTTTCTCAGGTTTAGTAACAGATAAACCTATTCTCCTATTGACTTAAGGAAACCTGGTTTGATTGGTACCTTATTAAAAAGTAAATACATTTGGATTGGAAAAGGCAGTTACGGGGAAAATAAACCTAAAAACACCTTTACTGCGACCAACCGAGGGAGCTGAATAGAGGAGAGCTAGTCCACCCCTCCTCACCTGGTTGTAACAACACCATCACAAACAAGTTCCCCTCCAAGCCACACACCATCCTGACTTGGAACTATACTGCCATTCCTTCAGTGTCACTGGATCCAAATCCTGCAACTCCCTCTCTAACAGCACTATGGGTCTACTTGCATCACGTGTCCTGCAGCGGTTCAAGAAAGCAGTTCATCACCATCTTCTCAAGGGAAATTAGTGATGGGCAATAAATGTTGGCCTTGCTCTTATCTCATGAACAGATAAAAAAAAATAATATTTTCAGACTGGAGGGTGGTATAAAGTGGAGTTCCCCCAGGTTCAGTACTAGCATCACTGCTGCTTTGGATGTACATTAATGGCTTGGATTTGGGCACAGTTTTGAAAGTTGGAGATAGCACAAAACTTGGAAGAGTAGTAAAGAGTGAGGGAGATGGTAACAAGCTTCAAGAGGCCATAGGCAGACTGATGGAATGGGTGGACATATGGCAGATAAAATTCAATGCAGAAAAGTGTGTGAGGTGATACATTTGGGTAAGAGGAACGAGGAGAGACAATGCATGCTAAGTAGTACAAGTTTAAAGGGAATATAAGAATAGAGAGATTTGGGGATGCTTGTGCACAAATCTTTGAAGGTTGCAGGACAGGTTAACAAAGCGGTTATAAAGTATATGGGATCCTGGGCTTTATAAATCGAATAAAAAGCCAGGAAGTTATGTTTAAACCTGTATAAGACACTGCTTTGGCCCCAGCTAGAGTATTGAGTTCAGCTCTGGCCACTATACAAAAACAAAACACTTTAGGAAGGATGTGGAAACTTTGAAGAGCGTCCAGAATGGTCCCAGGGATGAAGAATTACAGTTAACTGAAGAAGCTGGAAATGTTCTTTGAGAAGATGAAGAGAAGATTTGATATAAGTATTTAAACCATGAAGGGTTCAGATAGAGGCAATAAAGAGCAACTGTTTCCTGTGGCTGAAGGAAATAACCAGTTGGCACAGATTTAAGATGAATGGCAACAAAATCAGAGGCAACATGAGAAAAAAAGACCTTATTTACACAAGGAGTGGTTAGGATTTGGAGGGCGAGAGTGCGAGTTTGAGCAGGTGTGTGGGTGTGCACTGGAAAAGCCCCCTGAGGCACAGAGCTGCCTCGGGGAGATGAAGAGTTTTGAAAATTAAAAATGAAGATTTTTTAAATGTTAACATGTCCCCTCATGTGACTCTGTCAGAAATTAGGATGATTTTTTTAAACGTTATTTTTACTGACAGATCGAAGCCTCATCCCACCCGTGGATGAGGTTTCACAAAAAATGCAAAGGCCGCTTGGCCTTTTCACCTGCCCGCCAACTGCTAGGTTGGATAGGCAGCAAATAGGTTAACTCAATGGCATTTTATGCTTGAGTGGGTCGGCTGCGTGGCACCCCACCCACCCCCCCCCCCCCCCCCCCCCCCCCCCCCCCCCCACCCCCCCCCACCCCCGCCACCCGCATTCAGCGAAAAACCCTGCCCCATATGTTCACAGGTTCAGATGGACACAGGTTCAATAGTAACACTCAAAAGGCAATTGAATGGAGCAGCAAAAATTGCAGGGATATGGGGAAAGGGCAGGGGATTGGCACTCACTGGATTGCTTTTGAAAGAGCCAGGACAGGCTTGATGGGCCAAATGTTCTCCTGCTGTGCTGTACAGTACTATTTATGATTCTAGGTTCTACACTCCACAGTCAAGCAGTCCTTGGTCTGGGATGCACAACTTAGATACATTGTCCCAATAACGTCTCTCAGCCCCAGTCTCAGAAGAGGATCTTGTATAATACCGCTGTGTCATTTTTCCATAAATGGCCCACACATTCTCTGGCCTGTCTGAGTAAGATGACATTGTACTCAATCAGAGACAATTTTGTGTTTTGTCCCAATGCTCATTAGAAACTAGACTGAGGGTGCCTAAACTCATCTCACATGGGCCCCTTCCAGTCAGCAGATTAAGAACACTCTCGCCCCTTCAGTCTGGTCTGATATTCAGGAAATTGATGCACCACATTTGTAACATTTTCTAACAAAGTCAAGGGTTTGGAGGGGGCAGGGAAGAGGAGGCAAGGCCATGATCAGATCAACCATGGTCTCATTGAATTGCGCAGCAAGCTCAAAGGACCAAATGGCCAACTCATGCTCCTATTTCCTATGTTCTTAAATACAGAACTCAGTCAGAAATAGATATCACTGAGCGTCAAATCTAAGTAAAATGTCTGAACTAAATAACGTGAGTAAGCCACACTAGATGCCGTCGTAATGTTCTTAGCTTGGAAGCAATGAACAAGTCTAAACAAGAAGGAGCAGAACTTTCAGGAATTTAACAACCAGGCCTCACTAACATCCCATAAAAAGCAGACATAAGGAGGCAGCCAGTAGACAACGATCAGGCTACTTCCACTCCGTGAAGTTGCAGGGAGTAGGTTCTGTGGGTGGAAGGGGGAAAGATGCCCAGATTTTCCTTGTGCGAGGCCAGAGAAGTGCTCCTGCTCTTCATAGAGCCAAAACAATGCAAAACCATTCGGTCAATCGAGTCCATGCTGGATCTCTATAGAACAATCCAGTCATCGCCATTCCCTCCTATCCCCATAGCCCCACAGCTTATTTCCCTCAAGTGTCCGTCCAATTTTCTGTTGAAATCATTCATCGTCACTGCTTCCACCACACTCATAGGCAGCGAGTTCCAGCTCATTCCCACTCACTGTGTAAAAAGGTTCTTCCTCACACCCCCTGTATCTCACCCAAAACCTTAAATCCATGTACCCCTAGTCCTTGCACCATCAGCCAATGGGAAAAGCTTTTCTTTGTCTACCTTATCCAAACCTGTCAGAATCTTGTCCACCTCTATCAAATCTCCCCTCAATCTCCTTTGCTCCAAGGCGAACAACCCCAGCTTCTCCAACCCAACCTTGTAGCTAAAGCCCCTCATCCCTGGAACCATTCTGGTAAATGCCCACTGCAACCTCTCGATGACCCTCACATCCTTCCTAAGGTGCGGTGACCAGAACTGGATTCAATACTCTAGTTGTGGCCTAACCAGAGCTTTATAAAGGTTCAGCATACCTTCCCTGCTTTAGTACTCAATATGCTTATTTACAAAGCTCAAGGTCCCATAGGTTTTGCTCTCAGTATGTCCTGCCACCTTCAAAGATCGATGATATCGACTCCCAACACTCTCTGTTCCTGCACATTCTTTAGAACTGTGCCAATAAGTCTGTATTGGCTCTCCCTATCCCTCCTGCCAAAGTGCACCTCGCACTTCTCTGTATTAAGATCCATCTGTCACTTGTCTGCCCATTTGGTTAGTGGCCTACCTACATCCTGTTGCAGGTGCTGGTACCATCCCCACTGCCTGTCACACCTCCGAGTTAGGTGTCATTGGCAAATTCTGAACTTTTACTCTGTATTCCAAAATCCAAGCCATTTATAAGTATCAAAAAAAAACAGTGGTCCTAACACTTACTTTTAAGGGATACCACTGTCTTCTATTCACCAGTCTGAAAATCAGCCATTTACCATTTCCTGTCCCCTAAAAGAAAGGTTTTTGTGAATTAACTCTGGACCCTCCAGTGATCAGAATTTAACTCCCATTCTGCCCGACGTCGGCTGGTTGGAGAGAGTTAAAATTCCCTCTTAACTGTTGCTTGGTCTTTGATACTACCAGCCTCAATATTCATCCCCAATATGTTATTCTGTGACTCCATTGCCCTTTTGGTCTTAGGGTGGGATTTAGCAATGCCGGGGTTTTACAGTCCTGTGAAAGTCAACAGCTTGCCACATTTTACAGCCCTGTGCCTCTTGCAGAGGGACTGTAAAATTCTGCCCTTAATTTCTTGAGTGCCCATGTGCCCATTACTTCAATTCTTCGCCATGGTGAACAATCAGTTTTGTCAATATTCATAATCTATTCATAATGTTGAGAGCTTAATTTAATCAGAACATCTCTATTCTTATCTAAAGGGAAGTGTGTAAATGATTAAAAATGGTTTGATAACTGAGAGGATTATTACAACCGTTAACTGGCTGTCAAAGTATCACAGTAAAAGCATCCAGGCAGGAGCAGCTTGATCTGTAAACTTCATCCAAAACTTTGCTGCCTGTATCCTAACTCCCACCAGATCCTGGTCACCCCTGTTTGCGTGCTGTCCTATGCTGGCTAGTGGTCTGGCAATACCTCAGGTTTTAAAATTCTCATTCTTGTATGTTAATCTCTCCATGGCCTCGCCCCTCCCTATCTCTGTAACCCCCAACCCTCCAAGACATATGTACTCCTCCAATTCTGGTTTGTTGTGCACCCCCAATGTTAATCACTCCACCATTGGTGGTGGTGCCTTCAGCTGCTGAGGTCCTACATTCTAGAACTTCCTCCTCACACTTCTGGGTTTCTCGAGCTCACTTTCCTCTTTTATGAGGCCCCTTGAAACTTGCTGATCAATCTCCTGGTCACCTAACTGAACAGTTACATCTGTGGCTCGGTGTCAAATTTTATTTGATAATCGCTCTTACAAATTGCCTTTCAGGGGAGATGGTGGAGTAGTGGTAATGTCACTGGGCTAGCAATCAAAAGTCTAGGCTGGTGCTCTGTGGGTGTAGGTTCAAATCCCACCATGGCAGCTGGTGGAGTTTAAATTTAATCAATGAATCTGGAATATAAAGCTAGCCTTCCTAATGGTGACCATAATAGCTATCATATTGTAGGAACCCATCTGGTTCACTAATGTCCTTTAGGGAAGTAAATCTGCCATCCTTACCTGGTCTGGCCTCGAGTACTATGAGCAGTTTTGGTCTCCTTACTTAAGGAAGGATGTAAATGCATTGGAGGTGGTTCAGAGGAGGTTTACTAGGTTGATACCTGGAATGAGTGGGTTGTCTTATGAGGAAAGGTTGGACAGACTGGGCTTGTTCCCACTGGAGTTTAGAAGAGTGAGGGGTGATTTGATTGAAGTGTATAAAATCCTGAATGGCCTTGACAAGGTGGATGTGGAATGAATGTTTCCTCCTGTGGGTGAGTCTAGGGGGCACTGTTTTAAAATTAGGGGTCACCCTTTTTAGGACAAAGATGTGGAGATATATTTTCTCTGAGGGTTGTGCTACTTTGGAACTCTCTGCCTCAGAAGGTGGTGGAGGTGGGTTCACTGAATATTTTTGAGGCAGAGGTAGCTAGATTCTTGTTAGGCAAGGGAATCAAAGGTTATCGGGGGTAGATGGGAATGTGGAAATTGAAACACATGATGATCAGCCATGATCTTATTGAATGGCGGAGCAGGCTCGAGGGGCCGAATAGTCTACTCCTGTTCCTATTTCTTATTCTCATGATCTTACATGACACCAGACCAATGAAATGTGGCTGACCCTTAACTGCCCTCTGAGTGACCTAGCAAGCCTCTCAGTTCAAGGGCAATTAGGGATGGGCAACACACGCTGGCCTAGTCAGGGACTCCCGCATCCCTTGGGGAAAGTAAAGGAGGACAGGAGGAAAATACTTGGGAAGGGTTTTTAGGACCTCAATGGCGCTACATGAATGCAAGTTATTGTTGCTCTATGAGTCAACACGAGGCAAGACAGACAAATCGAAAATGCTGGATAAAACAGGTCCCTTTCTCAAACAACTGAGAACAATAATGCAGGAGAGCATTAACCCCACTCCTATCCTTTCATACACCGCTTCGGAGGGACATCTCCAGATCCACCTGACGGTGTAAAATATATTTTGTTAAGGGCCCGCGGTCCAGTGAGACTTCATTTAAAAACAGGGAAGAAGTGGTGTTTAAGATGCAGGTCTCAGAACAGAGCAAGAACAAGAACAGAAAGCTGGGAGCAGCAATCGTTACATAGGAATGCTCAGACACACACACACACACACAGAGAGGAGTCTGACCACGATTTTCTCCTGTGGACTATTTCAATGAAAGCTCCGCTCTTTCAAGTTGAGTATATGCGTCCATTCCGTAAATGGTCTCAACATGCATTCCTAGTCTAATGTGTACATCAGAGCTCGGGTCTCCAATCTAAACATAACCTTTTCTTTACAGTACCCATGCAACTGCTGTGTATTTCCTGTAGTCACCGTGATGTTAACAGTTTGTTATAGCCAGTAGCAATCCGTATATCAACAAAGGTGCAAGGTACAGTTCAACTCTCTTATTCCCGCTAACTTCGAGTTTTGGGACACAGCACACAGGATTCTAGGCACTCGCCAAAGTGTTAGTACTCTGTGTGTCTGTGTGTGTGTGTGTGTGTGTTAGTACTCTGTGTGTGTGTCTGTGTGTGGAGTCTGTGTGTGTGTGTGTGGAGCCTGTGTGTGTGTGTGTGTGTGTGTGTGTGTGGAGTCTATGTGTGTGTATGTTAGTACTCTGTGTGTGTGTGTGTGTGTTTGGAGTCTGTGTGTATGTGTGTGTGTTAGTACTCTGTGTGTGTGGAGTCTGTGTGTTTGTGTTAGTACTCTGTGTGTGTGTGTGTGTGTGTGGAGTCTGTGTGTGGTTGTATGTTAGTACTCTGTGTGTGTGTGTTAGTACTCTGTGTGTGTGTGTGTGTGTGTGTGGAGTCTGTGTGTGTGTGTTAGTACTCTGTGTGTGTGTGTGGAGTCTGTGTGTTTGTGTTAGTACTCTGTGTGTGTGTGTGTGGGGTCTGTGTGTGTGTGTGTGGAGTTTGTGTGTTTGTGTTAGTACTGTGTGTGTGTGTGTGTGTGTGGAGTCTGTGTGTGTGTGTGTGTTAGTACTCTGTGTGTGTGTGTGTGTGTGGAGTCTGTGTGTGGGTGTGTGTTAGTACTCTGTGTGTGTGTTAGCACTCTGTGTGTGTGTTAGTACTCTGTGTGTGTGTGGAGTCTGTGTGTGTGTGTGGAGTCTTGTGTGTGTGTATGTTAGTACTCTGTGTGTGTGTGTGTGTGTGTGTGTGGAGTCTGTGTGTGTGTGGAGTCTATGTGTGTGTGTGTGTGTGGAGTTTGTGTGTGTGTGGAGTCTGTGTGTGTGTGTGTGTGTGTGGAGTTTGTATGTGTGTGGAGTCTGTGTGTGTGTGTGTGTGGACTCTGTGTGTGTGTGGAGTCTTGGTGTTTGCCGTTTAAATAAAAATCTTAGCACCGAATTTCGCACCGTAAACTCGACAGAACTCCAGGTTGGCCACCTTGAATCGGGGTGGGAGGTAACCGGAGGAACCTGGCTTAATAGGAGCCGCGAATGAAGCCAACTCCAGGATTCAGTGCAATCTGCTGAATAATAAAACCGGCCCCGCGTTAGGATAGAGCTGCTTCTCTTGTTTTCACCTGTCAGCGACACAAAGAATCTCAGGGACAACGCATAAAAGTTCCTTTCTTAGACACAGGTACAAAATGTTCGGGTAAATGCACACATTCTCATATACACCGGCTCGTTTTGATATATAAGGTGGGCAGCCTTGTGAATGTAACAGTGCAGTGCAGTCCTGGATCATAACCAGCCAGTTAAGATATACCTAAGTTTTATGTAACTATACATACATTAGTCCCAGACAGCCCCAAAGTTTTCCCACGGTGCAAATCTGGCTCACTAATACTCTAAGATGCAGGGTGATTGTAACCCGTAAAGTTAACTATAACTATAAAAAGTGCTTCTTTTTACCACATCACCGGAATGTGTTCTCAAGTGGTTCTGCGAGGGACTCGCACACAGGAATAACTAAACCAGAAAATTAAACTTACTCTCTGTCTGACTCAATACAAACTCTCCTTCAGATTTCTACCCACCCAGGGCAATGAGGGATGGGCAAAAAGTGCTGGCAAACGCCCACATCCCGTGAAAGAATAACTTTTTTAAAGGAAATTCTCGGTACCCACTAACTTCTTGGAATTGGAATGCAACCTGCAGCTTATTTTTCAAGGTTTCAGTTTACTGTGTCTCTAACTTTAACCCTGCTGCCTGCTTTATTTTATACCTTGCGCAGTTCCCCCGGATTTTTCGTTCCTGTGCTTCTGTCTGTTCTCCCCCACCCCCCTGCTCTCTGCTCGCACTTTTATCTCAGCTGCCTGCATTTCAGTCTTTGCTTCATTTTCAGAACCCCTTGATTCGGCACTTGGAAACCCAGCGAGTGGGAAGCAGAGAGTTCACTCAGCAGCGGCTTAGCCGCTCGTCTCAGCAATGGTTCCGATTGTCGACGCTCCTCCAGGTGTAAACCTGAAAGCCCATCTGGGATTGTTTGTGGAGTTCGAATCCATTCAGGATCCATTCGTTGAAAAGTTCCAGCTGGCCCCTGTGAATTCCAGAATTTATGCCAGAAAGTCTTTTAATTTAAATTCGATAACGATGTAATTTGTCCGATTTCAATCCTAGCCCCAGTTTATATAGATATAATTATGTGTAGGTGTATATAAATCTTCAAATAATTCAGCCTGGGGGGTGGGGGGGGGGTGGTGGTGGTGGGGGTGGTCTCAAGGGTTGATATTAAAACTCATAGACGTTTGCAGCACAGGAGGGGGCCATTCGGCCCACCGTGTCCGCGCGGGTCAGCACAGCTCTGACTGCGCTGATCCCATTTTCCAGCGCTTGGCCGGGCTATAGCCACGCAAGTGACTGTCTTAAAAAAAAAACTCTTTTCAAAGCTGGAGATGGCATCACCCTGGAATCCGGGACGAATCTCCTTCTCCGACATCAGCTCCCCTCCTGCGTGGCGACGAATTAGTTTGAACGTGTGTGTGTGTGTGTGTGTGTGTGGGGGGGGGTGGGGGGTGGACACCAGAGGGGAAATTTGAAACGTTGGAGCTTGCTATGCTTGCATCTTTAAACCTTACAGCTCTGCTGAAGCGTGTCGCTGATACACCCACCCACCCGCTCTTCCCAAACCCAAAAGCAGAGGAGCAGCCAATCGCAGCTCCCTCTGTCTGAGCAGCCGGCTTCTACACCTCGTCCTCTGGATAAAAAGCAGGCGGAAGTTTGCATTCGGCGCTGGGTCTGAATTGAACCCCCTTTGGAGAGGCCAAAAACAAAGAGAGGAGCCGATTTAACACCCACTGTAACAGCAAGAGGCAAAGAGACGGGAGTAGGGGGGTGGGGGGGTGGATGGGGCGTGAACTGGATTTACAGATATGAGTGGATTCGAACCGGCAGCAGGTAAACCATGGAACCTGGCGGATGGCCAGAGTTCGTCCGATTCAATCCCGAAACGAACATTTCGTGAGAGTAACATAACGCAGCATTGACAGTGAATAGCAGGGGCTGTGACTGCTGTTAAAATCTTTCGTTTATTGGACAGGAGCTTTAGTCAATTTTAATTGTTGTAGTATAATTTGGTGGGGTGGGGGGGGGGTGGGGGCAGGTGGTGTGGGGAAGCTCCGAGAAATCGCCTGGACAAGATGAAATAATCCTGAGTTGAGAATGATCGGTAAACCAGTGGATTCACTTGCATACCCTCTAATTTATATTCCATCTACAGATTTATACAGTGTGACCGCACTTCGCTGTTAAAACCCTCTGGTTCGCTGGATCCAAACAATATCCAAGTGAGCACAGGAACCCTCAACCCCTGTTTATTAGCCACGTCTCTCTCTGTGTGTGTTATCTGGTCGGTGGACGTGCCCAAAACAGCTTCACCCTGAAAGAGCAGCAAGGAATGTCCCATAGCACAGGACGATCAGGTACATCAACCATCTTCCTTCAGTCACAATTTGCACGCGCGAGTTTCGGCACGAACAGTTTCCCGAGGCCCACACTTTTGCCCATTACTGTACCTCCTGAGCGTGGCGATTCTCCCTTCACTGCTGGGGAACTGTGATTTAAAACGGGTTGTAAATGAGCATCCAACAGGGCAGCACAGAAAGGACGCTCTTTATGGCGTGTGGAAAGAATGTGATTTAAATTAGGATTTCCAGTTCTGCTCAAAACTAATCGGTGACTGCTGTTAGGCTTCTTGATTGGTGACTTGGTGGCATTTAGCTCTGCAAGGAGCGAGGTGGACTGATATTAGTGATGTTGAATTTGTATTTTCAGTCAGCACAATTGAGGAAGTTAGATTGTTTTAAGTAATATACAGGATAAGTTAAATCTGATGTCCAGTGCGTGATTGTATCTGATGTCCAGTGTGTGATTGTATCTGATGCCAGTGTATGATTGTATCAGATGTCCAGTGTGTGATTGTATCTGATGTCCAGTGTGTGATTGTATCTGATGCTCAGTGTGTGATTGTATCTGATGTTCAGTGTGTAATTGTATCTGGTGCCAGTGTGTGATTGTATCTGATATTCAGTGTGTGATTGTATCTGATATTCAGTGTGTGATTGTATCTGATATTCAGTGTGTGATTGTATCTGATATTCAGTGTGTGATTGTATCTGATGTTCAGGGTGTGATTGTATCTGATATCCAGTGTGTGATTGTATCTGATGTTCAGTATGTGATTGTATCAGATGTTCAATGTGTGATTGATCTGGTGCCAGTCTGTGATTGTATCTGATGTCCAGTAAATGATTGTATCTGGTGCCAGTATGTGATTGTATCTGATATTCAGTGTGTGATTGTATCTGATATTCAGTGTGTGGTTGCATCTGATGTTCAGTGTGTGATTGTATCTGATGTTCAGTGTGTAATTGTATCTGGTGCCAGTGTGTGATTGTATCTGATATTCAGGGTGTGATTGTATCTGATGTTCAGTGGGTGATTGTATCTGATGCTCAGTGTATGATTGTATCAGATGTCCAATGTGTGATTGTATCTGATGTCCAGTGTGTGATTGTATCTGATGTTCAGTGGGTGATTGTATCTGATGCCAGTGTGTGATTGTATCTGATGTTCAGTGGGTGATTGTATCTGATGCCAGTGTGTGATTGTATCTGATGCTCAGTGTATGATTGTATCAGATGTCCAATGTGTGATTGTATCTGATGCCAGTATGTGATTGTATCTGATATTCAGTGTGTGATTGTATCTGATGCCAGTGTGTGATTGTATCTGATGCTCAGTGTGTGATTGTATCTGATATTCAGTATGTCACTGTATCAGATGTTCAATGTGTGATTGATCTGGTGCCAGTGTGTGATTGTATCTGATGTCCAGTAAATGATTGTATCTGGTGCCAGTATGTGATTGTATCTGATATTCAGTGTGTGGTTGTATCTGATGTCCAGTGTGTGATTGTATCTGATATTCAGTGTGTGATTGTATCTGATGTTCAGTGTGTGATTGTATCTGATGTTCAGTGTGTAATTGTATCTGGTGCCAGTATGTGATTGTATCTGATATTCAGTGTGTGATTGTATCTGATGTCCAGTAAATGATTGTATATGGTGCCAGTATGTGATTGTATCTGATATTCAGTGTGTGATTGTATTTGATGCCAGTGTGTGATTGTATCAGATGTTCAGTGTGTGATTGTATCTGATAGTCTTACGGTAAGGCACAGGGTAAGATTGACTCTGATGCGAATGCATAATATTGAGATACAGGGAGAGCTTGTCTCTTAAAATCAAAAAATCAACGTGTCACACCTTAAATGATGCCCAGTCTGTAATAATTTTATTACAGTCAGATAGAGTGTGAGATTGACATTGGTACAAGTTTGTAATAATTTTATTAAAAACATGTACAGCGTGAGACGGACTGTAATACAAGTGTGTAATAATTTTATTACAGGCAGGGGCAGAGTGAGATTTACTCTAGTACAAATTTGTAAGAATTTTATTACTCAGGTAGAGGGTTAGATTGACTCTGATGCGAGTGTGAAATAATTTTATAACAGGCAGGTTCGAGTTGAGATTGACTGGTACAAGTGTGTAATAATTTAATTACTCGGGGTGGAGAGTGAGAGTGACTTGTACAAATCCGTAATGCCTTCATTAGTCAGGTACAGAGTGAGATTGGCTCTGATGTGCAAAAATCTGACAATCGGGTTCAGTAGAAGTGCACCTGTATGCTCAGTATGTACCTTTCGCAGTCAGGTGGGATGGTTCATAACAGCAAGGAAGTGTCTTTTGTTGAGTTCATGTTTGGTGAATTTTACACTTTCGCGGCCGAAATCAAAACTCACGGCCAGAGCGCAGAACTAAAGCGTAGGTCAAAATGATTTTCACCACAGCAAATAGTTTTCAGTTAGTGCTGAATTTCAGCATGGACCTTGTGTAAGTCTGTGTGAGGAGGGGAGAGGACGGGGGTCTTTTAAAGGTAACCAATTAAGTGAAATCATCGGCTTTGTCAAAAAAATAATATTTGTTTTGTAAGGGATTCAGCAGCCCAGCGTTTCCACTCTGTTGCTTCGGTCTCTGTGATATTCCAGCCTCTGCCTAGGTCTCATTAAGAGCCGGATTGGGCCCAGTTTGTGTCAGTAGGTTGTTTGAATCTTGTTGAGATTTACACAGATGTAACATCACTGAAATCAGGGAAGGAGAAACAATGAATTCGCTCCCCCCACTTTCTTCAACCCCCTCCATTCAATCATTTATTCGTTTGCTCGCTGATTGATTTATTAGCGTCGTGGATGCAAATGACATTTTAAGATGGCACCTTCTATTATTGCGCACGGTAAGATCCCACCGCATTTAATCGATTGCAACGGTAAAAAAAAAATTCCCGAAAGCCGAGGGAGTTGAGCGGGAGGTTGGATTGGAGCAAACTCCCACAAGTGCAGAATCTGTAGGTTTGAAAGGATTTGTGAGAGTTTTTTTTTCCCCTCCATTTTTTTTTTTGGTCAGCGGCGATAAACAGTTTCGTTTAAAGCAGAACAATCAAAGAATGAAACAATTCGGATAAAGGAATGTTCTCTCTGACTCCAGGGAGAGTTGCGCAGGGTAAATGCCGCTGTTAACAGTTGCTCGCAGGGTAGTTAACCGGCTGAGAACTGGATGGACTCAGCACTGACTGAACGGGGAGGTGGTCTGTGCACCAGGCTTCGGTTCTGTACGGGTTTAGGAGGGCTGACTGACCTCTTTCAAACGGACAAATTGACGCTTCCGATGCCGTTCCCCGGGATGTGTCCGGTTCTAGTCGGGCACGGATTTGTTTAAATAATCTGTAATGGATGAAAACAAAAGCGGACCCCCTAGAGGGGAGGGGAGGGGGGGGGGCCCTCAAGGCTGCCTTTTAACGGATGAAACAGGTTCCCTGGTGTTAGCCGGCTCCAGCTCCTCTCCTGTTCATATTTAAACTATTAAGTAACACAGGTAAGGCTAGAATATATCTCAACCACACAATAATAATAAAAAAGATTCAGAGCCTTCGTCCAGAGGCAATTGGAAATAGAACCGGCTGATATCTGGGGCAGAATAAATGAACCGAGCCGGTGTGTGAAAAGGGGGAAAAATTGTGGCTCCATTAATAGAAACATAAGATTCATTTGGCGAGATTAAGTACACGAAGCGGGGTGATGCTGATCTATTAAACTTGCACAATGCTTGGTAATAAATATCCCACCAGGTTGATGTAGCCACTGTTACCCTGGGTACACGGAAATTAATCAGCGGTCCTTACATTTCAACAGAAACAGTCTTTAAACCTCGTTACAAGTTGTAGAGATCCTTCTGACTGAATTGTTGACGGGAGTATTAATCGGCAGGCGGGTACTGGACTTATTTTTGCCTCGTTTAAGGGAAACGAATGTGAGCGTGAAATGAAAGCCTGCGTTCGGACAACGGCCAGAGATGTCCCGGTTTCCAATGTGCGAATATTTCAGGCCGAAGGAACATCCAAACGCGGTGCTGGTTGTGGGCGCTGGACCCACATTGCCGGCTCAGTTTGACCCTCACTCCGCGGCACCCACAGGATCATTTCTAAATTCTACACGGAATTCTCAGGGACAGGAATGGAGTGTTTCCACATCGGTTTGAAGCTGTCTGCTTCCCGGGGCCGGCTCGGTGCCGCCGTCACATGTGATTTAACCGGACTTGCCTTATTTGTTGGTGACTTGCCTGTTGCATTTTGTGGAATTTGCAATCAGTGGGGATGTTGGTAAGAGAGATTCCAGTTGGCCAGGTTAGATTGTTGGGAAAAGTAGACAGGGGCAGATAGTCAGGATATCTGGAGTGCAGCTCAGAGCATACACTCAATCGAATTACCTGGATTCATTTCCAGCGTTTCCAGTTCGTTTCCCCAATGCACAAGTTCTGCTTATTCGGTGTTTAGTTGTCAGGATACTTGGAATTCCCCCTTCGGTTGTAATTAATGCTCATTTTTAAATGTGCGTTTTCCCAATTACAAATGGGTTTGATTGAAAATGTGCGGGTTTGGGGGGTGGTGAGGGGCGGTGTTAGAGTGAGTGGGGTAGGTGAGCCAGATTTTGTGTTTGTAAACTGTTAGAAGGAGGGGGATAGACCTGTCCTCTTTCTGATAGATCCCGATACTCGAAAGCTGCAAACTCTGGCACTTGGTGTGTGTGTACATATGTGTGTGTGTTTTTATATATATATGTGTGTGTGTGTGTGTGTGTATGTATACATAAATGTGTGTGTATGTGTGTGTATATCTATGTGTGTATGTAGATATATGTGTGTATATATGTGTGTGTGTATGTGTGTATATGTATATGTATATGTGCGTATGTGTATATGTGTGTGTATATATGTGTGTTAGTTAATCGTAAACAGTAGTTATTTCAAGAGAATGACAAAGTGATTTACCAGCACCCGGGGCCCGCTTTGTATGAGAACAAGCAGGCAAATTTTGTTTGTGTGTATATATATATATATATATATATCCTGTTTACGAAAGCAAACTGTTCAGGTACCGATTCGCCCTAAATTTAATTCCAACCTCGAGCGGGGTTAGAATGCGGATCCGTTGGCAATGCTCATTTTGAAACCTGCAAACTGGTTCAGCTTCCAGAGGTATTTCAGTAAAGTTTACCTCGGGGGTAAGGTCCACTCTTTGGCTCCCCAGCTTCTGAAGGGGGGGGTGGGGGGGGGGATTGTTTTAGAACATTTGGGTGTTGTCTGCCCTGCAGCCTAACCGAATAACATTCGTCAGCCGAACAGCGCTAGCAGATAAGAAGCAACGGTCCTCTTTGTTTACCTGTTAGAAATCGGAAATAAACTGGCAGGTGCCGGGCTGCCGAGTAGGTCAGTCGGCACCTGAAGGCAAGCAGACAGGTTAGCGTTTCTGGGGAACATCCGGAACTACTTTCGGCACTCGGCTTCGCTGAAACGAGATGCTGATCGACCTTGGGCTCTCTACTACTCCCTACACTCGAGCGGAGAGTTCGTTAGCTGAATGGAAAGTTTAACTGACCCCCTTCCCAGTGCGGGCAAAGCAACAAGTCTCGGCTGCTTCGGGGGCACAAGTTCCTCAAGATCCCTGCTGGAAATTCCCAGTTCTTGGATCTCACCTTCTAACAGTTGCGAATTCTCCTCAAGAGGTCATTTTCAAAGCGACGTCTCTCGCCATTATAGAGGACAGGTGCTGTTACACACACGCCCTCAGCTACTCCGAGAGGCTTCGTCTCTCCCCACAGGATTTAAATGTAATTAAAATTTAATATACAACCTGCAGGATCGCCGAAAGTCGTTCACTGCACGAAAAATAATTGCGAACAATACAGTTTGTACCTGTACAATAATCCACTCCCTCTTAATATCCAACGCGCTGTGACAGTCTAAGACGGAAACTGCTCTCCTAACCCGTTAGAATAAATATCCGTGGATTTGTGGGGTGTTTATGAACTATAGAACAGGGATGGGTTATCAGGAAGTATAAGTGTACATTAGATTGAATATAGTAAGGAACCAGAGAGCCTGTACTTAGAGTCGATGACTCTAATCTCCTGCTGTTGTCGGTCCACATCTGGCATTTAGACAGCACATTGAGCTGGGCAAGGAGCTGAGAATTTGGGGATACCACATCAATTAAAAAAAAAGGATAAATGAGCAATTCGATAACGTGTTTATAAGTATCTTGTTATAATATAAGTGACACGCGGCTCTAGGCAGGCTTTAGGGCCGGTGTTGATGTGGATTTGAAAGTCAATCGCTGAAGTTTGACCATGGTCTCAGTACAGTCCATGGGGGCATTCCCTGCTTTGCTCCCTCTCCTTCGGTAAGCGGCACCTTCAGCGCCCGGTAGTGCTCTGTGCCCCCAGCCCCCTCAATGCGATGCCCTCGGTGTAAGAGAAGCGGCTGAAACGTTACTTTTCGAAAGATAAACGAATACATGCGGGGAACTGGGAGGCGGTCGGATGTGCAAGAGGAAGGGGCTGGGACCTTTTTGGTCCCCAGTTCTACACGAGGTCGTCCCGGACTCATTTCAGGACAGAGAGACGCCGGCACTTCAATGCTTCTCACGTCCAGATTAATTAGCAGTGCCATCCTCCCTCTCCCCAGCACCTCTCCATTTTAATTTGCCAAAAGCAGTGAAGTTTTGGAAAGGGTTATTCAGACCAAAGAAGCCTTTCTGTCGGCAGGACACACCGCCTGCAATTTCACTGAAACGAGATTGAGGAGTGAGTTCGGGTTTGGTTACAGGAACAATTCTATTTAGCTACGAGAGATATAAATCTACACACACCGGTATGTTTATTGCGGGGAATGTGGTCGCACAATCCAAACCCGCAGGGTTCGGGTAGTCATAGGGCTATGCAGCACAGAAACAGACCCTTCGGCCCATTGTGTCCACCAAGCGCCTCTCCTATTGGATTTATTAAGGAATCGCACAGGCAGCAATGGGGTTTTAAGAATGCGTCGGGCGGAAAAAATAAAGTTAAAAACAAAAAAAAAGACTGCGGATGCTGGAAATCCAAAACAAAAACAAAAACAAAGTGTCGGCTGCACCAAACAGATGGAGCAGGTGTATGAGGTGGGCAGGAAGTGTGGTGTGCTGCATGCCCAGGGGAGACTCTCTCTCTCTCTCTCTCTGTGTGTGTGTGTGTGTGTCTATTCAGGCCGGCTCCTGCTGCTTTTCCCCTCGGGTTCTGGTTTCTTCGCCAACCCTCTGATTTCTCAACCTTGCGACGAGACAAGTGACAAGTGTCAGGTCAACCCAAGCCCCCCACACCGCCGCCCCCCCCACCCACCCCAACTTTTTTTTAATATATATTTTCGTTTAATTTCCGCCAGGCTATTGAAATGGAAATCAGTCCAGCCGCACAGGAATGGGTTAACGAGGCAGCGGCGGTGGCGACCAGTGAAGTAGAGAGGAAGCGAATCTATCAAAGTGAGAGTAATTAGAGAGAGAGAGAGAGAGAAAAAAAAACAAGAGGGTGGGGGTTGTGAGCAGGGAGAAACAGAGCGATAGAGTTGGAGGGAAAGAGAGCAAGAGAGACAGATGAACAGATATAGCAAAAGCAAACACAGAGGAAAAGACAGAAACAGAGACACAAAGAGAGAGAGAGAGAGAATGGACTGATAAAGGTGTCAGGAAAAAGATAAATAGTGAAAATAAATGAAATAAAATTCAGGCCGGAAACATATATAAATGGGAAATAGAATCATAGATTGACCCAGCACAGAAGTAGGCCATTCGGCCTATCGAACCTGTACTGGCTCTTTGAAAGAGCTTTTCAATTCGCCTCACTCTTTCCCATAGATGCACCAATTTCCCTCTTCACGTATTTATCCAATTCACCTTTGAGAGTTATTATTGAATCTGTTTCCAGCACCTCTTCAGGCAGATCACAATAACCCACGGGATACATTTTCCCCCCTTATCTTACCTCGACCTCTTTTGCCAATTATCTTAAATCCATATCCTCTAGCTGCCACTGGAAACAGTTTCTCCTTCCTTATCCTATCAACGCTTATAAGGAGAACCCTAGAATCTTATTTTTAAATTATTCATTTAGCCCAGATGCAGTATTACAGCAGATTCTTAAAATTTCAGTTTGCATACCAAATCTTCATTCAGCTTCTCCCATTTAACTTGGGGTCACCACAGTGCTGGTTGATCATTTTTCTCCCTGTCAGTCACCCGCTGGTCTCCAATCCCACTGCCTTTAAGCCTCTCGCCACCGCATCTTTCCACTTGGTTTCAGGCCTGTCTCTTCTTCCTGGCAGCCCCATCTCCATCATTCACCTCACCACATTTCCTCTCTCTCTCTCCACAATAGAGGACCATAACACTTCAATCTCTTCCCTTTCTTTGCTGCTCCCACAATCTTCACCGACTCCCTGATGTGCCGGTTTCTGATCTTGTCCTTTCTTATTACTCCACACATCCATCGCAGTTTCCAAATCTCATTAGTATCCAGTCGTTGTTCCTCTCTTCTTGGTGTTGGCCAAGTTTCTGAATTATATAACAAAACCCGTCTCACAACTATCTTGTAGATTCTTCATTTCAGCTTTAGTGAAATCTTTCTGTCACCTAACACTCCACTGCATTTCTTCCAGTTACTCCAAACAGAGCTAATCCGTTGCTTTATTTCCATTCCCATACTTCCACCTTCTGCCACCACTGACCCCAGGTACCTGACTCCCTCCAAGCCTTCACTAAAAATCTTTACACTTCCACTCCAATCCTCTTCCGCAGACTCAAACTGAGGCCATATGTTGGGTCCTTGGTCTAATGATCTTCCCATTCCATCTTCCAGTATTTTACTCCAGACATGTTCTCATTGTCCCTGCCACATAGCTCAATGTGAACTGCAAACATCGTTGGCCATGGTGCTTCTTGTCTCGCTTTCTCAGCTAAAACACCCATGGCCATCAGGAAAGGGAAAGGGGTCAGACCCGATCCTTGGTGCAATCCCGCTTTAACTTCAAAGTTGTCACTCTCCCTTGCCACAATGCTTGATTCCCTAATAGCAAGGAGCTGCAATCCCATCACTATTTGAAGAAAAGGTGCGATCAGCTTTCTCAGTGCTGACTTAAGCCTAATGTCAACCAACTTCATGTAAATTTTCTATTTCTTTTGGACCTAATTAAGCCAAGGGGTAAACTAGCAGGGCAGCATTTGCAGATAGCTTAGGAGTTTGATTGAGTATGGGCATGGTGTCTTCTCTGGCAATGTCCAGCTGAGGTTCGAGGGTCAAACCTTGTACACAGCCAGGGAAGGCTTGTGGTGGCTTTGGGGTGACACCATTTCATGGAGCTTGTTCTAGGTCACAACCATCGGGCAATCAGCTCACCTCACTGGCTGAATATCTTTTAATGATGTGACAAGTAAATTCCATTGGAATTCTTTAATTTTCCCCTTGATTTCCCCTGACTCCTTCTTCTCCTGAAGTTATTGATGTTCCAGAGTCTGATTCTACAGCTATGGATGGATCTCCCATAAATTGCCAAGTGACCATTGGATGCATGTAGCTTCATTAGGTAGAATCTGACCATGACCTGGACAAGTGATCAACACTAGATTCCCACACCCTGGCTGATTTCCACCCTCTCCCCTTTCAAACCTGGGCCTATGGCAAACCTCTTAAGGCCAGATAATTGGGCACAAGGGGTGCAGGGCCAGCAGGCAGTCCAAGCTGGAAGGGGCTGCAGAAGATGCCACTATCCTGCTGCCAGGGTTTACAGGCGGTGAAGCAGCTTCCTCAATATGTCCCAGGTGCAATACTGAAGGAGGCTCCACCTCTCAAGGGAGAGCGTGACCTCCATTTGTCAAATAATCGGGCCTGAGATCAATTCCGACTGTGTGGGTGGACACCCCATGCCAGTGACTCTGAAGGTCACAGCGGCCCTCAACTTCTATGCTTCTGGCTCTTTCCAGGGGTCAGTGGGGGATCTGTGTGGAGTGTCCCAACCAACTGTCCACAGTTGTGTCAAGCTGGTGACAGAAGCTCTGTTCAGGCAGGTACTGACCTTTATTCTTTACCGTATAGATGATGCCAGCCAGGCTGAGTGAGCCAGAGAGTTTGCAGTGATTGCTGGGTTCCCTCGTGTCCAGGGTGCTATAGACTGTACACATGTGGCCATCAAGGTGCCAGCGGATCAGCCGGGTGCCTTCGTCAACAGGAAGGGCTTCCACTCCATGAACGTGCAGATAGTGTGTGACCGCAAGATGCTGATTTTGCCAGTCTGTGCAAGGAACCCAGGCAGCTCCTATGACCCTTATACCTCAGACACTCCCAGGTGCTAAGGCTCTTCAGTGCACCAGCCCGAATGGATGGATGGCTGCTGGGTGAAAAGGGCTATCTGTTGAAGAGGTGGCTCATGACACCTCTCCACCACCCAAGAACAGAGACAGAGAAGCATTACAATATAAGTCATGCCTCCACAAGGGCAATGGTAGAGAGTACCATAGGTCTTCTCAAGTTGTATTCCGATGCCTGGACTGTTCAGAGGGAGTGCTACAATACCCCCAGAGCGGGTGTCACTGATAGTGGTTGCATAGTGCACACTCCACAATCTGGCACTGGCAAGGGGGAACCCACTGGAGGAAGAGGATCTTGACACAACTGCACAGACACAGTTGATGAGCCCAGATGTGAGTCAGAAGAGGAGCACAGTGAGGAGAATACTGAGGGTGTGGAGCCAGACCTCGGTAACCTCCGGGGAGGCAGGGACACCAGGGACGCCTTGATCCAACGCTCCTTCACTAGGCTGCCAAATAAGAGCTACCACCTCATGCCAGGGCTGCTGCCTCCATCCCAGATGCCCAGAAGGACCCGTCTATTTGAAAGCAAGGAACATTCAGTGCCTGTGCAATAAAGTTCAAAGCCACACGTGCCCAGCATTACATACTGGCGTACCCCTCACCAAAAAAATCAAAAGCATACTCAGGCCATGATGACAAAAACAAAATTTATCTCATTTTGACAATTCCAAACTATTTACATAAACTTCTCTGGTCTTCATTCCCAAACCAGTATAGATAAAGTAAATATAAAATCACTCCTGACTTGTTCCTCTTGTGCTCATGGTGCCCTTAACTTGTGAGTTAATTTGTGGGAGCTACGTCCATGTGTGCTGGCACTGGCAGTGGAGGCAGCCAGCTCACTCTGCTGCCCTGTTGGCCTTGATGACCTTGGTGATCATCCCCTGGCCAGTGGAGCCTGTGCTGGCTTCGTCCGGGAGGGAGCAGCCACTGCCCACCTCCCCAGTCACCACAGCCTCATCAGATGCCAACGTCACTGGCAGAGGGGTGGAGGAGCTGCTGCCATCTTCCAGAGCGCCCTGGGAGGAGCCGGCAGGGATACCAGGCAGGTCCTGTACCAATGTAAGGTCACCCTGGACCTCCCTGCTCACCATTGATGGATGGGCACCTAGCTGGGATACCTGAGTGGTCATTGCCTGTGCGAGGGCTTGCAGGTCTGAGTGAAACCCCAGGAACCCCTCATTCTGTCCCTGGATCTGACTCCCTATGAGAGCCACCACTCTCTCAATGGAGGAGGCAGTGTGCTCAGCCAAGAGGGTCAACACAGTGCTCATGCTCTGCATGGATTCCTCCATAATGGAGACCATGGCTACACAGATCCTCATGGATCTCTGCCAGATCCTCCCATACATCCCGCTGGACATCCAGCTTCTGCCACCTAATGGATGACTCCAGAGGCTCATTGTCAGCCTTCAACTGAGCATCACCTTGGTCCCCAGCAGCCCTCCCACTGCCGGCGCCCTGGGCACTCTCTACCTCCACCTGCACCTCAGGTGAGTGTGAAGTACCCTCACCAATGTGCACTGAGATACTAGCTGCTGAACTAATGCCCACTGAGGTGCTGGTATCTGTGCTGGTGCTTGCTTCAGAGAGCGGGTGTGACACAGGTGCAACAGAAGCTCAGTGGTCCTCCAGGGTCATTGGTGGCCCTTCGGTGTCTGGAGAGCGAGTGCATGATGGTGAACTTAAAAGGGAGAACAAGGACATGTCTTCAGTTCAAGTCATCACACTGGCACTGTGCATGCCAGGTACCTTGCTGAAGACACTGGAGATCTGCATCATGGTGCTATTGTCTTGCAATGATCAGTGGTGACTGTAGGTTAGATGCTCACATCAGTGAAGAGACTACACTAGAATGGTTGCACAATCTGAAACTCTTACTGTGCTCTTTCCTTAGTCTGGCATCCCCGCCTCTCCACACCTGGTTGCATGTAGAATCTGCTGGCTCTCAAGCTCCAGGGTATCTTGCTGAGACAACAGGAGGTTGCAGAACCTGCTGAGCAGCAGGAGGTTGGGCTGCCCTTTGCCTATACGTGCCCTCTCTGCCTGGTTATGACTTGCCTTCTCCTGAAAGGACAGAGAAGTGTTAATTAGTTCACTCGCTACCTCCAGTGCCATTGCAGCCTGGCCAAACCCACCTGAGGTACACCTCACAGGCCACACCTGAGTCGTGGCCCTCCAGCCACAAGGCACTCAGTCCAAGCAGCCAGGGCTCACTCCCTTGGCCAGCTCCAGCGTCATGGACAGTTGGCACTCAGACTCTCGCACCCCTGAGGTCCACAGTGGGGCCAGCCACACCCTAACACTTCCGCACACTGACCCATGCCAACATGGTGCTCACCCTTCCTGAGGGCAGCAAGTCTTTGAAGTGCTTGCGGCACTGCACCCATGCGCACCACACCATGTCGTGGCTGCTCAGCGTTGGTGCCAGCTCCTCTTATGCTCTTTTTGTTAGGTGCGGCGGCCTCCCCCTCCCATCTCTGGGGACAATGGTGTCCCTCCTAGCAGCCATTGCCCCCCCCACCCCCCCGCAGGAGGACGGTGAGGCACCTGTCGCAAAAGCGAGGGGGGGTGGGGGGTCGAGTGCCCTGCCCGCCTGCCATGGACTTGCCCTCCTGCCTGCCATGTCCAGCCACACTCGGCTCCATTGGGAATGCTGAACACACACACTTCCATGACAGCCTTCCGGCCTGGGCCATTGTTAAACCAGCCGCTAGGTTGCCATTGGATCCAGCGGCCGACAGGATACCATCCTCCCTGCCCCTTCCCAGCCAGTGCAGAGTCGCATTTCACACTGAGTGGGTCTTAATTGGTCCACCAATTGCGACGGGAGGTGGAATGTTTCTTGGCTGCTCCCAGGCCTACCCACCCAACCACTGCAAAACCCTGCCCACAGTGAGAGCGCTGTGTGCAGTCCTGGTCATCATATTATAAAAAGGATATAGCGGCACCGGAGAGGGTGCAGAGCAGATTCACAAGGATGATCCCAGAAATGTGTGGGGTTACATATCAGCAAAGGATTGACAGGCTGGGTCTCCTTTCTCTCGA
This sequence comes from Carcharodon carcharias, assembly GCF_017639515.1. Taxonomy (NCBI): domain Eukaryota; kingdom Metazoa; phylum Chordata; class Chondrichthyes; order Lamniformes; family Lamnidae; genus Carcharodon; species Carcharodon carcharias. The sequence goes on along the minus strand of NC_054483.1, from coordinate 2,370,649 downwards.
AAAACGGCAGCTGAGGGGGTGACATTTAAAACTCTGAAAGGTTTTGATCGAGTGGATACAGAGAGAATGTTTCCTCTTGTGGGGAAGAGCAGAACTAGAGGCCATCAATATAAGATCGTCACCAAGAAATCCAATGGGGAACTCAGGAGAAACTTCTTCACCCAGAGAGTGGTGAGAATGTGGAACTCGTTCCCACAGGGAGTGGTTGAAGTGAATAGTATCGATGTATTTAAGGGGAAACATATGAGGGAGAAGGGAGTAGAGGGTTAGGATGGTAGATTTAGATGAGGAAAGATGGGAGGAGACTCAGGTGGAACATAGACACTGGCATGGACTGGTTGGATTGAAAGGCCTGTTTCTGTGCCTTTTCAATCCTCTCCAACCTCCTCCAATCTTTCCTCATCTAAATCCCATTACAGCAACTTGACAATTTGAACTCAGTTGAAATAATTGGAAATAAGAAGCTGCTATCAGTAATAGCGACCATAAAGCAATTGGTTTGCCGTTTAAAAAAAAACAACTGATTTATTCATGCTCTATAGGGAAGAAAATCTATCACCTTTACTTAGTTATCTGTCCTTCTACACGACTCCAGTCCCACAACAATATGGTTGACTCGTAATTGCTCAAGAATTGATCTCAGGAGCCGCTCGCTTGTCTCAAAAGAATATTACAGTGGTTCAAGCAACCTTCTATTAACTAGGGATGAGCAATAAATGCTGGCATTAGCACATCCTGAGGCTTAGGTTATGTGGTAATTAATTTAAGAACAGCATTATCAGAGCACAGGCAATGGGATTTCATCCACCCGCACTCTGTAGCACAGGAGTTTTAAGAATCGAGGGAAAATCACACTGTTTTGCCTTTATTACTTTACCTGGTTTTGGAGGAGAGTCATATTAGACTCAAAATGTTAACTCTTATTCTCCCTAGTGGATGCATTGGTGGTTATCTTTCAAAATTCTGTAGACTCTGGAAAGGTTACTGCAGACAGGAAAGTAGCGAATGTAACCCCACTTTTTCAGGAGGGAGGAGAGGGACAAGGAAGGGGGAGAATGGAGAACAGCAGAACTGTTTGTCTGCTGCCTGTAGTCACAAAAATGTTAGAATCTGTTATAAAGGATGTGATAACTGGACATTTAGAAAAGAATAGTAACATTGAGCAGAGTCAATATGGGTTTATGAAAGGAAAATCATGTTTGACAAACTTGTGGGGGGTTTTTGAGGATGTTATTTGTAGCATTGATAAAGGTGAACTAGTGGATGTGGTGTATTTGGATTTTCAGAAGGTTTTTGATAGGGTCCCATATAGGGGTTAATAAGTAAAATTACAGTGCATGGAATTGGGGGGAAATATACTGGTATGGATTGAGAATTGGTTAACAGACAAAAATCAGAGCACAGGAATAAATGGATCATTCTCAGGATGGCAGGCTGTTTCTAGTGGGGTACTGTAAGGATCAGTGCTAGGTCCACAGCCATTCACAATCTATATAAATGATTTGGATATGGGGACCAATTGTGATAATTCCAAATTTGATGATGATACCAAAGTGAATGGGAATGGAAGTTATGAGGAGGTTGCATGGAGACTTCAGGAGGACTTGGATAGGCTAAGTGAATGGGCTAGAACGTGGCAATTGGAATATGATGTGATAAGTGTGAAGAAAAAACAGAAGGCAGAATATTTCTTAAATGGAGAGAGATTGGGAAGTGCGGGTGTCCAAAGGGCCTGGAGGTCCTTGTTCATAAGTCACTTAAAGCCAGTATGTAAGTGCAGCAAGCAATTCAGAAGGCAAATGATATTCTTGCCTTCATCATGAGGGGATTTGAGTACAGAGGAAAGATCCCTTGCTGCAGTCATTCAGAGCCTTGGTCAGACCTCACCTGGAGTATTGTGCACAGTTTTGACCCACTTATCTAAGGAAGGATATACTTGCCATAGAGGGAGTGCAATGAAGGTTCATCAGACTAATCCCTGGGTTGGAGAGATTGTCATATCAGGAGAGATGAGGAGACTGGGTCTGTATTCCTTAGAATTTCAAGAATGAGGGGTCACCTCATTGAAAATTACAAAATTCTTACAGAGCGTGACAGGGTGGATGCAGATTAGGTATTTTCCTGGCTAGTGAGTCAAAAGCCAGCAGATTTAATCTCAGGATAAGGGCTAACCATTTAAGACTGAGTTGAGGAGGAATTCCTTCACTCAGATGGTGGTGAATATTTGGAACTCTCTACCCCAGAGGGCTGTGGAAGCTCTGTTCAAGACAGAAATATCAGAACAGAAAGTCAAAAGATTTATGGAGGCTAATGACATCAAGAGCTTTGGAAATAGTGCGAGAAAGTAGCATTGAGGTAGATGATCAGTCCTGATCTAATTGAATGGCGGAGCAGGTTCAATGGGCCAAATGGCCTACTCCTGTTCCAATGTTCTCCACAGATGCCACTAGACCTAGTGAGATTTTTGTAGCACTTTGTTTTTATTTCAGATCTTCAGGATCCACAGTATTTTGCTTTAACTTTACCTAGAATCTTATTCTATGTGTTGATTTCTCTTTCTTTGAAGACATTTTTCTTGATTATGTATCCTATTTCTATTCTATTTTGAGAATTCTATTCTGTTTATATCCTATTTTGAACCTGTTACACTCCTGCTGTTTAATATTCTGCGTTAATCTTTTTTATACCCTTAACAATCTTTTAAACCTCTGGGAGATAGCCTCTCAGGAGTCTACGTTCCAAGCTGGAAAGAAATAATAGGGGTTGGGTTTTGTGGCTGTTCTCTGCATTACATCAATGCCTTTCTTGTCTCTCAGTGGCCAGGACTGGATACAGTATTCGAAACACAGCCTGACTACAACATTATAAAATTTGACCCTTACCTCCTCTAGAATTTATTTCTATTGTTTTGACTATGGAGTTCAACATGATGTTGGGTTTGTTAGTTGCTATTTTGCACTAGTCAGACGTATTGTTACACAGTCTCTTAAGAAAGACTCTTGCAACAACAACAGCACAACTCATATTTATGTAGTAACTTTAACATGATGAAACTTTCCAAGGTGCTTCACAGGAGCATTATGAAACAAAGGATGGCACCAAACCACATAAAGAGATGTTTGATCAGATAACCATCAACTTGGTAAAAGAGGTAAATTTTAAGGAGTGCTTGAAAGGATGAAAGTGAGGTAGAGAGGCAGAGTAGTGCAGGGAGGCTGGGGAGTTTGAGGCAGAGGCATGATTACCAATAGTGGAATGATTATAATTGGGAATGCACAGAGGAGTGCAGATATCTCAGTGGGTGGTGGGGCTGGAGAAGATTACAGAGATAGGGAGGGGCAAAGCGAATTTGAAAGGTTGAGAATTTTAAAATCAAGATGTTGTTTGACCAGAAGCCAGTGTAAGTCAACGAGCACAGGGGTGATAATAGAACATGACTTGCTGTGAGTTAAGACACAGGCAGTTGGGTTTTGGATAACCTCAAGTGTATGGAGACCATTCACATTCAGCTTTATTCTCAGCTATTTCAACAATGACAGATGCATGTTGCCTGATTTTTTCTTCCTGTGTACCATTTTACATCTCTCTGCCTTAAATTTCTTCTGCCCATTTACATATTTTGTCCAACTCACTGTAGTTTCTAACTTTTTAAATTCATTCACGAGATGTGGGCTTCGCTGGCTGGGCCAGCATTTATTGCCCATCCCTAATTGCCCTTGAGAAGGTGGTGGTGAGCTGCCTCCTTGAACCACTGCAGTCCATGTGGTGTAGGTACACCCACTGTGCTGTTAGGGAGGGAGTTCCAGGATTTTGACTCAGTGACAGTGAAGGAATGGCGATATATTTCCAAGTCAGGATGGTGAGTGACTTGGAAGGGAAATTTTAGGTGGTGGTATTCCCATCTCTCTGCTGTCCTTGTCCTTCTAATGGTAGTGGTCGTGGGTTTGGAAGGTGCTGTCAAAGGAGCCTTGGTGAATTCCTGCAGTGCATCTTGTAGGTGATACATACACTGCTGCTACTGCATGTCGGTGGTGGAGGGAGTGAATGTTTGTGGATGTGGTGCCAATCAAACGGGCTGCTTTGTTCTAGATGGTGTTAGGCTTCTTGAGTGTTGTGGGAGCTGCACTCATCCTGGCAAGTGGGGAGTATTCCATCACACTCCTGACTTGTGCCTTGAAGATGGTGGACAGGCTTTGGGGAGTCAGGAGGTGGGTTACTCACTGCAGGATTCCCAGCCTCTGACCTGCTCTTGTAGTCACAGTATATATATGGCTGGTCCAGTTCAGTTTCTGGTCAATGGTAACCCCCAGGATGTTGATAGTGGGGGATTCAGTGATGGTAATGCCATTGAATATCAAGGGTCAAGGGTAGATGGCTGCATCTTTTAATACCACAGCCCTATCTACCTTGATATCCTCTACAACTTTAACCAATTCACATTGAATCCTGTCACTCATGTAACATAGAAACAGTAGCATGGTCCCAGCACAGAACCCTAAAGCAAGTCTACCTCATCCATCCCACAGCCAGCCCACTCTGACATAACTCCCCAACAAGTATCTTAACCTTCAACTCATTTCTTATCCATTCCAAGATCTACCCCGAATCCCTCCAGCTCGGAGTTTAATTAATAGCTTTGCATGTGGAACTTTGTTAACAGTTTTTGGAAGTCAAGGTACAATGCATCATGGCACTTTCCATAAACCATTTCGATTGCTACTTTCCCAAAACATTAGAGGTGGTTTCTCAGATCCTTCCCTAGTCCATGATTGCTGATAACTCTGTTATATGATTCTATTCTCGTGTAGAGGTTTACTCCTGATAATCAATTCCGTTATTTTACATGGAGTGGAAGTAAGACTAATATATGCAAGTTAATGGAAACCCAGATGCAGTTAAGACTCCATGGCATGTAGTCAAGTGAGCACAGGTCAAAACACTCGGATACATCTGCATCAGAGGATTGCTAATTAAGGGGTAAAAAGTAGCTTCTACCTTATTTGATTAAAAGAAAAAATGGATATTTTTTTTAAGTCTGTTCCAAGAGAAATATTTGAAATGACGCTTACATGATTCTGTACACCCCTAACATCTCTGTGCCAGGCTGTTTGCAGCCCAACTTAAAGACCAATGCCCAGGAATTTTTAGGTTATTTTTGTGGAGTCCAAGAGTAGCAGAAATGCTCCTATTGGGCCCACAAAATATATATGACCCCACCCAGCCTTTTCAAGAACCCCTCCGGGAACACTTCTTCATGCGGAAGGCAATGGTCAAGAATCAGAGGGCACAGATTTAAGGTGAATGGCAAAAGATTCAAAGGCGACATGGGGAAAAAACTTTTTACCTGCGACTGGTTGGGATCTGGAGTGCACTGTCTGAGAGTCTGGTAGTGGCAAATTCAATTGTGGCTTCCAAAAAAAATATAAACAATTACCTGAAACAAAAGAAAAATGCAGGGCTATGGGGAGAAGGCTAGGGAGTGGGGCACGATGAATTGCTCTTGCAGAGACCCAGCATGGACACCAAAGGTCAAATGGCCTCCTTCTGTGCTGTATCCATCCTATGATTCTCTATGTTTCAAGTCTAAAGCTTGATGCAACAAGACCACAATAACTGAGTGCTGTATGACAAAGCTGTTTTTTCAAGGGTTATAAAGCTAGCAACAAGTTACATGCAGCAAAGTCAGTGGTTTCTCTTCCATTACTCCATGTCTGCCATTGACTAGATGGGACCACTGTCCAAATACGCAGTCCTAATGCTGAAATCAAAAGTCTCCTACTCTTAACTCATTCTCCTCATTTCCCTGTCATCTGAGAAGCTGAAGTTTGGTGTTACTCAATCTATTTGCTGATGTACCTTATTTTTCATTTATTCTTTCATGGGATATGGGCATCGCTGGCAAGGCCAGTTGTCTGCTCAGCTATTGCGCAGGGCAGTAAAGAGTCAACTACATTGCTATGGGTCTGGACTCACTAATCGGCCAGGCCAGTTAAGGATATCAGATTTTCTTCCCTTTAGGACATTAGTGAACCAGATGGGTTTTTACAACCATCAATAATGCTGCTACAGTCATCATTACTCAGACTAGCTTTAGATTCATTAATTGAATTTAAATTCTACAAGCTGTCATGATGGGATCTGAACCCATGCACCCAGACCATTAGCCTGCATTGCTAGACCAGTGAAAGTACCACTACACCACCATCATCACTCCTCCTACCTTCTGTTTCTTCCAACCTTGCTGGTGCCCAGTCCAATGGGTGTCAATCCTTTACCTCAATTTCTCAACTAAACATAACTTGTTTGGGTACACCAACAAAGTGAACCAGAACTGTGGGAGCCAATCATTACTTCATGTTTGACCAGGAACCATTAGCAAGCTGTAACATAAGCAGGAATTTGACCTATAACCAGAAGCAAGAGGAGTACCACATCTGGAGCTCCATGTGACCAGTCTCCAGAACCACGGAAGCCAGTGACCAGATCTCCTCGTTGGGTTTTTGTTTCCTCTGCAGTGAAGCACATAATGTTATGAGAGTAATTTTTTGGTACAATGACGTGTGACACTTTAAACACTCGAGCTATTCATGAGTGCACTTACTATATCAACAGCCTTTCAGATCGGTGACTTCAGTCACTTAAAACCTACCAAGTCCAGAGAGAGAAAGTGGCTTGCCATGAAAGTTTTTCTTGTAAGTGATACCACTAATGAACTGATTGCTTCATTTTGGCTGACAATTACATTTTAGAAATGCTCGCAGGTCAGCCAACAGTTTCCTACCCTTTTCAAATGCTGCAGGAAAGGCTCGGTGTCATATCCGTGTCCTTTTTACCCTCCTCCCCCAGCTCATCCATCATTCCCTTTCCTTCAGCTATGTACAATGCTTGTAGTTTTGACAATGTATGAATATATATGAAGATTTGTGGAGAAAAAGTCAACTGCCTAAGGAGTTTGTTCCAATGCTGCTCAAGCATTTCTTTTCTGGTGTGAGAGGGTGGGGTTTGACTGAAAAAGGGATTGAGATTTTTTTTTAACGCAGATATACGTCCTGAAGAAAATCACTTAGGGAGGTGGGAGGGTTTGGGTGTTTAGAGAGAAAATATGGGGAAAGCAGCTTTCAGGGTAATGTAGTGTGAGGTGTGTGGATGTTGGATTATTATTTCTGCCAAATGACTTTCAGAGATTCCAGATGACCCTCAAATCTTTTATTTTGTATTACGAAGGTTACAGAACATTTTGTGCAATTGGGAAGATTTGCTGGGGCACTGGGATTGTGTGAGGATTCCCTGGGTTTATTGGTATAGTTTTACACAGGCTGGGTTCAGTGCCTGTGCTGCTCAAGGCCTTTTGCTTATGCCCTCCTCTCAAACAGAAGAAGGGGAGCTGCTCATGTAGGTTGACAATAAAGTGTCCTTTCCCCTTCTCACTTTTCTGTTCAGTGGTACAACACACATGGATAAACCAAATGAGATGTGAGTCAAAAATGCCTGAAGCAATAAAGTCAGTAAATAACATCCAATAATATTGGTATTGAGCATCAACAGCCTGGAGAACCTGTTGACTCTTTTATAAACAAATTATACAGATTGGCTTAAAGCTGTCACAACAGTGATCTTAAGTCAGAATTCATGAGGGACAGAATTGTTGTTAGAGTGGCTGACAATGCCCTTTCTGACACACTACAGGCCAAGGAAGATCTGACTATAGAAAAGGCCATCCAAATAGTCAGGGAGTCTGAAATCCGCCAACAGCACCTATCTATTTTACAGGGTGAAAGTGAGCCAAGGTACAGGTCAGCCCCAACTGTTCAGTGAGTGAAACAACAGAGGGGCAGAGAGACTCCAGGCGAATGAAGTCAATACCCAGAGAGACCACAAGAGGGTGGTAGACTATGACAGCGCTGTGGAGTCAAGCGATCTCACAGGCGAGAAATGTCCAGCAATCCCTGTGCAGTGTTTCAACTGCAACCGCCTGGGACACTTCAGAAAGCTGTGCAAAGCTTAGACACCCAGGCGGGCAGAGGACCTCAAGACAATCATGAGATTGAGATACTGCACCAGGAAGAGAGCCAGCTGTGCATCTTGTTGCAGTCAAGGATCCTGAGTTCTCTTTTTGGAGTGCGGACATCTCAGTAAATGGTCACCTCAGCAACCTACAATTGGACACGGGAGCCGATGTCATGGCCCTCTTGGAAAAGGAACTGTGGCTGAGAGACCTCTGGCTATGAACGATGGACATGCCACTCTATGGGCCTGGAGAAATCCAACTTCCGCTCATAGGAATGATCCTAGAACCTCTAAGGCATGGAGACAAGCAGATATTCAAAGTCATGTACATCATCCTTTCTCTCTTGAGCGGAGATGCCGGTGTTGCCCTTGACATTCTTAAAATGGCAGAAGCAGTCAAGACAACTCTGTCATCAACTACATGGAAGTGCAAGTTCCTGAGAGACCCACTAGTCAAGAGACTCTCAGCTGGGACAGCAGCTCCGAGTTGTCTCCACTCTCCTCAGAGCTAGTTTTCCAATTTCTTTGCAAGCAGCAGAATCTCCTCCTTGGTAAGACCAGCCAAATCTTCAGATAATCACCACTGTATCTTGAGTGGAAGATGCACAGGAAAAGGACCAGCAGCAGAAAAATGGGCCCCATCCCCAGACTCCAACAGTTGCTGTAATCTATCTGTAAATACCACAGCACAGGCACTGAAACCTCCAGCCAAAGCGCAAAGCTGCAAGATAATGCTGGAGCAGGGAGCTAACAACCACACCTCAATGAGGCACGGACACACACAGGAGAACACAGTGTCATGATAAAAGCCAAACTGCAAGGTGAGCCCACTGACGAGGAGCATCCAAACAACAGGGAGAGACACCTTCAACTCCCACAAAGATCACAGTGGATCACATGGAAAAAGCAAAACTGGGTCCGTACCACAAATGAACAGAGTGAGCGCTCTCTCCGGTAAGAAAGGGACAAGCCAGCGGTCCCTGTGCAGAGCAAGTGAGGAGTTGACAAAGAGAAGTTCAACTCCAAGGAGCGGAAACAGTGTATCAAAAGTAGGCACCAAGTGCCGGAAACACAGGCTACAACTCAAACTCCAAATCAACAAAGGTTGTCCAAATCAAGAGAGCCGATCGCTCCTCTGAATGTGACCAGAATGAGACCTGGATAAATTGTCAAGCCTCCAGACTGTCTGAGTTTATAAAGTCAGAGACTTGACGGGGTGGGGGTGCGGTGGTTAAGGGGCAGTATGATTGCAATGTAAATACATTGGGGAAAGATTTGAGGGGGGGGGGTTGTAGTATAAGAGTATCTGGCATAGCAAGGGTTAATGTAGGCCTGGGAAAACAGTACCACCCACAGTGTGATGTATAGAGACACGTAGTCTGAGACAAGGGTCAGTTGTAGACTGCACAGATACCAAATAGAAGCAAGCAGGGAGTTAGCTCATATCCTGGGCTATACACAGTATATATACACATAGTTATATGTTATCAATAAGCACTTAATATTCAACTATACAAGATCAGAACTTCTGCATGAGATCTACTGAACATGCAACACAATTCAGAACTCCTGCACACTGAAACAAGAAAACAAATAATCTACAACTAGATTTTAAAAAGAAGCCACCTTTTATTTATGTTCCACATTGTGAGCAGCATTAATGCAAGGGAACACTTTGATTTCAGGTGCCCAGTCTCACCATCAAGCTTTCCCACAGCAGGTACATCATGGGTTAGAGAGAATAAAGCTCCCTCTACTATTATCCAAAGTTGTACCTCAGCTCCAACCTCAGGAGAATGCTCCTCACTATCAGAGATATTTTTCTATTTTCCACATGAGGTTACCAATTAGTGTTAGAGTGACGCAATTTTACATTACGACAATAACTCTGAACAGCACTTGGTCTATACAGATAATGTGAATGCTGATGCTGAGAACCACACTCTGCTTTCCTCGATCCTATTTCCACTAAACTGCTGACCAATGTTGACTCCTGTATTAGCTGACAATGGGACATCCCTCTCTCTTAGAACTGTTTCTCTCCTTCAAATCAACTACCAGCATCCCTCTCCTCAAAACTGTGATCCTTCCATCCTTGCAAACTGTTGTCCCATTTCCAATTTCTCATTCTCCAAAGCCTTTCAATGTTGATGCTTCCCAAATCTATGTCCGTCTTTCCCGGACCTCCATGTTTGAATCCCCCCAGTCAGCTTTCTGCCCCTGTCATAGTACTGAAACAACTCTTATCAAAGTCACAAGTGACATCCTATATACCCTAACTCCAAGTCCTGGTCACCCTTTGTCCCCTGTGCTCGCTGGCCTACACTGGCTCCCAGTTGAGCAATACGTCAATTTAAAATTCTCATCCATGTTTTCAAGTCCCTCCATGGCCTCGCCCCTCCCTTTCCCTGTAATCTCCTCCAACCCTAAGGTGCTCTGAGATCTTTTCGCTCCTCTTGAGCATCCCTCATTTTTAATTACTTTACTATTGATGGCTGTGCCTTCAGTTGTCTAGGGCCTTGAGGCCTAAGCTCTGGATTTCCTCCCATAGACCTCGCTGTCTCTCTTTACCGTCCTTGAAGATGTTACTTAAAGCCTACATCTTTAACCAAAGCTTCTGGTCATCTGTCCTAATATCTCTGTATAAAGCTCGGTGCTAAGTTTTATTTGATAATGCTCCTGTGAAGCACCTTGGGATGTTTAGCTACATCAAAGGAGTTACAAAAATGCAAGTTGCTGTTGGGTGTGAATAATAGTTATCAGGATATGTATGGAATTGCATGAAAATACCTATTAGGATAAACTCAGTTTCCATCCACACTGGAGATTTGTAGCCTCAATAAAATGCTCTGTAACTCTTTAAACGCTTACATAGACTTTAGGATTTGCTGAGAATGATTAATTCATTTTGATTCACGGAAACTATGTAGAAAAGAGTTAATTTTTAACTGTGTGCTGCTAATGGGGAACTTGTGCACAGGGAGCACACTGGAAAATTAGCCCTACCGACTGCCCACATTTGCTGAGTTCTAGTGCACATAGCTTTTAGAGATCAGATATTTTTAGTAAAATGTCAAGTGAAAGATATTATTATGTACAATGCTGAAATATGGAATCAGGGTGTGGAGCTTAAGCAGAGAATAATGGATGCTTGGGACTGATTTACTTAACTATGATCTATCGACATCACAAATCATTGCTCAACAATGTGATTGGGGGAGAATTTTATGGCGTATTTGCAGATTGGGGAGGGGGGGCATGTAAAATAAAATAGGCGATTAGCTCACCGCCTTCCTGCCCACTCCTGAACTGTGCCTCATGTTACAGTGGGCAGGTGAAGAGTCAGCCAGCCCACCTGCCCTTTGACCCTATCGAGGCCCTCAACTGGCTAATTATTGACCACTTAAGGACCACCTCATTCCACCTCCACCACAATAATACATGTAGCTGGGGAAGGTGGAAGGAGCTCAAAGGAAGTCAGCCCACTCCTTCTGCAGCTCGGACGAAAGGTAGGAATGAAGGGGGTGCCTCCTCTGGGGTCTCCTGTGCCCATTGGGGCAGCTCCCCAACATGATGCCCCCCCCCGTCCTTCATGCCTCTCCCCCTGACCAATCAGATTGGCCGGCAGCTGTCAAGAGCAGGACTTCCTTCCCTTGAAGGATAAAAGTCCGACTCTCATCCTGTTAAAGCGTCACCAGCGTATTATTGCTGCAGGGCTGCCCTTTTCAAAGTCAACGAGCTGAGACCAATTTCTCTACCGGGGAAAGCGAGCAATATGTCCCTCCCCGTAAACTTTGTCCCCAGATTAAAAACTACAGCTCCCTGCCTGCCACTATATTTTCCTAATTTTTAGTGTTTTTAGTAATTGATGGGGATTGATGATTATTTGCCAGTTTCCTCTCTCCTCCACTAGCCACTGACTATTGGTGGGCTGCACTCCCATAGGCCTTTCCAGTACCTTATCCAAGTGGTCATTCTGACCACCTGTGCCTATGCTGTCAGTAATGGCAAGCTTTTCAATGAGGGAGTGTCACAGTTGAACCTACTCCCAACTTCACCTGATGTCTACACACGAACAATTTACAACAGGGTTGGCTAGATGGAGATTGGCTAGATGGAGGTAATGTGAAGACTGAATATTGAAGATTGTTCACTACGATCCAAGGATACACCAACACCCACTGGCCACATTCGCAAACTAACATTGACCACTTAGGCAAGGCCCTACAAAACTTCCAGCATTGTGGAACCAAACCCCATCCCCCAACAAGTAGTTCAGCAACTTTTCAGGAGTGGATAAAAATTAGAGGGGTGAGAAGAGTCTCAGAATTGCACAGAGGTGATTAAATCTGTTTAGGTAAACTAATAAAAAGTGGGATGAGTGAGGTTTGATCAGGCTGAGAGTGCATCCATAATTATATCACCTTCAGCATATTGTGATGCTTTCCTTTCAAAACTAATCTCCGATCGTTTAATGTTCAGCTCTACACTGGACAACCAACTTAACTTGTGACCTCATCATTAATTTTCCAAATCTATAGCTTTGTTCAATAAAAACTACAGCTTTGTTCCAAAGCTACACTTTCCACATCAGTGACATTATGATTACATCTATTTTTCTGGTGCGTGTCAATGCATTATTGTCATTTTCCTGCCCCACCTCTCAGATACTAATGCTTTCAGCTCCTCAGTAAAGTGGTCAGCGTAACACCAGTTTACTCCTGTAACAGGCATTGGACTGGGCAAATGGCTAATTTTATGAGGAAATTGCAAAGTGTCTTTGTTACTGACATATTCAGACTGCAAATCACAGTGACAATAACACAAATATGTTGATAATGGTCTGTCCATCATCATGCTGTATGGGCAAGGTGGCTGCCTAAAGTTGCAACTTCCTTCTCTCTACTTTTGTTCTCAAAACAGCCGATGCCTGATGTTCAGTAGCAAAGACGTGAAGGAGGGTTTGAAGAGTTAGGTTCTCCAACCTAGTCTGGCTTGTGATTGCTGAAGCCAAACTCAGAGGCGAGGCAGCTCAGTGGTCGGAGCTGCTAAAGACTGGATCTGCCACTAGGAGATCAAATCATAGGCCTAGCCAACTCCTCAAAATGTTCTCAGTCAGTTGAGACGGACACTTGCTCGTTGTGCTAATGAATGGAACTCCCTTATGCAGGGTGATCAAAGGTCCAAGAGGAAGCCCATATTACAGTTTATTTTCCAAAGCAAGTTGTGAGGAGGACACAAAGAGTCCAAAAAAGGGATAAAGATAAGGTTAAGTGAACGGGAAAAAATTTGGCAGAGGGAGTAAATGTGGAAAGAATAGAAAGGCAGAATATTATTTAAATGGGGATCAACTGCACAATGTTGCAGTACAGAGGGACGTGGGCTTCCTTGTACATGAATCACGAAACCTTAGACCAGAAATTTCCGACCCTGTTGGGGATATGAGGGGACAATATGGAGAAAAGGCAAAAAATTGCCATCGTGAAACCAATTTGAGATTGTTCGCTTCACCCATCAATGGGTGAGTCGCATTTCCCACTGCCGCACATTAGGAATATTATTTTAATACATTTGCATCTAATTATAATCCCTGCTCGCTGGAATCATCCCCCCCACATCAAATTTACTGCCCACATCAGCGTAACTCCAGAGTGGCGAGCTTCATGGCTGCCTTTAAGAGGTGTGTGCCTGGTGACCTGAACTTCAAAGGGAGATCAGAGGCATGTGCACATCACCTTGTGCAGCGCTCGCAAGCATCACCCGTGGGACATCAAGAAAGACATGAAGGCATGAAGACAGGCAGAGAGAGGGTAAGCAGGGCACCTGCCAGGCCAGATGAGAAGGGTGCCTGGCATGTGTGGGTGGTGAGTTGTGCCATGGATGGGATGAGTCCAGAGCTGGAGGGCAGATGAAGCTACATGTGAGAGAGTGAATGGTGATGTCCCTTGAACTGAGTGAGTGAGATCCCTATGGACGTGTGATGAGTTTGGGAGTGTGTGAGTTGAAAGTGATGAGAAGAGTGACTTACCCTGGTGGAAGGGAGGAGATCATTCATCCTCTTTTGGCACTGGGTGGCTGTCCTCTTTTGCAGGGCATTGGCACTGACCACCTCTGCCACCATCTCCCACGCTGGATTTGTCACCTTGCTTGCTTGTCTTCACCCAGGTAGAGTACTTCATGGTGGACCTGCACTGCTTCCAGTAGGCACCCAAGGGAGCGTTGCTGAATTTGGGAGCAGCATGTCTCCTCCCTTTGGCAGCCATGATTTTGCAGAAGCTTCTGGTTCCTTAAAGGGTGCTAGCTCTGTGCAGGGGTGCCCTTTAAATATGGAGCGCAGGTTACTGAAGGCCTGAGGTGACATTGGGCCAGGCAAATCAGAGGCTGCCCCACCAGTGATCCGGCATGTTTCCAGGAATGCATTATTAATGAAGCAGGATGTGTCGGGAATGGGACCATTTTTAAAAATTCATTTATAGGATGTGGGTGTCGCTGGCTGGGCCCAGCATTTATTGCCCATCCCTAATTGCCCCTTGAGAAGGTGGTGGTGAGCTGCCTTCCTGAACCACTGCAGTCCATGTGGTGTAGGTACACCCACAGTGCTGTTAGGGAGGCAGTTCCAGGATTTTGACCCAGCGACAGTGAGGGAGCAGTGATAGAAGAGCAGCGAAGTCAGGATGGTGAGTGGCTTGGAGGGGAACTTCCAGCTGGTGGTGTTCCCAAGTGTCTGCTGCCCTTGTCCTTCTGGATGGTAGCAGTCGTGGGTTTGGAAGGTGCTGCCTAAGGAGCCTTGATACGGTGCAAGAACCCATCATTGTCGCCGTTGGGTTAAAATGTCCTTTTTCCCTCTGGCTACCACACTTTGTGCAAATCTGGAACAATTGCGCCCTTAGTTTCAGGTACAGCAAGTGATTAGGGAGGTAAATGGAATGTTCGCCTTTATTGCAAAGGGGATGCAGTAGAAGATGGAGAAGCCTTGCTAAAACTGTACAGGGCATTGGTGAGATCACACCCGTGGCTGAATTTTACACCGGGTGGGGGGGGATTTTACGGTCCCACCAAAGTCAATGGACTTTAGGGCAACTCAGGGCTGTAAAATTCCACTGCACCCAGCCCCCTCCAGAGTACTGCATACAGTTTTGGTCATCTTAGTTAACATGGACTCATATTGGGGACATTTCAAAGAAGTTTCATTAGGGGTTGATTCTTGGGATGAAGGATTGTCTCATGAGGAAAGTTTGAGCAGGGGTGGGCTGATACTCATTAGGAACTTAGGAAATAGGAGCAGGAGTAGGCCATTCATCCCATTGAGCCTGCCCCGCCATTCAAACAGATCATGGTGGATCATCTACTATCTGCTATCTCCATAATCCCTTGATACCATTAGTCTCCAGAAATCTATAGATTTCTGTTTCAAACATGCTCAATGGATGGGCTTCCACAGCCCTCTGGGATAGAGAATTCCTAAAATCCACCACCCTCTGAGTGAAGAAATTCCTCCTCATCGCAGTCCTAAATGGCCTGTCCCTTATTCTGAGATTGTGTCCCCTGGTTCTAGACTCACCAGCCAGTGAAAACATCCTATCCACATCTACTCTGTCACGCCTGTAAGAATTTTGTAAGTTTCAATGACATCACCCCTCATTCTTTGAAACTTTAGTAAATACCAGCTCAGCTTCCTCAATCTCTCCTCATAAGACAATCCCAGGGATTAGTCTGGTGAAGCTCCATTGCAACCCTCAATGGCAAATTCGCTTGGCTGTTTAGAAGAATGAGAGGTGATCTTATTGAAACATAAAAAATTCTGAGCAGGCTCAACAGTGTAGTTGTGCAGAGGATGTTTATCCTTGTGGGGAAATCTAGAACAATGGGGCACAATTTCAAACTAAGGTGTCACCCATTTAAGACAAAGATGAGGAGAAATATCTTAGTGTTGTTAATCTTTGGAATTCACTGTCCCACAGAGCAGAGGAGGCTGGGTCATTGATTCTATTCAAAGCTGAGTTTGACAGATTTTTGATTGACAAGGGGGTCGAGGGTTATTGGGGGGGTGGGTGGGGGGCGGGGGGTAGACAGGGATGGAGGGTTGAGGTTACAGTCAGATCAGCCAAGGGCTTAGTGAATGTCAGAGCAGGCTCGAGGGGCCAAATGGCCTACTGCTGCTTCTACTTCCGATGTTCCCCTTTCAGGCCAGAGAAATGTTTAGCAGTGGGCAATCTGCAAAGGTGGGGGGGGTGTGGGGGGTGGGTGGGGGAAGCAAATGGGGAGAGTAATGGATATGCTGTACTAAAGGAAGATTTGTCCAAGGCTGGGTCTGAAAGGTGAGAGGAAAACAAGAAGACCAATTTTCATGTAATGTGGAAAATAATCACGGTAATGCTTCACATCATGTAATTTAACAAAGGAAAAATACTGTACCCACAATGCTCGTGAAAAATAACTTCAGGCAGCCAACTAAATCAGGTCTAAATGGACTGTGCTCTTTCCTTTCAGGACACGGTGGAATAAATCAACTGGGAGGCATGTTTGTGAATGGAAGGCCGTTACCTGATGTAGTAAGGCAGCGGATTGTGGATCTCGCACATCAGGGAGTGCGACCCTGTGATATTTCCCGACAGCTCAGGGTCAGCCATGGGTGTGTCAGTAAAATCTTGGGCAGGTAAGAGTCAGCATTCTTCTAGAAATTAACCCCCAGTGAAATTAATATTCTTTAGTTGATGAATGATGGAGAAGGACAAGTCCCAAAGTATTGGCCACCAAAACCTGGATATAACACCATATTCAACGGTAAAGAAGCACATTGGGTGTGAATCCCAGTCTGTGCCAAGCCAGTCTGATCTCAAGTGGGGTTAGCAGTAGGAATGCTACAACTGGCCCTACTACTCTTTGGTAGGGAAGGATAAAAGCCAGCTAGAGTTTCCCTTCCAGAAAGCTAGCCAGTAGCCTACTAAACCCAATGGCCAGGATTACTGGATTGATGAGTGTTGACAATGGGCTTGGTTGTGCTGATTCTGTTGTTAAATTTGCTGCCTAGAGTCACTGTTTCATGAATAATTGACACTTAGGTGTGAAGTGACTGGAGGAATGCCTGCTGAGTATTTCCAGCATTTTTTAAATTCACTCACAGGACATGGGCTTCACTGGCTAGACCAGCATTTATTGCCCATCCCTAATTGCCCTTGAAAAGGTGGTGGTGAGCTACCTTCTTGAACCGCTAAAGTCCATGTGGTGTAGGTACACCCACAGTGCTGTTAGGGAGGGAGTTCCAGGATTTTGTCCATGTGGTGTAGGTACACCCACAGTGCTGTTAGGGAGGGAGTTCCAGGATTTTGACCCAGCGACAGTGAAGGAACGGCGATATATTTCCAAGTCAGGATGGTGAGTGGCTTGGAGGGGAACTTCCAGGTGGTGATGTTCCCATCTATCTGCTGCCCTTGTCCTTCTAGATGATAGAGGTCACTGGTTTGGAAGGTGCTGTCGAAGGAGCCTTGGTAATTCCTGCAATGCATCTTGTAGATGGTACACACTGCTGCCATTGTGTGTTGGTGGTGGAGGGAATGAATGTTTATGGATGTGGTGCCAATCAAACGGGCTGCTTTGTGTGCCTGCTCTTGTAGCCACAGTATTTATGTGGCTAATTCAGTTCAGTTTCTGTTCAATGGTAACCCCCAGGATGTTGATAGTGAGGGATTCAGTGATGGTAATGCTACTGAACGTCAAGAGGCAATGGTTAGATTCTCTATTGTTGGAGATGGTCATTGCCTGGCACTTGTGTGGTGCGAATGTTACTTGCCACTTGTCAGCCCAAGCCTGGATATTGTCCAGGTCTTGCTGCATTTAGACATGGACTGTTTATATTTTAGATTTTCAGCATCTACAGTACATTTCTCTCCTATTATAGGCTCCATGCTGAGCATTTGTAAGTATGATAAGTTTTAATTTGAAATGAAAAAATATTTATCAGTCAATGCAAAGTATAATTTTTCTGTTATCAAAGCCCATTTTTGTGGTTAGAAATAGCACATTATTGTAGATGAATTGATTGATGCTAATTTATTGGAAGCTTTTTTCATTTTTAAACATGAAACTAAGAGCCATGCACCAATAGGATTTGTCGCTGTTAGTTCAAGATATTGTCATTTGTTCATGGGATTGTTGTTTGTGGTGCTTGTGATGTTGCAGTCTTTTGGGTGCTGCTGTCCAGATATTGCACAGGGCCAGGTTCAAAGAATTGGGGCTGGCTGCATAACATGAATGACTAAGTTGTGTGTAATTGTCTGACAAAGCCATGGTTGTAAGGTGTATCATACTGAAACCAGAGCTTTCGATGGACTTTATAATTAGAGGCATAGAGAACAAAAGCTAAGAAGTTTTGCTAACCTATATAAAACTGTTCAGCTCCACTGTGACTAAAGTTCCCAATTCTGGGCACATGAAGGCTGTGAGGGGGAGATCCAGCCATATGCTGTTTTACCCTTTGACTCTGAAATGTGTCACAGGTACTACGAAACAGGCAGCATTATGCCAGGAGTCATTGGGGGCTCTAAGCCCAAGGTTGCTACACCGACAGTGGTGGAGAAGATCGCAGAATACAAGCGGCAGAATCCTACAATGTTCGCATGGGAGATTCGTGACCGGCTACTTGCAGAGGGAGTATGCAATAATGACACAGTGCCTAGTGTCAGCTCCATTAACAGGTAAGAGTTGTAGGTTGCTACATCTGAGGGAAAATCTATTTTTCTGTCTGTGAAATTCATGCTTAGAAAGATGAAGGTGGTCAGAGCTGAGGAATGGAACGCTTTCCACTTGAGACTGTCAAATACATCCAGGTCAGACACAGCAGGGATTAAACACTAAGGTAAAGCTCTCTCCACAGTTTCCCACCAAATACTCCCAGGTCAGTTAGAGACAGAATAAAGCTGCCTCTACACTGCAAAATCTGATCACAGTCCAATGGCACCCCGCTGAAAAATGTGTCTGGACTGAGTTGGGCTTGGTTGTGAATTGGCTGCTAATTCTCACTTCCGAGACTTACACAAGATATTGCCACTGCCCATGGAATCCAAACCCCAGCAAGAGTCTTTCAGGAATGGAGAGAACCTGGAAAACAATGACATCAGACCTGTATATATATGGTTGTGCTTTAAACGTTTAATAGTCGTGAGAAATCTAAAGTCTAAATTCCCAAATTATAGAATAATTATAGCAGAGAAGGAGGCCATTTGGCCTGTCATTTCCCTGCTGGCTTTCTGCAAGAGCGATTTAGCTAGTCCCACTCCCCATCCTTTCCCCACATCCGTACAAGTTTTTTCTCTTCAGGTATTTATCCAATTCTCTTCTGAAAGCCCTGATGGAACCTGCCTCCATTCCCCTCTCAGGCATTCGAGGTCATTGAGTAAAGACGTTTCTCCTTATGTCACCTCCTTTTGTGATCACCTGACATCAATGACCTCAGGTTTTCCATCTTTCCCTGAATGGAGACAATTTCTCTGCAACTCCTCTGTTTAGATCCCTCAAGATTCTGAAGGCCTCAAATAGGCTGCTCTATGATATTCCTCCGATAAACAAGTATAGATTGAGTCAGCTCAGCAAAAGGAACAGTTTCATGCACAATGACTGTCAGGTTGTGGGAGAAGCATTTCAACTGCTCACTGCCAGGATTTTTGCTCTATCTTGTTATCAGTCCCTACGTGATCAAACATTTCAGTTTGGTAGATTAACGTGTTTCAGGCCCTGTGTATTCAGACAGCAAGAGTCAAAGATTTCCATTGAAAATGAAATCAGGTGGCAACCATCAAACCCAGTGCCTGAAATGGGCAAAAAGACGTTGAGTCTGGTGAGATCCGTAATTGGTTCCAATGGCCAGTACCATTGTTATTAACTTGTCTCAGCTGAGTGCCAGTGCTGGTTACAGTCTACATGGAAGTGAAGTCTTCCAGCTGCTACACAGCAGCAGCCCTTTCTGTTGCTAATAGAACAGGATTGATGATGAGTAAGGAGACATCTGCTCATGTATCTTCTTGGCTTAAGTGCAAGAGAATGTGTGACAGAAGCAGTGAAAAATAAGGGGAAAGAAATAAAGAATAGGAACAGCAGCTTAATAGGAAGAGCAAAATTGGAAAGCTAAATAATTCCCTTTTCATTGTCAGAATTATAAGAACCAAAGTGCAGCAACCATTCCATCTACCTCTCGAAGACCATTCTGGTACGAGGCTCAGTCCTGGACACACGCTGGGTAAGCAAAGACCAATATTTTTAAATCACAGAGATAGCCAGCACACCTTCTGGTGTATTTTATTCTCGAAAAATCACATCAAATTGTTGTTTGTTCTGTGACGTGCTCATAGTGGAGTGTTTGTTCTGTGTTGTGCACACTGTGCAATGCTTTTCCTGTGAAGTGCGTGCAGTGTGGAGGTGTTCTTGTGATGTGCATGTGGTGCAGTGTTTTCTGGTGATGTGCGCTTAGTGTAGGGTTTTTCCTTTGAAGTTGTGCATGTGGTGCATGTATTGTTTCTCTTTTTAATGATGCACACAGGCCGTCGACATTGTAGCTGAGCTAACTTTATCAATAAGACATGAACACATACCTGCAGTGTCTGAACTCTGTCGAGATAGGCTCCAACATGTGTTATCTGATCTTCAACCCCCAGGTCAGGTGACTCTGTATATAATACAGAGTACTGTACAGTATCTAATACTGAAGTCCACCATCACAATCAGTTATTACCATGACATTTCCTTTTTTAAAAAAACTTTTATACAACTCAAGGACACAAAGTCTCTTATCTATTCTTTCTCTGTTTTGATCAGTCTGTTTTGCCTTTTATTCTTGTGGCTTTTTTCACAATTCTTTCACTGGATGTTCTAAATGGTGACAGAGGTGATCTTGAAGGACAAGGGGCCTTCTCCAGCTCTGCGCCACTATCACCCCTCTGATAGTTTTCAGGACTCTCAGGCACTGTCAGGTTATCTGTTGCTTCACTGGTGCGTTCTGGTTTTGGACCTTCAGCTACGCTTCCTGGTTCAGAGCAGGGTCACGTTTTATTTATTTTCCGTAAGAATTTCCAGCTTCTCCTGTACTGTTGTCCGTTTGGAGTCTGCACCATGTAAGACCTTGGTTCTCCTGTGATCCTTGTGGCAACAGCAGGATTTCAGATCCCGTCATGCTGAATCCTCTCTCTCTCTCTCTCCCATGTTCAGGTCAGGCAGAGGTCAGGCGCCTCGATCAAAGTCCGGCTTCTGCTTCTGCTGTTTCAGTTTGAGCAGGGTCCTGCACGCTGTAGTTCACTGGCTGGCGTGCAGTTGGAAGCTTGGTTCTTAGTCTTCTCCCCATCAGGAGCTGTGCTGGAGATGATCCAATGCTCTCCAATGGAATATTCCTGAAACCCAGCTGAGACCAGGGGTCTCTTCCATCTGCCTTTGCCTTCTCCAGCAGGTGTTTTAAGGTTTGCACAGTGCGTACCACCATTCTGGTGGATTTTGGATATTTGGAACTTGACGTTGTGTCAGTCCTGTGCAAATCTGTGAAACTCAGTGCCTGAGAATTGTGAACCGTTATCTGAGATGAGCACTTCAGGTAGGCCGGGCGAGCAAACATCGATTTTAAATGATTTATTACAGTGATGATCTTACTTCCATTTCTCAGCAGCACAAACTCAAAAAAACTTTGAGTAATAATCTACTTCTAGCAGGTACTCACTGTTGTCAAATGTGAACAGGTCCACTCCAATTTTCTGCCAGGGCCTGTCTGGAACACCGTGTGGTTGAAGTGGATCTTTTTGTGATTTACTGTACTTTTGGCACACTGCAGACGTATTCACCATTTTCCCGATTTGTGGTCCCATTCCAGGCCAATACACCACATCTCGAGCTCCTCTCCTGCATGTTTCTGTGCCAAGGTGACTTTCATGTTTGCGCTGCAGCTATTCCTTCCTCAGTGTTGCCGGAATTATGATCTTTTCTCCCTTGAAAAGTATTTCTTCTTCTGCTACATGAAGTTCCTCATGAAAGTCCCCGTGCTCTTGTACAGCAGAAGGGGCTTCGCTCCGGTGTGTGGTCCAGCCAGTTCGCACAGTCTGCTGCAGCTTCCTCAGGGTGGGGTCGTTCTTGGTCGCTTCCCTGATCTCATCCAGTTTGGTTACAGCTACAGGTAAGTTCTTTGTCAGCTTGTGAACCTGTGCTTCTGTTTCTTTATCCTCCTCCTCCCTGATGGGTAGGTATGCACGTGACAGAGTGTCTGCGATGTACTGCAGACGCATTAGTAATCTTTGGATTCTTGGTGGTGCACAGTTTAGGGTCTTTTTAACTATAGTTTCCAAAGGGGTATGATCATACTCTACCTCCAGGTCTTTGCCATAGATAAACTGGTGGAAGCGTTCTAGGCCAAACACAATTGCTAGCATGTCATTTTCTATTTGGGCGTGCCGCTGCTGTGTTTCAGTCCTTGCCTTTGAAGCGAATGCCACTGGTGCCTCGTTTTGCAAGAGGTCGGCTCCCAGGCCAGTCTTTGAAGCGCCCACTGAAACACCTGCTTCACTGCTCTGTGGGACACGGCTGGAACTGAATTAACACCAAAAGGTAAGCATAAAAACCTGTACCGCTGATATGGTGCACTGGAGGTACAGAGATATGAGCTGCGTTCATTCAGCTTGATCTGTCAGAAGCCTGAACTCGCATCCACGACTGAATGGTATTTGGCATCAGCTAGCTTACCTGTGATCTCTTCCAATGTGTGCAGCTGGTGATGCTGTCTTTGTACTGCCTGCTTTAGGTCTCTGATTTTTCTACAATTACATTTGGATTAACCCACTTTGTCGGTTTGCCAATTTTCTTGATGATGTGAAGTTTCTCCAGTCTGTTCAGCCCTGCTTTCAGTCAGACTCTTGGAATTACTGGGGCTGAATTTTAACCCCCCCTCCCCCCCACCGTTTCGGTGGGGACAGGGCTGTAAAATGCATTGAGCCATTATAAAACCCATTGAGTTAAGAGGGAACGTAAAATCCCACTGTCCTAAAATCCTGCCTCTGGTATTTTCCTGAGCACATGTATTTTGGTGTCATGGTGTGATCAATCTTGATGATGTGTTCTCCTTTCAGGCAGCCTATTCCCTGGAACATGTCTTTATACTCGCTCAGGATGTCATCAGTGGTGACAGTCATTATTCTCTTGATTAGCTTTAAGTTTTCACAAGCTTTGATTCCAAGAATAGGTTTTACATCAGTTTTCACCACTGTGAATGGAAACGCTTGAGGCTGTTTTTTTATAATTCACTTTAAGTGTGCACTTGCTTTCTACTGCAATTTTTTCACTTGTATATGTAGACAGCTTCATTTTTGTTTTAGTTAGCTGTTTTTCTTTGCTTACCTTACGATACGGGCTTATGAGAATGACATTTGCTTGTGCCCCTGTGTCAAGCTTGAAATTCACTAACATACTGGCAATTTTTAAATCGACCTTCCATTCATCTTCTTTGCAATTTGTTGTTATTGTACCAACGAGAAGTTCCGTCTCAGTGTCTATGTCATCATCTGCAATCGTGTGCACTTTCTTCGATTTACACATCTTGGCCAAGTGATTTAGTTTATCACAGTTCTTACACTGATTTCTGTAGGTTGGACAACTAGTTGGTAAATGCTCTGTTCCACATTGGCTGCATTTTGATGGCAGTTTTATTCTTTTTACCTTCAGGCTGTCTGTTTGTTGCTTCTGTTTAGCTACATCTAACTGCTTGACCGTGTGTGGCTTGTAATCTTCTGTCATCTGTTTATTCTGCCATTTTGTTGTCCCTGCCACTCTGTAGATACTTATTGCTTTCTTCAGCATGAGATCCACTTCTCTCAAAAGCTGTTCTCTCTCAGAGTTATTTGCAATCCTGCAAGTTATCCTATCTCGGATGAGTGATTCCTCAAGCTCTCCAAGTTCACACAATTTAGCTCGGTTTCTCAGATCAGTTATGTGCTGACATGTGTGCATGTAAAAAAAATCGGTACCTGTCATAAGTGATGTTTTTCTTAGGGCTGCAGTAGGCTTTGAATTTTTCCATTATTTCTTTCAAGTCATTTCATTTTTCATCATTTTCAAATGTGAAATTGATATAGAATTCTAGGGCTTCTTCCCCCTGCTCTGTAAAGAAAGCTGGAAGACTGTACCTGCCCATCACTGTGAGGTACAGTTCAAATCGCTGCCAGAACCTCTCCAGTTTTTGGTGAGATTTCCCTCCAAACTGAGCTCTGTCGGTGGTTTCAGATCCTCCATTGTTGCATCTAGTTTAGTTCTGATAACATGTCTTGTTTCTGTTTTTAATGGGGCACACAGGCCATCGAAATTGTAGCTGAGCTAACTTAATTGACAACACATTTTCCTGACATGAACACATGTCTGCAGTGCCTGAACTCTATCAAGACAGGCTGCAACGTGTGCTACTTGACCTTCAACCCCTAGGTCAGGTGACCCTGTACATAGTGCAGAGTACAGTATAGCATCTAATACTGGAGTCCACAACAATAATCAGCTGCTATCATGACAGTGCAGTGTTTTGCTTATGATTTGTGCCTGTTGCAGTGTTTTCCTGTGATATCGTGCATGTGGCGCAGTGTTTTTCCTGTGACGTTGTGTTACATAATGCAATGTTTTTCCTGTGGCTTTTGAGTGTTTGGTGCAGTTTGGTGCGTGGGGTGCAGTGTTTTTCCCTGTGACATGCGCTTGGTGCAGTGTTTTCCATGTGACATGCTTGTGGTGCAGTGTTTTTCCCTGTGACATGCGCTTGGTGCAGTGTTTTCCATGTGACATGCGCTTGGTGCAGTGTTTTTCCTGTGACATGCACTTGGTGCAGTGTTTTCCATGTGACATGCTTGTGGTGCAGTGTTTACCCTGTGATGTGCGCGTGGTGCAGTGTTTTTCCCTGTGATGCGCGCGTGGTGCAGTGTTTTCCCTGTGACATGCGCGTGGTGCAGTGTTTTTCCCTGTGACATGCTTGTGGTGCAGTGTTTTCCATGTGACATGCTTGTGGTGCAGTGTTTTCCCTGTGACATGCGCTTGGTGCAGTGTTTTCCCTGTGACATGCACGTGGTGCAGTATTTTTCCCTGTGACATGCACGTGGTGCAGTGTTTTCCCTGTGACATGCGCATGGTGCAGTGTTTTCCCTGTGACATGCGCATGGTGCAGTGTTTTTCCCTGGGACATGCGCGTGGTGCAGTGTTTTCCCTGTGACATGTGCATGGTGCAGTGTTTTTCCTGTGACGTTGTCCGCATGGTGCAGTGTTTTTCCTGTGACGTTGTGCGCATGGTGCAGTGTTTTTTTGACATTTTTGTAGAAGCGAGTATAACAAAAAAATCCACATCTAACCACCTGTGAGTCTTAAACTTTCAAAACATTACAACCTCCATGGTGTTATATATGTTATAGCAGATTGGAGAACGAGGCCCAAATGGACATTTTCCTTTTTAGCGTTTCACCTTATCCACTATTCAGTAAGATTTGAAGTGCTGTTTCTAGGTTGTGAGGATAAAAATCCTCTGTGCCTTTAGCGGGGTTTCCAAAGTGAGACTGACTTGGCAGGTTGGGCTACATGCACACTGAGCCCAGGCTTTCAAATCACCAGAGAACCCAGGGGAGCTCTGCTCGAGATGACTGGCAACACTGTGTGGCTGTATTCCAATAGAAACCAAGGTTCTATTCTTGGCCCTTCATTTACATGCTACCCTTTGGAGATATTATTTATAGACAAATAGTCAGTTTTCATAAGTTTGCAGTGGGCACCCAATTCTACATCCCTATCACCGTGTTGATTCCACAACCACCTCTGCGTTGTTAGGCTGCCTATCTGACATCAAGTCACGAATGAGCTGCAACCTCGTCCAATGGGTCACTGAGAAAACTGCTCCCAGCTAAAACTCCACACCATTGCTCCTGACTGAGTTCTTCTTTCCAGCCAATCAATCAAGTTGAACTAAATATGGGGCTTTGGTCTCCTTTTCTGTCAGCCCTCCTAACCAAGACCACCTACTAATAACTTCACAAAACAGACCCTCTGTGATCCTACCTCGCCTCACTCTCCTGAAACTTTTGTTACCTCGAGATGCAATTTCACAAATGCCCATTTCAGCTCCACCTACACAAATTCCAGTTTGTTCCAAAAGGTCACAGTAAGATGGCTTGCCCCCACTAGCCTCCACTCACGTCCCCCTACCTCTTAAACCATAACTGACCCAAGTCCTCCAACTCTGACATCCTGACATTCCTTGCTCCCAATCTTCCTCAATCTGAAACACAGGTTTCAGTCATCACGGTTCTAATACCTGCAACTCACTTCCAAAACCCTCTCCCTTGCTGCTTGTCATGAAGCATCTCCTCAAAACCTATCTTTTTGACTATATCCTTCAGCCGGCTCTCCCAATTTTTCTGCATGTTTGAGTATCAGGGCTTGAGTACAAAAATCAAGGCTCACATTTCAGCGCGGCATTGAGGAACTGTTGCATGTGGGAAACACCGTCTTTCACAAGAGACATTAAAACCGAGACCCCACCTGCCGGCTGGGTGGGAGTAAAAGGTCCAACGTCACTATTTCGAAGAAAAGCAAGGGGATTCTCCCTGTTGTCCCGGCCATTATTTATCCCTCAACCAACATCACAAAAAACAGATGATCCAGTCATTATCATGTTGCTGTTTGTGGGATCTTGCTGTGTGCATATTGGCTGCTGTGTTTCCTACATCACAACAGTGAGTACACTTCAAAAAAGTACTTAATAAAGCACTTTGAGGCATCCAGTGGCTGTGAACAGCACTATATAAATGTAAGCCTTCCTTTTTTTTATGGTTTGTTCTCTCCTACCTGAAGCACCTTGGTTATGCTAAAGATTAATTTTCAGCATTGAAAGTGTGCGCTGTTCCGGGAAAAACACTAAATCTCATGTTCCTGTTTCTCTGATTTATCACTGAAATCAACGTTACCGGTGTGTACTGGCCCCCAATAAGAGCAGATTAAACTTGCTGGTACAGATTGGTGCTTTTTACAGGTGCAGAGTAAATTTATAGAAAGACAAGATATATATCAGAGGTTGTAAGCCTGGAAACTCCCAGCACTAGCAGTAGATTCTTTTTGGGCCATGATACTGATTGACTGCCAGAAAGACCCGGATCTGGAGTGACTTGTGACCAGAGACACTGCAAATTGATCCCTCTAGTCAGGCCATACAGTTCTTTAACAAAAACAGCCTGTACGTAATAACAAAAGTGAAGAATTTATTAACATTCATTTTGATGGCAATGGGTTTATTTAATAACATACTTTTGAGTTTTTCCTCTTTGACAGAATCCCACTGTACCTTGGACAGGACAGGCCCCTTCTCTAGCAAGGGACCAGAAGTTTTAAAAAAAATTTACATTTCCAAAAATAGATGATTGTTATGTTTTAAGTATAGTTTAACTTATTTTTTTAAATACACTATGTCAAAACTGCCCCTTGTTCTGGGCATTATTAGGGAACAAGTGATGAAAAGTACATCAGATAACATATTTCCATCATTTGCCTGGCACTCAAGTATATCTGCACATATTTAAGAGCAGGAGGAGCCCATTCAGCCCCTCAAGTCTGTTCCGCCATTCATTTGGATCATGGGTGATCTGTATTGTAACTCCATTTACCTGACCTGCTTCCATATCCTTCAATAACCTTGACTAACAAAAGCCAGCAATCTAAGGTTTGAAATTCTCAATTGACACTCAGCAGCAACGACTTTTTGGGGATATTTCCACTATCTCCTGACATGGCAGCTTTGGCTGCCTTTGTCCCTGCCACCCAGAGAAAATAGTTTCTTTTTATCTACCCTATCAGATCCTTTAATCGTCCTAAATATCTCAGTGAGATCACCCTTTATAGTCATATTCTGTGCAACCTGTCTATATTTTTAACCATTTGTAACCATGGTACAATTGTGGTGAATTTGCACTGCATCTCCAACAAGGCCAATATATCATGCATATAATGTCCCTTACAACAGAAAACACCTAGAATTAGAGAGTTGTGATGTGGGTTGGGCTAAGAAATGTGTCACTCACAGAGAGCTGGAGAGACCAATCCATGCTTGTAACAAATATTGATATATTTGTATCCTGCATGGAATAGAAGTGATGTTCTGAGATCATTTTGTGCTCCCCAATAGCTAAATAGGGTACAGTAACTGAGTACAGGCAATTAGAACTGGTTGTTTAGAAGTAGTACTGAGCCTTTGCTGAAACCTAGGAAATCGGACGAGTACAGAACTTACTCAGTACGCTGTGGAATAAAGGAACCTTATTGCACTGACCACAATCCTCCAGTTCAAGCTCTGGGTGACTGAGAAGAGCTGCCAAATAGAGGCCTGAGGTGTTTCCTGTTCTATGGTTGTATGTTGTCTCTACTACTGCCGTATGACTTTCTACATTCCAGAGCACCCTAATATTCCACTTGGTCCCAAGTCTTTACCTAAAGGCATTTACAACAATAGTTACACGCTACCCTTCTGTTCCCCAGACTTTACAAATTCAGACCACCTGGATGCTTTACGACTCTTCCAGATCTCATTCTTTGCAAGTTCGGAGGAGTGGTAGTCTCAGCTGCTTTGGGTGACTTTGTTGGTCTGAAGTTGAAGTTGCAGTACTTGGTATTTCAAATACTTGGGTGTTAATATCTGGTTCACTTCTTGTGTTCCTTAGTGTTGTAATTTTCTTTGTCGAAAATCTGTCTTCCTTGGTTGTATACCATGGATTTATCAAATATATGAAGTAGGAGGAGTAGGCTACTTGGACCCCTTGAGCTTGCTCCGGCATTCAATATGATCATGGCTGGTTGAATTTTAACCTCAAATCCACATTCCTGCCTGCCCCCAATAACCTTTCACCCCCCCTGCTTATTGAGAATCTATCTACCTCTACCTTTGCTCAACCATCTTTTAAGGGAGAGAAGTCCAAAGTCTCACAACCCCCTGAGAGGAAAAAAATCCTCCTCCTGGGGAGACACCTTATGTTTAAACAGTGACCCTGAGTTTTAGATTCTCCCACAAGAAGAAAGAGTTTTTCCACATCCACCCTGTCAAGTCGCCTCTTACTCTTCTAAACTCCAGCAGATACAAGTCTAGACTGACCAACCTTTCATCATAAGACAACCCTCCCATTCCAGATATTAGTCTAGTAAACCTTCTCTGAACTGCTTCCAATGCATTTATATATTTCCTTAAATAAGGAGACCAATACTGTATACAGTATTTCAGATGTGGTCTCACCAATGCCCTGTATAACTGAGGAATAACCTCCCTAATTTTGTATTCAATTCCCTTCACAATAAACACTAACACTCAATGAGCTTTGCTAATTTCTTGCTGCACCTGCTTACTAACCTTTTGTAATTCATGCACTAGAACACCCAGATCCCTCTGCATCTCAGAGCTCTGCAATCTCTCACCATTTAGATAATATGATTTTTTATTCTTCCTGCCAAAATGGACCTCACATTTTCCCACATTATACTTCATTTGACAGATCCTTTCCCACTCAATTAACCTATCTATATCCTTTTGAAGCCTCCTTATATCCTCTTCCAATTTACTTTCCTACCTATCTCTGTGTCATCAACAAAATTAGCAACCATACCATCAGTCCCTTCATCTAAATCATTTACATAAATTGTAAGTAGTTGAGGTCCCAGCACTGATCCATGTGGCACACTACTTGTACCCACCCATCCTGCCAATCAGAAAATGACCCATTTATGCATACCCTATGTTTCCTGGTAGCTAGCCAATCTTCTATCCATGTCAATATAGTACCCCCTACACCATGAGCTTTCATTTTCTGCAATTAACTTTGATGTGGCACTTTATCAAATGCCTTCTGAAAATCCAAGTACAGTACATCCGCCAGTCCATTTTTATCCACACCATATGTTACTTCTTCAAGGAACTCCAATAAATTGGTTAAACATGATTTTCCTCTCATAAAACCATGTTGACTCCGCCTGATTAACTTGAATTTATCTAAGTGCCCTGCTATAACATCTTTAATAACAGCTTCTAACATTTTCCCTATGACAGATGTTAAGCTAACTGGCCTATAGTTTCCTTATTTCTACCTCCTTCTCTTTTTGAATAAAGGAGTTACATTAGCTATTTTCCCATCCACTGGAATGTGCCGAATCTAGTGAATTACAGAAAACTAAAGCCAACACATCAACTATCCCCTTAGTCACTTCTTTTAAGACCCTAGGATGAAGTCCATCAGGACCCAGTACTTGTCAACCTGCAGTTCCAACAATTTGCTAAGTACCACTTCCCTGGTGATTGCAATTTTCTTGAGTTCTCCCCTTCCTTCCAGTTCCTGATTTACAGCAATTTCTGGGATGTTACTCGTATCCCCTATTGTGAAGACCAATGCAAATTACCAGTTCAATTCATCTGCCATCTCCTTATATTCCATTATTAATTCCCAGGCTCACTTCCTAGAGGACGAACCTTCACTTTATTAACTCTTTTCTTTTTTAAAGATCCATAGAAACTCTTACTATCTGTCTTTATATTTCTAGCTAGCTTTCTCTCGTACTCTAATTTTCCTCTCCTTATCAATCAGTCATTCTTTGCTGTTTTTTATATTCTAAATCCAATCTTCCAAATCCAGTTCTATCTTCTGACCTGCTACCCATCTTTGTGCAATTGAATGTCTTTTCTTTAAATTTGATACTATTTTTAACTTTTTCAGTTAACCACAGATAGTGGGTCCTCCCCTTGGAATTTTTCTTTGTTGGAATGTATCTATTCTGTGTATTCTGAAATATCCTCTTTAATGACTGTCATCGCATCTCTATTGACCTATCCCTTCAGCTAATTTGCCAGTTCATGTTTGCTAGCTCTGTTTTCGTGCCCTCATAATTGACCTTATTTAAGGTTAAAATACTAGTCTTAGACCCAACTTTTGTCTCTCTCAAACTGAATATAAAACTCAATCATATTATGATCACTGCTACCTTGGGGTGCATTCACCATGAGCTCATTAAGTATTCCTATCTTGTTGCATAATACCAGGTCTCATATAGCCCAAATGGCTCCAGAATGTGCTGAAATAAGAAATTATCCCAAAAACATTCCATGAATTCGTCATCTACGCTACCTTTGTCCATATTATTGTTCCAGTCTATATGTAGATTAAAATCCCCCGTGATAATCACCGTACCTTTCTGACAAGCTCCCACTATTTCTTCTTCAATACTCCATCCTACCATGTGATTACTGTTAGAGGGCCTGGACACTACTCCCACATGTGACTTCTTGCCTTTATCAGTTTTCTTATCTACCCACACCGCTTCTATATCCTGGTTTCCAGAATTTAGGCCATTCTTCTCTATTGTGCTAATGTTGTCTTTAATTAACAGTGCCACCCCTCCACCTTGTCCTAACTTCCTGTCCTTCCTAAATGTCACATACCCTTCAGTATTCAGGTCCCAATATATGCCATCCTGCAGCCATTTCTCTATAAAGGCTATTAAATTATGCTTAATATATCTCTATTTGCACTATCAGTTCATCTGTTTTGTTTCGAATGCTACGTGCAATTCAGATACAGAGCCTTAGGTTTTGTCCTTTTATTATTTTTGTAACCTCTATCCTTATCTGTTGATTTATTCTTAGATTTCTATTCTCTGTACTGTCTGTCCCTCTCTGTCACGATCTGTTTATCATTTCCCATATTAGTACCTTCCTCTCTTACCTTGTCTCTATTCTTTGATATACCACATCTTTCTACATTGGATTGCTTGCCCTCACTATTTAGTTTAAAACCCTCTCTATTTTGCTATTTATGGGGTTTGCAAGAACACTGGTCCCAGCATGGTTCAGATGTAGACTGTCCCAATGGTACAGCCTCCACATTCTCCAATACTGGTGCCTTTGCCTCATGAACCTGAACCCACTTCTCCCACACCAGTCTTTGAGCCATGCATTCATCTCTCTCATCTTATATGCCCTATGCCAATTCGCACTCACGTAATAATCCAGAGAATATTACCTTTGAGGCTCTGCTTCTTAATCTGGTGCCTAGTTCCTCATACTGACTATGCTGAAATTCTTCCCTTGTCCTGCCTATGGCATTGGTACATTTACAGATATGCCAGCTTCCCAAAGTTTGAATCCAGGATGCTTAATTTCTTCCAAGAAGCATTGTCGGATTTCTTTGTGTGGTTCATCTATCTCATGGACTCATTTGGGATTCTCCGCACATCTTGCAAATCTGAACCTACACATCTTTCCAAAGCGTCCCTAGGTGGTTGCAGCAAAAGTGCTGCACAGTGGTTGCTGGAGACTGCTCGCATTGTGAGGTCTTTTGGTGCCACAGTGCTGACATGGTCTGCCACTATCTTGTGTTTTGCTTGGGTATTGCTCTCCTTGTCCTGGAGTCTCTATCCCTTTCTGTTGCTTCATGAGCTGGACTGTTGGGGCTGCTCTGTGCCATGGTTTAATTTTGCCACGCAAAATGGATTGGTTTTGCTGGTAGACGTCCAATTGTCTGACTATTTGGATGGCTTTTTCCAACGTTAGCTCTTCTTTAGAGTGGAGCACATCCAAAAGAGTATCATTGGCTGCTCCCACTACTGTTTTTGGTCCCTATGAGCTATGACTTAAGGCCACCATAATCACAGCTTTCAGCCAATCTGTATAACTCATTTATGAAAGAGTTGATGGGTTCCCCGGGCTTTTGGACTCTCTTGTTATATTTTGCTCACTCCAAAATTTTATTGCTTCTTAATTTAAAGTAGGTGTCTAAGGGTTTCAGAACCTCTTCAAAGTTATCGCAAGATTCACTTGTTTCTTGTCTGGCAATTATGTTGTGGGCTATTGGACCTACTGAATATAATAGTGTATTCACTTGTTCAACCTCTGTTTTCTTATTCAAGCCTGATGCCGTCATATATCTTAAAAATCTTCTTCTCAAAAATTTCCAATTTTGCACCTGGTCTGGCCCTTCCATCTGTCTTGATTGGTCTGGCAGTTTTGACTTACCATCCATGGCTATTTTCAGCTCAGGAGAGTTCAGTTTTAAAATTCTTCCCACACTTTTTGGGATTTGATGAGCTTCCCTAGTGGTTATGGATCTGTTTTTCAATGATTCTGCAGAAAACCTTTTGAATGAACCATTTTGGCCAGCTAGTTGCATTCCTGAGCTTGGAGAACTGAACTGAAATGGATTTTTTGCTCTGACTTGTGTTAAGATATTTTCCCTTCATACACAATGCAATGGCACCGACAATGGGTCCAAGCTTCAGCGTTCTTCAAGCCACATTTGTTAAACAATTGGTGCTGCACGATTATTGTGCTGAATTAAAAAGCTTATTTCAGCCGGTGTTTTTTGAAGCTTGCTCACCCTTTTGCGATCTGGCTAGGTTCTTTGACTCTGCTTTCGATCAGGTCTCGCAACAAACCTCTACGTGCTCTGGTGGAGTTCTTTGGTGCTACACAGTGGATCTTTCTTCTGCACCTGTAATGGAGCTTCTTAGGCCATCACCAGCAGTATATTCAAGGTCATCAAACTAGGCGCACTTACCTCTGGTCAGACTCCAGTTTCTTTACTTCTTCATTCTTAGGGATTTTGGGTAAACAGACCATGACAGGAAGGGACAGAGAATACAAATCTAAGACTAAAACAGCAGATAAGGCTAGACATTACAAAAACAGTAAAAGGACAAAACTAAAGGCTCTGTATCTGAATGCAGGTTGCATTCAAATCAAAATAGATGAAAGGGGAGTGCAAATAGAAATAAATAAGTGTGATCCGATAGCCATTACAGAGACATTGGCATAGGATGACATAGATTGGGAACTGAATATTGAAGGATACATTGATAGTTAAGAAGGACAGGAAGCTCGGAAAAGGTGCAAGGGTGGCTGTCTTTATTAAGGATGGTAATAGCACAATAGAAATGTATGACTCAAGTTCAGGAAACCAAAATGTAGAAGCCGTTTGGGTAGAGATGAAAACTGACAAAGACAAGAAGTCACTTGTGAGAGTGGTGTACATGACCCCTAACATTAACCATATGGTAGGACAGGGTAAAAAAGAGGAAATTATGAGAGCTTGTCAGAAAGGTATGGCGATAATCATGGGGTATTTAAACCTATATATAGACTTCAAAAATCAGATGGGCAAAGTTATTCTAGATGAGGAATTCATAGAACATTTTTGGGATAGTTTCTTAGAAGATCACGTTTGGGCACCAACCAGGGAGCAGTCCATACTAGACCTGGTATTGTGCAACGAGATAGCTTTAATTAATGACCTCACAGTGAAGGCACCCCTAGGCAGCAGCAATCATAATATAATTGAGGAAGACATTCAGTTTGAGGGAGGAAGAGTGGGCCTAAGACTAGTATTTTAAACTTAAATAAGGGCAATTATGAGGGAATGAAAGCAGAGCTAGCTATAGTGAACTGGCAAAGTAGGTTAAGGGATAGGTCCATAGAGATGCAGCTGCTGTTATTTAAGGGGATATTTCAGAATACACAGAATACATTCCCATGGGAAATAAAAACTCCAACAGGAAGACCCACCATCTGTAGTTAACTGAAAAAGTTAAAGATGGTATCAAACTTAAAGAAAAAGCATAAAATTGTACAAAGATTGGTGCCAGGTCAGAAGATTGGACAGAATATAAAGAATGGCAAAGAATGACTGATTGATAAGGAGGGAAAAAGTATGAGTATGAGAGAAAGCTAGTGAGAAATATAAAGACAGCTAGTAAGAGTTTCTATAGATATTTTAAAAATGAAGAGTTAATAAAGTGAGCTTTGGTCCTATAGAAAGTGATTCTGGGGAATTAATAATGGAAAATAAGGAGATGGCAGATGAATTGGACAGATATTTAGCATCCGTCTTCACTATACAGGATACAAGAAACATCCCAGAAATAGCTGTAAATCAGGAAACGGAATGGAGGGAAATCAGGAAAATTAAAACCACCAGGGAAGTGGTGCTGAGTAAAAGTTGTTGGAGCTGACAAGTCCTTGGGATGGATCTGATGGACTTCATCTTAGGGCCCTAACAGAAGTGACTAGGGAGATAGTTGATGCTTGGTTTCAGTTTTCCAAAATTAAGGAAAGGTGGAATATAGTGAATGTAGCTCCTTTATTCAAAAAGGGAGGGGAACTGAAAAGTAGGAAATAACAGGCCAGTTAGTTTACCATCTGTCACAGGGAAATGTTAGAAGCTATTATTAAAGAAGCTATAGCAAGGCAGTTGGAAAAATTCGAGGTAATCAGGCAGGGTCAACA
The DNA here is from genome assembly GCF_017639515.1 of Carcharodon carcharias. Lineage (NCBI taxonomy): Eukaryota > Metazoa > Chordata > Chondrichthyes > Lamniformes > Lamnidae > Carcharodon > Carcharodon carcharias. The sequence continues at coordinate 2,335,359 of NC_054483.1, read as the reverse complement.
CGGCTGTGAAAAGGAAATTGATTAATTCGAGCTCTTTGAAGAAGTGGCATATGCTGTGGATGAAGGGGAATCAGTGGATGTACTGTACTTAGATCTCCAAAAGTCATCTGATAAGGTGCCACATTAAAGATTATTGCAAAAAATGGAAGTTCATGGTGTAGTGGGTAACATATTGGCATGGATAGGAGATTGGCTAGCTAACAGGAAACATAAGGCATGCATAAATGGGTCACTTCCTGATTGGCAAGATGTAACAACTGGTGTGCCACAGGGATCAGTGCTAGGGCTGCAACTTTTTACAATTTTTGTAAATGACTTGGATGAAAGGACCAATGGTATGGTTGCTAAATTTGCTGATGAGGCATAGATAGGTAGGAAAGTAAGATGTGAGGAGGACATAAGGAGTCTACAAAAGGATATAGATAGGTTAATTGTGTGGGCAAAGGTCTGCCAAAGGGAGTATAATGTGGTATTCTCCTAACCCACAATGCAAGGCTTCACTGTTAGCTTGAGCCATGATGATGCTGGTCTAAACCTGCATAAAGACATTGCAAGGGGCTGTGAGCACCTCCATGTGCCTTTCACAAGGGGATTGTACAATTCGCCCCCAGTCACCCAATGGTTCTGCTGCCCCCACATTAATTTGTAGTCTGAACCCAAGGGGTGAAAGGGAGGATTTGGTAGCACTTTCATGCTTTTGCATTCCTTGAGTAGGCCGGAAGGCTTCAGAGACTCGATCCCAAGCGTCTCAATGGAGCAGCTGCTGAAGGGTCTCAGCTGTGGAAGAACGCTCGCTTTTGACAAGATTTTCGAAGGGCGTGGACACTTCCCTGACCCCCACACCCCCCCCCTCACCCCCATCCCTACCCACCCCCGGTATGTGCTTGAACATTGCCTGTAGCCTGTGCTGCCTTGTCACCACCCCCCAACCCTGCTCCATACTGAATGCCAGCTGGGAAAAAGCGACATGCCTGTGCCCAATTCACCCTGCCCTCCCCACCACCGCCCCCTCCCCCCAAGCCCACCATCCTGAATGTGCCACGGGTGATGCCCACAAGCGCTGTGCCAGGTTGGGTGCACTCACCTCTGAGTTCCCCTCGATGTTCAAGTTGTCAGGAAGGATGCTCTTCCCAAGTCACACTGAGGTGGGCGTTAAACCTGACATGGGGGGTTGGGGAGGGGGATGATTCCGGCCTGAAGGGCTGGTGACGAGACGTGAAAGTGTTGAAATTAGGTCCCCGACATGTGGTGGAGGGAAACGCGGCCCCCGCCGTTGACGGGCGGAGTGGACGATCGCAAACTGGTTTCGTGAAACCGGTTTCTGGGCCTTGCTGCCTTACTGTCCCTGCCCACCGCCCACTGCCCACCGCTCACCTTGGTGCCCACTCCTCATGAAGGTGCCCACCACTCACCATGGTGCCTGCTGCTCGCCATGGTGCCCACTCCTCACCTTGGTGCCCACTCCTCACGAAGGTGCCCACCACTCACCATGGTGCCCACTCCTCACCAAGGTGCCCACCACTCACCATGGTGCCCACTCCTCACCAAGGTGCCCACCACTCACCATGGTGCCCACTCCTCACCAAGGTGCCCACCACTCACCAAGGTGCCCACTCCTCACCAAGGTGCCCACTCCTCACCATGGTGCCCACTCCTCACCAAGGTGCCCACTCTTCACCAAGGTGCCCACCACTCACCATGATGCCTGCTGCTCGCCATGGTGCCCACTCCTCACCTTGGTGCCCACTCCTCACCAAGGTGCCCACCACTCACCATGGTGCCCACTCCTCACCAAGGTGCCCACCACTCACCATGGTGCCCACCACTCACCAAGGTGCCCACCACTCACCATGGTGCCCGCTACTGACCATGGTGCCTGCTACTCGTCATGGTGCCCACCACTCACCATGGTGCCCGCTACTGACCATGGTGCCTGCTACTCGTCATGGTGCCCACCACTCACCATGGTGCCCGCTACTGACCATGGTGCCTGCTGCTCACCATGGTGTCTGCCACTCACCATGGTGCCCACTCCTCACCAAGGTGCCCACCGCTCAATATGGTGCCCACTCCTCACCAAGGTGCCCACCGCTCACCATGGTGCCCACTCCTCACCAAGGTGCCCACCGCTCAATATGGTGCCTGCCGCTTGCCATGGTGCCGCTGCCAATGGGACTGGAAAATCCAGCCCAAAATCTTTGAATATTTTTAAGGCAGGGTAGATAGATCTTTGAAAGGCAAGGGGCGGGTGGTGTGGAGGAGGTTCTAGGAGGGAGGTGTGGGGTTGAGGTGACAATCAGATCAGCCATGATCTTATTGGATGGCGGAGCAGGCTCGAGGGGCCGAGTGGCCTCCTCTTGCCCCTAATTCGTATTTAGCATCACCTGAGTGGGGTAACCATACTGTTCTGAGAGTGAATAATATCCTTCCATTCTGATGGCACCTAGCAGTGAGACACCATCCCCTTCCCACCACCTCATTCCTCAGTAATGGCTCAATGGGTGAATGTATCACCTTGTCTGACAGTGAGTACAGATAGGGTTAGGCAGTGAGTACAGATAGGGTTAGACAGTGAGTACAGATAGGGTTAGGCAGTGAGGACAGATAGGGTTAGGAAGTGAGTACAGATAGGGTTAGGCAGTGAGTACAGATAGGGTTAGGCAGTGAGTACAGATAGGGTTAGGAAGTGAGTACAGATAGGGTTAGGAAGTGAGTACAGATAGGGTTAGGCAGTGAGTACAGATAGGGTTAGGAAGTGAGTACAGATAGGGTTAGGCAGTGAGTACAGATAGGGTTAGGCAGTGAGTACAGATAGGGTTAGGCAGACAGTCGCAACAGTTGATCAGCCTAATATTTAGACTGCAATGAAGATGGTACCTGGGTCAGAGGCTCTCAATCTTTTAGCTTCCGAGTCCTCCCCCTCTTGTGTTAGAAATATTTCACTGACTCCCAATGCCACTATTTCTTCTCTGCATAAAAAAAAGGTCATGTGTACAATTAAACAAATGTGTTTTATTATTTTTGTTTTCCTTAACGCGAGACTTGGCTGATTGAATTAAGGTGGGCTAGCTGGACTATCCCTGCCATCATTAACGTGATTTAGTGGTGAGGCGTGAGGACCCACATTTTGTTCACACGCAATAAGCTTAGTCAGAATTAGAAGCAATGCTCCCAAAGCATTTAGTGGGCAGGCTACAGAGAAACCCGGGCACACGGTGACCATGACACTCCTGAGCTTGTGACAGTGTGGGAAATTTTCTACAGCTTTCATCGTAGAATTATGGATAACTCATGTGTCTAATCCTGGGCATTAGCAGAGATATCTATAATACAGACTTTTACCTAACAGATAAAAAAAAAATCAAAACTCTGAAAGGGGTTTGTTAATTTTTGATTGCTGGCAAGTTTAGCGTTGGTGCAGGATACAGTAGAGGAAGACAGAGGAAGATAGAGGAAGTTTAGCGTTGGTGCAGGATACAGTAGAGGAAGACAGCAGCCATGTTTGCAATACACATAACGTCTATTGCTGTCAATTAAAGAAATCTTTCTGTACGTATCCAGATTGCATTCCAACTGTTATTAATTTGAAATCCTAGAAATCCAGTTTTAATAAAAACAGAAGCTGAAAAATTATACTTTATAGGCAGATTAATTCATTGTGGTTCCCGCCCCCCCCAGCTCTGATTGTATTCTCCAGACTCTGTACCAGGTTCCTGTGTATTCAGCTCCCAGCTGAAGTCAGCCCTTGGGTCAGGGTCAGCACTTCAACCCACATGGCTAAATCCGCATTGTTGAATTCGACACCAAGGTGTTGCGCTGACTCCTCATCCACCTCAGTCAGGGTGAGAGGTTCCGACCGCTCATGTCAGCCTGTAGTTATGTTGTGGCTGCACTGTCGCCTGGCTGCACTCAGTATCTGCGGGCTGGAAAAGTGGCTGTGCTATAGCTGCGGAAGATCCTACCGATTTACGACAGGGGGGTGGGGAAGGTGCTTAATCCCCTGGGGGCTGTGGGCTTCACAGCTCCGTCTTGCCACTCTAACTAAGGGTGCAAAGGGCAGTCAGTGATAACAGGTCATGCTGGGCAGTGGGCAGTGTGAGTAGGATCTTTATCCTTGGCGGACCCCTTGACACTTTCCTGTGGGCTCCTAGGGGGTTGTGGATGCCACCTCCGCAGTGAGAACCCTGCCTCGGGTAATTGTGAAGGAAACACATTTTAATCTTTTAACTCTGTGCTCTTTTTTTTTCCAGTCCCCAACTCAACAGTTACACCACCTGAATCTCCTCCAACCAGCGACTCCCTAGGCTCCTCCTATTCCATTAATGGTCTTCTTGGGATTGTACAGTCTGGCAATGAGACCAAGAGGAAAGTGGCTGAAAGTAAGGAAACCGGACTGGGGCTGAAGTGAAATGCACCAAGAACGCACTCTTTACTGTGATTTCTCAGTCAGATTACTAACTGCTGCTGACAGATCTGCCAGTTTATTTCTTTAAGCTTCTTGCAAAACTGATGCTGTTAATATGGTGATTCCCCTCATGGTATGATGTGCTGCCTTAAAATGAGCCAATCATAGCCGGACAGGGTGTGGGTTTGAACTCTTGCCCCAGACAGCTGGGAGTAGGGCGGACCCCCCCAATTCTCAAATCAGAGCAGGAGCAGGGTAGGGAAGAAGATGTGAGCTCTGATTACAAACTCTGAGCGACCTTTTATACCTAACGTCTCCAGCCCATTGCCACTTAGAAGGAACAGGGGGATATACACTTAGACATTTAAAAACACAAAAGGACCAAATACTGCAGATGCAACAAGTAGTTAGGATTGGTACTGTACCGCTCAGTTGAATGGTGGACACAGATTCATTGGTAACTTTCAAAAGGGAACTGGATATATACTTGAAGGGAAACATTTACAGGGATATGGGGAAAGAGCAGGGGAGTGGGACTAATTGGAATCTCTTTGAAAGAGCCAGTGCAGACACAATGGGCCGAATAGCTTCCTTCTGGGCTGTACAATTCCATGATTCTATATGTTCATATTTATGAATCTTCCTTTCCTGAAAATGTTGACTCTTTGCTCGGGTACAGGGATCCTGTATGATTTCTCCTTCTGTAGTTTATGGGCATAATGTAATGCTGCCTCTCTGGCTAAGATCAGCGAATACAACAAATACATAGACAAAAGATCAAAGCTGAGGCTAAGCTAGTTGGTATGGCCCTATGGTCCAAATGGGGCAACATCTAAGCGCAGCCTGTAATTCCGATAACATCAGTGGCATGATACAGTGGGTATGATGCTGTGTGTAGGAGAAAAGGGCACAGGCAGTTTTAACTTTCAATCACAGTAACTATCAATGACTCAAGGGGAAATTAGTCTGATGATTAAGTGTGGGTTAATGAAACATGTTCAATTTAACTGATCTAATCCTTTGCGTCAGTGGCACTGGCTCAGAATTGCAAATAACATTTAATGAAAGATAGAAGGGAGTTTCCTTTCTCTTGTACACCCAGCCTATGTTCTGTAGGTTTTCTCTATTGTCCTGCAGCTTTATTCTGAGTAAGTGTCCATGTCTATAACTCTACATTGTGATCTTCAGTATTAGAATTCCAGAAAGTAGTTTTAGCTGCTGGTTTATGAGTGATAAGAAATAAACCAGGTGAAAGGCGAAATCCCCTAGTGCCCTTCAAAAGGTAAGCTACTAGACCTCGCCCTCACCAACCTACCTGTCATCGGATGCACCTGCCCATGACAGAATTCACAATCGTACAGTCCTTGTGGAGACAAAGTGCTGTCTTCATCTTGAGGATACCGCTGTGCTAAATGGGATAGACTCAGGACAGATCTAATAGCTTAAATCATTCATGGGCAGAATTTTCACCTTGTTGAGTGGGTGTGCGCCCCACCCACTCGAGAGTGAAGTGACACGCGTTGGCGTTGAGCGAGTGCCCCGATGTCAGCGCGCAGTCACACGGTGGTTCAGTTGGTGGGCGCGCTGCCAATTCCGCCTGTTTAGAGTATCAGTCGCTAGAGTATCAGTTAAGTTAAATTTTTCACTGCCTTGTCCGACCTTACAGTTGGCGGGCAGGCGAAAAGGCCAAGCGGCCTTTGCATTCTTTTTTGGAAACCTCATCCACGGGCGGGATGAACTTTCCAACATCAAACAAAAATAAAAATAATTTTTAAAAAAATTTCACTTCTAACATGTCCCTGTTCATGTGACAGAGTCACATTGAGGGGGCATGTTTCATAACATTTCTCACATCTTGGTTATTTTTTTTTGAAAACTCTTCATCTCCCTGAGGCAGCTCTAACCCTCAGGGAGATTCCCAAGAGCACACCCACGTGCATATGCGAAGCTCGTTCTTGCCCCCCTCATCCACCTCCACCACCACCACCACTCCCCCACCCCCCACAAACCCGGACAGGCAGTGCTGAGTGCTGCCACTCACATTTTACACTGGGTGGGCCTTAACCGGCCCGCCATTGTGAAACTGCCTTCCAACCTAGAACCACGGACAGCAGTTGGCTTCCTGACCACCCCCAGCCCAGCCCGCCCGACAAGGGCTAGATTCTGCCCCATGAGTTTCTGTGGGCCATCAGCAGCAGTATCCAACAACAATCTATAACCTCATGGCCCAGCATATCCCCCACTCTACCATACCACCAAGCCAAGGGATCAACCCTGGTTCAGTGAGGAAGTCGAACAGCATGCCAGGAGTAGCACCATGCATGCCTAAAAATGGTGAAGCTACAACAGAGGACTGCCTGTATGCTAAACAGCAGGCGACAGACAAGAGCTGAACGATCTCACAATCAGTGGATCAGTTTGAAACTGCAGCCTGGCCACATCAAGTGGTGGGTAATTTAGCAGCTACTGTATCTACTTGTGCAAAGGTCATTTCTAAGACTAAATTTTTAGCCAAAAAGTAGGGGGTCCACTTTTAAGTGAGTAACAGTATAGAAGGGTTGAAATCCACCCTTTCCTTTCATATCACTATCGCAGAGTTCCAGGTCGGAGTAGCCTAAAATGAGTCCAAAAGTATTTTAGTATTGAATTTTTATTTATATATAAATAATAACCTCCGCGGAGTTAGGCATTAGTTTGTGTACACTAAATTAACCAAATTTATCAAATTAATCAAAAACAAAAGCCATTTGCACACATTTATACAATTCCTTTCAGCTTTTTTATAGTACAGAAAAGAATGCTACTTAGCAGCAGAGCATTCACTGAATGTGTATTAAAATCCATAAGAGTCGCCCTCCTCCTCATGTTCAGGAGCAAATAAAATGTCTCAATCTGCTTCTCGAATGGCATCATCATTTGGATCATCAACATCATCATTATTTTGTGGTATGGTTTCAACGACGAATAGTATTTGGATCTCTCTTTGGGTTACTTGTGACCTAATCAGTATTAGGAAGGTTTCTCTTTACTCATGAGTGACTTAGGTCTGACTCAGGTAGCTTCTTCAAAACTACTTTGCTTACACGATGTAGATGATAAGCTTCTAGGTAAGTACACCTTCTTTGTGTAGAGACTATTCCATCTCTCTACCGAGTCTCCAGCACTGCTGATGTCACTGTTACATCATGAAATGTCACTATCTCATTTCCACAGCTATTAGCCATTATGCTACATCTCCTTCAAGTAAATCTCAACTTTTTAAATAACAATCTTAAGCTATTTTCTTAAATTATTTACATTACATTTTCAAACTTTTGTGACCTCCTTTGCTGGTACAGATTCTATCCTACGCCAATTCCTACTCTTTCCCCCCCCAACCCCCCCACCACTCTATCGCCCCCTGACCCTCCCACCAAGCCCCTGGGAGAAAGGCTTCAATCTCCCACAGTATTTTTGGCTCTTTGGGTGGACGTTATGGACATGTGCGGTTGCTCATCTTTTCCCTGGAGGGCAACATCACTCCTGGATTGGAACAGCAGCTTTCCAGGAAATTATCTGCTGGTAATTGGACTTTGATCTCCAAGATAACTGAGCTGTAAGAATTGTGGAACATTTTCAGTGAAAGACTGGTCCGAGAGAAGGCTTAGAGCATGGGCGGTTAACCTCGCTTGAACTGGAAGAGGGCAGATGAGCATTCGCTCAGGAAATTTCTGCTCCATCTTAGAAACACTGGAGAAAGACCTGAGAAGGTGAAGTATGTTCAGCTGCGATGAAGAATTGCACAGCTATATCATTCACTGCTGAATTGAGGATGATAAGGTATTCAATATCTGAGATTTGAATGAATCTGGAAGACATGAAGGAGAATGGTGAAAATCCTATAGGCATGGCAGGTTATGATGACAATGTGTCCCTACAACACGTTGTAAACTATTTTCACTTTTTGTAGGTAGTGGTAACATTGCCACATTTACTTTAGCGTGAGGTTGCTCTGCTTTAGACAATGGGATGATTGTGTCATCGTAACAAGGTAAGACAACACCATTTCTAGCAATGGAATGAATCTCCAGAGCTAAATTGAGATGAAATTCCTGTACAGGACTCTTCAGCTGTAGAAGATCTGTGCATTTGGCCTCTGCTTCTCCACTGAAGGATAACTTTAGTGGGAGGATGACTTGCTGATGAGCTTGAAGTGTGAGTGTCAACTAACTTTCACACAAAGTAATAGGCTCTAACTTTGCTCTAGCAGTGCGATCCATCTTGGAATCAAGCATTTTGTTCTCCCTGGACAGCTCACTATGGTCAGGCAGTGAGATACAATGCATCTTATTGATGGATTCAGTGGGACAAATGCACAAATTCAGCTGTTCAACAGCAAGCACAGCTGACTCATGGAAAAAAACAAGAGATTTAATATGCTTTGGCAGTAGATTCAAAGAGCGTACCAATCTCTAGGACCTTCCAACAGACTACTCATTACTACGACAGTCTCTTTCTCATAACCTTCTTCAGGAAAGAGCCAACCTAGGTCTAGAAGGTTCTTTTGCGGATCGTCACCATCTTCTTCAATGCCTTCTGTTTCTACCCCTTCCAGTCGATCTTCGAAAACAACTAGAGGTCTACAAACTGCTCCTGAGCTCCAGTGGATGGTGCCTCTGTAATGGAGAATGACCCACCACTGAATGAATAACCCTCGCCATCTGCTACTGAAAGGAAAATCACATGTTCTGCACCCAACTTTGGAACTCCCTCCATGAAAGGTACCATTTGACCTGCTGTAAGTCTTCATCTACAGTTTCCAGAATGCCCAGTTGTATACATGCATTTCCACTCAGTTAAGATATGCTTTAGGGCCATAGAGTCATAGAGGCCTACAGCACAGTAAAAAGCCCTTCAGCCCATTGAGTCTGTGCCAGTCAAACAAGTACCTAACCATTCTAATTCCATTTTCCAGCACTAGGCCCATAGTCTTGTATGCCATGGCATCGCAAGTGCACATCCAAATACTTCTTAAATGTTATGAGGGTTTCTGCCTCTTCCACCCTTTCAGGCAGTGAGTTCCAGATTCCCACCACCCTCTGGGTGAAAAAATTCTTCCTCACATCCCCTCTAAACCTCCTGCCCCTTACCTTAAATCTATGCCCCCTGGTTATTGACCCCTCCACCAAGGGGAAAAGTCCCTTCCTGTCTACCCTCTCTATGCCCCTCATAATTGTATACACCTCAATCATGTCCCCCCTCAATCTCCTCTGCTCCAGGGAAAATAACCCCAGTCTATCCAATCTCTCCTTATAACTAAAACTCTCCAGGCAAGGCAACATCCTGGTAAATCCCCTCTGCACTCTCTCTAGTGCAATCACATCCTTCCTGTAATGCGGATTCCAGAACTGCACACAATACTCTAGCTGTGGCCTAACCAGTGTCTTATACAGATCCAGCATGACCTCCCTGCTCTTATATTCTCTGCCTCGGCTAATAAAGGCAAGTATCCCATATGCCTTCTTAACCACCTTATCTACCTGTCCCGCTACCTTAAGGGACTGATGGACATACACATCAAGGTCACTCTGATCCTCGGTGCTTCCCAGGGTCCTACCATTCATCGTGTATTCCCGTGCCTTGTTTGTCCTGCCCAAGTGCATCACCTCACGCTTATCCGGATTAAATTCCATTTACCACTGATCAGCCCATCTGTAACCTCCTGTAATCTAAGGCTATCCTCCTCACTACTTACCACCCCACCAATTTTCCTATCATCCATGAACTTACTGATCAACCCTCCTACATTCAAGTCCAAATCATTTATATATACCACTAACAGCAAGGGACCCAACACTGATCCCTGTGGAACCCCACTGGACACAGGCATCCAGTCACTAAAACACCCCTCGACCATTACCCTCTGCTTCCTGCCACTCAGCTAATTCTGGATCCAATTTGCCAAATTGCCTTGGATCCCATGGGCTCTTACCTTCATTATCAGTCTCCCATGTGGGACCTTATCAAAAGCCTTGCTAAATTCCAAGTAGATTACATCAAATGCATTGCCCTCATCTACACACCTGGTCACCTCTTTGAAAAATTCAATCAAATTGGTCAGACATGACCTCCCCTGAACAAAACCATGCTGACTGTCCTTGATTAATCCCTGTCTCTCCAAATGTAGATTAATTCTGTCCCTCAGAATTGCTTCCAATAGTTTCCTCACCACTGAGGTTAGACTGACTGGCCTGTAGTTTCCTGGTTTATCCCTTCCTCCCTTCTTGAATAACGGTCCCACATTGGCTGTCCTCCAGTCCTCTGGCATCTCCCCTGTGACCAGAGAGGTATTGAAAATTATTGCCAGTGCCCCTGCTATCTCCTCCCTCGCCTCACTCAACAGCCTGGGATACATTTCATCCGGGCCTGGAGATTTATCTACTTTTAAACCTGCCAAACCACTTAGAACCTCCTCCCTTTCTATGCTAATTTCTTTAATTATATCACAGTCTTTCTGCCTGATTTCTAAATCCACCTTGTCCCTAGCACTTGTGAACACCGACACAAAGTATTCAGTTAGAACCCTACCTACATCTTCCGGCTCCACACACAAATTACCACTATGGTCCTTAATGGGCCCCATTCTTCCCCTAATTATCCTCATACTCTTAATGTACTTGTAAAATAACTTTGGATTTTCCTTTATTTTACCTGCCAACGTTTCTTCATGCCCCCTTTTTGCTCTCCTAATTTCCTCTTTGATGGTGTATGATATAGAGGGTGCCCCTTGTGGTGAAGGCTGGCAGCTATCTGACTTTTTACTTGAACTTCCTAACCACCTGGATCCTGCAGTTTAGTAATTGATGGCTGGATGTCTACTGCTTTAACCCATTCCAACTGCTCAGCCAGCTCGTGTCAAGTTTGAAATCAGTTTTAGAGCCTTTAACTTCCAAAGTAACTGACTAAAATTCTTGTTCTTGATTATTTATCCTAAGCAAACTACAATCTAATTTCTTTCCTTATTGCCAATTTCTTGATTTGTCTTCATTTCATTGACATTCTCTTGCTTTCTTCCATTAATTAAATTTTTAGATTTACAGAACTGCTTGAAGTGTCTTGTGTTTCTACATTGGAAAACTCTGCACCTACTGCTGGACAATCTTGCCTTCTGTGCAGTTTTTCAGCACTGCAGCATGGGCCCCTCAAGGTGGCTGCTATGGTGTTTAAAGCCCTTTTGCCAGTTTTAGCAGGCTTTTGATTGGGTGCAGCTGCTGTCTTTAGGCCTATCCAATTAACAGACTTGTCCGAAATCTTGGTATTTCCACAAACTATAGCTGAGCTTCATTCCCTAAGTTCGACCTGTTTAGCATATTGAACTGCTTGTTTATCTTTACTCATTCATGGGATGTGGGCTTCGCTGGCTGGGCCAGCATTTATTACCCATCCCTAGTTGCCCTTGAGAAGGTGCTGGGTGAGCTGCCTTCTGGAGCCGCTGTAGTCCATGTGGTGTAGGTACACCCACAGTGCTGTTAGGGAGGGAGTTCCAGGGTTTTGACCCAGCAACAGTGAAGGAACGGTGATATATTTCCAAGTCAGGATGGTGAGTCTCTTGAAGGGGAACCTCCAGGTGGTGGTTTTCCCAACTATCTGCTACCCTTGTCCTTCTAGATGGTAGTGGTCATGGGTTTGGAGGGTGCTGTCTAAGGGGCCTTGGTGAGTTTCTGCAGTGCATCTTGTAGATGGTACACACTGCTGCTACTGTGCGTTGATGGTGGAGGGAATGAATGTTTGTGGATGTGGTGCCAATCAAGCGGGCTGCTTTGTCCTGGATGGTGTTGAGCTTCTTGAGCATTGTGGGAGCTGCACTCACCCAGCAAGTGGGGAGTATTCCATCACACTCCTGACCTGTGCCTTGTAGATGGTGGACAGGCTTTGGGGAGTCAGGAGGTGAGTTACCCATCCCACGATTCCCAGCCTCTGACCTGTTTGCGAGTTAGGTTGTCTTTTTTCCGCAAAAAACCTGACAGCTTTTTATCACGGACTCTGACAACAAAGTGGTCATGAATAAGTTCAGCTTTCAATGCATCATCCCCGCAACAGCTGACTAGCCTATACAGGCCTGTGGGAAATAATCAGACCGATTCCCCTGGTCTTTGGGATCTCTGATTGAATCACGTTCGGTGATTACGAGGTTCTGTTTCGGTCTGAAATACGCATCGAATATTTTTAGGATGGTCTCGAAGTTTGCAGGGGTCTCTTTCAGCCCCTCTCTTTGGAAGGCATCATCAGCAACAGGCCCCACTAAGTAGAAGAATGAACTAACCTGGTGCTTCTGCTTTTGGCAGGGAAACCCAACGCACTCAATACTTCAGGGAGCCTTTTTCCTACAACTCCCAGCGCTGGCCTCTCTGAGGGCCTTGAGGTTTCTGAATGGTTGTGGAAGGAGCAGAAACTGCTTGTCTCCTGCTGACATTGCCACCTATTCTCAGTGTGCCTCTCACCAAGATTTCCTGAACCTTCTTTAGAAAAAGTGTTCTGATTTCTCCCTGTGGGTGTTCTGTCGAAGGCACCAATCGTTGTTAGGTTGGTGTCACCATCACAGCTACCATGTTCCGTGGTCACATGGGGGGATATGTTTTATAACATTTTTAATTTCTTTATTATTTTTCTTTAAAACTCTTCATCCCCCTGAGGCAAGATTATCAAGCGTGGACTCGGGCAGCTGTGTGAAGCTCCTGCTCACCCTCCTCCCCCGACCTTAATCGGCCTGCCAGCGTGAAATGGCCCTCCGGCCTCGATCGCGGGCAGCGATCAGCTTCCCGACTGACCCCATCAAGCCCACCCGACAAGGGCAAGATCCCGCTCCATGTGTTGACATGTGCAGACAGGAAGAGCTAAAAGCTGCCTCCAATGGCATGCTACTCTATGATTCTATGAATGACTAGTTTTGCACCAGGGCAAGTTTGACTTAAGCAGCAAGGGGGTGGTAAGTACAAGGAGTTTTGATTTTTTTTTTGTCTCAAGGTCAGGGATCGACTTATACACGAGATATATAAAAAACGAATGATGTTTTTGGCTAAATGTTTGGGGTCAACCTTAACTCAAGGTTGACCATTACTCAAGTATATACGGCACTCGATGTGCAGTAAGCAATCCAGGAGGCTGCATAAATAGCATCACCCTCAATGACAAGGGAGCCCAACACATCAGTGCAAAACACAAGGTGAAGCATTGGCAACCATCCTTAGCCAGAAGCTATTAAAGCAATATTGATCAATTTAAGCCTCTTCCTGAGGTCCCAAGCATCACTGCCAGCTGAGTCCCCTGTCAGATCAGCCATGATCTAATTGAATGGTGGGCCAGGCTTGAGGGGCCTAATGGCCTACCCCTGCTCCTGATTTGTATGTTTGCATATCCTTCAGGCAATTTGGTTCACTCCCCCTGATATCATGGAATGGCTGAAGGTGCTGGAGACTGCGAAGGCCCTGGGCCTTGACAACATCCTGGCTGTAGTGCTAAAGGTGTGCACTCTGGAACTAGCTACGCCTCTAACCAAGCTGTTCCAGTGCAGCTACAACACTGGTAACTACCTAACAAAGTGGAAAATTGCCCAGGTGTATACTGTCCACAAAAAGCAGGACAAATCCAACCCAGTCAATTAACCCTCCATCAGCCTACTCTCAATCTTCAGTAAAGTGATGGAAGGTGTCACTGACAGAGCTATCACAGGTGTCACTGACAGTGCTATCACAGTGCTATCACAGGTGTCACTGACAGGGCTATCACAGGTGTCACTGACAGTGCTATCCCAGCTGTCACTGACAGTGCTATCACAGTGCTATCACAGGTGTCACTGACAGTGCTATCACAGGTGTCACTGACAGGGCTATCACAGTGCTATCACAGGTGTCACTGACAGGGCTATCACAGTGCTATCACAGGTGTCACTGACAGGGCTATCACAGGTGTCACTGACAGTGCTATCACAGGGCTTTCCCAGGTGTCACTGACAGGGCTATCACAGGTGTCACTGACAGTGCTCTCACAGTGCTATCACAGGTGTCACTGACAGTGTTATCACAGGTGTCACTGACAGTGCTATCACAGGTGTCACTGACAGGGCTATCACAGGTGTCACTGGCGGTGCTATCACAGTGTTATCACAGGTGTCACTGACAGTGCTATCACAGTGTTATCACAGGTGTCACTGACAGTGCTATCACAGGTGTCACTGACAGGGCTATCACAGGTGTCACTGACAAAGGTATCACAGGTGTCACTGACAGGGCTATCACAGGTGTCACTGACAGAGCTATCACAGTGCTATCACAGGTGTCACTGACAGGGCTATCACAGGTGTCACTGACAGAGCTATCACAGTGCTATCACAGGTGTCACTGACAATGCTATCACAGGTGTCACTGGCGGTGCTATCACAGTGCTATCACAGGTGTCACTGACAGGGCTATCACAGGTGTCACTGGCGGTGCTATCACAGGGCTTTCCCAGGTGTCACTGACAGGGCTATCACAGGTGTCACTGACAGTGTTATCACAGGTGTCACTGACAGGGCTATCACAGGTGTCACTGACAAAGGTATCACAGGTGTCACTGACAGGGCTATCACAGGTGTCACTGACAGGGCTATCACAGGTGTCACTGACAGGGCTATCACAGGTGTCACTGACAGGGCTATCACAGGTGTCACTGACAGTGCTATCACAGGTGTCACTGACAGTGCTATCACAGGGCTATCACAGGTGTCACTGACAGGGCTATCACAGGTGTCACTGACAAAGGTATCACAGGTGTCACTGACAGGGCTATCACAGGTGTCACTGACAGGGCTATCACAGGTGTCACTGACAGTGCTATCACAGGTGTCACTGACAGTGCTATCACAGGGCTATCACAGGTGTCACTGACAGGGCTATCACAGGTGTCACTGACAAAGGTATCACAGGTGTCACTGACAGGGCTATCACAGGTGTCACTGACAGTGCTATCACAGGTGTCACTGACAAAGGTATCACAGGTGTCACTGACAGGGCTATCACAGGTGTCACTGACAGGGCTATCACAGGTGTCACTGACAGGGCTATCACAGGTGTCACTGACAGTGCTATCACAGTGCTATCACAGGTGTCACTGACAGGGCTATCACAGGTGTCACTGACAGTGCTATCACAGGTGTCACAAACAGTGCTATCACAGTGCTATCACAGGTGTCACTGACAGGGCTATCACAGGTGTCACTGACAGTGCTATCCCAGCTGTCACTGGCGGTGCTATCACAGTGCTATCACAGGTGTCACTGACAGGGCTATCACAGGTGTCACTGACAGGGCTATCACAGGTGTCACTGACAGGGCAATCACAGTGCTATCACAGGTGTCACTAACAGTGCTATCACAGGGCTATCACAGGTGTCACTGACAGGGCTATCACAGGTGTCACTGACAGGGCTATCACAGGTGTCACTGACAGGGCTATCACAGGTGACACTGACAGTGCTATCACAGGTGTCACTGACAGTGCTATCACAGTGCTATCACAGGTGTCACTGACAGTGCTATCACAGGTGTCACTGACAGTGCTATCACAGGAATATCACAGGTGTCACTGACAGTGCTATCACAGGAATATCACAGGTGTCACTGACAGTGCTATCTCAGTGCTATCACAGGTGTCACTGACAGTGCTATACAGTGCTATCACAGGTGTCACTGACAGTGCTATCACAGTGCTATCACAGGTGTCACTGACAGTGCTTCACAGGTGTCACTGACAGTGCTATCACAGGCTATCACAGGTGTCACTGACAGTGGCAATCACAGGTGTCTCTGACAGTGCCTATCACAGTGCTATCACAGGTGTCACTGACACGTGCATCACTGTGCTAACACAGGTGTCACTGACAGTGCTATCACAGGTGTCACTGACGTGCTATCACAGGGCTATACAGAGGTGTCACTGACAGTGCATCACAGGTGTCACTGACAGTGCTATCACAGTGCTATCACAGGTGTCACTGACAGTGCCTATCACAGGTGTCACTGACAGTGCTATCACAGTGCTATCACAGGTGTCACTGACAGTGCTATCACAGGTGTCACTGACAGTGCTATCACAGTGCTATCACAGGTGTCACTGACAGTGCCTATCACAGGTGTCACTGACAGTGCTATCACAGTGCTATCACAGGTGTCACTGACAGTGCTATCACAGGTGTCATGACAGTGCTTCACAGAGCTCACAGGTGTCACTGACAGTGCTATCACAGTGCATATCACAGGTGTCACTGACAGTGCTATCACAGGTGTCACTGACAGTGCTATCACAGTGCTATCACAGGTGTCACTGACAGTGCTATCACAGGTGTCACTGACAGTGCTATCACAGTGCTATCACAGGTGTCACTGACAGTGCTATCACAGTTGTCACTGACAGTGCTATCACAGGTGTCACTGACAGTGCTATCACAGTGCTATCACAGGTGTCACTGACAGTGCTATCACAGGTGTACAGTGACCGTGCTATCACAGGTGCTCACTGACAGGTGTCTCTGACAGTGCTATCACAGGTGTCACTGACAGTGCTATCACAGGTGCTCACTCACAGGTGCTCTACAGTGCTATACAGGTGTCACTGACAGTGCTATCACAGTGCTATCACAGGTGTCACTGACAGTGCTATCACAGGTGTCACTGACAGTGCTATCACAGTGCTATCACAGGTGTCACTGACAGTGCTATCACAGGTGTCACTGACAGTGCTATCACATTGCTATCACAGGTGTCACTGACAGTGCTATCACAGGTGTCACTGACAGTGCTATCACAGTGCTATCACAGGTGTCACTGACAGTGCTATCACAGTGCTATCACAGGTGTCACTGACAGTGCTTTCACAGTGCTATCACAGGTGTCACTGACAGTGCTATTACAGGTGTCACTGACAGGGCTATCACAGGTGTCACTGACAGTGCTATCACAGTGCTATCACAGGTGTCACTGACAGGGCTATCACAGGTGTCACTGACAGTGCTATCACAGTGCTATCACAGGTGTCACTGACAGTGCTATCACAGGTGTCACTGACAGGGCTATCACAGTTGTCACTGACAGTGCTATCACAGGGCTTTCACAGGTGTCACTGACAGGGCTATCACAGGTGTCACTGACAGTGCTATCACAGGTGTCACTGACAGTGCTATCACAGGTGTCACTGACAGTGCTATCACAGGGCTATCACAGGTGTCACTGACAGTGCTATCACAGGGCTATCACAGGTGTCACTGACAGGGCTATCACAGGTGTCACTGACAGTGCTATCACAGGTGTCACTGACAGTGCTATCACAGGTGTCACTGACAGTGCTATCACAGTGCTATCACAGGTGTCACTGACAGTGCTATCACAGGTGTCACTGACAGTGCTATCACAGTGCTATCACAGGTGTCACTGACAGTGCTATCACAGTGCTATCACAGGTGTCACTGACAGTGCTATCACAGTGCTATCACAGGTGTCACTGACAGTGCTATCACAGGTGTCACTGACAGTGCTATCACAGTGCTATCACAGGTGTCACTGACAGTGCTATCACAGTGCTATCACAGGTGTCACTGACAGGGCTATCACAGGTGTCACTGACAGTGCTATCACAGGAATATCACAGGTGTCACTGACAGTGCTATCACAGGTGTCACTGACAGTGCTATCACAGGGCTATCACAGGTGTCACTGACAGTGCTATCACAGGTGTCACTGACAGTGCTATCACAGGGCTATCACAGGTGTCACTGACAGGGCTATCACAGGTGTCACTGACAGTTCTATCACAGGTGTCACTGACAGTGCTATCACAGTGCTATCACAGGTGTCACTGACAGTGCTATCACAGGTGTCACTGACAGTGCTATCACAGTGCTATCACAGGTGTCACTGACAGTGCTATCACAGGTGTCACTGTCAGTGCTATCACAGTGCTATCACAGGTGTCACTGACAGTGCTATCACAGTGCTATCACAGGTGTCACTGACAGTGCTATCACAGTGCTATCACAGGTGTCACTGACAGTGCTATCACAGTGCTATCACAGGTGTCACTGACAGTGCTATCACAGGTGTCACTGACAGTGCTATCACAGTGCTATCACAGGTGTCACTGACAGTGCTATCACAGGTGTCACTGACAGTGCTATCACAGTGCTATCACAGGTGTCACTGACAGTGCTATCACTGTGCTATCCCAGGTGTCACTGACATTGCTATCACAGGTGTCACTGACAGTGCTATCACAGGGCTATCACAGGTGTCACTGATAGGGCTATCACAGTGTCACTGACAGTGCTATCAAGGTGTCACTGACTGTGCTAGCATCATTGCTATCACAGTTGTCACTGACAGTGCTTATCCACAGAGTTTCACTGACAGTGCTATCACAGGTGTCACTGACAGTGCTATCACAGGTGTCACTGACAGTGCTATCAAATTGCTATCACAGGTGTCACTGACAGTGCTATCACAGGTGTCACTGACAGTGCTATCACATTGCTATCACAGGTGTCACTGACAGGGCTATCACAGGTGTCACTGACAGTGCTATCACAGCGCTATCACAGGTGTCACTGACAGAGCTATCACAGGTCACTGACAGTGCTATCACAGTGCTATCACAGGTGTCACTGACAGGGCTATCACAGGTGTCACTGACAGTGCTATCACAGCGCTATCACAGGTGTCACTGATAGTGCTATCACAGTGCTATCACAGGTGTCACTGACAGTGCTATCACAGGTGTCACTGACAGTGCTATCACAGGAATATCACAGGTGTCACTGACAGTGCTATCACAGGTGTCACTGACAGTGCTATCACAGTGCTATCACAGGTGTCACTGACAGGGCTATCACAGGTGTCACTGACAGTGCTATCACAGTGCTATCACAGGTGTCACTGACAGTGCTATCACAGGTGTCACTGACAGGGCTATCACAGGTGTCACTGACAGTGCTATCACAGTGCTATCACAGGTGTCACTGACAGTGCTATCACAGTACTATAACAGGTGTCACTGACAGTGCTATCACAGTGCTATCACAGGAGTCACTGACAGTGCTATCACAGGTGTCACTGACAGTGCTATCACAGTGCTATCACAGGTGTCACTGACAGTGCCATCACAGTGCTATCACAGGTGTCACTGACAGTGCCATCACAGTGCTATCACAGGTGTCACTGACAGTGCTATCACAGGTGTCACTGACAGTGCTATCACAGTGCTATCACAGGTGTCACTGACAGTGCCATCACAGTGCTATCACAGGTGTCACTGACAGGGCTATCACAGGTCTCACTGACAGTGCCATCACAGTGCTATCACAGGTGTCACTGATAGGGCTATCACATGTGTCACTGACAGGGCTATCACAGGTGTCACTGACTGTGCTATCACATTGCTATCACAGTTGTCACTGACAGTGCTATCACAGGTTTCACTGACAGTGCTATCACAGGTGTCACTGACAGTGCTCTCACAGTGCTATCACAGGTGTCACTGACAGTGCTATCACAGGTGTCACTGACAGGGCTATCACAGGGCTATCACAGGTGTCACTGACAGGGCTATCACAGGTGTCACTGACAGTGCTATCACAGTGCTATCACAGGTGTCACTGACAGTGCTATCACAGTGCTATCACAGGTGTCACTGACAGTGCCATCACAGTGCTATCACAGGTGTCACTGACAGTGCTATCACAGGTGTCACTGACAGTGCTATCACAGGGCTATCACAGGTGTCACTGATAGGGCTATCACATGTGTCACTGACAGGGCTATCACAGGTGTCACTGACTGTGCTATCACATTGCTATCACAGTTGTCACTGACAGTGCTATCACAGGTTTCACTGACAGTGCTATCACAGGTGTCACTGACAGTGCTATCACAGGTGTCACTGACAGTGCTATCAAATTGCTATCACAGGTGTCACTGACAGTGCTATCACAGGTGTCACTGACAGTGCTATCACATTGCTATCACAGGTGTCACTGACAGGGCTATCACAGGTGTCACTGACAGTGCTATCACAGCGCTATCACAGGTGTCACTGACAGGGCTATCACAGGTCACTGACAGTGCTATCACAGGTGTCACTGATAGTGCTATCACAGTGCTATCACAGGTGTCACTGACAGTGCTATCACAGGTGTCACTGACAGTGCTATCACAGGAATATCACAGGTGTCACTGACAGTGCTATCACAGGTGTCACTGACAGTGCTATCACAGTGCTATCACAGGTGTCACTGACAGTGCTATCACAGGTGTCACTGACAGGGCTATCACAGGGCTATCACAGGTGTCACTGACAGGGCTATCACAGGTGTCCTTGACAGTGCTCTCACAGTGCTATCACAGGTGTCACTGACAGGGCTATCACAGGGCTATCACAGGTGTTACTGACAGTGCTATCACAGGTGTCACTGACAGTGCTGTCACAGTGCTATCACAGGTGTCACTGACAGTGCTATCACAGTACTAAAACAGGTGTCAGTGACAGTGCTATCACAGGGCTATCACAGGTGTCACTGACAGGGCTATCACAGGTGTCACTGACAGTGCTATCACAGTGCTATCACAGGTGTCACTGACAGGGCTATCACAGTTGTCACTGACAGTGCTATCACAGGGCTTTCCCAGGTGTCACTGACAGGGCTATCACAGGTGTCACTGACAATGCTATCACAGGTGTCACTGACAGTGCTCTCACAGTGCTATCACAGGTGTCACTGACAGTGCTATCACAGGTGTCACTGACAGGGCTATCATAGGTGTCACTGACAGTGCTATCACAGTGCTATCACAGGTGTCACTGACAGGGCTATCACAGGTGTCACTGACAGTGCTATCACTGGTGTCACTGACAGTGCTATCACAGTGCTATCACAGGTGTCACTGACAGGGCTATCACAGTTGTCACTGACAGTGCTATCACAGGGCTTTCCCAGGTGTCACTGACAGGGCTATCACAGGTGTCACTGACAATGCTATCACAGGTGTCACTGACAGTGTTATCACAGGTGTCACTGACAGTGCTATCACAGGTGTCACTGACAGGGCTGTCACAGTGCTATCACAGGTGTCACTGACAGTGCTATCACAGGTGTCACTGACAGTGCTATCACAGGGCTATCACAGGTGTCACTGACAGTGCTATCACAGGTGTCACTGACAGGGCTATCACAGGGCTATCACAGGTGTCACTGACAGTGCTATCACAGGTTTCACTGACAGTGCTGTCACAGTGCTATCACAGGTGTCACTGACAGGGCTATCACAGTATAAAAACAGGTGTCACTGACAGTGCTATCACAGTGCTATCACAGGTGTCACTGACAGTGCTATCACAGGTGTCACTGACAGGGCTATCATAGGTGTCAGTGACAGTGCTCTCACAGGTGTCACTGACAGGGCTATCACAGGGCTATCAAAGGTGTCACTGACAGGGCTATCACAGGTGTCACTGACAGGGCTATCACAGGTGTCACTGACAGTGCTATCACAGGTGTCACTGACAGGGCTATCACAGGGCTATCACAGGTGTCACTGACAGGGCTATCACAGGTGTCACTGACAGTGCTCTCACAGTGCTATCACAGGTGTCACTGACAGGGCTATCACAGGGCTATCACAGGTGTCACTGACAGTGCTGTCACAGTGCTATCACAGGTGTCACTGACAGTGCTATCACAGGTGTCACTGACAGTGCTATCACAGTACTAAAACAGGTGTCACTGACAGTGCTATCACAGTGCTATCACAGGTGTCACTGACAGTGCTATCACAGGTGTCACTGACAGTGCTATCACAGTGCTATCACAGGTGTCACTGACAGGGCTATCACAGGTGTCACTGACAGTGCTATCACAGTGCTATCACAGGTGTCACTGACAGGGCTATCACTGTTGTCACTGACAGTGCTATCACAGGGCTTTCCCAGGTGTCACTGACAGGGCTATCACAGGTGTCACTGACAATGCTATCACAGGTGTCACTGACAGTGCTCTCACAGTGCTATCACAGGTGTCACTGACAGTGCTATCACAGGTGTCACTGACAGTGCTATCACAGGGCTATCACAGGTGTCACTGACAGTGCTATCACCGGTGTCACTGACAGGGCTATCACAGGGCTATCAGAGGTGTCACTGACAGTGCTATCACAGTGCTATCACAGGTGTCACTGACAGTGCTATCACAGGTTTCACTGACAGTGCTGTCACAGTGCTATCACAGGTGTCACTGACAGTGCTATCACAGTACTAAAACAGGTGTCACTGACAGTGCTATCACAGTGCTATCACAGGTGTCACTGACAGTGCCATCACAGGTGTCACTGCCAGGGCTATCATAGGTGTCACTGACAGTGCTATCACAGGTGTCACTGACAGTGCTATCACAGTGCTATCACCGGTGTCACTGACAGGGCTATCACAGGGCTATCAGAGGTGTCACTGACAGTGCTATCACAGTGCTATCACAGGTGTCACTGACAGTGCTATCACAGGTTTCACTGACAGTGCTGTCACAGTGCTATCACAGGTGTCACTGACAGTGCTATCACAGTACTAAAACAGGTGTCACTGACAGTGCTATCACAGTGCTATCACAGGTGTCACTGACAGTGCCATCACAGGTGTCACTGCCAGGGCTATCATAGGTGTCACTGACAGTGCTATCACAGGTGTCACTGACAGTGCTATCACAGTGCTATCACAGGTGTCACTGACAGTGCTATCACAGTACTAAAACAGGTGTCACTGACAGTGCTATCACAGTGCTATCACAGGTGTCACTGACAGTGCCATCACAGGTGTCACTGCCAGGGCTATCATAGGTGTCACTGACAGTGCTATCACAGGTGTCACTGACAGTGCTATCACAGTGCTATCACAGGTGTCACTGACAGTGCTATCACAGTGCTATCACAGGTGTCACTGCCAGGGCTATCATAGGTGTCACTGCCAGGGCTATCACAGGTGTCACTGACAGGGCTATCACAGGTGTCACTGACAGTGCTATCACAGTGCTATCACAGGTGTCACTGACAGGGCTATCACTGTTGTCACTGACAGTGCTATCACAGGGCTTTCCCAGGTGTCACTGACAGGGCTATCACAGGTGTCACTGACAATGCTATCACAGGTGTCACTGACAGTGCTCTCACAGTGCTATCACAGGTGTCACTGACAGTGTTATCACAGGTGTCACTGACAGTGCTATCACAGGTGTCACTGACAGGGCTGTCACAGGGCTATCACAGGGGTCACTGACAGTGCTATCACAGTGCTATCACAGGTGTCACTGACAATGCTATCACAGGGCTATCACAGGTGTCACTGACAGTGCTATCACAGGTGTCACTGACAGGGCTATCACAGGGCTATCAGAGGTGTCACTGACAGTGCTATCACAGTGCTATCACAGGTGTCACTGACAGTGCTATCACAGGTTTCACTGACAGTGCTGTCACAGTGCTATCACAGGTGTCACTGACAGTGCTATCACAATCCTATCACAGGTTTCACTGACAGTGCTATCACAGGTGTCACTGACAGTGCTATCACAGGTGTCACTGACAGTGCTATCACAGTGCTATCACAGGTTTAACTGACAGTGCCATAACAGTGCTATCACAGTGCTATCACAGGTGTCACTGACAGGGCTATCACAGGTGTCACTGACAGTGCCATCACAGTGCTATCACAGGTTTAACTGACAGTGCCATAACAGTGCTATCACAGTGCTATCACAGGTGTCACTGACAGTGCTATCACAGTGCTATCACAGGTGTCACTGACAGGGCTATCACAGGTGTCACTGACAATGCTATCACAGGTGTCACTGACAGTGCTCTCACAGTGCTATCACAGGTGTCACTGACAGTGCTATCACAGTGCTATCACAGGTGTCACTGACAGTGCTATCACAGGTGTCACTGACAGGGCTATCACAGGGCTATCACAGGTGTCACTGACAGGGCTATCACAGGTGTCACTGACAGTGCTATCACAGGTGTCACTGACAGGGCTGTCACAGGGCTATCACAGGGGTCACTGACAGTGCTATCACAGGGCTATCACAGGTGTCACTGACAGTGCTATCACAGGTGTCACTGACAGGGCTATCACAGGGCTATCAGAGGTGTCACTGACAGTGCTATCACAGTCCTATCACAGGTTTCACTGACAGGGCTGTCACAGGTGTCACTGACAGTGCTATCACAGTGCTATCACAGGTGTCACTGACAGTGCTATCACAGGTTTCACTGACAGTGCTGTCACAGTGCTATCACAGGTGTCACTGACAGTGCTATCACAGTCCTATCACAGGTTTCACTGACAGGGCTATCACAGGTGTCACTGACAGGGCTATCACAGGTGTCACTGACAGTGCTGTCACAGTGCTATCACAGGTGTCACTGACAGTGCTATCACAGTCCTATCACAGGTTTCACTGACAGGGCTATCACAGGTGTCACTGACAGGGCTATCACAGTGCTATCACAGGTTTAACTGACAGTGCCATCACAGTGCTATCAAAGTGCTATCACAGGTGTCACTGACAGGGCTATCACAGGGCTATCACAGGTGTCACTGACAGGGCTATCACAGTTGTCACTGACAGTGCTATCACAGGTGTTACTGACAGTGCTATCACAGTGCTATCACAGGTGTCACTGACAGGGCTATCACAGGTGTCACTGACAGTGCTATCACAGGTGTTACTGACAGTGCTATCACAATGCTATCACAGGTGTCACTGACAGGGCTATCACAGGTGTCACTGACTGTGCTATCACAGTGCTATCACAGGTGTTACAGACAGTGCTATCACAGTGCTATCACAGGTGTCACTGACAGGGCTATCACAGGTGTCACTGACTGTGCTATCACATTGCTATCACAGTTGTCACTGACAGTGCTATCACAGGTTTCACTGACAGTGCTATCACAGGAGTCACTGACATTGCTATCACAGTGCTATCACAGGTGTCACTGACAGTGCTATCACAGGTGTCACTGACAGTGCTATCAAATTGCTATCACAGGTGTCACTGACAGTGCTATCACAGTGCTATCACAGGTGTCACTGACAGTGCTATCACAGGTGTCACTGACAGTGCTATCACATTGCTATCACAGGTGTCACTGACAGGGCTATCACAGGTGTCACTGACAGTGCTATCACAGTGCTATCACAGGTGTCACTGACATTGCTATCACAGGTGTCACTGACAGTGCTATCACAGTGCTATCACAGGTGTCACTGACAGTGCTATCACAGTGCTATCACAGGTGTCACTGCCAGGGCTATCATAGGTGTCACTGCCAGGGCTATCACAGGTGTCACTGACAGGGCTATCACAGGTGTCACTGACAGTGCTATCACAGTGCTATCACAGGTGTCACTGACAGGGCTATCACTGTTGTCACTGACAGTGCTATCACAGGGCTTTCCCAGGTGTCACTGACAGGGCTATCACAGGTGTCACTGACAATGCTATCACAGGTGTCACTGACAGTGCTCTCACAGTGCTATCACAGGTGTCACTGACAGTGTTATCACAGGTGTCACTGACAGTGCTATCACAGGTGTCACTGACAGGGCTGTCACAGGGCTATCACAGGGGTCACTGACAGTGCTATCACAGTGCTATCACAGGTGTCACTGACAATGCTATCACAGGGCTATCACAGGTGTCACTGACAGTGCTATCACAGGTGTCACTGACAGGGCTATCACAGGGCTATCAGAGGTGTCACTGACAGTGCTATCACAGGTGTCACTGACAGTGCTATCACAGGTGTCACTGACAGTGCTATCACAGTGCTATCACAGGTGTCACTGACAGTGCTATCACAGGTTTCACTGACAGTGCTGTCACAGTGCTATCACAGGTGTCACTGACAGTGCTATCACAATCCTATCACAGGTTTCACTGACAGTGCTATCACAGGTGTCACTGACAGTGCTATCACAGGTGTCACTGACAGTGCTATCACAGTGCTATCACAGGTTTAACTGACAGTGCCATAACAGTGCTATCACAGTGCTATCACAGGTGTCACTGACAGGGCTATCACAGGTGTCACTGACAGTGCCATCACAGTGCTATCACAGGTGTCACTGACAGGGCTATCACAGGTGTCACTGACAATGCTATCACAGGTGTCACTGACAGTGCTCTCACAGTGCTATCACAGGTGTCACTGACAGTGCTATCACAGTGCTATCACAGGTGTCACTGACAGTGCTATCACAGGTGTCACTGACAGGGCTATCACAGGTGTCACTGACAGGGCTATCACAGGTGTCACTGACAGTGCTATCACAGGTGTCACTGACAGGGCTGTCACAGGGCTATCACAGGGGTCACTGACAGTGCTATCACAGTGCTATCACAGGTGTCACTGACAGTGCTATCACAGGGCTATCACAGGTGTCACTGACAGTGCTATCACAGGTGTCACTGACAGGGCTATCACAGGGCTATCAGAGGTGTCACTGACAGTGCTATCACAGTCCTATCACAGGTTTCACTGACAGGGCTGTCACAGGTGTCACTGACAGTGCTATCACAGTGCTATCACAGGTGTCACTGACAGTGCTATCACAGGTTTCACTGACAGTGCTGTCACAGTGCTATCACAGGTGTCACTGACAGTGCTATCACAGTCCTATCACAGGTTTCACTGACAGGGCTATCACAGGTGTCACTGACAGGGCTATCACAGGTTTCACTGACAGTGCTGTCACAGTGCTATCACAGGTGTCACTGACAGTGCTATCACAGTCCTATCACAGGTTTCACTGACAGGGCTATCACAGGTGTCACTGACAGGGCTATCACAGTGCTATCACAGGTTTAACTGACAGTGCCATCACAGTGCTATCAAAGTGCTATCACAGGTGTCACTGACAGGGCTATCACAGGGCTATCACAGGTGTCACTGACAGGGCTATCACAGTTGTCACTGACAGTGCTATCACAGGTGTTACTGACAGTGCTATCACAGTGCTATCACAGGTGTCACTGACAGGGCTATCACAGGTGTCACTGACAGTGCTATCACAGGTGTTACTGACAGTGCTATCACAATGCTATCACAGGTGTCACTGACAGGGCTATCACAGGTGTCACTGACTGTGCTATCACAGTGCTATCACAGGTGTTACAGACAGTGCTATCACAGTGCTATCACAGGTGTCACTGACAGGGCTATCACAGGTGTCACTGACTGTGCTATCACATTGCTATCACAGTTGTCACTGACAGTGCTATCACAGGTTTCACTGACAGTGCTATCACAGGAGTCACTGACATTGCTATCACAGTGCTATCACAGGTGTCACTGACAGTGCTATCACAGGTGTCACTGACAGTGCTATCAAATTGCTATCACAGGTGTCACTGACAGTGCTATCACAGTGCTATCACAGGTGTCACTGACAGTGCTATCACAGGTGTCACTGACAGTGCTATCACATTGCTATCACAGGTGTCACTGACAGGGCTATCACAGGTGTCACTGACAGTGCTATCACAGCGCTATCACAGGTGTCACTGACCGGGCTATCACAGGTCACTGACAGTGCTATCGCAGGTGTCACTGATCGTGCTCTCACAGTGCTATCACAGGTGTCACTGACAGTGCTATCACCGGAATATCAAAGGTGTCACTGACAGTGCTATCACAGTGCTATCACAGGTGTCACTGACAGTGCTATCACAGTGCTATCACAGGTGTCACTGACAGTGCTATCACAGTGCTATCACAGGTGTCACTGACAGTGCTATCACAGGTGTCACTGACAGGGCTATCACAGGGCTATCACAGGTGTCACTAACAGGGCTATCACAGGTGTCACTGACAGTGCTATCAAAGGTGTCACTGACAGTGCTCTCACAGTGCTATCACAGGTGTCACTGACAGGGCTATCACAGGTGTCACTGACTGTGCTATCACATTGCTATCACAGTTGTCACTGACAGTGCTATCACAGGTTTCACTGACAGTGCTATCACAGGAGTCACTGACATTGCTATCACAGTGCTATCACAGGTGTCACTGACAGTGCTATCACAGGTGTCACTGACAGTGCTATCAAATTGCTATCACAGGTGTCACTGACAGTGCTATCACAGTGCTATCACAGGTGTCACTGACAGTGCTATCACAGGGCTATCACAGGTGTCACTGTCAGTGCTATCACAGGTGTCACTGACAGTGCTATCACATTGCTATCACAGGTGTCACTGACAGGGCTATCACAGGTGTCACTGACAGTGCTATCACAGCGCTATCACAGGTGTCACTGACCGGGCTATCACAGGTCACTGACAGTGCTATCGCAGGTGTCACTTATCGTGCTCTCACAGTGCTATCACAGGTGTCACTGACAGTGCTATCACAGGTGTCACTGACAGTGCTATCACCGGAATATCACAGGTGTCACTGACAGTGCTATCACAGGTGTCACTGACAGTGCTATCACAGTGCTATCACAGGTGTCACTGACAGTGCTATCACAGGTGTCACTGACAGGGCTATCACAGGGCTATCACAGGTGTCACTGACAGGGCTATCACAGGTGTCACTGACAGTGCTATCAAAGGTGTCACTGACAGTGCTCTCACAGTGCTATCACAGGTGTCACTGACAGGGCTGTCACAGTGCTATCACAGGTGTCACTGACAGTGGTATCACAGGTGTCACTGACAGTGCTGTCACACTGCTATCACAGGTGTCACTGACAGTGCTATCACAGTGCTATCACAGGTGTCACTGACAAAGATATCACAGGTGTCACTGACAGTGCTATCACAGGTGTCACTGACAGTGCTATCACAGTGCTATCAGAGGTGTCACTGACAGTGCTATCACAGGTGTCACTGACAGGGCTATCACAGGTGTCACTGACAGTGCTATCACAGTGCTATCACAGGTGTCACTGACAGTGCTATCACAGGTGTCACTGACAGTGCTATCACAGTGCTATCACAGGTGTCACTGACAGTGCTATCACAGGTGTCACTGACAGTGCTATCACAGGTGTCACTGACAGTGCTGTCACACTGCTATCACAGGTGTCACTGACAGTGCTATCACAGTGCTATCACAGGTGTCACTGACAAAGATATCACAGGTGTCACTGACAGTGCTATAACAGGTGTCACTGACAGTGCTATCACAGTGCTATCAGAGGTGTCACTGACAGTGCTATCACAGGTGTCACTGACAGGGCTATCACAGGTGTCACTGACAGTGCTATCACAGTGCTATCACAGGTGTCACTGACAGTGCTATCACAGGTGTCACTGACAGTGCTATCACAGTGCTATCACAGGTGTCACTGACAGTGCTATCACAGTGCTATCACAGGTGTCACTGACAGGGCTATCACAGGTGTCACTGACAGTGCTATCACAGTGCTATCACAGGTGTCACTGACAGTGCTATCACAGGTGTCACTGACAGTGCTATCACAGTGCTATCACAGGTGTCACTGACAGGGCTATCACAGGTGTCACTGACAGTGCTATCACAGTGCTATCACAGGTGTCACTGACAGGGCTATCACAGGGGTCACTGACAGTGCTATCACAGGGCTTTCCCAGGTGTCACTGACAGGGCTATCACAGGTGTCACTGACAATGCTATCACAGGTGTCACTGACAGTGCTCTCACAGTGCTATCACAGGTGTCACTGACAGTGCTATCACAGGTGTCACTGACAGGGCTATCACAGTTGTCACTGACAGGGCTATCACAGTGCTATCACAGGTGTCACTGACAGGGCTATCACAGGTGTCACTGACAGTGCTATCACAGTGCTATCACAGGTGTCACTGACAGTGCTATCACAGGTGTCACTGACAGTGCTATCACAGTGCTATCACAGGTGTCACTGACAGTGCTATCACAGTGCTATCACAGGTGTCACTGACAGGGCTATCACAGGTGTCACTGACAGTGCTATCACAGTGCTATCACAGGTGTCACTGACAGGGCTATCACAGGTGTCACTGACAGTGCTATCACAGGTGTCACTGACAGTGCTATCACAGTGCTATCACAGGTGTCACTGACAGTGCTATCACAGTGCTATCACAGGTGTCACTGACAGTGCTATCACAGGTGTCACTGACAATGCTATCACAGTGCTATCACAGGTGTCACTGACAGTGCTATCACAGTGCTATCACAGGTGTCACTGACAGGGCTATCACAGGTGTCACTGACAGTGCTATCACAGTACTATAACAGGTGTCACTGACAGTGCTATCACAGGTGTCACTAACAGTGCTATCACAGTGCTATCACAGGTGCCACTGACAGGGCTGTCACAGGTGTCACTGACAGTGCTATCACAGGAATATCACAGGTGTCACTGACAGGGCTATCACAGGTGTCACTGACAGTGCTATCACAGGTGTCACTGACAGTGCTATCACAGGGCTGTCACAGGTGTCACTGACAGTGCTATCACAGGTGTCACTGACAGGGCTATCACAGGTGTCACTGACAGTTCTATCACAGGTGTCACTGACAGTGCTATCACAGTGCTATCACAGGTGTCACTGACAGTGCTATCACAGGTGTCAGTGACCGTGCTATCACAGTGCTATCACAGGTGTCACTGACAGTGCTATCACAGGTGTCACTGTCAGTGCTATCACAGTGCTATCACAGGTGTCACTGACAGTGCTATCACAGTGCTATCACAGGTGTCACTGACAGTGCTATCACAGTGCTATCACAGGTGTCACTGACAGTGCTATCACAGTGCTATCACAGGTGTCACTGACAGTGCTATCACAGGAGTCACTGACAGTGCTATCACAGTGCTATCACAGGTGTCACTGACAGTGCTATCACAGGTGTCACTGTCAGTGCTATCACAGTGCTATCACAGGTGTCACTGACAGTGCTATCACTGTGCTATCACAGGTGTCACTGACATTGCTATCACAGGTGTCAGTGACCGTGCTATCACAGTGCTATCAGAGGTGTCACTGACAGTGCTATCACAGGTGTCACTGACTGTGCTATCACATTGCTATCACAGGTGTCACTGACAGTGCTATCACAGGTGTCACTGACAGTGCTATCACAGTGCTATCACAGGTGTCACTGACAGTGCTATCACACGTGTCACTGACAGAACTATCACATTGCTATCACAGGTGTCACTGACAGTGCTATCACAGGTGTCACTGACAGTGCTATCACATTGCTATCACAGGTGTCACTGACAGGCCTATCACAGGTGTCACTGACAGTGCTATCACAGCGCTATCACAGGTGTCACTAACAGGGCTATCACAGATGTCACTGACAGTGCTATCACAGTGCTATCACAGGTGTCACTGACAGTGCTATCACAGTGCTATCACAGGTGTCACTGACAGTGCTATCACAGGTGTCACTGACAGTGCTATCACAGGAATATCACAGGTGTCACTGACAGTGCTATCACAGGTGTCACTGACAGGGCTATCACAGGTGTCACTGACAGGGCTATCACAGGTGTCACTGACAGTGCTCTCACAGTGCTATCACAGGTGTCACTGACAGTGCTATCACAGGTGTCACTGACAGGGCTATCACAGGGCTATCACAGGTGTCACTGACAGGGCTATCACAGGTGTCACTGACAGTGCTATCACAGTGCTATCACAGGTGTCACTGACAGTGCTATCACAGTACTATAACAGGTGTCACTGACAGTGCTATCACAGTGCTATCACAGGAGTCACTGACAGTGCTATCACAGGTGTCACTGACAGTGCTATCACAGTGCTATCACAGGAGTCACTGTCAGTGCTATCACAGTGCTATCACAGGTGTCACTGACAGTGCTATCACTGTGCTATCCCAGGTGTCACTGACATTGCTATCACAGGTGTCAGTGACCGTGCTATCACAGTGCTATCACAGGTGTCACTGACATTGCTATCACAGGTGTCACTGACAGTGCTATCCCAGGTGTCACTGACATTGCTATCACAGGTGTCACTGACAGTGCTATCACAGGGCTATCACAGGTGTCACTGACAGTGCTATCACAGGAGTCACTGACAGTGCTATCACAGTGCTATATCAGGTGTCACTGACAGTGCTATCACACGTGTCACTGACAGTGCTATCACATTGCTATCACAGGTGTCACTGACAGTGCTATCACAGGTGTCACTGACAGTGCTATCACATTGCTATCACAGGTGTCACTGACAGGCCTATCACAGGTGTCACTGACAGTGCTATCACAGCGCTATCACAGGTGTCACTAACAGTGCTATCACAGGTGTCACTGACAGTGCTATCACAGTGCTATCACAGGTGTCACTGACAGTGCTATCACAGGTGTCACTGACAGTGCTATCACAGGAATATCACAGGTTTCACTGACAGTGCTATCACAGGTGTCACTGACACGGCTATCACAGATGTCACTGACAGGGCTATCACAGGTGTCACTGACAGTGCTATCACAGGTGTCACTGACAGTGCTCTCACAGGTGTCACTGACAGGGCTATCACAGGGCTATCACAGGTGTCACTGACAGGGCTATCACAGGTGTCACTGACAGTGCTAAAACAGGTGTCACTGACAGTGCTATCACAGTGCTATCACAGGTGTCACTGACAGTGCTATCACAGTACTATAACAGGTGTCACTGACAGTGCTATCACAGTGCTATCACAGGTGTCACTGACAGTGCTATCACAGGTGTCACTGACAGGGCTATCATAGGTGTCACTGACAGTGCTATCACAGCGTTATCACAGGTGTCACTGACAGTGCTATCACAGGTGTCACTGACAGTGCTTTCACAGTACTATAACAGGTGTCACTGACAGTGCTATCACAGTGCTATCACATGTGTCACTGACAGTGCTATCACAGGTGTCACTGACAGTGCCATCACAGTGCTATCACAGGTGTCACTGACAGGGCTATCACAGGTGTCACTGACAGTGCCATCACAGTGCTATCACAGGTGTCACTGACAGGGCTATCACAGGTGTCACTGACAGTGCCATCACAGTGCTATCACAGGTGTCACTGACAGGGCTATCACAGGTGTCACTGACAGGGCTATCACAGTTGTCACTGATAGGGCTATCACAGGTGTCACTGACAGGGCTATCACAGGTGTCACTGACTGTGCTATCACATTGCTATCACAGTTGTGACTGACAGTGCTATCACAGGTTTCACTGACAGTGCTATCACAGGTGTCACTGACAGTGCTATCACAGGTGTCACTGACAGTGCTATCAAATTGCTATCACAGGTGTCACTGACAGTGCTATCACAGTGCTATCACATGTGTCACTGACAGTGCTATCACAGGTGTCACTGACAGTGCTATCACATTGCTATCACAGGTGTCACTGACAGTGCTATCACAGGTGTCACTGACAGGGCTATCACAGGTCACTGACAGTGCTATCACAGGTGTCACTAGCAGTGCTATCACAGGTGTCACTGACAGTGCTATCACAGGAATATCACAGGTGTCACTGACAGTGCTATCACAGGTGTCACTGACAGTGCTATCACAGTGCTATCACAGGTGTCACTGACAGTGCTATCACAGGTGTCACTGACAGGGCTATCACAGGGCTATCACAGGTGTCACTGACAGGGCTATCACAGGTGTCACTGACAGGGCTATCACAGGGCTATCACAGGTGTCACTGACAGTGCTATCACAGGTGTCACTGACAGTGCTCTCACAGTGCTATCACAGGTGTCACTGACAGGGCTATCACAGGGCTATCACAGGTGTCACTGACAGTGCTATCACAGTGCTATCACAGGTGTCACTGACAGTGCTATCACAGGTGTCACTGACAGTGCTGTCACAGTGCTATCACAGGTGTCACTGACAGTGCTATCACAGTGCTATCACAGGTGTCACTGACAGTGCTATCACAGGTGTCACTGACAGTGCTGTCACAGTGCTATCACAGGTGTCACTGACAGTGCTATCACAGTGCTATCACAGGTGTCACTGACAGTGCTATCACAGTGCTATCACAGGTGTCACTGACAGTGCTATCACAGGTGTCACTGACAGTGCTGTCACAGTGCTATCACAGGTGTCACTGACAGTGCTATCACAGTGCTATCACAGGTGTCACTGACAGTGCTATCACAGGTGTCACTGACAGTGCTATCACAGGTGTCACTGACAGTGCTATCACAGTGCTATCACAGGGGTCACTGACAGGGCTATCATAGGTGTCACTGACAGTGCTATCAGAGTGCTATCACAGGTGTCACTGACAGGGCTATCACAGGTGTCACTGACAGTGCGATCACAGTGCTATCACAGGTGTCACTGACAGTGTTATCACAGGTGTCACTGACAGGGCTATCACAGGTGTCACTGACAGTGCTATCACAGGGCTTTCCCAGGTGTCACTGACAGGGCTATCACAGCTGTCACTGACAATGCTATCACAGGTGTCACTGACAGTGCTCTCACAGTGCTATCACAGGTGTCACTGACAGTGTTATCACAGGTGTCACTGACAGGGCTATCACAGGTGTCACTGACAGTGCTATCACAGGGCTATCACAGGTGTCACTGACAGTGCTATCACAGGTGTCACTGACAGGGCTATCACAGGGCTATCAGAGGTGTCACTGACAGTGCTATCACAGGTGTCACTGACAGTGCTATCACAGGTGTCACTGACAGGGCTATCATAGGTGTCACTGACAGTGCTATCACAGTGCTATCACAGGTGTCACTGACAGGGCTATCACAGGTGTCACTGACTGTGCTATCACAGTGCTATCACAGGTGTCACTGACAGGGCTATCACAGGGCTATCAGAGGTGTCACTGACAGTGCTATCACAGTGCTATCACAGGTGTCACTGACAGGGCTATCACAGGTGTCACTGACAGTGCTATCACAGTGCTATCACAGGTGTCACTGACAGGGCTATCACAGTTGTCACTGACAGTGCTATCACAGGGCTTTCCCAGGTGTCACTGACAGGGCTATCACAGGTGTCACTGACAATGCTATCACAGGTGTCACTGACAGTGCTCTCACAGGTGTCACTGACAGGGCTGTCACAGTGCTATCACAGGTGTCACTGACAGTGCTATCACAGGGCTATCACAGGTGTCACTGACAGTGCTATCACAGGTGTCACTGACAGGGCTATCACAGGGCTATCAGAGGTGTCACTGACAGTGCTATCACAGTGCTATCACAGGTGTCACTGACAGTGCTATCACAGGTTTCACTGACAGTGCTGTCACAGTGCTATCACAGGTGTCACTGACAGTGCTATCACAGTCCTATCACAGGTTTCACTGACAGGGCTATCACAGGTGTCACTGACAGTGCTATCACAGGTGTCACTGACAGTGCTATCACAGTGCTATCACAGGTTTAACTGACAGTGCCATCACAGTGCTATCACAGTGCTATCACAGGTGTCACTGACAGGGCTATCACAGGTGTCACTGACAGTGCCATCACAGTGCTATCACAGGTGTCACTGATACGGCTATCACAGGTGTCACTGACAGGGCTATCACAGGTGTCACTGACTGTGCTATCACAGGTTTCACTGACAGTGCTATCACAGGAGTCACTGACATTGCTATCACAGTGCTATCACAGGTGTCACTGACAGTGCTATCACAGGTGTCACTGACAGTGCTATCACATTGCTATCACAGGTGTCACTGACAGGGCTATCACAGGTGTCACTGACAGTGCTATCACAGGTGTCACTGACAGTGCTATCACAGTGCTATCACAGGTGTCACTGACAGTGCTATCACAGGTGTCACTGACAGTGCTATCACCGGAATATCACAGGTGTCACTGACAGTGCTATCACAGGTGTCACTGACAGGGCTATCACAGGGCTATCACAGGTGTCACTGACAGGGCTATCACAGGTGTCACTGACAGTGCTATCAAAGGTGTCACTGACAGTGCTCTCACAGTGCTATCACAGGTGTCACTGACAGGGCTATCACAGGGCTATCACAGGTGTCACTGACAGTGCTATCACGGTGCTATCACAGGTGTCACTGACAGTGCTATCACAGGTGTCACTGACAGTGCTATCACAGGTGTCACTGACAGTGCTGTCACAGGTGTCACTGACAGTGCTATCACAGTGCTATCACAGGTGTCACTGACAGTGCTATCACAGGTGTCACTGACAGTGCTATCACAGGTGTCACTGACAGTGCTATCACAGTGCTATCACAGGTGTCACTGACAGTGCTATCACAGGTGTCACTGACAGTGCTGTCACACTGCTATCACAGGAGTCACTGACAGTGCTATCACAGTGCTATCACAGGTGTCACTGACAGTGCTATCACAGTGCTATCACAGGTGTCACTGACAGTGCTATCACAGGTGTCACTGACAGTGCTGTCACAGGTGTCACTGACAGTGCTATCACCGGAATATCACAGGTGTCACTGACAGTGCTATCACAGGTGTCACTGACAGGGCTATCACAGGGCTATCACAGGTGTCACTGACAGGGCTATCACAGGTGTCACTGACAGTGCTATCAAAGGTGTCACTGACAGTGCTCTCACAGTGCTATCACAGGTGTCACTGACAGTGCTATCACAGTGCTATCACAGGTGTCACTGACAGTGCTATCACAGGTGTCACTGACAGTGCTATCAAAGGTGTCACTGACAGTGCTCTCACAGTGCTATCACAGGTGTCACTGACAGTGCTATCACAGTGCTATCACAGGTGTCACTGACAGGGCTATCACAGGTGTCACTGACAGTGCTATCAAAGGTGTCACTGACAGTGCTCTCACAGTGCTATCACAGGTGTCACTGACAGGGCTATCACAGGGCTATCACAGGTGTCACTGACAGTGCTATCACAGTGCTATCACAGGTGTCACTGACAGTGCTATCACAGGTGTCACTGACAGTGCTATCACAGGTGTCACTGACAGTGCTGTCACAGGTGTCACTGACAGTGCTATCACAGTGCTATCACAGGTGTCACTGACAGTGCTATCACAGGTGTCACTGACAGTGCTATCACAGGTGTCACTGACAGTGCTATCACAGTGCTATCACAGGTGTCACTGACAGTGCTATCACAGGTGTCACTGACAGTGCTGTCACACTGCTATCACAGGAGTCACTGACAGTGCTATCACAGTGCTATCACAGGTGTCACTGACAGTGCTATCACAGTGCTATCACAGGTGTCACTGACAGTGCTATCACAGGTGTCACTGACAGTGCTGTCACAGGTGTCACTGACAGTGCTATCACCGGAATATCACAGGTGTCACTGACAGTGCTATCACAGGTGTCACTGACAGGGCTATCACAGGGCTATCACAGGTGTCACTGACAGGGCTATCACAGGTGTCACTGACAGTGCTATCAAAGGTGTCACTGACAGTGCTCTCACAGTGCTATCACAGGTGTCACTGACAGTGCTATCACAGTGCTATCACAGGTGTCACTGACAGTGCTATCACAGGTGTCACTGACAGGGCTATCACAGTGCTATCACAGGTGTCACTGACAGGGCTATCATAGGTGTCACTGACAGTGCTATCACAGTGCTATCACAGGTGTCACTGACAGTGCTATCACAGGTGTCACTGACAGTGCTATCACAGTGCTATCACAGGTGTCACTGACAGTGCTATCACAGTACTATAACAGGTGTCACTGACAGTGCTATCACAGTGCTATCACAGGTGTCACTGACAGTGCTATCACAGTGCTATCACAGGTGTCACTGACAGTGCTATCACAGGTGTCACTGACAGTGCTATCACAGTACTATAACAGGTGTCACTGACAGTGCTATCACAGGTGTCACTGACAGGGCTATCACAGGTCTCACTGACAGTGCTATCACAGTGCTATCACAGGTGTCACTGACAGTGCTATCACAGGTGTCACTGACAGGGCTATCACAGGTGTCACTGACAGTGCTATCACAGTGCTATCACAGGTGTCACTGACAGGGCTATCACAGGGGTCACTGACAGTGCTATCACAGGGCTTTCCCAGGTGTCACTGACAGTGCTATCACAGGTGTCACTGACAGTGCTATCACAGGTGTCACTGACAGGGCTGTCACAGTGCTATCACAGGTGTCACTGACAGGGCTATCACAGTGCTATCAGAGGTGTCACTGACAGTGCTATCACAGGTTTCACTGACAGTGCTGTCACAGTGTTATCACAGGTGTCACTGACAGTGCTATCACAGTCCTATCACAGGTGTCACTGACAGTGCTATCACAGGTGTCACTGACAGTGCTATCACAGTGCTATCACAGGTGTCACTGACAGGGCTATCACAGGTGTCACTGACAGTGCTATGACAGGAATATCACAGGTGTCACTGACAGTGCTATCACAGGTGTCACTGACAGTGCTATCACAGGGCTATCACAGGTGTCACTGACAGTTCTATCACAGGTGTCACTGACAGTGCTATCACAGTGCGATCACAGGTGTCACTGACATTGCTATCACAGGTGTCAGTGACCGTGCTATCACAGTGCTATCACAGGTGTCAGTGACAGTGCTATCACAGGTGTCACTGTCAGTGCTATCACAGTGCTATCACAGGTGTCACTGACAGTGCTATCACAGTGCTATCACAGGTGTCACTGACAGGGCTATCGCAGGTGTCACTGACTGTGCTATCACATTGCTATCACAGTTGTCACTGACAGTGCTATCACAGGTTTCACTGACAGTGCTATCACAGGAGTCACTGACAGTGCTATCACAGTGCTATCACAGGTGTCACTGACAGTGCTATCACACGTGTCACTGACAGTGCTATCACATTGCTATCACAGGTGTCACTGACCGTGCTATCACAGTGCTATCACAGGTGTTACTGACAGTGCTATCACAGGTGTCACTGACAGTGCTATCACATTGCTATCACAGGTGTCACTGACAGTGCTATCACAGTGCTATCACAGGTGTCACTGACAGTGCTATCACAAGTGTCACTGACAGTGCTATCACAGCGCTATCACAGGTGTCACTGACAGGGCTATCACAGTGCTATCACAGGTGTCACTGACAGTGCTATCACAGGTGTCACTGACAGTGCTATCACAGGTGTCACTGACAGTGCTATCACAAGTGTCACTGACAGTGCTATCACAGCGCTATCACAGGTGTCACTGACAGGGCTATCACAGTGCTATCACAGGTGTCACTGACAGTGCTATCACAGGAATATCACAGGTGTCACTGACAGTGCTATCACAGGTGTCACTGACAGTGCTATCACAGTGCTATCACTGGTGTCACTGACAGTGCTATCACACGTGTCACTGACAGTGCTATCACAGTGCTATAACAGGTGTCACTGACAGTGCTATCACTGTGCTATCACAGGTTTCACTGACAGCGCTATCGCAGGTGTCACTGACAGTGCTATCACAGGGCTATCACAGTTTTCACTGACAGCACTATCGCAGGTGTCACTGACAGTGCTATCACAGGGCTATCACAGGTGTCACTGACAGGGCTTTCACAGGTGTCACTGACAGTGCTATCACAGGTGTCACTGACAGTGCTATCACAGGTGTCACTGACATTGCTATCACAGGGCTATCACAGGTGTCACTGACAGTGCTATCACAGGTGTCACTGACAGTGCTATCACAGGTGTCACTGACAGTGCTATCACAGTGCTATCACAGGTGTCACTGACAGTGCTATCACAGGGCTATCACAGGTGTCACTGACAGTGCTATCACAGGGCTATCACAGGTGTTACTGACAGTGCTATCACAGTGCTATCACAGGTTTCACTGACAGGGCTATCACAGGTGTCACTGACAGTGCTATCACAGTGCTATCACAGGTGTCACTGACATTGCTATCACAGGAGTCACTGACAGTGCTATCACAGTGCTATCACAGGTGTCACTGACAGTGCTATCACAGTGCTATCACAGGTGTCACTGACAGTGCTATCACAGTGCTATCACAGGTGTCACTGACAGTGCTATCACAGGTG
Organism: Carcharodon carcharias; assembly: GCF_017639515.1. NCBI lineage: Eukaryota > Metazoa > Chordata > Chondrichthyes > Lamniformes > Lamnidae > Carcharodon > Carcharodon carcharias. The sequence goes on along the minus strand of NC_054483.1, from coordinate 2,294,851 downwards.
TCACTGACAATGCTATCACAGTGCTATCACAGGTGTTACTGACAGTGCTATCACAGTGCTATCACAGGTGTCACTGGCAGGGCTATCACAGGTGTCACTGACAGTGCTATCACTGTTGTCACTGACAGTGCTATCACAGGTGTCACTGACACTGCTATCACAGTGCTATAACAGGTGTCACTGACAGTGCTATCACAGTGCTATCACAGGTTGCACTGACAGGGCTATCGCAGGTGTCACTGACAGTGCTATCACAGGGCTATCACAGGTGTCACTGACAGGGCTTTCTCATGTGTCACTGACATTGCTATCACAGTGCTATCACAGGTGTCACTGACAGTGCTATCACAGGGCTATCACAGGTGTTACTGACAGTGCTATCACAGGTGTCACTGACAGTGCTATCACAGTGCTATCACAGGTGTCACTGACAGTGCTATCACAGTGCTATCACAGGTGTCACTGACAGTGCTATCACAGTGCTATCACAGGTGTCACTGACAATGCTATCACAGTGCTATCACAGGTGTCACTGACAGGGCTATCACAGGTGTCACTGACAGGTCTATCACAGGTGTCACTGACAGTGCTATCACAGGAATATCACAGGTGTCACTGACAGTGCTATCACAGGGGTCACTGACAGTGCTATCACAGTGCTATCACAGGTGTCACTGACAGTGCTATCACAGTGCTATCACAGGTGTCACTGACAGTGCTATCACAGTGCTATCACAGGTGTCACTGACAGTGCTATCACAGTGCTATCACAGGTGTCACTGACAGTGCTATCACAGTGCTATCACAGGTGTCACTGACAGGGCTATCACAGGTGTCACTGACAGGGCTATCACAGGGCTATCACAGGTGTCACTGACAGTGCTATCACAGTGCTATCACAGGTGTTACTGACAGTGCTATCACAGTGCTATCACAGGTGTCACTGACAGTGCTATCACAGTGCTATAACAGGTGTCACTGACAGTGCTATCACAGCGCTATCGCAGGTGTCACTGACAGTGCTATCACAGGTGTCACTGACAGGGCTATCACAGGTGTCACTGACAGTGCTATCACAGTGCTATAACAGGTGTCACTGACAGTGCTATCACAGTGCTATCGCAGGTGTCACTGACAGTGCTATCACAGGTGTCACTGACAGGGCTATCACAGGTGTCACTGACAGTGCTATCACAGTGCTATCACAGGTTTCACTGACAGTGCTATCACAGTGCTATCACAGGTGTCACTGATAGGGCTATCACAGGTGTCACTGACAGGGCTATCACAGGTGTCACTGACTGTGCTATCACAGGTTTCACTGACAGTGCTATCACAGGAGTCACTGACAGTGCTATCACAGTGCTATCACAGGAGTCACTGACAGTGCTATCACAGTGCTATCACAGGTGTCACTGACAGTGCTATCACACGTGTCACTGACAGTGCTATCACATTGCTATCACAGGTGTCACTGACCGTGCTATCACAGTGCTATCACAGGTGTTACTGACAGTGCTATCACAGGTGTCACTGACAGTGCTATCACATTGCTATCACAGGTGTCACTGACAGTGCTATCACAGTGCTATCACAGGTGTCACTGACAGTGCTATCACAAGTGTCACTGACAGTGCTATCACAGCGCTATCACAGGTGTCACTGACAGGGCTATCACAGTGCTATCACAGGTGTCACTGACAGTGCTATCACAGGTGTCACTGACAGTGCTATCACAGGTGTCACTGACAGTGCTATCACAGGTGTCACTGACAGTGCTATCACAAGTGTCACTGACAGTGCTATCACAGCGCTATCACAGGTGTCACTGACAGGGCTATCACAGTGCTATCACAGGTGTCACTGACAGTGCTATCACAGGAATATCACAGGTGTCACTGACAGTGCTATCACAGGTGTCACTGACAGTGCTATCACAGTGCTATCACTGGTGTCACTGACAGTGCTATCACACGTGTCACTGACAGTGCTATCACAGTGCTATAACAGGTGTCACTGACAGTGCTATCACTGTGCTATCACAGGTTTCACTGACAGCGCTATCGCAGGTGTCACTGACAGTGCTATCACAGGGCTATCACAGGTTTCACTGACAGCGCTATCGCAGGTGTCACTGACAGTGCTATCACAGGGCTATCACAGGTGTCACTGACAGGGCTTTCACAGGTGTCACTGACAGTGCTATCACAGGTGTCACTGACATTGCTATCACAGGTGTCACTGACAGTGCTATCACAGGTGTCACTGACAGGGCTATCACAGGTGTCACTAACAGGGCTATCACAGGTGTCACTGACAGTGCTATCACAGTGCTATCACAGGTGTCACTGACAGTGCTATCACAGGGCTATCACAGGTGTTACTGACAGTGCTATCACAGTGCTATCACAGGTTTCACTGACAGGGCTATCACAGGTGTCACTGACAGTGCTATCACAGTGCTATCACAGGTGTCACTGACATTGCTATCACAGGAGTCACTGACAGTGCTATCACAGTGCTATCACAGGTGTCACTGACAGTGCTATCACAGTGCTATCACAGGTGTCACTGACAGTGCTATCACAGGTGTTACTGACAGTGCTATCACAGTGCTATCACAGGTGTCACTGGCAGGGCTATCACAGGTGTCACTGACAGTGCTATCACTGGTGTCACTGACAGTGCTATCACAGGTGTCACTGACACTGCTATCACAGTGCTATAACAGGTGTCACTGACAGTGCTATCACAGTGCTATCACAGGTTGCACTGACAGGGCTATCGCAGGTGTCACTGACAGTGCTATCACAGGGCTATCACAGGTGTCACTGACAGGGCTTTCACATGTGTCACTGACATTGCTATCACAGTGCTATCACAGGTGTCACTGACAGTGCTATCACAGGGCTATCACAGGTGTTACTGACAGTGCTATCACAGGTGTCACTGACTGTGCTGTCACAGTGCTATCACAGGTGTCACTGACAGTGCTATCACAGTGCTATCACAGGTGTCACTGACAGTGCTATCACAGTGCTATCACAGGTGTCACTGACAGTGCTATCACAGGGCTATCACAGGTGTCACTGACAGGGCTTTCACATGTGTCACTGACATTGCTATCACAGTGCTATCACAGGTGTCACTGACAGTGCTATCACATTGCTATCACAGGTGTCACTGACAGGGCTATCACAGGTGTCACTGACAGGTCTATCACAGGTGTCACTGACAGGGCTATCACAGGTGTCACTGACATTGCTATCACAGGAGTCACTGACAGTGCTATCACAGTGCTATCACAGGTGTCACTGACAGTGCTATCACAGGAGTCACTGACAGTGCTATCACAGTGCTATCACAGGTGTCACTGACAGTGCTATCACAGTGCTAAAGCAGGTGTCACTGACAGTGCTATCACAGGTGTCACTGACAGGGCTATCACAGGTCTCACTGACAGTGCTATCGCAGTGCTATCACAGGTGTTACTGACAGTGCTATCACAGTGCTATCACAGGTGTCACTGGCAGGGCTATCACAGGTGTCACTGACAGTGCTATCACAGTGCTATCACAGGTGTCACTGACAGTGCTATCACAGTGCTAAAGCAGGTGTCACTGACAGTGCTATCACAGGTGTCACTGACAGGGCTATCACAGGTCTCACTGACAGTGCTATCGCAGTGCTATCACAGGTGTCACTGACAGTGCTATCACAGGTGTCACTGACAGGGCTATCACAGGTGTCACTGACAGTGCTATCACAGTGCTAAAACAGGTGTCACTGACAGTGCTATCACAGCGCTATCACAGGTTTCACTGACAGGGCTATCACAGGTGTCACTGCCAGTGCTATCAAGAGGCACTTACTCAGCAACAACCTGCTCTCTGATAAAAACAAAAAAACTGCTGGAAATCCAAAACAAAAACAGAATTACCTTGAAAAACTCAGCAGATCTGGAAGCATCGGCGGAGAAGAAAAGAGTTGACGTTTCGAGTCCTCATGACCCTTCGACAGAACTGTTCTGTCGAAGGGTCATGAGGACTCGAAACGTCAACTCTTTTCTTCTCCGCCGATGCTGCCAGACCTGCTGAGTTTTTCCAGGTATTTCTGTTTTTGTTCTGCTCACTGATGCTCAGTTTGGGTTCCACCAGGCCTGCTCAGCTCCTGACCTCATTACAGCTTTGGTCCAAACATGGACAGAAGAGCTGAATTCCAGTGATGAGGTAAGAGTGACTGCCCTTGATGTCAAGACAGAATTTGACCCAGTGTGGCATTAAAACCTTCTCACTAATTAAAACCAGCGAGAATCAAAGGCAAAGCTCTCCACTGGCTGGAGTCATAATAAGTCATAACAATGGAAGATGGTTATGATTGTTGTAGGCCAATCATCTCAGGCCAGGACATTGTTGCATGAGTTCCTCAGGGTAATGTCCTAGGCCCACACTATTCAGCTGCTTCATCAATAACCATCCCTCCATCATAAGGTCAAAGTAGGGATGTTCACTGATGGTTGTACAGTGCTCAATAGCATTCGTAACTTCCCAGGTAATGAAATAGTCAGTGCCTGCATGCAGTAGACATGGAAAACATTCAGGCTTAGGCTGATAAGGGCAAGTAACATTTGCCCTACACAAATGCCAGATAATGACCACCTCCAACAAGAGAGAATCTATCTCCGCTTGACATTCAATGGCATTATCATTGCTGAATCCCCACCATCTACATCCTGAGGTTACCATTGGCCACAAACGTAACTGGAACAGCTATATAAATACTGAGCAGGTCAGAGAGTGGGAATTCTGTGGCAAATAACTAACCTCCTGAATCCCCAAAGCCTGACCACCATCTACAAGGCACAAGGCAAGAACGTGATAGAATCGTCTCCACTTGCTGGGTGAAAGCAGCTCCATCAACTCTCAAGAAGCTCGAGCTTTTGAGGACAAAGTAGTCTGCTTGATTGACACCCCATTTACCAACTTAAACATTCACTTCCTCAACCACTAGCACACAGTGGCATCGGTTGTACCAGCTAAAAGATGCATTGGAGCCACTCGCCAAGCTTCCTTTGACAGCACCTTCCACGCCCACGTCCTCTACCACCAGAAGGACAAGGGCAGCAGATGTGTGGGAACGCCAACAACTGAAAAGTCCTGTCAAAGTGACACACCACATTGACTTTGAACTGTATCCCCATTCTTTCTCTGTTGTTGGGTCAGAAACCTGGAAGTCCCTTCCGACTAGCACTATGGATGTACTTACGCCAGATGGACTGCAGCGGTTTAAAAATCTTCCCAAGGGCAATAAGGGCTGAGCAACAAATCTTGGCCTTCCCAGTGATGCTCACATACTAAGAACAAATATAAAAAAGAAACAAAGCATTTCACTTTGGTTTCAATATAACCTACGTCTTTATATGTGTCATGTATGCCCAGTTTAATCAATGAACTCCTATTCATATTATGCATCTCTCCACATCATATGGAGTGCCTATTGCATTCTCCTGTCCCTTCTAGTAATTGAAAACACTATGCCATCAGATCAATGTACATTAACATGCATTATTTAGGGACATAGAAAGGAGTGGATGACTTAGTCCGGTTACTCAGTCCACCTGGCTGGTCCCAAATATAAGCACTTTTCATTCAATCGCTCCGTTAAACATCTATCCAGTCTTCCTGTAAATTTTCCATAGTCCCAACCTGCTAGGGCAATCTAATATACTGTTTAATTTCCCTCCCTGTAAAGAAGTTCGATATAAATTGAGTGGGCATATTTTTCCTTATTCTATGTCTCAGCTCATGTTCCCTGTTCTTGGTTAATTTAAACATTTTTTTTGTGATTCAACTTATCTGTTCCTTTAAGAGCCTTTTCCATAGTACACAAGACCATACTTTTAAATCTCTCATCATAGCTCACGTAGAATCATAGAACGATAAAGCACAGGAGGCCATTAGGCCATTGTGTCTGTGCTGGCTCTTTGGTAGAGCGCTCTTCCCCCATAGCCCTGTAAATCTTTACCTTCCCAATATTTATCAAATTCTCTTTTGAAAGTTAATATTGAAGCTGCTCCCATCATCCTGTCAGGCAGTGGGTTCCAGATCATAACAGGAATGTTGTTCCATGTCGCCTCTGGTTATTTTGCCAATCACTTTAAATCTATGATAAAAGCAAAACACTGTGGGTGCTGGAAATCTGAAACAAGAACAGAAAATGCTGGAAAAACTCAGCAGGTCTGACAGCCTCTGTGGAGAGAAAGACAGAGTTAACGTTTCGAGTCCGTATGAATCTCCTTCAGAGCTCTGGGCTGCTTCCCAGATGTGCCTGCAAAAGCAAAGAGAGATAATTAGTGCATTACAGGGTGTTGCGGAACAGGGGAACTGACCCACAGATGAAAACTCTGAAGAAGAGTCACACGGACTTGAAACGTTAACTCAGTTTCTCTCTCCACAGATGCTGTTAGACCTGCTGAGTTTTTCCAGCATTTTCTGCTTTTGGTTCACCTTAAATCTATGTTCCTTGCAGGTTGCTAACTGCTCTGCCACTGGAAATGGTTTCCCCTTATTTACTTGATTGAAAACTTTCATGATTTTGAGCACCTGTCTCCTCTTAATCTATTCTGCTCTAAGGGGAATAATCGCAGCTTCTCCAGCCTTTCCACATAATTGAAGCCCTTAATCCTTGGTGGCAAATCATTTCATCATTCCCAAGGCCTTGCCATCCTTCTTAAAGTCTGGTGCCAGTATTGAACACAATACTCCAGCTGAGGCCTAACGCTCTAACCGATAAAAATCTCGCACATTTCCTAGCTTTTTCCTCCCACACCCGTATGTTTTGAGCCTTCTCAACCTGATCTTCCACCTTCACCAGTGTAGATATCCCTACGGGTCTCTCTGCTTCTGCAACCCCTTTAGAATTGTGCCATTAAGTTCATACCACCTCTTCTCAACCTTCCTACCAAAATGAATTACTTCACACTTCTCTACATTAAATTTCATCTGTCATGTGTCTGCCCATTTCATTGATCACCTGAGGTGTCCTCCTGAAATCTGTTATAACGCTCCTCATTGTTTACTACCTTTCTGAGTTTTGTGCCATCTGCAATTTTTGAAATGATGCCCTATATACCTAAATCAAGATCATTTATATAGATCAAAAATAGCATTGTTTCTAATACTAACCCCTGGGAAACACCACTGTAAACTTCTACCCAGTCTGAAAAGCAACTGTTCACCATGCCACTCTCTGCTTCCTGCCCCTTATACAAATTTATATCCCCTTAATCCTTTGGCTTTAATTTTTTTCACAGGTCTATGATGCGGTACTTTGTCAAACAGCTCTGAAAGCCCATGTACACAACATAACCACGCTTACACAATCAACCTCTACATTACTCCATCAAAGAACTCCTTAAAGTTAGTCAAACATGATTTACCCTTAACTAATCTGTGCTGACTTTCATTTATTAGCCTATGCTTTTCCAATTATCAGCTCATGTTCTCCTGGATTATGGCGGTGGTGGTGTTCCCATCTATCTGCTGCCCTTGTCCTTCTAGATGGTAGTGGTCATGAGTTTGGAAGGTGCTGTCAAAGGAGCATTAGGGAATTCTGCAGTGCAACTTGTAGATGGTACACACTGCTGCTACTGTGTGTCAGTGGTGGAGGGAGTGAATGTTTGTGGATGTGGTGCCAATCAAGTGGGTTGCTTTGTCCTGGATGGTGTCAAGCTTCTTGAGTGTTGTGTGAGCTGCACTCATCCAGGCAAGTGGGGAGTATTCCATCACACTCCTGACTTGTGCCTTGTAGAAGGTGGACAGGCTTTGGGGAGTCAGGAGGTGACTTACCCATCCCACGAATCCTAGCCTCTTACCTGCTCTTGTAGCCACATTATTTATATGGCTGGTCCAGTTCAGTTTCTTATCAATGGTAATCCCCAGGATGTTGTAGTACAGGATTCAGTGATGGTAATGCCATTGAACAAAAAGGAGCGATGGTTGGATTCTCTCTTGTTGGAATGGTAATTACCTGATGCTTATGTGGCGCAAATGTTACTTGCCACTTGTCAGCCCAAGCCTGGATATTGTCCAGGTCTTGCTGCATTTGGACATGGACTGCTTCAGTATCTGAGGTGTTATGAATGGTGCTGAACATTGTGCAATCATCAGTGAACATCCCCACTTCTGACCTTATGATGGAAAGAAGGTCATTGATGAAGGAGCTGAAGATGGTTGAGCCGAGGACACTACCCTGAGGAACTCCTGCAGTGATGTCCTGGAGCTGAGATGACTGACCTCCAACAAACACAACCATCTTCCTTTGTGCTGGGTATGACTCTACCCAGTGGTTAATATTCCCTCGCCAAGTCAGATAAACATCAAGATTTTTGGATAAATCTTTCATAGACGTTCACTATGTACTAATTTGTATGCAATTCTAGCCTCTTCAGCATCCCTGTTAGTGACCGTGGTGCCTTCAACTGTCAGGGCCCAAAGCTCTGGAGTTCCCTCATTAAATCCCTCGGTCCCTTTTCCCTCATTTTAAGATGCGCTTAGACCTTTTTCTTTGATAAAGCTTTGCTAATGTTTGCCTCTTTGGCTGTGCCTGATTGTGCTCCTATGGAGCGCCTTGATGTTTTACTATTGAAAAGGTGCTATATAAATGAAAGTTCCTCTTCTTGTTGTTGTATATGATGCGAGTTCCCAGTTCACTGGCAGAACCAAAACGAATTCCACAATTGTTATACAGACTTAAGAGCCTAGAAAGACTGCTGCCAATCGGCCAAGTTCAAAGATTTAGTGCTGCCTAGAATGCTTGTAGCATTGTCTCAGTTTCAAATACCTGCTAATATCTTAACAATGAATGATTAACTTTGCAATGTCAGAACAAAACCCCTGCATCCTGACTAATTTGCAGAGCTATCAACTTGGTTGAAATCACATCCTGCAGTTTGAAACCTAGACAGTGGTAAGTTTCCATTTTAACTTCAGCCATTTAAAAAACAGTGGCTAAAGTTTTGGATTCACTGCCAGGGATGGCAGTAGCCAGGCAGAGTAGAGGGTCACTGCGTGGGGTCAGATTCCACATGTACACTTTACTTCTCCACCACTGACCCTTTCACTGCATCTATGTTGGTCTGACACCAATTCCACATAATGCCATGTTTCTTCCAGTTAAACACTGGGAAGACTGAAGGGTAGTGTGGGAAAATGTGAGATTGCCCGCTTTACTAAGAAGAATAGAAAAGCAGAATATGATTTAAATGGAGGGGGACTGCAGAATGCTGCAGTGCAGAGGGACCTGGGTGTCCTTGTACATGAATCACAAAATCACAGTGCATTCCAAACCCTAACCACTCGCTGTGTGAAAAAGGTTTTTTTCTCGTATCCCTTTCAGAGAAGATTCACTAGGTTGATTCCTGGGATGAAGGAGTTATCTTGTGAAGAAAGGTTGAGCAGGTTGGGCCTGTGCTCATTGGAGTTTAGAAGAATGAGAGGTGATCTTATTGAAACATATCAGATTCTGAGGGGACTTGACTGGGTGAATACTGAGAGGATGTTTCCCCTCGTGGGGGAATCAAGAACTGTGGGGGACAGTTTCAAAGTAAGGGGTTTCCCATTTAAGATGGAGATGAGGGAGATTCTTTTCTCTCAGAGGGCAGTTAATCTTTGGAATTCTCTATCCCAGAGAGCAGTGGTGGCTGAATCATTGAACATGTTCCAGGCTGAGTTAAACAGATTTTTGATCCATGATGGAGTCAGAGATTATGTGGGGTGCGGAGGTGGGGGGATGGGGGGGGTGGGGGGGGTGGGATGCAGGAAAGTAGTGTTAAGGCCGTAATCAGATCAACCATGATCTTATTGAATGGCGGAACAGGCTCAAGGGCTGAATGGCCTTCTCATGCTCCTATTTCATATATTCTTTTTACTTTGGCCCCCACCACAATTACCCTTCTTTCGCCACCAATTTTGATTCCTTCCCTGGCCAGTCTCTCAGGTTCAACCAGATTCATTACTTTAGGAATCTATTTGACCCCGGGCTGAGCTCAGGACATCAAATCCCTTCCAACATCAAGACCATCGACTTCCACTGTGTCAGCCCATTGGGTGATAAAACACCATGCCCGTCACTACCAGACTCAATGACCTAGATTTTGAGTTTGTATGGTAGGCTAAGATGGATGTTTGTGAGTCGGCAACCTGGGGTAGAGTTTTGCTGTCGGCGAGCAGGGGGGTGGGACCCGCTCGCCGATGTGTAAAATGATGCGGGGTGACATCAGGCGGAACCCCCAACGTCATCCCACCCCATTTAAATTTTCAGGAAGGTGGGGACGTGTCAAAATCAGCTGTGGGCCCACCGACCTGTCAATGGCCAACTGAGGCCCTTGACAGGATCATTTAAACAATTAAAGGACCTGCCCATCCAATCTTAAGGTTAGTGGGTCAGCCAGGAGCCCCGGCGGGAACTAGAGAAAACATGAAACCTCATCCACTGGTGGGACGAGGTTTCGTTCAGGGTTCTAAAGAGTTTAATAAGAGTTTACTGTAATTTATGAACAGGTCCCGTCTCATGTGATATTGACACATGAGGGGGACATGTTAGAGATTTTTCTTTTCTATTTTTAATCTTTTTAGAAGTGTCAGCGATCTCCCTGAGGCTGCACCTAGCCTCAGGGAGATATGCTCTCTGTCATGCACATGTGCGAAAGAGCCCACTCTCGCTTTTGGGGAATCCCCCCCCACCGCCCACACAGGGAGAGCATAGTGCTTCCCACCGGACATCGTGCTGGGTGGGCCTTAATTGGCCCGCCCACATAAAATGGCGGCGGGGCCCGTTTCTCCGGCGGCAATCGGATCCCTGCCTGCCAGAGACTGGGTCGAGCGAGCTGACAGGCAGAAAATTCTGCCCCTGATTTACATCTCTTTCTATTTTAATTTCTGTTGCTTCCACCAATTTTATACTATTGCACAAGGTCAAAATCACCTGCAACTGCTCTAATGTTCTCTTGGCCAGCACCCAAATTTCAGGTCACCCAAAGCTCTGCTGCCCATATCCTTTCCCACACAAAGTTCACTTACCCATCATTCCAGGGCTTGTTGACTGGCTTCTAGCCCTCCAACATCTCAAATCTAAAACTCTTATCCTGTTATTTAAATCCATTTGTGGCCCTGTCCCTCAAAAACTTCTCCAGATCTACAAGTTTCTAAGCACCATCTCAGGCCTCTTGTGAATTTGTATCAATCGTGGTTCAGCTGGTTGTCTCAGCTTGGAGTCAGAAGGTTGCAGGTTTGAGTCCTGTTCCTGAGACTTGAACATAAAACTCCAGGCGGACTGCAGCAAGTGTTGCGATGTCAGAGGAGCTGTCTTTTATATGATGTTAAACCAAGGTGCTACTTCAAAGGAGACCAGGGGAATTGTATCATTGTCCTGGTCAATATTTATCCCTCAAGCAACATCCCACAAAAGAATAGATGGTCTGGTTATTAGTACGCTGTGGTTTGTGGGAGTGTGCTGTGTGAAATTTGTCTGTCATGTTTTCTACAGCACAACAGTGACTACACTTCAAAAGAAATGAATTAGCTGTTAAGCACTTTGGGACATCTTTGGGACAGCCCCCTTGCTTTGAAGCTAACTGAAGATTTAGGTTCAAGGCTGGGCAACTGCCTACCCCCCACCCCCACCTTTGTGGACAGAACCCAGCTCCTAGATCCGTAGGCCAACTGAATGCCAAATAATGACTCCAAGTGGCACTTCATCCAGCTGATTTCACCGGGGTATGTTTGGAGAGAACCAGCAGATGTGATTGCACAGCAACAACACAGCTCATGGAACTAGGAGACCATAACTCGAAGTATCTGGAGAGAATGAGATAGACTAAGTCGGGAAATGGAATTTTAGGGCAGCTGTACAGGTGTGCTTTTCACATTTAAATTCTAAAGACACCAATAAGGTAGTCAATAGATTCCAAGCTTGAGCTGTTTCTGGAAACAGTATTTTGAACAATATAGCATTGGGGAGAAGTGTTGTTGGTTACAAGTCTGTTATTGGGAGTAGTTTGAGGCAATGAATTAAGAGCAATACATAAGAAGCATATTGGCGCAACATTAAAGCGTAGTGGATTTAGTCTGAGATTTTTTGATATGTTGCATTGAAAGGGACACAGTAAATAAGCCCAGGAACAACACTGTTACTGAATATGTGAGACACTTTGATATCAGCACAGCTGCACAGATGATGGAGTGCACATCGAATAATGTATTTGGATTCCAGGATTAACAAGTGAATCATATTGAGAGGAGGTTCAAAGTGGGCTGGGCATTTTTTTCTGGTTGTTTTGTTGGTATATAAAGCAGCAACAGTAAATGCAAATCGTGTTGATAAAACACCAGGTTTTTTTTTTCCTTTGGCAGGTGAGCAGGACAATTGTGTGATCAGCGCCGAATCCCAGAGCAGCAGCGGAGGTCCTCGAAAGCAGCTCCGCTCCGAGGCCTTTGCCCAGCAGCTCGAGGCCCTGGACTGCGCCTTTGACAGGCAGCATTATGCAGAGGTCTTTGCAACTGCCAGCCACAACAAAGGGGAACAGGTGAGTGAAGAGCAGCTGGCAGCCCTGGCACACTCTCTGAAGGAATGGTTACTTATTGAAAGTCAGAAGATGCCATTGTGTTGAAGTTTTATTCCACCAGGATATACGTCCTGTGTGAGCTCAGCCGAATTGGCTGGCCACCATTTCAGTCACCTGACACTTGCATGACTTGGAAAACAAGCATTAATCAGAACAAATTGGTAAACTCTGCTTCAGTTGATTTAATGGTTGCCCATTCTTTTCCCTCATACAGCATTGTTTTGAATTATTCAGCAAAACTGCCCCAACAAAGGCTCTGAGACCTTGGTGTGCACCTGCCACCAGATATTGCCTTGAATTGACTAACTCTACAGGCATGACTGAACTTTTTAAATGAATTATAATGAGTAGATAGCTGTAAAAGTGAATCATTGCTGTTAAACTCCTGATAGCCAGTTGGTAAAGGGTGAAACCAGAGCTAATCTCGGTTTACATTGATTCATAGACTGAAACATTACAAGTATACATCTCCTAACTCAACCACACCATGGAATCAGTAAGTTTCCCTTTATATATGCTCAAGTGATAACCCAATGCCCTCCACTTGCATGATAGTTAAATGGCATCTTTGCCAGACACAGTGCATTGAAGATGGGACTTTGCTGTCCTAAAATAAACAGGACATCGGCAGCTGGTGGAGCAAGGTGTCAATGAGGCCCAATATGAACCAGCGAGTGAATAATTGTCACCTCTTTGTCTTACACTGGCAGAGACCTGGAAGCAGATACTTCCTCAACCAGTCCCTGAATCATGCAAACCATCTCCTAGCTGGCGTGGCAGAAATATAAGAGGAGTATATGATGATAAGGAAGGCATATGGAATGCTCTCCTTCATTGGCAGAGGTGTAGAATTTAAAAGTAAAGATATAATGTTGGAATTGTATAAAACACTGGTGAGGCCACAACTGGAGTATTGTGTGCAGTTCTGGTCACCACATTACAGGAAGGATGGAATAGCTCTGGAGAGAGTGCAGAGGAGGTTTACAAGAATGTTGCCAGGGTTAGAAAAGTGTAGCTACAAGGAGAGATTGGATAAGTTGGGGTTATTTTCCTTAGAACAAAGAAGGCTGAGAGGTGACTTGATTGAGGTGTACAAAATTATGAGGGGAATAGATAGAGTGAACAGGATAAAATTGTTTCCCTTAGTGGAGAATTCTAGAACCAGGGAACATAGATTCAAGATAAGTGGTAGAAGGTGTAGGTGGGGACATGAGGAAGAACTTTTTTATGCAGAGGGTAGTGGGTGTCTGGAACTCGCTGCCCAAGTTGGTGGTAGAGGCAGAAACTCTAAACTCTTTTAAAAAGTACCTGGATCTGCAACTTAAGTGCTATAAGCTGCAGGGCTATGGGCCGGGTGCAGGAAGGTGGGATTAGAAAGGGCATCTGGGTGTCCTCGGGCTGGCATGGACAAGATGGGCCGAATGACCTCCTTCTGTGCTGTAACTTTTCTGTGGTCCTATAATATTCCCTCAAATAATTCCCTGAAGCACCCATCAAAGAGAGAAATTTTATCCAAGGGCTGGACTCAGGCAGTTGTCTGTGCATCTGTCTATCATTTGTTTTTAACTCACTAGCCCAGTACAGAGTGGCTTTAAAAGGGGCCAGAGATTACAGTCAGCTAAAACAGAGGTCATCTCAGATGAACCAGCTTCCAATAGCTTGAAGCAGTGGAGAAGCAAGCTCTCAATTACTTTGTTTATCCCTTAGACATGGGCATATTATAAACCAACTGCCTGGAATACTGGAGAATATTTAGTCTAATTTAATACTTAGATTGAGGAAGTAGCTGCTTCCAGTAACCAGGATCAATTCCAAAAGATTCCTGTTGGAATTTAAGCACTAGGGTATCACTTTTTGTCAGTTAAACAAGGAGGCTGAGGGCACAGGGCCCCACTCTGTTGGCTAGTATGTTGGATTAAGGGACATGTGGTAAGGGATTGTACTGAAGTTGATCTTTAAAAAAGAGATGGGGTTGTGGGGCTTAATGGTCTTCTGGTTGAAGACATGGCAGAATCAGATTCCAAAGGAATAAGCAAAAGGCAATTCGATGTGAATTAAGGAAATGTTGGGGAAATGGCAGTGGTATGAGCCTAAATTGTTCAACTCTCTCAAACAACCAGGCCAAATGGTCTTCAGTGCTGTGAGATTCTCTGACTCTTATCTGTATGATTTCTTCTGATTTTCTCTGGAAGGATTGAGTTCTGATGCCTGGCAGTAGCTTTATCAATTTCTTATGCTCCCGGGATGGAAGGGTTGGCTTATTGCCATCAGCACAGAGCCATCTAGTAAGGGAGCCCCTTGAATAGTCACTTAGACTCTGCCATTGAGAGCAGGCAAGTTCAAAACCACCAAGGTAGCAATCTGAGCTTATAACACAGGTAAAATGCAGCTGTTAGCCGATGGTCACCCTCAGTAGCAAGTATCTTAAACCACAATCTTTGTTGTATTAATATTCATGTTACAGACCGCTCTGTATCCACTTTCATCCTTAAACAATGGAATGGATGAAGGGAAGCCAAGCTTGACCTCTTCTAGCACTCCAATTGGCAGAAATATCACTGGATCACAGGCATACTCGGTGGTGACAGGTGAGTACTCTTTGTAAAGAGCTCTGTGATGTAATGGCCAAACAACTGGAATGGAAAGATATGGAAATAAGAGCATGCTAAACAATACCTAAGAGATCCTGCGGCTGGTACAGAATTAACATTGGACACGTAATAATTAAATTGCAGGATACGCTCCACAATGTCAGCTTTCAGTGTTTTCGCTTCAGATCATCTTCGCCTCCTTTTAAAATCAGGTTGCACTGTTGAGCGATGAAAAAAGTGGCTATAAAGATAGTGGATGCATTGGTGATTATCTTCCAAATTCTGTAGATTCTGGAACAGTTCCTGCAGGTTGGAAGGTAGCAAATGGGGAACGACAGATCCATTAGCCTTAAATCAGTATAAGGAAAAATGCTAGAATCTAATTATAAATAATGTGATAACTGGACCATTAGAAAATAATGGTAGGATTGGGCAGAGTCAACATGGATTTATGAAAGGGAATTCATGTTGACAAACCTGAGAAGACTTTTTTGAGGATGTAACTAGCAGAGTAGATAAGGGGAGCCAGTGGATGTGGTGTATTTGGATTTTCAGAAATCTTTCAGTGAGGTCCCACACAAGGGGCTCGTAAACAAATTTAGAGAACTTGGGATTGTGGATAATATACTGACATGGATTGAGAATTGGTTAATGGGCAGAAAACAGGAAATAGGGCTAAATGGGGTTGGCAGGCTGTGGCCAGTGGGGCACCACAAGACTCAGTATTCCCATAAGCCAATTGGTAGAGACTATACCCTCCAACTATCAGAAGCAATTTCTTTGCATGAACCACCTATGCCAGTGCAATCATCACTTTGCAGTTTAATTGATCTGATAATATTTTATGCATCATTTTATCGACCACTACATGATTCCTCTCACAGAGTCCATTGTTGAAAGGGCTTGCAGCTGCAGTATTCATGACCACAATGTTCATGTTTTCATACATGTCTCTAAGCTTGTCATTGGCAAATTCCCTCCATTATCAGTCAGAAAGTTAGCCGGTACTCCAAGTCTGTTTCATTTCTATTCCTCCATGACGTTATCTACAATTACCCTTTGTCCTTGCCATGTATAAGTGTAGAAAGACCACATCTGATTGCCATGTCTATAAAGTGTAAAACAGAAATATTTCTGTCTTTGTCCCATACCTATAAATCCATGGCAACTACCCCATTAAAGTCATGTGCTAATGAACGGCCTATAATAGGACATTGACAGTGTCCTCCAATGTCATTTACATATTCCACATGTTGTAATAATCTCTCTGATGAGCCTTGTATACTCCTCAACAACCACATCTGCATTCTTTAGCAGGATTTTAATCTATGACAAGAAAGGTGAGCCAATTGCCTGGGCAACTTTAAGACAAATTGCTTTTTTTCTCTCTAATACTTATCACCTGGATGTCATTAATACTCCTCTAATGTCCTGATAAGAAATATCGGATTTTGTTAAGGGTCAAATAATGCCTTGATTGGGCAAACTGCTGATCCACTGACTTTCCAAAACCCATTACTTTATCATGCTCCCTGTCCAGTTTGAGTTGTGCCTTTTTCATGTAAGGCTTACATAACAGCAAAGGTACCTCACCAGAGACCACATCAGTGCTAATAAAGTGGCTTACTCCAGGTATTTTGTACTCTTTTTAGTGACCTCGGTGTGTTGTCATCCCTGAACCTAAAAGAAGTGAAATGTTCATACTCCCTAACCTTACATCGATCCCTACTGCTGTGTGAATCTAGGTAACGTTTTAGCCAATCTGTTCCACGTGTTGCCCATGTGCAACCACTATCTAACACTGCACAGTTAAATGAATCCATGAATAATACACTTATGTAGTCAGAAGAACTGAGGATGAAAGCAGCAGATATGGATACTACAACAGATGACAGGATTGGAGCAGCAATAGTAGTTGAATGAGCCCCAGAAATGCCCAGGGAATAATTAACAGATGCTTTAGCTGTGACTCAACATATCAAATTGCAATGAACTGCTCAAATGGAACAGCAAGGCTCTTGAAGTGATGCATGACACAGCGAATTCGGAGGCTGAAATGATGATAATGATTAGTCTGAAGGAATTGTACTAGTCACAAGAAGCTTTAGTCCAGTGAAAGAATGAAGTGGATACGTGGACATGGATCATATCCCGACCAAGGAGAAAACAAGCCATTGCCGCTTCCTAACAAAAATAAAATCCAAAGCAAAGCTTTTTTGTGAGCTGCATGCCCATCAATTAGGGCAGCTAATACCCTCTCTCAACCTCACATCGTTGGACAAGCATTCAGCAGCCCCAGGAAATATGCCCCCACCACCCCCAACCCCCACCTTTTTAAAGAGACCAACTAATTAAAGTTTAGTTCTATTAGTTTCTTCTGTCTATTGCTTCAATTCTACAAGTTTTTCGAGCTTTGTGTCATTGTTTAAAGTTATACAAGACCACAGGGAGTTTAGTAGGTGCTGAAGGAGTTTGTATTGACTTGAAGGCTGCTGCACAAACCCGTTGCTCCCGGACACAGCTCTAACAGCAAGCATTCCCCTTGGGATGAGTTGGAGAGTGACCAGAACAGGACAAACTGCTGGAAGAGGTTTCGGTGGTGGGGGGTGGTGGGGGCGGGGGGTGGGGGAGAGGGGGTAGTTGTGGGAGCAGAGCTCCCAGAAGGAAGGGTGTTCAGAGAGCAATTCCCCTACCAGAACCTCAGCTCGGAACAATATGTGCAACGTCTGTGCTTCAGAAAGGACACTCTTACTGAGACCTGCCACCTTCTGCAGCTGCAACTGCAGCCTGAGTGCAGACAAAGACTGCATTACCATGGCCTGTGGAATGTGCTGAGCGTTTGTGGCTGGCTCCTTCCAGACTGGAGATGGGGCCGTTTGGAACATCTCACACTTTGCCGTCCACTGTCAGGAGGTCACTGAGGCTTCCTATTCAAACAGACACCGTGGCAAATCGAAGGGTGACCCCTGGGCTATCTGCTGACCACATGGCTGAGGACCCTGGTGAGCAACCCACGAAGCTGTGTGCAGTTATGCATACAATAAAAGCCAGGCTGCCACCCAGAGTGTGATGGAGAAGACCTCTGGTGTGCTGAAACAACACTTCCACTCTCTAATCTTTATGAACGGACCCTACATGAGGGGGCAGCTCTTGCCACCAGCTGTGCAGCAAGTAGCTGAGGGGGAGCAGCACAAAGAGGAGGAAGAGAAAGGGAGGAGGCAACCTACCTAGACCTTTTCTGGCTGGACTGACTGTGAAGAACTCACTTAAGAGCAATGCCAGTAAATGCACCTCTAATTCCCCACTTGGTCACAGGCCCACAGTTTCCCTTCTCTCGCCACTGACTATCACAGCGTCCACTTGATCACAATGCAAAATTAAAGCCCACCGCAAAATAAATATTCTAAACCAAACATATAAGTAAAGTCATGTTATATTCTGTATAGAAGTCAACCAATCACCCTTGTGCATTCCTGTAGTACCTGATTTCTGTGAGGCTTGGCTTGTCCTAGTGCTCCTACGCACCGCTACCCCAGTGACTGCAGCATGGCTGGTAGAAGGCTTGGGCTTTCACTGAGGGAGTTTCTGAATGGCCTTGGAAGATGCGCTGGAGCAGCCCTGAGCCTACAAGGCCCAGCTGTGAACTACCCCATCTGGGCATGGGAGGCAGCAGTCCGAGCTGGCACTTATTCATTGGGTGTCTTTTGCTTGTGCCTCAGTGAAAGCTGAGAGATTGGCCACCAGACAATGCACAAACCCACAAGCGTGCAGATAGAATTGGCTGACATATCCATGCTGCAAGTGAAAAGCTGTAAGCTCTGTCCTGTGTCAAGTTTTCTTGTGGACTCCTCCATGTGCCTTGCTATTGATGGCAAGCGTTTTGACAGGTGCCTCAATTCACCAAGCATTCTTGTGCAGTAACCCTCTTCACCCGGCTGTCCCAATGGAATTCTCATCCCAGTCCTATGCCATAAAATTTACTTGCGATCTCTGGCAAGCTGGCACTTCTCCCTGCAGCCCACTCATGCCCAGTTACTCACCACGAGCAGACCCTGCCTCTATGCTATACTCTAAATTCCACGCAGTCAGTATTTGAGTTGGTGGCTGCAGCATGAAATTCAGTGACGCTGTGTGGTCATTGTCTGCTTGCTTTTCCACCACTGTCTGGCCAGGTATCTGAAAGGAGAACAATGCAGATTAAGGTGTGTTGCAGGGAGTGGTGGTGAGGGAGGAAAGTTGCAGGTACCTGTGTCTACCATCTATGACTTAAATCTGAAGAGAGTGTGGGATGAGGGGGAGGCGAGAAGGAGGATGATAATAAGGTCATCCATATTGGAGGAAATGGCATAATGGTATTGTCACTGGACTAGTAACCCAGAGGCCCAGGGTAATGCTCTGGGGACCTGGGTTCAAATCCTGTCATGGCAGATGGTGCAAATTGAATTCAATTAAACAATCTGGAATTAACAGTCTAATGGTGACCATGAAACTATTCTTGATTGTTGTAAAAACCCATCTGGTTCACTAATGCCCTTTAGGGAAGGAAATCTGCTGCCCTTACCTGATCTGGCCTACACGTGATTCCAGACCTACAGCAATGTGGTTGACTCTTAAATGCCCTCTGAACTAGGGGGACAACTAGGGATCGGTAATAAATACTGGCCTGGCCAGCGATGCCCACATCTCATGAATGAATAAAGAAAAGTTGCAGGTACCTGTGTGTATCATCTATAACTTAAATCTGAAGAGAGCGTGGGATGAGAGAGGAGGTGAGAAGGAGGATAACAATTTGGTCACCCATATTGGATGGTGTAGTGGTATTGCCACTCGATTAGTAATCCAGGGTAATGCTCTGGGGACCCGGGGTTAGGACATGCATGCGTGCTTGTTCCCCTCCTCGTGCTAGCTTGTGTTGGTCTTCAGATGTGCGCTAGCTGTTCTGCAAGAGAGAGGGAAGTGTGTCAATGAGTGTCATGCAACCTGCTTGCATGACATGGCTGTCATGGTTGAATAGCTGGCAGTGTGTACAAGCTGGGTGAAGAGTGTGTGAGGCTACAGTGAAGTATGTGAACATGAAGGCTGAATCCTGATTGATAGATTATTGGTAGCTCAGTGATGGGGCTGCGGGTGGATGTGGTGAATTGAGCAGTGTCTGAAGCTAGTGCTGCTGTTGGTAGGACACCACATTTAAAGACACATTCACCGACCTTGACCGTTCGTGTGAGTTCACTGAGCTTCTTGTGACACTACATCCAGGTCCTTGGAGCTTGACTCCTGGCATTGACGTCCATTGCTATCTGCTCACACTGCTTTCTGAGAGTGTGTCCTGAGGGCCTCCGAACATAGGACATTTCTCCTTCTTTCCAAATCATCAGCAAAGCCTCCAATTCAACGTTTGAAAACCTCACAACCCGTTCTCTCCCATTGTTGTGCCATTTCTTCAATATTTTACAGGCCAGGGTCACTTCCTGGATGACTGCGAGCACCTGCTCCATCCACAATGCACCTCCCCTTTAGGAAGGGCAGGTTAGCTTTAAATGGTGCTAACCACTCACAATTTTGCCGTTCCCCTCAAGCACCCAACCTATCAACAGCGCAGTTAGCGCTGGCTGGCTGGCTGGCTGCGGAAATCATTGAATTGAGCAGGCAGCATGTGTCACAAGTGTCGGGCACTGGTTAATATGCAGTGAAATCCCTATGCCCATTTTTGGATGCTATTGAATTTAGCCCCAGGCCTTCTCCCTGTGCCTGTATTGACATGGCACATTTATTATAGAGCGGGTTCCTTTTTGATGGGGAGTATTGGTAGTACTCATCTCCATTACCATGAAACCATCATTCATAAAAGTCCCAGGACTCTCAGGACAAATTCTACTGGTGTCTCTGGATGAATTCAGGTGACCCTAAAAACTTTAACTAGTATTATAAAAGTTTAATTATTATTATTATAAAAGTAGATTAATCCAATCACCTGAGTTTTGGGATCAAATCCAAGCAGATAGATAGAATTAAAACCTCTATTAGTTGTAAGAAACCTTTTTAACATCAATTTGGATATTAACTCATGCATGGACTTAGGTCAGAATTACCCCTATTTAAGCACTAAATTGTCAATCGCACTCAAACTACAGGAGAGCTGGTGGAGGAAATGGAAGAATATCACAATAATCTGTTTGAGGTGGGGGCAGAGCAACATTGGTGTAGAGTAGGTTTTGCTAACCCATGTTGCATCTTTGGCAGGAGATCTTAATGTTGACATCAAGGGCTTGATTTTTGCCGGGATGACTCTGGAGCCCTTTAAAAATGGGATGCTGACCCCGATTCTGGGATTCCCAACCCCATCGCCAGGGTTTCTGATTTTCATCTGTGCCTTTTAAGGGTGTGGGCTGATTCAAGTTGCAAGCCCACACCCTGGACTCACGACCTGGAACGGCTCCATTGTGAGGAGAGGCATGTCCCAATCCATGGAGTCAGGACAGCTTTTTGAAATGTCATGGCTTACCATAGTCTGCATGTGGGAACCTTTAGAAAGGTAAGTTCAAAAGAGCCTCCTCATGCCGCCCATGCAAAAGTATGTACCCCCAAAACCCCTATGGCCCTTTATTCCTCCCTTGCCAAGCTATGGCACTTCCATGCCCATTTTTACACTGTACAGTGTGTAGAACCAATGAACCCTATAGTGAGAGTAGGATGCATTAAAAAAAGCTTTAAAGAAAACAGTCATTCATTGATAACTTTCCACTTACTTTAAAAAAGTTCCTTTTTACTAAACCCAATAGCTGATCTAACTGTGGTCTCAGCTCCATTTTCCTGTCTGTTCCCCAAAATCATCTAGACCCTTTAAAGTATCAATAGCTGAAACTGCAAGCACTTGAAACCTCTCTTCCTTGACTAAATAAACATTGTGAAATTAACAGCATACACCAGAGAGCCAGAGCTGTCAATCAAGCACTCTTTTCCCTGGGACTCAGGTGTTCCAACAGGCTAATGGATTTCTGGGCTCTTAGCCAAGAATAAATAATGAAGCTTTGCTTCTATACAGTGTATGATACATGAATGGGCATGGAAGTGCCATAGCTTGGCATGGGGGGGTTTGAGGGGCTGTAGGGGTTGTTAGGGGGGGCATATCATGGCATAGAGAGCAGGAGGGGCCATATGGGTTGCCTGGGGGGCATAACTTGGCATTGGGGGCATGAGGGACCTTAGGGGATAGATGGCTGTGGACACATGAGGTGGTATGGATGGGGCATGGGTTGTGCATGGGGGTGAGGGGTTGTGAAGCCTTTCCGTCTTTATTATAACTGGAATGAAGTCCCACAGTGCTGAGGCAGGCCTTTTAAACCAATCGCCTCTGCAGGCCCCAGCTGCTGCTTCCAATCTTTATTCTCAGGCCCCTGCCCCTCGACAAACAATGAAAATCTTGTCCTGGTGAGCACTACCTGCCAAAGTAGGCAGGCTGAACTGGGGAGTTCCTGACTCCTGCCTCGAGGATGAAAATCCAGCCTCTAACGCCTGAAGTTGGAAAATGTTTTGCTTCTCAGCAGTGAGGCTCCTTTAGTTTGCTATGTGAACAATGATAAACAGCCTGGGTAAGTCATAACTATAACATGGATCAGAGTTAGAAATCAAAGGGTGGGATTTTCCCACACCCACCCACAATCGCCCAGTCCCACTGCAAGTCAATGGACTTCCCCATTGGTGGGTCCCACCCGTATCCGGGCTGGAAAATCCCGGCCAAATCTTTAGGAAGGGAAAGCGAGTGAAGTCCCGGTTTATTTTGTTGTCTGTTCTGTTTCACTGTCTGCCATATGATCTGTGCTTGATTAAACTGAAAACATCCCTTGGTTATTTTCACTGATTTTTTTTCCTTTGAATCATTTCACTCGTTATATTTTTTGTCATTACTGCATTGACAAAACCATCGCTCAGTACCTGTTAGCACTAAGCAATAGCCCTGTGGTAACACCCGTATCACCTGTGCTTCTGGCTCTTTGACAGGCCCAAGGCTTCTTGAATTGCACCCCATTTAGAGAACTGTCTGTGAGGCAGTTTCCCCACTCCAATGCTTTAGTCCATCACATGTAAATGGACGGTTTGCAGGCTAAACTGTTATTCCAAATACGGTAACACAATTTTTTCAGGCAGTTCTTCTTCCTATCACAACTCCCCTTGGGGAATTGGAATCCTAGTATTCTATAGGAACTGTTCCCTCAGATACCTCAGTCTCTGGATACTGCTACTGTTATTCCTACTATATGTTAAGCCAACACACAAAAGGGACAACACCAGGATTCATCGTGTAATAATTCAGAAATAGCCATAAATGATTCCAATGCTACATCTTTTGACAGGTTAGTGGGAGTAGGCAGGAATGTGGAGTTGAGGTTACATTCAGATCTGCCCTGATCTTACTGAATGGCAGAGCAGGCCTGAGGGCCTGAGGGGCCTACTCCTGCTCCTGATTGATATGTTCATATCTAAAAGCTTAAAATATCTCAAAATCCTCAGTTTGTTCTGGGTTTATAAGATTATAAGAAATAGGTGCAGGAGTAGAGTAGTCCCATTGTTCCTGCTTTGCCATTCAGTAAGATCATGGCGGATCTGATTGTGGTCATAACTCCATTTTCCTGTCTGTCCCCCACGATCCTTGACTCATGTCGATCAAAACTCTGTCCAGAACAGTCGTAAACTTTTTGTTTTCATTCTTTCATTGCATCGCTGGCTAGGCCATTGTTTTCATTGTCCATCCCTAATTGCCCTTGAGAAGGTGGTGGTGAGCTGCCTTCTTGAGCTGCTGCAGTCCATGTGGTGTAGGTACACCCACAGTGCTGTTAGGGAGGGAGTTCCAGGATTTTGACCCAGCGACAGTGAAGGAACGGCCGATATATTTCCAAGTCAGGATGGTGAGTGGCTCGGAGGGGAACTTCCAGGTAGTGGTTTTCCCATGCAAGTGTATGACCCAGGCTCACTGCTCTCTTTGGAAGAGAATTCCAAAGACAAACAACCTTCTGAGATAAATAATCCCTCCTCATCTCCATCTTAAATAGGAGACCCGTTAGTTTTAAACTGTGCTCCCAGTTCTAGATTCCCCCATGAGAGATTTGCTAATCTCAGCTCATGCAGAAAGCAGAATCCTTTGCTTAGGGAGGGGATAACATACAAGATTCCCATTCTTTATTGCTATCCAGGGACCCCTGCTGTAAACTGTGCGAATGTTGGTAGAGGTCAGGGCTGGGTTTAGTTTTCATGACCCTAACAGCAACGCAAAGGGGAGGGTACCCAACGCCCATGTCATCACTTCTAGAGGACAAAGGGAGAAAAGGAGAAAATTCTGGGTAAAATGTTTAGTTTGGTGGGTGGGTGTGAGCCCAACCCAACCAAGTGTAAAATGACGCACGATGACATTGGATATGTATCCCAACGATATCAGGCACTTGTGCAATATTTTGGTGGGTGGGTGCGTGCCGGAGTTGGCAGTGCGCCCACCAACAATTAAAAGACCTATTAATACCATTGAAAAGATAATTAAAAGACATTTTTCGCTGCTTGTCCAACCTGACGGGCAGGCAAAAAGGCCAAGCGGCCTTTGCATTTATCGGAAACGGGCCGGGTAAGGTTTCCAAAGCAAACAAAAATCAAATAAAGCTTTATTTTTTCATTCATAACCTGTCCCTGCTCATGTGACAGAGTCACATAAGGGGACATGTTTCTTAACATATATAAAATTTTAAATTTTTTTTTTAAATCAGTTGATCCCCCTGAGGGAGAGCGCGTCCCGACTGCTCCAGCCCACCCCTGCTGAGCCCCGCACGCCGAGGGCAAAATTCTGCTCTGTGTCTCAAAACGGTTTAATACGCGTCAAATGAATGTGACGCCTCCGATATAAATTCACTGTTGCACACTGTAGAGCAGTTTCCCAGCTTCTCAACATTTGATTTAGAGGAAACAAGAACCAAAGGCTGCGATATCGTTACAATTAATCTCACTCACTGTGAGAGATTTGTAGGAGACACAACATATTTAGTTTTAGAGTGCTCCTGATAGAGAAGATGAGTGTTGTATCACGAGAGTTCTCAACTGACAATCCACAAGAAGTTTTAAAGGGCTCCGTAAAAAATATCCAACGGAAACTCTCGTTTCATTCGCCTTGATCTGCAGCCCTCCTGACCAATAGTCTTTGCATTTCAGGCTTAGGTGCATTCAACCTGGTTGTTCGATTTATTCGCTGCTTTGGTCGGGTGATGCAAAACCAATCAGAGTTGGGTCGGGGATAATATTGTGCTCCGGACTTGGCTGAGCAGGACAGAGTGACCCAGTGCAGAGAGAGGTACACCAATAGAGAGTACATTGAGGTTAGCCCAACAAAAAAGATAACAGACTCCCTCAGTTCATTCAGCAAGGAGCAACAACCAGTGAAAAAAAATAACCAGAAGTAACAATTGAGTCACCAAAGGGCAGCTTCCTCTTTACATCCAGCCCACTGTGGTGGCTGACAGTAATCCTAGGATTTTGGGCCAGATTCAGGTCATATTCTGTGTTAGTTTGTCTCTGAATTGACGATAGTGAGAAAAATAAAATTGTATCTCATTGCATCTAATTTCCAGCTATCGATTAAAGGGAGTGGGGTTAATATCTGATTGGGTTTTAAATCATCAGTGTAATAAATAGACTTAACAACTGTGCATATATGAAAGTGCATTTTCCCATTCAAAAATGCAACTATAAATATCACAAGATTCTTTTACACTCATGAACGAGCTTGCTGAATGAAACAGCACTGTCCTGGAATCCACCAACGGAGTATCTGCAAAAAGACTTTCATTTATCTAGCACCTTTAATAACCTCAGATGCCCCCAAAGCGTTTTACAGCTAATGCAGTGCTTTTGAAATGTAATAGCCACTGGAGGAAACAGGGCAGCTGAGTTTGTGCACAGCAACCTCCCACAAAGAGCAATGTGCTAATGGCCAGGCAATCTGTTTTTGTGATACTGAATGGGGGGTAAATTCTGGGAAATAACCCCCCTGCTCTTTTTGAAATAGTTCTATGCAATCTTTTATGTCCACATAAAAGGGCATATTAGGCCTCAGTTTAACATCTCATCTGAAAGACAGCACCCCCTCAGTGTCAGTGTGGATTTTTGTGCTTACGCCCTGGAGTGGGTTTTGAACCCACGACCTTCTGACTCCGAGGTGAGAATGTTATAAACTGAGTCACAGCAGACACAAATCTCTTAATTCTTCACCATCTGTGTCTAATAGTGCATCACAAGACCTTCTTCACCCCCCCTGGCAGGGCACAAAAGTTCACCCCTCGTTTCCACCTCTCTCTGAAAGTGGCACCCCGTTCGTACTGCAGAATACAGCCTGGGCTTTCATCCTTAATTCAGGCAGCAAGAGTCGGGAAAATTCTGGGCTCAGACCGCCCGCCTCGGCTGTGGGCTGGAGTCGGGCCGGACAATGCAGGAGAAAGGTTGAAGGCAGCCACAGGGGCTGCTGGGTGTGAAGACGAGTCGTTGAAGTGGCCCTCCTCAGTACTACAGGACTTTGTCTCAATTAAAATAGAAACAGAAAGGCCTTCCAACCCTCACCCTTCACACCCCACACACTCCCCATGCCCCATCCATGCCACCTCATGCCACCTGCCCTCCATGACACCTCATACCGCCCATGACAAGATTGGCCCCTTAAAACAACTCCTATGACCCCTCATGCCCCCCATGCCAAACTATCCCAACCCCACCCACAAAACCCTTGTAGCCACTCAAGCTCCCATGCCAAGGTATGCCCTTCCACCCAAGCCCCACCATGGCCCCTCAAGCACCCCCATGCCAAGCTATCGCACTTCCATGCCCTTTGATTCTATACACTGCAGTGTATCGTGGATCAATGAACTCTGAAGTGACAATAGTGTGTGTAAGAAAAAACTTTTTTAAAAAGTCATTCATTCATAACTTGCCACTATGTTAGAAATTCATTTTACTACAGAGCAATAAAAGTGTCAATCATCCAAACCATTTAAAGTTTCAATAGCAGAAACTGTAGGCACTTGAAACCTCTCAACCTTAGAAATAAAAGTTGTGGAACTGACAAGAGAGGTCAGGGAGCTATAGCTGTTAAGCAAGCAATGTTTTTACCTGTCTGCAGGTGTTTTAACAGTCTAATGGCTTTCTGGAAGCTCATGGGGGTGGGTAGAGGGGCATAGCTTGACATGGGGGGGCATGAGGGGCCATAGGGGTTGTTTGGGGGCATACCTTGGCATGGAGGTGTAAGAGGAGGATCCTTTGAACTTACCTTGTAAAAGGTCTGCTCATGCAGACTATGGTGAACCACGACTCTTAAAACCTGACCAAACTTCATGAAAATTGCAGAGGACTAGACATGCATAGGCCCTGCAATGGAGCCAGCCAAGCCAGGAGTGCAGGGTGCAGGCTTCTGACCCCAACCAGCCTGCACCCTTAAAGGTCACCCCTGGAAATCGGAAACCTAGGGGATGGGGGGTCAGGAAACCCGGAATCAGGTCCTGGCCACTGAATTTAAAGGACTCTCGAGTCATCCCGACTCAGTAAGATTCCAAGACTATGTGGCCAACCTTCCAGTCACACAAAGTAAGAAACAAAGGTAATAATGAACATGTTTAATTGTATATCTAATTTTTATACAAAAAGATAGTTGCTTTGCATTGTGTGGTGCTTTTATAACCCTGCAGTGGAGCTTCATATAAACAATGTTCCCACTAAGCTAAGCAGTTGTGAGAACACGCAAAAAAAATTAAATTGCCGTGCACTGAAATCTGGCTACGCACAACAACTAAATTTTTAAAGGAACATTGTTTGAGAACCTCTGCTGTATTAGACTTATTATGACAATGAAGGGACATTATACCTGGTTTGAGCAGTATAATTTCCAACCATTTTCTGTCAGTTTTCTTTTATCTCTGAAGATGCTGACTTTGTGGTTTCATGGGCTACTGCTGCCCTATCCCTTTCTGAGGTTTCAGATTTGCTTGTTGGTCTACACTTCGTTAACTGATCACAGCCAGGATGGTAGAAAGCCCTCCAATTGGCTTCAGTATCCTGGGCTTGGAAAGGACAACCCAGTTAAAGTTTCTGCTCCTGATCACTATCCGGTGACCCCTTATCGTAAAGCTCGCGTCCATAGATATTGGGTGGAATAGCTGAGAAATCCCAATGGCTGACCAACTCGCAATCTTATTTCACCAAACGATACTCACAGTAGGTCCTGATGAGCCGCTAGCACCCCTGAAACAGGACCCAGTAAGAATCAGCACCTTCAGGGCAGAAAATTAGTGGGGAAGAGGTGAAATAAAAAGAGAGTGCTTTATTTAAGCATGTAACTCATTTGAAGTTGGATTGATTAAACAAATAAAGTAGAACTTTACATTATGTTTTCTAGGGCGTGAGATGGTAAGCTCGACACTACCAGGGTACCCACCTCACATTCCTGTAAATAGCCAGGGCAGTTACACGTCATCTGCCATTGCTGGAATGGTGTCTGGTAAGCACACTGTCTCGGCTTATATCCAGTTATTCATTTTGCGTCAGTACTTTGGGTCTCAGTAGCCTAGTCCTGTATCCTGCAACCAGGTAAATGATTGCACAGAGCATTTTCTGTGCCAATGGCAATAAAAAAGGGAGAATTTATGTCTCTACAGCATCTTTATGTCCTTAGGATATAGTGAAACTTTTCATAATCAACGGATTAATTTTTCAAGTGCAGTCACTGTTGTTATAATCAGCAAATGCAGAGGGATTAATGTCATGGAAGAGGCCATCTGGCCCATCAAGACTATACCATCCTTCCTTGAGAAATCCAGTCAGCCCCATTCCCGCACTTTGCCCCCAGAGCCCTGCAACTTTATTTCCTTCAAGTGTCCACCCAACTTCCTTCTGAAATTGTTCATCATCTCTGCTTCCACCATCCCTGTGAGCAGTGAATTCTAGGCCATTGGGACGTTCTCCCTCACATCCCTCCCCCATCTTTTGTCCAAAGCTTTAAATCCTTGCACCATCAGCCAATGGGAACAGCTTCTCTTTGTCTACCTTATCCAAACCTGTCAGAAACTTGTCCACCTCTATCAAATCTCCCCTCAATCTCCTTTGCTGCAAGGAGAACAACCCCAGCTTCTCTGTCCCAACCTTGTAGCTAAGACCCCTCATCCCTGGAACCATTCTGGTAAACCTCCTCGGCACCCTCTCAAGGACCCTCACACCCTTCCTAAAGTGTGATGACCAGAAAATAACACAATACTCCAGCTGTGGCCTAATCAGAGCTGTAGAAAGGTTCAGCATAACTTCCCTGCTTTTGTACTCAATACCTCTATTTATGACACCCAATATCCCATTTGCTTTGTTAACCACTGTCTCAAAACATCCTCCCACTTTCAAAGACACATGAATCCCCACCAGCTCTCTCTGGCCCTCTTTCGAACTGTGCCATTAAGTCTATATTGCCTTTCCTTCTCCTTTCTGCCAAAATGCAACACAAATGAATCTTCTTATCTAATATGTAACTACAAAACTTACGTTCCATGTTTTGTAACTAAATATTCTTTTGCTTCCTTCTAATTTTCTTCTATTCTTTTCCTAAAGATGATCTGAAATCTGTTTCACTACTGGTGTCTACTTGCCCCTCCATCTGGCGACATGTTTCACCCAGTTTCCCAACCAGGTTGCTGTGGCTCTCATCCCCAGGTCTCACTCTCACCTTTTTCCCATCTGAACCACCTCTCCCTTCCCAAGGTCCAGCAGCCTCAAAATCCACTGAAATCTCCCTGATTTCCTCACCTCACTCTACTTGCTGAGCAACAACCTACCTTATTCTTGGTGACTCAACAATCTATACCTAAATTCCATTCGCTCTTCTGTTTTCTAAGTGGCTTCAATCCTCGCCCTGCACATTGAATCTCCCATCCATAGCCATGATCACTCCCAGATCAACCACAGAAACTTTGGAGGTGGCAGTCAACTGTAAAGGACATTTCCGGTCCTTGACTTGTTTCTTTGTTAACTTTCCTTCATTCGCATCCAACCCTACTATCCTCACTTTCATTCTGAGAAACAAAAAGCCTTCTAGCTTTGTTTTCATTTGTTCTCGGGTTGTGGGAGGTCTTCTTAACTATCCCAGTCCTTCTGATGGTGATGTTCTTATTTTGACTGTTCCAGTTCAGGCCCTGGTTAGCATGATCACCAAGATGTTGATGGTCAGAGAAATTGTTGATTTTTGAAAAATTAATTTATGTAATGTTGGCATCGTTGGCATGGCCAGCATTTATTACCCATCCCTAATTAGCCTTGAAAAGCTGGTGGTGAGCCACCTTCTTGAACAGCTGTAATCTGTTTAGTATAAGTACAGTGCTGTTAGGTAGGGAGTTCCAGAATTTTTACCCAGCAACGATGAAGCATTTCCAAGTCAGGATGGTGAGTGACTTGGAGGGGAACATCCAGGTGGTGGTGTTTCCATCTATCTGCTGCTCTTGTCCTTCTAGATGGTAGAGCTTGTGGGCTTGGAAGGTGCTGTCAATCAAGCCTTGGTGAGTTTCTGCAGCACATTTTATAGATAGTAAATATTGCAATTGTGGAAGGAGTGAATGTTTAAGGTGGTGGATGTGGTGCCAACAAGCGGGCTGCTTTGTCCTGGATGATGTCAAGTTTCTTGAGTGTTGTTGGAGCTGCACTCATCCAGGCAAGTGGACAGTATTCCATCACACTCTTGACTTGTACCTTGTAGATGGTAAACGAATTTGGAGAGTCAGGATGTGAGTTACTCGCCACAGGATCTCTAGCCTCTGACTCATTCTTGTAGCCACAGTATTTATATGGCTGGTCCAGTTAATTTCTGGTCAATGGTAACACCCAGGATGTTGATAGTGGAAGATTCTGCAATGGTAATGTCAATAAATGTCATGAGAGGTACTAGCCTGTCTTGTTGGAGATCGTCAATGCCTGCTACTTGTATGTCTCTTGCTGCTTATCAGCAAAAGCCTGAATGTTATTCAGGTCTGGCTGCATGTGGGCACAAACTGCTTCATTATCTCCATTTTGAATGCACTGAGGACTGTACAATCTTCAGTGAACAGCCTCCTTTTTGATCTTATGATGGAGGAAAGATCAGTGATGAAGCAGCTGAAGATGGTTAGTCCAAGGATACTGCCCTGAAGAACTCCTGCAGCAATGTCCCGGGGCTGAGCTGATTGGCCTCCAACAGACACAGCTTCCTTTGTGCCAAGTATGTCTCCAGCCTGTGAAGAGATTCCCCTCATCTCTCGATTCCCATTGACTTCAATTTTGCTGGGCTTCCTTGATGGTCGATTTTCCCTGGAGCTTAGAAGAATGAGAGGTGATCTCGTTGAAACATTCAAGATTATGAAGGGGCTTTTCAGGGTAGATGCTGAGAGGTTGTTCCCCCTGGCTGGGGAATCTAGAACAAAGGGGCACAGTCTCAGGATAAGGGGTTGATCATTTAGGACTGAGATTGGGAAAACTTACTTCACTCCAAGGGTTGTGTATCTATGGAATTCTCTACCCAAGAGGGTTGTGAATGCTCCATCATTGAATATATTTAAGGCTGGGATAGACAGATTTTTTGTCTCCTAGGGAATCAAAAGATATGGAGAGTGGGTGGGAAAGCAGAGATGAAGTCCAAGATTAGCCATGACCATATTGAATGGCAGGGCAGGCTCTACTTAAGATCTACTCCTGCTCCTATTTCTTGTGTTCTTATGATGCCACTGTTGTCAAATGCTGCCTTAATGTCAAGGGCAGTCACCCTCACCTCACTCCTGGAATTCAGCTTTTTATCCTCTGTTTGGATCAGGGTTGTTATCAGGCCTGGAGCCTTGTGGGCCTATTGCAACCCAACTTGGGCTCCGGTGAGCAGGTTATCAGTAAGTTCTACACAATAGCATTGTCGACAACATTTTCCATCACTTTGCTGATGATTGAGAGTAGACTGATGGCGTGGTAATTGGCCGTATTGGATTTGAAGCTGAACACCATGGGATTATCAGGAAACAGCCCTTCTTCATGATGGAGATATGGCTTTGGATGAAGCAGCTGAAGATCACTGGGTCGTATCCAACAGTAATGTAGAAGTGTCTTTGAGGTTGAGACACTTGGTTGGGACAAAGGAAAAATATTTTTACTCTGCAATTAACTCATTCTATACTTGAACCAGGAGCATTTAATGCGGCATTTAATGGCAGCTTTATTCTATTTTTGACCTATGCTGTACCTGACCTTGGAGTTTTTAGTGCAGTTTGTGTAGAAGCTTTATCTTGCACCTAACCGGTGCTGGACCTGCCCTAGGATTGCTTGAGGGGGCAGTATAGAGGGAGTCTTATTCTGCATCTAACTCAACTGACTTACTGGTGTCAGCCATGACTTAGTTGGTAGCATTCTTGCCTCCTGGTTGGATTTGTACCGCTGACACTTGAGTGCAGTGCTGCATTGCTGGAGGTGCAATCTTTCAGATGAGATTTAAACCGGTGCTCAGTTTGCCGTCTAGTTGGACATAAATGATCCAGTGGGATATTTCAAAGAGGGGCAGGGGAGTTCTCTCTGGTGTCTTGGTCCTCAACCAACATCACAAAAAACAGATCAGCTGGTCATTATTACATTACTCTTTGTGAAACTTTGTCACACATAAGCTGACGGCTTTGTTTCCCTACCTTGCAATAGTAACTGCATTGCCAAAGTATTTCATGGGCCACGAGGTATTTATACAACAGTTCATTCTTTGACTTAGGAATGCTTGATACTCAAATGGGGTGCCCATTCCCCAGTTTTGACATCTTTTACCTCAACCAGCATATAGTTCACTAAAAAATAGTAAAGGAGTAAGGATCAAAGGATAGAATCAAAGACAGTTTAGAAAGTAGATTCCATGGGTGGCTGAAGACTGATCAGTCTTTCTGAGGAAGAGGAATTACTTTATCTGGATGAATAAGATACATTTGATACAACTTGCTCCCTCTATTTTAGACACTGATGTTAAATGACCTATATAGCCTTCAGTGGCTTAACCCTTAATTGTCCAAAAGACATGCTACCTTTAACAATGGGCAAAATATCTCCAAGGTATATTAAAAGAAAAGTTATGTTTACATAATGCATTTCATGACCAGTAGACGTTCCAAAGTGCTTTACAGCCAATGAAGTACTATTGAAGTGTAGTCACTGTTGTAATGTAGGATATAGGCATGGAACTGAGCCAAACTGGCCAGAAGGTCCCATGTTCAATTTTGAGTTAATGCTGAGTTATTTCTCAGCTGGAGAACTGTTAGACTACATAAATTGCCCTGAGCGAGGCTAGTGAGCCAGGTTTCCGGCTCCTGATCATTACTTGCAAGGTTTCAGATAGGTCATTGGTGCAAATCAGGAACACCCTCAGTTAAGCTTCCTGCATGGCTGAGTATCTGCTGAAGTTCACTGAATAATCTCAGTGACTAATGTCCACTGGTGGCGGATGCTATGGGACTCTCACCCTAGTGCTTTCAGGGGTGGAGGTGAAAACACTCAGACAAGTAAAAAGAGAATCACAGTTTCTTTAATAAAATGGCCAGGAATGATTTAAAGAGTGTGCACGGCTTCGAGAAATTAAAGAATTTTAAATAAATTCTGTTTGAAATTGATCATTAATGCAAAAGTCACTTTCCTCCTGCTCCCAGTAATAATTGTCATTCATCAGAGTTTCCACTCCACAACAGGCAGTTAATGATTGAACAGGCCTTTAGCTGACCTGTTGATTTTTGTTTGGATGCGATTAAGTATTTTTGCAAGAGACAAGATGAAACATGCATGTACTGGGCAGAAGATGTTCCCCTTGTTCCTGCTGACCTGAATTGTTGATGTGTTGCTTTGGTAACACAATATCTTTCTGTCAGCCATGAAGTGTGAGGGCCAGTTTGAACATCCTGTTCAAAGATGACAAAAAAAAAGGACCCCAGGGTGGACAATTATATAAGTCACTCAATAAAACTGAACCACTTTTTTTGCTCAGTGCTTGTAATCGTTAAAAGAATTTCATTTATTATTCTGATTCCAGGAAGTGAATATTCAGGAAGCCCTTACACTCACTCCCACTACACATCTTACAATGATGCCTGGCGCTTTACCAATTCCGGATTAATAAGTAAGCAAGCTGGAATTTACCTGTTAAATTTTGATTCTTTTTAACAAGTAGGTTGACTACTATCGCTCATCTTTGTCACTTGTTTTTCTGACTGTGCCCTGACTTTCCTGTATGATGCTCCTTTTATGGCTTTCATAACATACAATTTTCTGGTAGTCTTTCAAGTAGATTGTTGTTTGAAGTAGATTGGGGAGGTATGTGTGTAGCATCGTCCCGAGAGCTAAATAACACGAGTTAAATATATTGAGATAGCCAGTGTCATCTAGGATGATAGTGTAGGTGCTTTAAGTGACCTCATTGCCCTGACTGGGGCCGAGTGGGGAAAATCAGCCTCGGTTCCCACTTCTGATCATGACCTAGTGGGGAAGGGATGAGCAGAAATACCTTCTGATTAAATATCGCAAGGCTAAAGCCATTGTTTTCAATCTCCACTCCATTCCCTAGCTACTGCCCCTCCCTGGTAAGTCTGAGTTTAAGCCAGTTTGTTCACAACTTTGATGTCACAGTTGACACCGAGATGAGCTTCCAACCTCAAATTTACACCATCTATAAGACCATCCATTTCCACCTCTGTAACACCTCTGTCTCCTACTTTATCCCTGCCTCAAGCTCACTGGCTGCTGAAACTCTCATCCATTCCTTCGTTAACACTTGACTCAATTATTCCAATGCCCACCCAGCTGGTCTCCCCTCTGTAAACCTGAGCTAACCCAAAACTCTACTGCCCATGTCTTAACTTGCACCAAGTTCCACTCCCCTATCACCCACTGTGCTCGCTGACCTACAATGGCTATTGGTGAAGCACCATCTTGCTTTCAAGTTCCTCCATGGCCTTGCCCTCCCTATATCTGCATCTGCTGCAACCCCCCCACAACGCTCCCCTAATTCTGGGCTCTCGATTTTAATAAATCCACCATTAGCGGCCACGCCTTCAGTTGCCGAGGTCCTACACCTCTCTGCCTCACTTTCTTCCTTTAAGACGCCCCTTAAAGCCTACGCCCATATCCAAACTTTTGACCTAATATCTCCTTATGCGGTTCAGTGTTGTACTTGGTCTTATAATGCTGCTGTGAAGCACCTCAGGACATCCCACTATGTTAAGTTGCTGTTTGGTTGGTTCCACTGGGAAAGTACATGTGGACATTGGGTAGGGACAGGGTTGGGCTGTGCCAAGGTGCCCCATTACAGGATAGTCTGGGGTTGCTTACCATGTAGTTACATCAATGAAAAGTGGCCAGCTATCTGAGGTACTGGAGAATTGCTGAGAGCTCTGGAAATTACCCCAATGGAAGAGAGAAATGTGCATGAAGAGCAAAAGCCGCTTTATAGATAACAGTAGCTTTTCCTTGCTGCAGTAATAATGATGGAAAGTGCCCAGTGAGCTCCAGCTCTTCAAATCAGTTGATGGATGCTTGAGTTTCTCATTTCCTATAGTTTAACCGTTAAAAAGCTACTTCACAGAGTTTCAGCTTTGCCACAAGATCGGAGCGATGTTAAGACCTTTGTTTGTTTCTCATTGTTATGTTCTTCCAACAGTCTCTTTTTTTTTTGTCCGTTAACTTTCAGGTTCCCCTTATTATTATAGTTCCGCACCAAGGACCAGCGCACCTCCCGCTGCTGCCGCTGCCTACGACCACCTCTAGTTTCCACAGCAACCAGGGAACTATGCAGAGCGATGCCCTGGGGTTTCATGTTCTGTCAGTCTAATTGATTTGAGCACAAAGGAATGTGGAAAACTCTATTTATGAATGAAATATGAAGGACGGGCAATAATTTCACCACCGGATGTTTCCATAACATGCCAGAAAGGATCCTACAATCAGTTCAGCAGAGAGTTGCCTTCTCTTTCCCATTCTGGATCTACAGATAACTCACAAGAACAAAAAGCCATAGGCCATGGCTAGATAGAAATTGCTTTTGAACAATAAGGAATGCAAATGCACTATTAGTATTGTAAATTATACATGGATTTTGCATATTACACTCAGTCTGGGCTACAGACAATGTTTGTACACAAGGCTCTAATAGGCTCATTACGTGACTTTAATTATGAGTGTGATGAGTTGAAGACATAATAATGTGAAGGGGGATCCTTCCCTAGTTAAAGACGGAGCCACAATTAACAGTAACTGAATGCTACAGTGCATGGCTTCAGCAGACTAGAAACAGAACTTCTGAAAATTACCGAAAGCTTACCCACTCTCTAGACAGAAAGACTGGCAATCTTCATTATAGAATGAGCAAGAAACCCAGTGCACCATAGAGGCATCATTATCATCCCTGCCACTCAACGGGAGTCCGTGATGAAGAAACAGGCACTTCAACCAATTAAATGTCTCTTCACAAAAAGCCTTTACTGGGTAGAGGCAGTTTCTCAGTGTCTCCACCACTGTTCAAGACTTTACATTGAAAATACGAATAGTTTAGAGACACTGATACTGACAAAGAGAACAAATTGCAAAATTTCATCTTGAAAATTCAGCTGGTATTTGAACCTGGCCCTGTGGGGGGGCTGAATCTTTGATTTTCCTGCTCAGTGGGAGTTACCCATTTTGCTTGTAATTGACTTTTCACATGCAGCAAAGTATCAAGATGAACAAAATTTAAATCAATAAATGCATTACAATTAGTTTGTCAATGTGTACCAAACATAAGATAAATCTTTTTTAATTTTTTGATATTTAAACGGGCTGATTATGTGAAACACATTTACTACACGCTGGAATTTCACATTACAGAAACAGGTTTTGGATACGTGAGGAAATGTATAATATATAACACTCAGCTACCACAGAGTGACCGCTCATTGTTTTGCAGGACCTATAGCAGCCCAGACCCAATACCAGTCTCTCGGTCTTGTTTTACAACAGCTCACTGATTTTGGAGGGACTGCCTATGTCCCAAAGGCCTGGGACTTTTCCTTTGCTATGTACGTATGTAAACTACGAAACTATCACAAAGAAAAAAATATTTTAATTCAGTGTAGCATGATTTTAAATCTTGGAAATAAAATTTGTTGACTGTAAAGATTGTTTGGGAAATGATTTTGTTGTGTTTCTGCTGACAGTGGCATACAACCCTCAGCAAGTAATAGCCTTACTGATCACACAAACTGGGTGGTGGTGGTGGGGTAAATCATCATTGAAATCCCTGACCCATGGCCAAATACTGGCCACTGCTGAGCCTCGAACTGCACTGCCAATACGTTGCTCCAGTGTTAATATTCAGTCTCCAATAGTTTCTGCCATTCTTATTAATTTCAGGGCCAGATAAACATCTTAACTTCTGGTAGAGGCAGGAACCCTCACAACATTTAAGAAGTATTTAGATGAGCACTTGAAACGCCAGAGCGTACAGGACTATGGGCCAAGTGCAGGAAAATGGGGTTAGAATAGATAGGTGCTTGATGGTTGGCATGGACAGGATGGGCCAAATGGCCTGTTTCTGTGCTGTATAACTCTATGACTATGACTCTATGACTATGACTGCAGCAAAGAAGACACGGCCCCAAAAGGCAAGAAGACTGCAGCCCCAGAGCACCTTTTGGACCCTGCGGCAGCCGCTGTGATGTCCTCTAAACCTGACTGGCCACAGGAGGGGCAGATACATCACCAATCCGGCTTGGTAAGCGATGGCAGTGGTGATCAGTGCCAATGTTGTACAGAAGAGGTTGGCCATCCAATGCAGATAGAGGATGACTGATCTCATCTGTGCAGCCAGGGTAAGGCAACCATCTCACCACTCTAAACCCACACACTCAAGCCCATCACACGTTCACTGGCATCTTACTCACTGCCAGCTCAAGGGACATCACCAGGGTACATCACCCTTTCACACACACCCTCACATCTCCATCTGCCCTCAGCAACTCCGGAGACTGCCTCCTCAGCCCTCACCATCTTGAGGCCACTTGCACAGATCAACGTGTGCCCCCATAGAGACTAGGATACCCCCCTTCCCCAGTACGGCCCTCGCCTGCAGCTTCTTCCCTTGCCTGAAGCCACTTCTCCCCCTTCCCCAAGGAAGACCTTATCCTGCAGCCATTGAAAAGCCCCCCACATGTGGCTGATCTGGTAGGTGGAGACCTGCCAGTGAGGCCCCACTAACAGTGACGTGGTGCTGCCTGTGAATCCTGGCACTGACGACTGTGAGTGCTGACCTAAGCAAGGTAGGGAAACAAACCTCAGAGTCCTGAGTGAAGTGCAGCTCGCCAGGTGCATGCCTTATTTCTGCTGTTGTGAAACACGTCTGCATTGTTTTCCTGCTGACGTGGGTGGACAATCCAGCCGGGCCGGGGGTGGGGGTGGGGGGTGGGGGTGAGTCCGGCGGGCTGGCCTCATAATGATAGGCTGATGTATTATAATGAGGTTCCTGACCTCCGATGGTGGGGAATCCGACAGCCCACTGTCGGAGGGTGGAGCGGACGATCGCAAATGATGTCGTGAAACCGCTTTTGGGCCTTCTCGGTATATTATCCGCTCACACCACCGAACACGCCCGACACCGGCGGGCACAGAAAATCCCAGCCTAAGAGGCCTGGAGGCTTGTGCAGTTAAACATTAACTGTTTCTAGTTGACATGCGACTATACACATATCTCCAAAGTACTGCCCTATTGAGGTGCTACCTTCATGCCGACTTCTCTCAGAATCTCTCCAAACGGTCTAATATCATGTGATTGTTTACATCGCAATGTGGATGGCACTGGTCTCCAATCCCATATTAAGCCTCGCGATGCCAAATACCCTCACACTACAACTTAGGCCTGAATTTTCATCCTTGAGGTGGATATCAGGAGTCAGGAGAATTCCTGGCTTGGCCTGCCGGCCTTGGGAGAGAGTTTGCTGGGGGTGGGTGGGGGGGGGGTGGGGGGGTGGTGTTGCGGGGTGGGTGTGGTGGGAGCTGGGGGGGGTGGTGGGGGGGTGGGTGGTGGGTGTGCAGGCTAGAATCACCCCAGCCAACCTGGGAAGAGGTTTGGAGGCTGGTTTAAGGGGGGTGGGACAAGTAAAGCTGGATAGAGGGCCATTGATAGGTGGAGATAGTTCCATTGTTCCAGTGAAGCTCAACGCAAACTGGAGGAACAGCACCTCATCTTCCGACTAGGCACTTTACAGCCTTCTGGACTGAATATTGAGTTCAACAGTTTTAGATCATGAACTCCCTCCTCCATCCCCAACCCCCTCTCTGATCCCCCTTTTTTCCAATAATTTATATAGATTTTTCTTTTCCCACCTATTTCCATTATTTTTAACAAAAACAAAAACAGAATTACCTGGAAAAACTCAGCAGGTCTGGCAGCATTGGTGGAGAAGAAAAGAGTTGACGTTTCGAGTCCTCATGACCCTTCGACAGAACTTGTGTTCAAGTCCAAGAAAGAGTTGAAATATTGAAAGCGGGTTTTAGTAAACACCTTGTCAAACACCAGGAGGGAAATGGAAAGCAAGGAAGGTGAGCAGGGCATCCACAGTTTTTTTGTTTTTATCTCTGTGTTTAATTGACTGCCACTGCTCTTCAAGAAATGCCTACCTCCTTGAAGAAGTTCTGTTCTTTTCTGCGACAAGATTTCCGTTCCTCTCTTTTGCCCTGCTCACCTTCCTTGCTTTCCCTTTCCCTCCTGGTGTTTGACAAGGTGTTTACCAAAACCCGCTTTCAATATTTCAACTCTTTCTTGGACTCGAACTCAAGTTCTGTCGAAGGGTCATGAGGATTGGAAACATCAACTCTTTTCTTCTCTGCCGATGCTGCCAGACCTGCTGAGTTTTTCCAGGTAATTCTGTTTTTGTTTTTGTTTTGGATTTCCAGCATCCACAGTTTTTTTGTTTTTATCCATTATTTTTAAATGTATTTCCATCCATTGTTCTTTCTCTACCTTTTAGCCAATTTCAATCCCTTCCCCCCACCCCCACTAGTGCTATCTGTACCTTGTTCGTCCTGCTTTCTACCCTTAATTAGCACATTCCTTAGATAATATCACCACCTTCAACACCTCTTTGGCCTTTTGTCTATGACATCTTTTGGTTATCTCCACCTATCACTGGCCTTCTATCCAGCTCTACTTGTCCCACCCCCGTTAAACCCACTTATATTTCACCTCTTTTCTATTTTTACTTAGTTCTGTTGAAGAGTCATATGGACTTGAAACGTTAACTGTGTTCCTCTCTGCAGATGCTGCCAGACCTGCTGAGTTTCTTCAGTTATTTTTATTTTTGTTTTGGATTTCCAGCATCGACTGTTTTCAGCTTTTATCAGGAGTTTGGAGGCAGCCACAGGGGCTGCTGGGTTCGGAGGGTGGGCTGTTTATTTTGCCTACCTTGGTACAGTGGGGCCTCGTCCCAGTTATAATAAAACACAAAGGCCCTCGACCTCACCTCTCACACCTCCTCATGCTCCAAACACTCTCCGGGCACCATCCATGCCACTTCATGCACCCACCCACCCCCAGTGACCCCCTCCTACCTCCACTGCCAAACATTCTCTAGGGCCCCTCATGCCCCCTATGCCAACTTTCTAGCATGTTGAAAAAAAATTAATTTTGATTCGAAGGCAATAAAAGTGTCAAGCATTCATGAAGCTTGGCTGAAAGGCCAGACATCCATTACGCTTGTTGAGACAGCTGGGCCCCAGAAAAAACATTGTTTGTTCAGCAGCCCAGGCTCTCTGATCTCTGCTGTCAATTTCACAATGTTTGTTTACACAGCATTAAGTGATTTCAAGGATTTGTGGTTTTTGTTATTGACACTTTAATTGCCTTCTAAGTGAAATTACTTTCTTTTGTAGAAAGTTATGAATGAATACTTTTTTAAAGCCCTTTTTTACACATCCTATGTCACAATAGGGTTCATTGCCATACTATACACTTTTTGGAACCAATGTGCATGGAAGTGCCTGAGCTGGGCAGCGGGGGTATAAGATACCATAGGGAGTGAGTGGAAGAGCAAAGCTTGGCATCGGAAGTATGAGGGGCAATAGGGGATAGGTGGAAGGGCATAGCTTGGCCTGGGGTGGAAGGGAGGGGAGGGGGTGCATGAGGAGGTCTTTTTGAACTTACCTTTGCAAAGGTCCCCTCATGCAGACTAGACTAAGGTTCATGACTCCTCTGAGGAGCCATTGACCACAGCTCTTTAAAAACCTGGCCTAACTCCATGAAAATTATGGAGGCTTAAAACATGCCAATCCCACAATGGGGCTGGCCAGCTCAGGATTACCGGACGCGGGCTTTTGACAGGAACCGGTCCTGTACTTTTGAAAGGTACCCCTGAAAATCAGACAACCGGGAAAGGGGTTTGGGATCCGGGAATTGCAATCCCCCTGCCATTTTTAAAGGGCTGCCGAGTCACCCTGACCTTGTGAAAATCCAGAGCTCAGAATGGTGATCGTAATGTACCTGCAATAACTTCAAAACAGGCAGCAGTCAGAGAAACAGTGCGCTCTGGCTTCAGCTGAGGACAGTGTATGTGGGAAAAGGTTTTATCCAAATTGGTCTTGCTCTTCAAGCAAGGGGGGATGTGAGGAAAAACTTTTTTACCCAGAGGGTGGTGACGGTCTGGAATGCGCTGCCTGGGAGGGTGGTGGAGGCAGGTTGCCTCACATCCTTTAAAAAGTACCTGGATGAGCACTTGGCACATCATAACATTCAAGGCTATGGGCCAAGTGCTGGTAAATGGGATTAGGTAGGTAGGTCAGGTGTTTCTCACGTGCCGGTGCAGACTCGATGGGCCAAAGGGCCTCTTCTGTACTGTGTGATTCTGTGATTCTGTGATTCACCCAGGCACTCCTTGTTGGGCCCTGTGGCTGCAGGCGTGTTCCATACATGTTGAGTGGGTTTGAAAGGGTGCTGGAGAGAGGGACAGAGAGAGAGAGAGAGTGGAGAGAGGGACAGAGAGAGAGAGAGAGAGTGGAGAGAGGGACAGAGATGCTGGAGAGAGGGACAGAGAGAGAGAGAGAGAGAGTGGAGAGAGGGGCAGAGAGAGAGAGAGAGAGTGTGTGTGGAAGGCTCCAGACGACGTGGTCCATTGTTGGAATTAAAAAGTTAGAAAAGAAAAGGCAAGAAGCTAAGGGTTAAATTAAAGGGCACAACCTGGAATGATTTAACCTCTATTATTACCACAACAAAATTAGTGTCGGGATAAGCGAATTAAGGAAGTAAACATGTGGCTGAAGAAGTGGGGTGGGGAAAGGGGGTCCATTTCAGGGACACTGGAGAAGAATGAACTGTGTCGTTGGGATGGGCTCCACCTGAACAAGGCCGGGGCCAGAGTCTGAGTGGAAAGGGCACGAGGAGCGGAATTGCTTCCCCCCCCATCCCCCCTCCCTGTCACTAGCAGTGGGGTCTGTGGCAGGCGGAGCGGAGAATGTCCCGGAAGGAACCATATCACTTTCCCGAAGGTGAGAACTTGTGATCACTAAGGTCCTGGCAGGTCACCTCTCTGGCTGAAGATCGTCGAGAGCCACATTTGGGTCTCATAAATTTAATTTCAAACGAGCAGGAGATGGAAATCCTCCCCTCCCGGGCATTCCCTCTGCCTCACCAGCGGGAATTCATGCCGGACAAAGCTGGTGTGCACAGGGCGAGGGAGTTAAGGGCTCTGAACGAAGGAACACCGGAGAGCCACATAGCCCTGGGTACGGTGTGTACCAAGGAAATGACTGGGGGATTGGTGTTGGCAGACGCAGGGTGTGGTGGTGGCGGGTGGGTGTTGGGGGGGGGTGGGGGGTGATGGTGGGTGGAATCAGAATGCACGGTTGGAAGGTGCTGGAGGACACCTATTGGATTGGGATTTACAGGGCGGTGGGGAGTGGTGGTTGTGGGAGGCACGGCAGTGTGAATCACGAAAGCTTGGGGGGGTGGGGGGGGAGGTTTGAAGCCGGTAACGGGGGGGAGGGGAGGTGAACCACAGGGTTGGGGGGTAAAGGGTGGATTACAGGAGGTTAAAGGGTGCTGGACACTGCCTGGAAGGTGACAGGAACTATCCTGAGGCAAAAGCAGATCAGGCTGTCGATGCCTTCGGTGTCCAACTGAAAAACCTCGAGGAGGAGGGAGGGTGGGCGGAGCTGAATTTCCACTTAACTGGGCAAATAAAGGGGAACCCTGGCAACCCACCCTGGCAAGGCAGAGGTCTCTCTAGAGGGCAGTGGAGGGAAGGGGATAGTGTGAGTGGGGGGGTTTCACGCACGTGGGCTTTCATGAGCCTTGGTAAAAAACGGTCCCTCAATGCGCAGGCATTATTCAGGGGGACCCTAGACGCAGCCTGGGTCCCCCCCAGAAGGTGGGTGGAGCGCACACAGCCAATAACACAAGGCACAGCAAGAAAAACCCAGGACACACTCCATTATGTGGAATGATTGATACATATACAAAGGCGCTAAAACTACGTACAATGTTTGTACACCCGTGCTGCCAATATTAACGCAATACATCTCAATTTTCCTCACCTTACCACTGCATCTAGGTGTTTCCCTGACATCTGCAGCAGATGTGGGGGCAGCCTGCTGACTACTCTGCCCTCTTGTCTGTGATAACTTTGGTGGACGTCCCCTGCAGAGCTGAGGCCTGGTGGGCTCTGGGCATCTCTGGGTCTCCTGCTGTGGGGCAGGTGCATCCTCTCAGTGGTCTCAGAGGCTGGAGCTGATGGGGTCACAGCCAGAGAGGACTCGGAATGCATGGACACCCTTGGAGAGCCCCAGCGAAGTCCGCCTGATGCCACTCGTCCCTTTGGATGCCCGAGTGCCCCTCCCTGACTCCTTGAGGGGAAGGCACCAGGTCGAGGTGCCCAACCCCCATCTCACGTAGCTACTGCCAAAGCTCACCCATGGACACATGGATGGAGTGCAGGTCTGAGTGCACCCCTGGCAGAGGCTGGGCATTCTGATGGACCAGGGCCTCCTTGGCATCTGCCATCCTCCCCATGGAGACTTGGATGAGCTCGTATGTCAGAGCCACAACATTACAGAGCATGCGGACTACCCCTCCGGCTTCTGTGCCACTCTGCTGAGAGCCTCTGCCCAAAGTTTGCCGGCCTCTCACTGACACTCCAGCATCTCCTCCATGGCTGCTTCCAGAGGCTCTTTATCCGACTCAGCCTTAGCAGGGCCCCTTGTCTAGCCGTCCTCCAGACCTTGGCTAGCACTGCCTCCTCCTGCTGTAGACGTGTGCCTGTGCCTGAGCCTGAACTAGATCTATGAGCCACCAAGGTGGGTGGC
The DNA here is from genome assembly GCF_017639515.1 of Carcharodon carcharias. Classification (NCBI taxonomy): domain Eukaryota; kingdom Metazoa; phylum Chordata; class Chondrichthyes; order Lamniformes; family Lamnidae; genus Carcharodon; species Carcharodon carcharias. The sequence goes on along the minus strand of NC_054483.1, from coordinate 2,250,289 downwards.
TCTGGGCTGGTGGAGGGTACAGGTGAATGCTGTGCCAGCTGTCCCGGTGTGAAATCATCCTGGTCCTCTTCCAAGGTATCCTGTGGCCTGGGGCTGACTCTGGGTGTAGTGTCCGGCCTCACCTTCTTCCTGTTGGCACCTGGAATGGAGAGAGGGGAGAACAAGTGACCGGCTAGGCCGGTTCAGACTTGGCACTCACCAATCACCTAGGTTTTCTGAGGGAATCAGGATTGAGCATGCTTCCTCTCTGGATGGTTGGGGGATGCCAACTGCGCTGTTGGCACGGTAACGGTCCACCCCTGTCAGCTTGGCAGCCTGCTGCTCACATTGTGTGAAGGTCCGTATTTCAGGTGCACCCCCTCCTGTCTTCTCTATCTCTCGCCTCTTGTCTTCCCCTGCATGAAGATAGTTTGATAGATTGTGAGCACTTCAGATGCAGGAGCAGGCGACCTGCTACTAATTCTGTGGCCGATAAGTGACCTCCTGACTCCCCGAAGCCCGTCCATCATGTTCAAGGCACACGTGAGGAGAACTGCCCACTTGCTTGGATAAGTGTAGCTCCAACATTGGGCAAGAAGCTAGACACCATCCAGGATGAAGCAGGCTGCTTGATCGACTCCCCATTCGGTACCCTTAATATTCAGCACCTCCAGCACCCACCCATAGTGCCAGCTGTGTGAGGTGTATGAAAGAGTGGCTAGCCCCCGAGGCTACTTCAGCTGCCAGCTCCAAGCCTGCCCACTCCAGCAGCTAGAGGGACAAGGGGCAGCAGAAGCATCTGCTTTCAACCTCCACCTCCCCCAATCTCTGTACCTTCAGTGTGGCTGCAACAGTGTGGTTGCCCCTCTACCAGCAGCCCCCATGGACTGCAGTGGGGCAATGAGGCAACACCCCAGCACCTTCTCAAGGGCTTTTAGGAATGGTCAATGTGACGCCAGCCTTGTCATTGACATGCACATCCCATGACAGATTCAGAAAATGGTGAGTTGGGTATGGAGAGTAGAAGGTTCGCTTACCCTAGTGGTGCACATTAATCATTTATGCATTTTCTGCGCTGCATGGCAGTCCTCCTTTGCATCCTTGTGGAACTGCTCACTCTGGACCTCCTCCTAGACTGCTGTGGTGAATTGGGTGGCCTCCTGTGCCCATCCCTGGGAAAGCGATCGTCCCATCTGTCATCCACGGCCTAGAGGGAAGTCTCCAGGAAGGCATCACTGGACCTTTTCCCAAGGCCACCTCGGTTCTGGTGCACTGAATCACTGGTTCTCCGGGTGCCTTTTAAATATGACACCCAGGCATGATGGGAAATTGTGCCAAATTGCGCGAGGCTTGACTCATTAAAGGCGCAGCTAGGGATTTCCCCACGTTTTAAGTGGTGGGGCTGGCAAGATGTTGGGTGCCATCTGTCATATCCAGGCACCATATTTAAGAAGCACCCAGACAACTGCCGCTCGAGGATCCACATTCCAGCTTCACCTTCAGCTCGAGACTCACACCCTGGAACCACCTTTAGCCCGAGGATCCACTTCCTAGAGCCACCTACAGCTTAAGGATCTACATCCTAGGACCACCTTCAGCTCAAGAGCCCATGTCCTAGAGTTACTTTCAGCTCAAGGATCCATGTCCTAGAACCACCTACAGCTCAATGAAGCACATCCTGGATACACCTGCAGCTCGAGGGTCCACGCCCTGGAACTAGGTGCAGTTCAAGGATCCACTTGACAGATGTTCCACCCACCCACTGCTGCATGTGATCTTCCAGGGTCCACAGTCACTGAATCCTTCCATCTTCCACTCTCCACAATCTGTCCCAGGTCTTCATCCAGTTGAGCGCCAATGGCGGGGTGGGGGCAGGGTGGGGGGGGGGGCGGGGATGATCGTACGATAGAGCAACATTCAAGTTGGGGTGCATTTGCATCCCGACAGTGGAATGCAAAAAGGCTTCCCGATGGCCTCTGACAGGAATGGTGATCCGTAATTATCCCTCCACGATGGGCAGGGCTGCAAGTTCTCATTCCCACTGGATCCATCGGGAATCTGCTTTTATAGTTCCTGTAGGATTGTCCGCACCCTGCAGCACACCACAACTCCCACCAGTGGTGGAGGGGGGGCTGATTCCACCCAGCAAAAATGGGAGAAAGGGAGGGTTCAGGTGTAAAAGGTGCTGTAGCTAATAGTTCAGAAACAAACAAAAGGGAAACTAGTAGAGTAACGCTCAGGAGTTGCATGTTTATCAGTCTCGAGTTATGTTCAGGTTAGTGTTCTGCAATGAGAGGGGAGGCTGCCTTAGACTTAGTAAGGAACCAGGTTTAGTTAACAACCTGAGAGTGCCTGAACCTTTATCTAATTGTGATCATTGAGCTCAATGTAATATTTGAAAGGGAGAAATGTCAGTGATAAAAATTCCAGATGTAGAGATATGATTTCAATGGAATAAGGCAGAGACTGCCCACCGCAAACTGGACAAATCTATCATTGCGTGAAATGATGGCAAGTCATCATTTTGACAAGAAGTGTTGAGAAAAGAATTTAACCTGAGGTGGGGTGGAATTCTCCCCTCCTGCCTGCAGTGGGTGCTGTGGTGGGCCGGAGTGGAAAATTCGGGGCTAAACCTTTAGCTCGTTGGGCGGGCATGCGCCTGATCTGCTCGAGCGTGAGATGACGCAGGTTGCCATCGGCCAAGCGTCCTGGGTAGTCACGCGATATTTCGGTCGGCAGAGACCCCGCCGACCACTAAGGCCATTTAAGAATCGATTAAGTTACATTTTTCGCTGCCCATCCAGCCTTACGATTGGCAGGCAGGAGAAACAGCCTTCACATGTTTTTGGAAGCCTCATCCACGGGCCAGATGAGGTTTCCAAAAGCCAATAAAGATAAAGTAAAAGTTGTAAAATTTAATTAGTAACATGTCCCTGCTCGGGCCAGAGTCACCTGAGGAGACGTGTTTTATTACATTTTTCAAACCTTTATTATTTATTTTTAAAAACGCTCCACCTCCCTGAGGCAGCTCTGGGAGATTTTCAAGCTCTCGCTTGCGCATGTGTGAAGTCGGCTCTCGTCCCACTCACCTTCCTCCTCCCCCTCCCTCCAGCACAGGCAGCGCTGAGCGCTGCTGCTCACATTTCACGCTGGGCAGGCCTTAATCGCCCAGCCAGCGTGAAACCGCAGTCCGGCTCTGGCCGCGGGTGGCGGTCGGCTTCCTGACTACCCCTCCCCACCCCCCCCACCCCCCCGCCGAGCCCACCCGACATGGGCTAAATTCTGCACTTGGAGGGAGCCCTAAAAATCGGATTCCCAGCAGCGGGGAAACAGGTTGCAATTTTAACCCTTTTTGGACTCAACCAAATAATCCAAATTAACAAAATCAGGGACAAAATAAACACAGCCCCTAAATTAGGGAATTGCAAAACCAAAGGCAAAATTTAAAGGAAACTTACCAACATCAAATCAAAATGTGACTAACGGGGTCGATAAAACACCCCAGGCCCCGTGGTGCCCACCGTGAACAGAAGGCCTTGACGGTGCCCGGCAGACACCACGTGCTCCCTCTCCAGGGACACCCGGCTGTGAACGTAGCCGTGGAAGAGGGGCAGATAGTCGGGTCGGACGACCCACTCTGCAATTTTACACTAATCTCTTTCATGGTAGGTTGAAGGCAGGTTGGGTGTCCCGCTGACCAGTGACAGGAACACCATTTGCATTCATTACCATGCCATGAATGCTCATTAAATATGCCATTACATGTTGCTTTCCAACCTTGTGTCATGCCAGCAGGAACTCAGGTCGCTCGCTCTGTTTCACGTTTGAAAAAGTGTGGCATGCATCAGTCAGCCCTCATTTCACTCGTGACTTCGAGGCAAGCGCAACATTCAAAGCCACTTCAATGGGTGACAGCGGGGTAGACGAATCAGTTCCCGATCCTGCCATGTGATTCGGAGAGAGAGTCGCCTACAAATAATTAATTTTTTCTTCACTCTTTATTGAATGTTTATATTTGTGTCCAGTGTTGTACTCACCACTCTGCGGGACACGTAACATAGGAGCAGGAGTAGGCCATTCAGCCCATCGAGCCTGCTCTGCCATTCAGTACGATCATGGCTGACCATTCACTTCAATTCCTTTTAGCCACACTATCCCCATATCCCTTTATGTCATTGGTACTTACAAATCTGTCAATCTCTGCTTCAAACATACTCAATGACTGAACTTCCACATCCTCTGGGGTAGAGAATTCCAAACAAATTCACAACCCTCTGAGTTAAAAAAAAAATCTCCTCATCTCGGTCCTAAGTGGCTTTCCCCTTATTTTGAAATGGTGTCCCCTGGTTCTAGACTTCCCAACCAGGAGAAACATCTTACCTGCATCTGCCCCATCTATTCCTTTTAGTAGGTTTCAATAAGATCACCTCTCACTCTTTAAAACTCGAGAGAACACAGGCCCAGTTTCCCCAATCTCTCTTCATAAGACAGTCCCACCATCCCCGGAACAAGTCTGGTGAACCTTTGTTGCACTTCCTCTATGGCAATAATGTCCTTTCTGAGGTAAGGGGATCAAAACTGCACACAGTACTCCAGGTGCGGTCTAAGCAAGCTTCTATACAACTGAAGCAAGTCTTCACTACTCCTGTACTCCAATCCTCTTGTTATAAAGGCTAACATTCCATTAACCTTCCTAATTACCTGCTGCACCTGCATGTTAGCTTTCAGTGACTTATGGACAAGGACACCCAGGTCCCTTTGTACACCTACACTTTCTAATCTCTCACCATTTAAGGAATACTCTGCACATCTGTTCCTTCCACTAAAGTGGATAACCTCACATTTTTCCACATTATATTCTGTCCACCATGCTCTTGTCCACTCACTAAGTCTGTCCAAATCCTCTTGGAGCCACTTTGCACCTCCCTCACAACACACATTCTTGCCTGGTTTTGCATCATCCACGAACTTAGAAATATTCTATCTGGTCTCCACATCCAAATCATTGATATAAACTGTGAACAGCTGGGGCAACAATTACTGATCCTTGCAGGACCCCACTAGTCACAGCCTGCCAAGGCGAGAATGATCCATTTATTCCTACTCTCTGTTTCCTGCCTGTTAACCAATCCTTAATCCATATACCCTCCTGTCCATGTGCTTTAATTTGCTAACTAACTTCATGTGGGGGACTTTATCAAAAGCCTTCTGAAAATCCATATATACTATGTCCACCTTTATCCTTCATCAATTCTGTTAGTAACATCCTCAAAAGACTTCAACAGGTTTGTCAAACATGCTTTCCCTTTCATAAATCCGTGTTGACTCTGCCCAATCAGATCATTATTATCCAAGTTTATCACAGCCTTTAGGATAGATTCTAGCTTTTTCCCTACTACTGATCTAAGGCTAACAGGTATGTAGTTCCCTGTTTTCTCTCTCCCTCCCTCCTTAAATAGTGGGATGACATTTGCTACCTTCCAATCCATAGGAACCATTCCAGAATCTATAGAATTTTGGAAGATGATCACCAGCTATCTCCATAGCTCCCTCCTTCAACACTCTGAGATGGAGAATATTAGGTCCCGGGGACTTATCAATCCCCAGTCCCATTAACTTTTCCAATACAGCCTTCTTACTAATATTAATTTCCTTCAATTCCTCATTCTCCTGAGTGCCTGGGAAATTTCTTATATCTTTCTCAGTGAAGACAGACAAAAAGTTATCATTTAGCTTCTCTGCCATTTCCCTGTTCCCCAGTATAAATTCTCCTGATTCTGCCTGTAATGGACCCACATTTGTCTCAGCCAGAGGTTTCTTTTCTACATACCTATTGAAGTTTTTAAGGACCGTTTTTATGTTTTTTACTGGTTTATATTCATATTCTATTCCCCCTTTCTTTATCAGTTCCTTGGTCTTCCTTTGCTGTATTCTAAAATCTGCCCAATCCTCAGGTTTACTACTATTTCTGGCAACTTTCTAGGATTTTTCTTTTAACCTTATACAACCCTTAACTTCCTTTCTACTGACTTTTTCTGCTTTTTGTGCCTTGAAGGAATGTATAATTGCTGTAAACGATGTAATAATTCTTTAAAGACTATCCGCTGATGTACCGTCATACCTTTTAATGTATTTTCCCAATCTACCTCAGCCAATTTGCCCCTCATACCTTCATAATCTCCTTTGTTCAAATTTAACATCCTGACTTCAGAATGAACTACCTCATTTTCAAAGGTAATGTAAAATTCTATCATACTATGGTCACTCATCCCTAAAGGTTCTTTTACAACAAGATTATTAATTAGCCCTTTCTCATTACTGAATACTAGGTAATTACTAGAATTACTTAATCCTAGATAATACTAGAAGATAGCCTGTTCCTCAATACTACTCTAGGAAACCATGCCGAACACACCCCAGAATCTTGTCCACCACAGCATTAGTGTTCATTAGGTTTACCCAGTCTATATGTAGATTGAAGTCATGATTAGTGTATTACCCATGCTACATACTTCTCTCATCTCCTGATTAATACCATGCCCCACACTAACACCTCTGTTTTGTGATCTAGAAACAACTCCCACCAATGCTTGCTGTCCCTTGCTGTTTCCCAGCTCCACCCAAACAGATTCCACATTTTATTCTTCTGATCTGAGATCCTCCCTCACTAATGGACTAATCCCATCCCTCATTATTGGCACAACACTGCCTTCGTTTCCTTTTTACCTGTCCTTCCTAAATGTCGAATATCTTTGAATATTCAGTTCCCAGTCTTGGTCACCCTGTAGCCACATTTCCAGAATGGCAATTAGATCATACTATTTACCTCTACTTGTGCCTCTAAATGACCTACCTTGTGGTGAATGTTGTGCTCATTCAGGTGGGCCCCTAACTTTATCTTTTAAAAAATGTTTTATTCTTTCACAGGTTGTGGGTGTCGCTGGCTGGACCAGCATTTATTGCCCACCCCTAACTGCCCTTGAGAAGGTGGTGGTGAGCTGCCTTCTTGAACCGCTGCAGTCCCTGTGGTGTAGGTACACCCACAGTGTTGTTAGGGAGGGAGTTCCAGGATTTTGTCCATGTGGTGTAGGTACACCCACAGTGCTGTTAGGGAGGGAGTTCCAGGACTTTGACCCAATGACAGTCTTTTTGCTATTATTCCGCATTCTAAGCTGAGTTGATGCTCGTCTTTGTTTTGCCTGCCTTTTAACTGTGGGTGCTACTTTTCTACATCGTGTTACTATCTTTACTTCCTTCCAATTTGAGCTACACCCCCCCCTCACCCCTTGCAGGTTCCCAATCCTCTGACAAGCTAGTTTAATGGCAAAGCTTGCAGGCTCAGCAGGCCCTCCCTTCTATGCATTGTAAAGGACTCAGAAGAACTCAAAGCCCTGTGAGAACTCTTCCAGCCAACACCCTGAGATGGACACACATCTGGGCAATATTAACACTGCCCTATAGGTTCCTCATTTTATTACCATTGAACCACCTCCCCCAGCCACAGCCAGGACACCAGGTCTTTCCCACTTCACTTCTCCATGCCCCCTCAACCCTACCCTCTGTCTCCCCAATCCCTCTTCCCTCCTCCATGCCCCCGACCCCATTTCACCATCCCCCTCACCAATGACTCACCATTCTCTGGCCCCGAACCTCCATGCAGGCTGCCATTCTTCTGCTCCCCTCCCCTTGTGCCGTAGAGTTAAACAAAGAAACCCGCTGACCTTACACTCAGCCGCTCAAGACCGACTGGTTTTATTTATTGAGCGAATGTAAATCCCCAGAACCAAACAATCGCCTCCTCATTAGCTGAATTTAAGGTGATTAGTCCACCACTTAGTTTGTGTGGGAAAACTCCTCGGTAATGTGCAGCATTGTTCTTGTCTCTCCACAAATGCACTGAGACCTCAGCAGTGGAGGTTGGCTGCAGAGGGTCACTGGCTTGTCCCGAACCTGTTTAGCAAGGACCACCCCTGCCATGGTAGATCCATCCTGCCATTTGACAGCTTATTAGTGACTTCCCATAGTCCAAAGAATGTTTGCTGGTTGACCTTGCTCAGGGAGATCACTCCACATGGGGTGGGCAGTAAGTGGATTGAATACACCATGATGGAGTGGTAAGGGAGGTGGGTCACAGATGTTTTCAACCAGCCTGTGGGCTTTCATCAGTCGGTGGATAGCTGGGGGAGTGACTTTTGCAAGGACAGGAAGCCAGGGGAGAGGTATGGAGCGGAGAGTTCCAGTTATGATGCACATTGTTGCATTCAGTTGAGTGTCAACAAGATGTGCGTGTGTGATGACATGTGCCAGTCAGGTGCACAGTGCTCTACTGCGGAGTACGATAGGGAAAGCGCTGAGGTCCAGAATGTTCTGGCAGCTGCTCCCACCACCCCCCCAGCCCAGTTTGGTTAACAAGTTGTTTCTGGTTTTGACCTTTGCTGCTGTTTCCTTCAGATGTTCCCGAAAGGACAGAGTCCAATCTAGAGTGACTCCCAAGCAGGTTGGACTGGGGTCACGCTTTATGTTCTGACCATCCATGTAAATAGGCAACTCAAGGCCACCTTTTAACAACCATGAGCTGCGTTGCCATGAGATTCTCCTGTTCTGCTGACTTTACCCTGAGAGTAGGACTTTGTTAAAACCTGTTCCATGCTAATGAGTATTCATGACATTCGAATGTATTACAAGTACGAACAGAGCGACGCAATGCTCGGAACGCCTCAGACATGACACCGACTTTATCCCTGCATCTCATCCATCATCGGAAAATTGAAATCTCACATCCAGCCTAATCAAGTCATCCAGTCCGTGCTCTTGTGGCTTCAGTCTTTTAGCAAGTAGCTGGGATTTCAAATTTTGTCTACTTTTAAAGGAAGTTTTAGTCTCCACTGAGATCGTAACACATGCCATGTCCCAAAACAGCATCCACTATCCCAAAATGTTGTTTACTGGAGGAGTCTGTGGGACCCTAGAATGGCTCATTGAATATTTTTGAGGCAGAGGTAGACAGATCCTTGACTAACAAGAGAGTCAAAGGGCATTGGGGGTTGGCAGGAAAGTGCTGTTGAGGCCACAATCAGGTCAGCCATGATCTTATTGAGTGGTGGCTCAGGCTCAAGGGGTCGAATGGGCTACTCTTGCTCCTATTTCTTATGTTCTCATGAGGGACTTCAGTTATGAGGACAGTTTGGAAAAGTTAGGACTGTTCTCCTTGGAACAGGGAAGGTTAAGAGGTGACTGGATAGATGTTTTCAAGAAGATGAGAGGTTTTGATAGAGTCAATAGAGAGAAAAAATATTCCCTCTGTTGAGTGGGTCAATAAGCAGAGGTCATAGGTTCAACATCAAGAGAAAGAAATCTAGAGGGGAGTTGAGGACAATGTTTATTCACTCAGTGACGGGGCTGAACACTCGACCTGAAAAGGTGGTGGAAGTTGATTCCATAGATAGTTTCAACAGGGGTCAAGTTGGTACTTGGGAATGAGGAATCTACAGGCAAAACTTATGGGGCAGGATTTGAAGGTTGTCAGGTGGGCACGGTGAGCAGGCTTGGGAGCAGCAGGGAAAGGGCCCGCAGCCTGTAACCAGCCGCTGACCACGATTTCACGCTGGCTGGCCAATTAACGGGCAGCTAGCGTGAAAGGTGCGCTGAGAAGCTCAGCGCTGTCGGGTTGGGAGGATCGCGAGCGCTGAAGTCTGCGCAGGCGTCGGGGGAGCGCTCAGCGAAAACTCCCCGAAAGCGGAGAGCTGCCTCAGGGAGCCGAAGAATTTTAAACCAATGAATAAAGTTTTTAAAAATCCGGAAAAAAAGGTGCCCACAGCGGACATGCTCACCTTAGCTTGCATATTTGGAAAATTCTGCCCCCCAGTTTTAAAAAAAAATTTAATTACGAAGACCCGCTCCGCCCGTGGATGAGGTTTCCCCTGGCCGATTCACCCACCTGCCAACCGTAAGGCTGGACGGGCGGTGAAAAATAGCACAATTAATACTTCAGCGGCCTTAACGGGCCTCGGAATTGTCGGCGGTTGCGCTGCCGACTCTCGTGCCCGGCAACCAACCGAAATGTCGTGCGAGCGCGCGACGATGTTGGGACGCTGGCCCGATGCCATCGCCCGCTATTTCACGCTCGGGAATGTCGGGCGCACACCTGCTCGCCAAGCGGAAAATCCCTGCCCAGGGTTACGGACAGAAAGAGAGGGTGTGAGCCAAAGCAAAAACGCTCTTTCAAAAAGGCAAGATAGGCACAAAGCCAAATAGGCTCCTTATATGATTCTATGGGTTGCGTTTGAATGGATCGGTACAAACTGCTTCCTCTGTTGCCTGGGACAGCCTGTTTCACAGGTTGACCACTCGCTCACAGACATTTTGTTTCCACAGATTAGTTTTGAATTTCAAATGGAGATGTATCCACTGGTTGGCAATAATGACCTATTTGACAAGGTACTAATCCCTGCATAAAACCGCAAGTAGTTTAACTACCAATGGAACAGTCAAAAGAACCATGGAAAATCACTGCTTGGTCCTTTCTTAGAATATGTACAATCTCCCTTAGTTGGAGCAGCAGAGAAGAGCGAGACCAAGAGCAGGGGCATAAAGCAGTGCAGAGAAGGCAAGGGTTCAGTAGGGCCAGCTACATATATAGCAGCTTTCAACAAAGAGTCCATAAAGTAAGGTTAAGGCACAGAGAAAAGCTCGGCCACATGGAATGTGCACCCTGTGAGGTGGGAAATTACGGTTGCTTCCCTTGGCCCAGGTAACCACATGTGCAGGAAGTGTCACCAGCTGCAGGAACTTGAGCCCAGGTTTCGGATCGATGGCTGAAGTCACTGTGGCACATCCACTAGGCTGAGAACTATGTGGGTAGCACTTTTAGAGAGATGGTCACACCGCAGGTTAAGAGAGTGCAGGCAAAGAGGTGATAAGTGACTGCCAGACTAGGAGAACCAGGAAGGTGGTGCAGGAATACCCTGAGTCCATCTCGCTCACTAACTGGTTTTCCATTTTGGATATTGATGGTCCCTCAGAGGAGTGCAGCCAAAGCCAAGTCTGTGGCAATACGAGTGGCTCAGCTGCGCAGGAGAGGAGGAAGGAGAGCGGAACAGCTATAATGGTAGAGGGTTCATTAGTTAGGGGAACAGACGGGCATTTCTGCAGCCATAGACATGACTCCAGGATGGTATGTTGCCTCTCTGGTCTCAGGGTCAAGTATGTCACTGAGCAGCTGCAGGATACTCTTAAGTGGGGATGAGCAGCCAACAGTCGTGGTCTACATCGGTGACAACGGCATAGGTAGAAAGAGGGATGAGGTCTCTAAAGCAGATTTTAGATAGTTAGGAAAGAGATTAAAAAGCAGGACTTTAAACCCCCAGTGCCACCTGCTGGTGAGTCCAGAAATAGGAGGACAAGACAAAGAGTGTATAGCTGGAGATAGGGTTCAAGAATCTTGGCTTTACATTTCTGAGGCATTGGGGCCGGTTTTGGGGCAGGTGCGGCCTATACAAGGAGGACGGGTTGCACCTTAGCTGGACTGGGACCAAGATCCTCGCAGGGAGATTTACTTTTCCAATGGGGAGGGTTTAAACTAGCTTGGCAGGGGGATGGGAACTTGGTTCGGATGGGAGAGAAACAAAGCTGGTAATGGTAGGAGTGAAGTAGAAAGTGGAAATGGGAGTCAGCAGAAACAAAGGCCTGCATCAGATAGGGTCAAAATACAGAAAAACATTAAAGGAGCTCTATCTGAATGCATGTAGCATTTGCAACAAGCTAGATGAATTGATGGCACAAATAGAAGTGAACGGCTATGATCGAATTGCTGTTATGGAGATGTGACCGCAGGATGACCAAGGCTGGGAACTGAATATTCAAGGATATTTGACATTTAGGAAGGATAGGCAAAAAGGAAAAGGAGGTGGGGTAGCACTGTTAATAAAGGATAAGATTACTTTACTAAGAGAGAATCTTAGATTGGAAGGTCAAGATGTCGAATCAGTTTGAGTGGAGCTAAGAAACAGCAAGGGGCAGCAAACATTGGTGGGTGTTGTTTATAGATGACACCAAACAGTAGTGGTAATGTTGGGCATGGTATAAATCAGGACATTAGAGGTGCATGTAACAAGGGGAATACAATAATCATGGGGACTTCAATCTACATACAGACTGCGTAAACCTAATTAGCACTGATGCTGTGGAGGACAAGTTCCTGGAATGTATTCTTGGGTGGTTTTGCAAAACAGTATGTTGAGGAACCAACTAGAGAATGGGCTATTCTAGATCTAGTATTGTGCAATGAGAAAGGGCTAACTAATAATCCCGTTGTAAAGGAGCCTTTAGGGAAGAGTGACCACAATAAAATGCAATTTTGCATTAAGTTTGAAAGTGATGTAGTTCAATCCAAAACGAGGACTTTAAATGCAAACAAAGGAAATCAGGAAGGTATGAAGGGCTGTAGTAGATTGGGAAACCACATTAAAAGTTATGACAGTAAACAGGCAATGACTAGCATTTAAAGAATTAATGCATGGTTGCAACAAATATACATTCCTTTGAAACACAAACCCAAAGGAAAAGTGTTTCAACCTAACAAGAGAAGTTATAGATTGCATTAGATCAAAGGAAGAGGCTTATAAAGTTGCTAAAAAAGTAGCAAGCCTGAGGATTGGGATCATTTTAGAACTCAGCAAAGGAGCTAAAAGAAACTGATAAAGAAAGGGAAACTAGAATATGAAAGTAAACTAGCAAGAAACTTAAAATGGACCGTAAAAACGTCTACAGGCTATGAGAAAGGATAAGATCAGTCCATTACAGACAGAGAGGGGGGAATTTATAATGCGGAATAATCAAATGGTAGAGAAACTAAACAAATACTTTGTGAAAATGTTTTAGCTCAGCAGGCAGGTGCACACCAGACCTGTTTGGGCATAAAATGATGTGTGATAGCAGCATCGCGCACTCATGCGATATTTCAGTTGGTGAGCACGGGCTGGAGTTGGCAGTGCTCCCACCGACAATTAACAGGCCTATTAAGACCATTAAAAAGTTCACTAAAAGAAATTTAATCTTACAGTTGGCGGGCAGGAGAAAAGGCCAAGCGGCCTTTGCACTTTTTTTGGAAACCTCATCCACGGGCAGGATGAGGTTTCCAAAAGCAAATAAAAATGCTAAAATTTCATTAATAACATGTCCCTGCTCACGGGACAGAGCCACATGAGGGGACATGTTTTATAACATTTACAAACTCTTTATTCTTTTTAAAATATCTGTTCATCTCCCTGAGGCAGCTCTTTGCCTTTGGGAGATTATTCAGCTCTCGATCGCATGCTTGCCCTCCTCCCCCTGCCTACACAGGCAGCACTGAGAGCGCTGCCACTCACATTTCACACTGGGCCGGGCTTAACTGACCTGCCAGTGTGAAACCACCTTCCAGCCCTGATTGAAGGTAGCAGGCGGCTTCCCAACATCTCCCCTCCCCCACCGACAAGGCTGAAAACCTGTCCGTTGTGGAGGAAAATATAAAAACCTCCCAGAAATACTAGACAATCATGGGGCTAGCTAAAATGAGCACCTGAAAGAAATCAGTATGAGTAAAAAAGTGGCACTGGAGAAATTATTGGGACTGAACGTTGGTAAATCCCCCGGATCTGATGATCTACATCCTGGAGTGTTAAAAGAGGTGGCTGTAGAGGGACTGGATGTGGATGCGTTGGTGATCATCTTCCAAAATTCTACAGATTCTGGAATGGTTCCTGCAGATTGGAAGCTAATAAATGAAACCTCACTATTTAAAAAAGGATGGAGAAAGGAAACAGACCTGTTAATATGACATAACTGTCAGGGAAATGCTAGAATCTATTGTAAAGGATGTGATAACTGGACGCTTAGAAAATAATGGGAGGATTTGGAAGCATCAGCATGGACTTGTTACAGGGAAATCATGTTTGACAAACCCGTTAGTGTTTGTTGAGGATGTAACTAGGAGAATAGACAAGGAGGAACCAGTGAAGGGGGTGCATTTGAATTTTCGATAGGTTTTCAATAAGATCCCATGCTAGATGGTAGTAAGCAAAACAAGAGCATATGAGATTGGGGGTAATATACTGGCATGGATTGAGAATTGGTTAGCTGACAGAAAACAGGGAGTAAGGATAAACGAGCCATTCTCAGATCGGCCGGCTATGACTAGTGGGGCACCACAAGGATCAGTGCTTAGGCCCCAGCCATTCACAATCTATATCAATGATTTGGACGTAGGGACCAAATGTAATGTTTCCAAGTTTGCTGATGGAAATGAGAGATTGGGAAATGTTGATATTCAAAGGGACCCTGTTGTCCTTGTTCATGAGTCACTGAAAGCTAACAGACAGGTGCAACAAGCAATTAGGAAGGCAAATGGTATTTTGGCCTTTATTGCAAAAGAATTTGAGTACAAGGGTGAGGAAGTCTTGCTGCAATTGTACAGAGCCTTGGTGAGTCCACATCTGAAGCATTGTGTGCAGTTTTGGTCTCCTTCCCTAATGAAGGATAGACTTGCCATAGACGGAGTGAACCAGCAAAAGTTCATTAATCCCAGGATCAGCCCAGGATTGTCCTACAAGAAGAGATTGAGGAAACTGGGCCTGTCTTCTCCAGGGTTTAGAAGAATGAGAGGTGATCTCATTGAAGCACACAAAATTCTTACATGGCTCAACGTGGTAGATGCAGAAAGGATGTTTCCTCTGGCTGGATGGTCTAGAACCAGGGAACACAATCTCAGAATAAGGGGCAGGACATTTAGGACTGAGATGGGGGAAGAATTTCTTCACTCAGAGGCTGGTGAATCTTTGGTATTCTCTACCCCAGAGGACTGTGGAGGCTCAGTCATTGAGCATGTTCAAGCCAGAGATTGATAGATTTCTAGACATTAAAGGCCTAAAGGGAAATGGGGTAAGTGCAGGAAAATGGTGTTGAGGTAGAAAAGGAGCCATGATTTAGTTGAATGGTACAGCAGGCTCAAGGGATTGAATGGCCTATCTTAGCTTCTATTTCCTATGTTCCCCCAAAATTTCACAAAGATTCCTAACTGTGCCAAATCATTAAAAGGTGGGATAGGACATTTTCTTTATTCATTCGTAGGCTGTGGGCATCACTGGCTAGGCCAACATTTAATGCCCACCCCAAATGGCCCTTGTTCAGAGGGCATTTGAGAGTCAATCACATTGCTGTGGGTCAGGAGTCACATGTAGGCCCAGACCAGGTAAGGACAGCAGATTTCCTTCCCTAAAGGACATTAGTGGACCAGATGAGTTTATGACAATGATTCATGGCCATCATCAAACATTTAATTCCAGAATTTTTAGTGAATTCAAATTTCACCATCTGCCATGGTGGGATTCAAACCCCAGGTCCCCAGAGCATTACCCTGGGTCTCTTGAATATAAGTCCAGTAACAATACCCCAACACCAACTCCCCAGGACTGCCTACAAACCTACAAAAAAACAAACCCATCGCTCACAGATTAAATGCATTGCCTGGTGTAATTCTAAACTAACCTGTATCAGGTTCAGTCCCTGGTCAGAGTTGAGTTAGCTAATTATAGGTAAGTTTGTAGTTGCTTGACTTCAAATGGTCTTAGTTACCCTGGTTTGAAAGAGCAAAGAAGTCAGCCAAGCTTCCAGCTTCTGAACACTAAACTTTGACCCCCCAGCCAGAAAGTGTGCAATTAGAAACGCCAGGTGAAGACTGGAACTGTCCCCAAGCATAGAGTCAACATCCATTAGAGGGAGGTGTGCAGAAACTGGGGAAATAAAATGGATAGAGCCTTTTCTGCCATCATCATTGAGATAACTGCTGTGCATAAAGTTTTATAAATTAAGTTACATCGTTAATAGTGCAAAATTGGGACCAAGGACAGAGAATGCAGCAGTGTTTAATACTGTCTCATGTAATTGTATATGTCCAGCAGGGGGAGCTTGGACCTAGATGTCAATGTCATCATTTGGGAAGGTCCAGGTTAGGATTCCGAGTGTGAATGGGGCTGATTTGGACCCAGGGTGAGAAAGGGACAGCAAAATTCCCAAAATCATGGCCCTGAATTTACTGCCCCGTTCCTGGCTCAGTGTTTCCAACCAGCCATGGTAGCGGGTGGTCACAATGTCCCCCTATTTCAGTTATGAAAATGGGAACCTATTATACGCATCAGACTCTGATGCAATTTTCAGGTGTCAACAGGTGAGCAGTTACCCTGCCCGAAGTTATTAATCATATTGATTAATGATATAATTATTGTAACATTAATTAATAACATGGTACTAGGCGAAGAGAAGCAGTTTAACCAGCAAAGCTGTTCACAAAAACAATGAGTTGAAATTTGGACCCCTTGTTTTAACTGTTTTTTGAGTACAAAACTAAAAATTGTTAAAAAAAAATCCCCTCCCACACTAAGCCCCGTGACGGAACCGGGAAGTTGGAGTAATTCCCACTGTGGAGAGAGGGTGGGCTGTTACATGCAACCATGCACTCCCCGCCTCATTACTTATGCATGCGCACAGGGTGCGTTGGGTCTTGTGGTGCCGCAGGCAGAGAATTGGCCGCCCCATTGTCACGTCTGGGCGCCATATTTAAAAGGCACGCGGGCAGCCAATCATTGGCAGCGCCAGGACCCTGGGACAAAGGTGAGCAGTAGGAGGCAACAAACTCCGGCCCCACGGTTTAGCAATGCCTTCCTGGAGCATCTCCACCAGACCGTCGAGGACAGCCTCCCACTCACGCTACTACGCTTGCCTCCAATGCCCTGGAGTCCCTACAGAGGGACCCTGTCATTCTAGAAAGAGCAGCCACCTTATCAGGCAAGTCCATTCCCCTGGGGGGGTGGTGGTTTGCAGTCACGAGTTGGCTGCCACTCACCTGCATGTCCCTTGTAGTCATCCCCCCCCACCCGCCCCTCCCTTCTTCCCTAACTCTGACTGGAACTGATGGCAAACAGCTCAGGGTCAACAGCAGCTCTGCACCTTGAGGTGACCTGGCTGTGGTGAGAACCCTCTGGGCCAGACCTGTGCCATGTGGTTTTCACCAGCCAGTGAGGGTTTGCAAAGCAAAAGGCTCTCATACAGACGCCACGTGATTATCAGTGCTTTCCTTTAATTGTCCAGTTGTGCTGACCTTCATCTCCACTCACCCGAGAATATCCTCCTCCCACCCGGATGTTTTGCCGTCGGACATTGAGGGTGTTGCTTTGCTGTTGAGCTGCCTCTGTCTCAGGATGGTGCGCACCACAGGTCAGACTGTCTCCACCACCATTTACCCTCCTCCTGTCACCCACCACCATTTACCCTCCTCCTGTCACCCACCACCATTTACCCTCCTCCTGTCTCCACCACCATTTACCCTCCTCCTGTCTCCACCACCATTTACCCTCCTCCTGTCTCCACCACCATTTACCCTCCTCCTGTCACCCACCACCATTTACCCTCCTCCTGTCTCCACCACCATTTACCCTCCTCCTGTCTCCACCACCATTTACCCTCCTCCTGTCTCCACCACCATTTACCCTCCTCCTGTCTCCACCACCATTTACCCTCCTCCTGTCTCCACCACCATTTACCCTCCTCCTGTCTCCACCACCATTTACCCTCCTCCTGTCTCCACCACCATTTACCCTCCTCCTGTCTCCACCACCATTTACCCTCCTCCTGTCTCCACCACCATTTACCCTCCTCCTGTCACCCACCGACTCTCCCCCGCCCATCACCTTCGACCCACGCCCCTGCCCCCACAATGTGACCTTTAATGACTCTCAGTAACCTTTGACCATCCCCCCACCATCACGCTGGACCCTATCGCTGCTAACTTGGACATGCCTTCCATCCCCACTGAGCCCACACCGGTCACCGTGCCTATACCCACTCTGATCCTCCCCACCTCCCATAGCCCAAGCCACCACCCTTGTCTCTCCCAATGACCCATCTGGGTGAAAACTACACCCGCCACACCCAAACCTGGCCCTACCCCATCCCGCTTCCCCCTCTCAGTCACCATCCATCCCTATCATCAGCACCCTCAGTTCCCCCCACCCAGGATTCCAACATTGGACCCCTCCCTCTGAAACACTATGTCCCCCCACACCACAGCCCCACCTCCCTACTCACTCCTTCCCTTCCCCTTCATGCTTTCCTCCCCCCCGTTGTTGCCCCTTCCTGCCTTCCTTCTCCCTTCACCCCAACCACCCAATCTCCCCCCCAACCCCCCCCCGACTTCATGTCTTCCACCCACCGCCATCCCACCATTGCCAGCACCCCCACCCCCATCACTTGCTCCAGACCCCTTCATGTCCGCCACATACACAATTCCTGCAGCCATCTCCAGTGCTGCAAAGTAGCATCAACTGGAAGGTAAGGGCTCTACGATTCTCCCTCACCAGGTGCATGTTGCGTTTGTCATTCTTTTTTGAAAGCAAACGGCATAAATTCTGGCTGGTGGGGCTGACGATTTGACGAGAGCCACAGATTCCGGTCTGGTGGGGTTAGAATAAAGCATGCATGAGATGCAAAGTGGGTTCCCATTGAGCGAATCTGGATCCACCATGAAAGTTGGGAGTGTAAGATCCGACCTTTCGTTCCTGATGCCGGGAAGCCAATTTTTCACATCTCGACATACCGCCTTCCCACATCCACCATGATTCCCACTGCTGGGAGAAGGGGACTATTCCGCCTTTATTTCGAAAGATGCTTCCAGGGAGAGTTTTGGGCAAATTTTCCCACATGAGCGACGCTGTCCGATTGCATTTTATTATTGCTGATTCGAAAGGACTTTGGGTTTACCAGTTTGAGATTGGAATAAGGGAGCAATGCAGTTCCTGTTGAATTAAAAAGCAAAGCACAGTTCTCAAAGTAATTTTCTATGTATAGGTTGCTGAGTTGGAGAGGTTGCTGACTGTGCCCCTGAGTTGAACATTGATCGCTTTCGGATGAGATTTAATTTGCGATACATTGCCACGTAAACATGTTTTCTTCCACAAAGGATTCTGTCAAATTGTAACTAGGTCACTAACAGAATGGGTGAGGGACAATGGAAAGGGGCTGTGCTTTGGAAATGCTTTTAAAGGGTCTATGCTTCCTTGCAAATAATGTGCACCAAGTCTGCTGCATCCCCAACACGATTTGCTGGTCACAAAATACCAACCAATACCAATACCAAGATATCAACACTGTTGGATTCCCATACCCAAGTTTTTGTATTTGCATACCATAGCAACGATGTAGTGGTATTGTCGTTAGACTAGTGATCCAAAGAAATCCTCTGGGGACCCGGGTTTGAATCCTCCCCATGGCAGGTGGTGAATTTGAATTCAGTAAAAATCTGGGATTAAAAGTCTCCATTGGTTCACTAATGTCCTGAGGAAATCTGCCATCCTTACCTGGTCTGGACTACATGTGACTCCAGACCCACAGCAATGTGCTTGCCTCTTAGCTGCCCTCTGAAATGGCCCTAGCAAACCACTCAGTTGTATCAAACTGCTACAAAAAAGGAATAAAACCAGTGGCCACCTAGGCACTAGAAACATGAACAGCAAACTCAGCCCCCATACTAACATCTTGAACAGCTCTCCCAGTTTTGGCACTAGGCCCCAGATTGGGAGAGTGACTCACAGGCTAGTCAAGCAATATCCTGACAGTCATCCTCACGGATAATATCCATACAGATAACCACCACCCTTACAGATGCCACCATCACCATGCCAGGGTAGGACAGACCCAGCAGAGGTGGCGACACAGTGGTATACATTCGGGAGGGAGTTGCCCTGGGAGTTCTCAACATCAACTCCAGGCACCATGAATTCTCACTGCATCAGCTCAAACATGGGCAAGGAAACCTCCTGCTGATTACCATGTACTTCCCTCCATGCTGAACACACAGGGTGGCAAGGGAGCAGAATGTACTCTGGGTGGGGGGGGTCTTCAATGTCCATTACCAAGAGTGACTCGGTAGCACCACTACTGACCGAGCTGGCCGAGTCCTAAAGGACATAGCTACTAGACTGGGTCTGCAGCAGGTGGTGAGTGAACAAGCAAGAGGATAAAACATACTTGACTTCATCCTCACCAACCTGCCTGTCACAGATGCATCTGTCCATGGCAGTATCAATAGGAGTGACCACCGCACAGTCATTGTGGAGCCGAAGTCCTGTCTTCACATTGAGGATACCCTCCATCGTGTTGTGTGGCACTACCACCGTGCTAAATGGGATAGATTTCGAACAGATCCAGCAACTCCAGACTGAGCATCCATGAGGTGCTTTGGGCCATCAGCAGCAGCAGAATTGTACTCAAACACAATCTGTAACCTCATGGCCCAGCATATCCCCCACTCTACCATTACCACCAGGCCAGGGGTTCAACCCTGGTTCAATGAAGAGTGCAGGAGGGCATGCCAGGAACAGCACCAGGCATACCTAAAAATGAGGTGTCAACCTGGTGAAGCTACAACACAGAACTACTTACTTTCCAAACAGCATAAGCAACAAGTGACAGACAGAGCTAAGCGATTCTACGACCAACGGATCAGAGCTAAGTTCTGCAGTCCTGCCACATCCAGTTGTGAATGCTGGTGGACAATTAAACAACTCACTGGAGGAGGAGGCTCCACAAATATCCCCATCCTCAATGATGGGGGAGCCCAGCACATCAGTGCAAAAGATAAGGCTGAAGCATTTGCTACAGTCTTCAGCCAGAAGTGCCAAGTGGATGATCCATCTCAGCCTCCTCCGGAGGTCCCCAGCATCACAGATGCCAGTCTTCAGCCAATTCTATTTACTCCATGTGATATCAAGAAAAGGCTAAATGCACAGGATACTGCAGAAGGCTCTGGGCCCTGACAATAATCCAGTGATAGTACTGAAGACTTGTGCTCCAGAACTTGCTGCGCCCCTAGCCAAGCTGTTCCAGTACAGCTACAACACTGGCATCTACCCGGCTATGTGGAAAATTGCCCAGGTATGTCCTGTACACAAAAAGCAGGACAAATCCAACCCGGCCAATTACCGCCCCATCAGTCTCCTCTCCATCATTTTTTAAATTCGTTCATGGGATATGGGCATCACTGGCTAGGCCAACATTTAATGCCCTAACTGCCCTTCTTCAAAGTGCATTTAAGAGTCAACCACATTGTTATGGGTCTGGAGTCACATGTAGGCCAGACCGGCTAAGAGCAGCAGATTTCCTTCTCTAAAGGATGTTAATGAACCAGGTGGGTTTTTATGACAATCAGCAATGATTTCATGGTCATCATTAAACTTTTAATTCCAGATTTTTATTGAATTCAAATTCCACCATCTGCCATGGAGGGATTCACACCCAGCTCCCCAGAGCATTCCCCTGCTAAGCAAGTGCTGCTTGATAGCACAGTTGATGACCCTTTCCATTACTTTACCGAGGGAGGCGGTGACATAGTGGGGGTACTGTCACTGACTAGCATTCCAGACACCCAGTGTAACGCTCTTGGTGCTGGGTATGACTCCAACCAGCTGGAAGTTTTCCCCAATTCCCATTGACTTCAGTTTTGCTAGGGCCACAGCTGGTCACACTGATCCCCTTCTCCCCACCCCTCCCCCCCTTACCCCCACCACCCTCCCCCCACCCCCCCCCATCCCAGTAAAGTCATGGAAGGGGTCAATAACAGTGCTATCAAGCAACATTTGCTCAGTAATAACCTGCTCACTGGCACCCAGTTTGGGTTCCTCCAGGGTCACTCAGCTCCTGACCTCATTACAGCCTTGGTTCAAACATGGACAGAAGAGCTGAATTCCTGAGGTGAGGTGAGAGTGACTGCCCTTGACATCAAGGCAGCATTTGACCGAGTGTGGTATCAAGGAGCTCCAGCAAAACTGGAGTCAATGGGAATCAGGGGAAAACTCTCCACCGGTTGGAGTCATACCCAGCATAAACAAAGAAGGCTGTGGTTGTTGGAGGTCAGTCATCTCAGCTCCAGGACATCACTGCAGGAGTTCCTCAGGGTAGTGTCCTCGGCCCAACCATCTTCAGCTGCTTCATCAATGACCTTCCTTCTATCATAAGGTCAGAAGTGGGGATGTTCGCTGATGATTGCACAATGTTCAGCACCATTCATGACTCCTCAGATACTGAAGCAGTCCATGTCCAAATGTAGCAAGGCCTGGACGATATCTAGGCTTAATACTACCTTAATGAGATATTATAGCAGACACTGACATGAGCGCATGTTTGGAGAGATCATCATGGTGTCAGTCTTGTGCTTTGGCACAGTCATTGAGGAGACCCAGCTACAGATATACCTCCAAGACTGCTGAGCAGCCCTCACACAATGTTGTCTCACAAGCAATAAAGGTTACAAACTGAAGCAGTCCATGTCCATATGCAGCAAGACCTGGACAATATCCAGGCTTGGGCTGACAAGTGGCAAGTGACATTCACACCACACAAGTGTCAGGCAATGACCATCTCCAACAAGAGAGAATCTAACCATCACCCCATGACATTCAATGGCATTACCAACACTGAATCCCCCACTATCAACATCCTGGGAGCTACCATTGACCAGAAACTGAACTTGACTAGCCATATAAATACTGTGGCTACAAGAGCAGATCAGAGGCTAGGAATCCTGTGACAAGTAACTCTCTTCCTGACTCTCCAAAGCCTGTCAACCATCTACAAGGCACAGGTCAGGAGTGTGATGGAATACTACCCACTTGCCTGGATGAGTGCAGCTCCCACAACACTCAAGAAGCTCAACACCATCCAGGACAAAGCAGTCTGCTTGATTGGCACCACATCCACAAGCATTCACCCCCTCTGCCAGTGATGCACAGTAGTAACAGTGTGTACCATCTACAAGATGCACTGCAGGAATTCACCAAGGCTCCTTAGACAGCACCTTCCAAACCCACGACCTCTACCATCTGGAAAGACAAGTGCAGCAGATACATGGGAACACCACCACATGGAGGTCACTCACCATCCTGACTTGGAAATATATCGCCGTTCCTTCACTGTCGCTGGGTCAAAATCCTGGAGCTCCCTCCCTAACAGCACTGTGGGTGTACCTACACCACATGGACTGCAGCGGCTCAAGAAGGCAGCTCACCACCATCTTCTCAAGGAACAACTGGGGATGGGCAATAAATGCTGGCCCAGTCAGTGAAGCCCACATCCCATGAATGAATAAAGAAAAACAGTTATGATTTTCATGGTTATAGAACTCTGTGACTACTAGTTTGACATTTGGCAAGCGAATCTCTCTAAGGATTCCTATCAGGTCCTGCCTCCAAGCCAAGTGGTACATCAGCTACAGTGACATTGGAGGCTGCCTGTTAATCCAACCAGAATGACTGCTTGAGAATTTTCAGGGAACCCGACTGGCCATATCAGTCAGTATCACACAGGATAGATGCTTATGGACCAGTATTGTCATATTAAGAACAAAGTGCTTATTTGGGGAACTGTCCCACAAAACTTGCATATAGTAAAACAGGTTGCATGGCATCCAAAATGGAGTGTGCTGAGGCTGCAAGTTCCTCCCTATCTTCTGCTATCACAGGGTGCACGGTGGAGAGGGGGGAGTAAGTTTAGCTGAAATATTCCATGCTTCCTCTGTTTACCTGTTGCCCTCTTGTGAGCAGTTGGTGCTGATGAACATCCTGCTTTCTCATCTCTTTTCTGTATTGTCACAATAATATTAAATGCTTGATGCTTGTTGATGCAGAACATTATTTAAAAGAAAACTGGATAAATATTTTAAAAGAAGGTAAAAGGAAAGGGGAGGGAAATGGGATTGAAGTACACTACACTGCCCAGCACTGGTTCCGGCATGTTGTGTTAAAATTGCTTAATGTGCAGAACCAGCTTGGCTGGTTGGTGTAACTGCAATGTTAGTGGTAAGGTTTTGTGAGGGGTAGCGGAAAGCTCTGTGGTAATGGTTCACAGTAAAAGTAGACGTGGTTTTTTCCCTCTTACCAGCAAAACACGTTCACTGACGCAAGCTGCACCCATCTGGTCTTTGCCATGGGAATTAAAATATACAGCTCAGCACTTCAAAGCACAGAAAATAATTTAAACATTTTTTTGTTGAACTTGGCCAGGTCTACAAGCACCCAGGTTGTGAAAAAAGGAAATTTGTGAGGGTTCCTTGCGTCACTCAATAGATCTCAGGATAGTGTATGGTCAGGTTTGATTGTGATTTCAGCCCTTGCTCAGCTGAAAATCCCCTTGCCACTTTAGAGGCCTGAAATTCCAATTATTTGGTAGGGTTAAGCTGGGGAAAAGGACAAAATTTGGAATTTAAATTGGATTTGGTAACCTTACAGCACTTTTCAGTTCCATCTTAAATCTCACGGGAAGTGAGAGGGACGGAAGATAACTCCAATCTAGTTGAAGTGCAGCCCATGGCAATGATGTACTTGGATCCGATATCATGGTCTTTCCTTCGATTTAATGCTTGTTTAGGGCACCAGCCTGAGCATACATTGGGCAGTTTTGGCTATTGCCTGGAATCCTCTGTTAAAGTACCTGAGCTACCATATGAAAGCCAGACGTTCCATTTTTAAAATTCACGGGCAGGCTGACCAATTGCCTTGTAAGCAGACGTTATATTCCACTGTTTCATTTTCACCAATTCAGCCGCAAGTTTATTACCGCCACCGTGTAATTGGTGGTATGAGCTGAGGAATGGTGTCCCTGAGGCGAAAGTTGTACTGATCAGGCCAGTTTGACTGCAGCAGCTGAAGGCTGGTCCAACTTTACAAACAGATAAATTTTCGTGGTTTGGTGATTTTGGTGCATCAGAGAGTGTGTCAGGACTTTTATTGCTCGGTGTTGTCAGCCCTGCAGGAGGTGCAGCTTTGAGCTAGGGACGTGGACTTGTCATTTTTAAATCCCTCTATCCCTGTGTAATGACGAGGGGATGAATGAGAAAATGAAAGAGGCTCTGCAATGAGGCTAAAGCAAAATATAACAGATAGTAGAAATCCAAAAACAAAAGCAGAAAATGTTGGAAGTACACAGCGGGCCTGACAACATCTGTGGAGATAGCAAAACAGGAGTTCGGTGGCAGAATTTAATGCTCCCCTCCAGAGGTGAGAGGGCCATTTGATTAGACAGGAGGGTGAGGCTGGGGACCCAACTATTTCCCGCCTCCCACCGATTAAATCCAGGGAGGGAAGGCTCGAGGATGATCTTTCCATCCAAATAAACCAATTAATTGAGCCAGTTAGTTCCCACTTAAGGGCCTCATGCCAGTGCTGCTGGTATCGAAACAGTGGCAGGTGGGGACTCACCATGTAAGGAGACCGACACCGGCCTAGTGGGGGTATCCCTGATTTAAATGCACTCTGGCATTTGGGAATTGGGAGATGGTTACACTGAGGACTTGCCCCCTTTCCTTTCTTCCAACCCCCATCTCCCTTGCGATCCCCTCTCCCTTCCCATGACCATCATTCTACCTTCCAACAATGCTCCCTGGTGAAGGCCTGAGTACATTGCCGGCAGCAGTCACTGCTTCTGTGCTCAAGTTTCTGAAGTCGCGGTTTAACTTACAACCTTCTGACTTAGAAGCAAGCATTCTGCTAACTAATCCACGGCTGGCACATGCAGCTTATAGCTATCACACTTATTTGTTGCTAACCTTAGGGAGTTATTCAATGTTGTTTTGTATTGGGGAGACGTCTTGGAGGATGGGAATTGTCAGTTACTACTTGTGCCACTTCTTTCCACATGCTGTAGTGGCATAATTCCTGCAATTCCCTCCATTGTTCTATTTCCTCCTACCCTTACCATGTGCCTAACTTCAATTCCAATCATACTTACACCATTCCCCAAGAACTTTCAGGTACTCTGCTTCCGTTTAAAGCATGTGGTTTGGAATTGCATTCTGAAGCTGTTTTAAGAGCAGTCCACCTTTAAACTCAGACCCTTCGACCCCCATCTTTCCATCATAACTGTGCAGTCACTGCCAGCACATAGGCTTTCTACCTGTCAAGTTACAACACAAGGTTTCTGAGCCTGCAGTTTAAGACTTTGTTAGCACCAAGCCAGTTTGCTTGGTAGGCATTCTGCTTAGCTAAACTCATGCTGGCAGATCATGGGACTCAGAATCTCAGAGCCTTAGCGTCCAGGTCCAGACAAGAGGAATAGCCACTGAGGTAAAGAAGAGGAGGGTCAAGGACTAATGCATCACACCACATCAATGTCTTTGAGAAAAGAGATAAACTTGGAAAGAAAATGTATTATATTAAAGTTTATAGTGTTCCATTTGAGGTGAATGGTATCCACAATGGCTGATACATTACAGTCATGCTTGGTGATAACCATTAACCACTCAGAAAACTAACCAATGGACACATACTTTTGAAAATACGAATACGGCTGTAATTTCAGTGAGACAACATTTGTTAACAGTCCGGGATGCCAGCAATGTTACACTTATGGTTCCTCACACCCATTCAGAATATGTACTTCTAATCAGTATTTGCTTTGCTTCCCAAGTATGAATGGTATTTCTAAAGCTATGTAAGCATCGTATTTTTTTTTGACTGAATGTGATCAACCTCATAAAGTATGTTCGACAAAATCTACTGGGCTTCTGGGGGCTGATTCTAGAATTGAAGCGGACACTGGGTATAGATTTTTAATTTCAAACACAGAGTCATGCAGCAAGCACCCACCTCCTAACAAAAGTCTGCAGTCACTTTATGGTGCCACCACATTTTGTCAGTGCATATTATTGAATTTGACATGACAGCTTATCAGAAGTTAGCTGTCAAGAAGTGCGAGCTTGGGACCAATTAGTGTCACACAAAAAAACAAAAGCATGAGCAGGCAGACACTGTGGACTATTGGAGTATAAGTTCATGTCAAAATACATTCCAAAATTTGGTTTTCTAATATTTGTGGTAACTCCATAGCAAACCTATCCGGTGTTGCAATTACTTGGGCCACCGCGCTATGCCAAATCATGTTTGCCAACCACAAAGATGGGCAGCTGAGCTGTGCCATTCTCTCTCAATACTCAGTCAGGTGATGGGTCTTTATCTCGAAGTGTTGCAGTTCAGGTGGTAGAGGTACTTTACCATGATATTATTAGGTCGGAACTTCCAGGATTTTGACCCAATTGCACTGAAGGAACCGCATTATATGTCCAAGTTGGGGTGCTGTGTGGTTTAGAGGGGAACTTGGAAGTGATGGTATTCTATACACCTCCTGATGTTGTCTTTCTAGATGGTGGAGGTTGTGGTTTGGGGAGATGGTGCTGTAGAATCTTTGGAAAGTTGCTGCCATGCGTGCTAGTCGGAGTGCACTCTACAGACACTGCCTGCTAGTGGTGAATGTTTAATTTAGGAGTTGAAGTGCTAACCAAGCAGACTGCTTTGCCTGGACAATGTCAAGCTTTTATTGTGTTTTGTTGCAGTTGCAGCCATTCAGGTAAGTGCAGTGTATTCCATCACGCTCATGATGTGCCTTGTAGGGTATTAAAAGGCTTTGCAGAGTCAGGGCATGAATCATTTGTCGCAGAATTGTGAGCCTCTGACCTGCTCTAGAGTGGTCAAAGTATTTATATTGCTGGCCCAGACGCAGCAATGACCATTTCATTAAATGTCAAGGGAAAGTGGTTAGGTTCTCTCCATGGAAGTGGACATCGCCTGAGACGTGATATGGCACAGGTAACACTTTCCATATTAGCCCGAGCCTTAATGTTGCTAAGGTCTCATTGAATATCAAAAAGAAACAGAATGAAGACTTTCATTTATATAACACTTTTCATGACCACCAGACAATGAAGTACTTTTGAAGTATAGTCACTGCTGTAATGTAGGGAACAAGGCAGCCCATTTGTGCACAGCAAGCTCCCACAAAGAGCGACTTCAGAATAGCCAGATAACATTTTTTGTAAAGTTGATTGCAGGGTAAATGTTGGCCAGGTCACTGGGGATAACTCCCCTGCCCTTCTTCAAAATAGTGCCTTTGGATTTTTTTTACATCCACTTGAGAAAGCAGAGGAAACCTCAATTTAACATCTCATCCAAAAGGCAGCACAGCACTCCTACGGTATTGCACTGGAATGCCAGCTTTGGTTTTTTTTTTGCATTAATGCCCTAGAGTGGGACTAAAATCCAGAACCTTCAGCCTCCAAGACGCCAGTGCTACCCACTGAGCCATGGCTGGCAGTTGTGTTTAAAGACTGATTCATTATCTGAGAAATTGTGAATGTGATGGAACATTACAATCACCAGCAAACAGTCCGAATTCTGGCCTAAAGACTGGAGGGAAGGTCACTGATGAAACAGCTGAGGCCAGTTGGGCCCAGGAGACTTTTCTCAATCTTCCACTCTAGTTCTCCCTGATCCCCAAGTACCCTAAACATCTTTCCATATGTTCAATGTGTTGAAATCAAAGCTCATCACCCATTTCCCGACTCTAACTCATTGCTTCTGGACCTGAATGGCATTACTTTTTTCTAATCCTGTCCTCTGAGACTTTACAAACACCATTTGGAAGTAACTCTGCAATGCTTTGAAGTAAAGTCACACCTTTCCTCAATGAGATGAACCAATATAGAGCAGGAATCCATATCAGGATTCATCTGTGTCTTGTGACACAGCAGCAAGTTAGTGCCACCCAATAGAGCTGTCAGGAATGAATCTCGCTTGTCAGCCTCCTCAGATCCTTTTATCCTAGGCCTCAAACTGTGCCGCTCTTCACCTCTCTCAGTATTCCCTTCCTGCTGCAGTTTGCACGTTTTGAAGTTTGATGTCCCCTAACCACTAATTCCTACTTTGCTTTGCGCTCCCTCCTATTCTTCACCACTGTAGTGCTGACCTGGGCCTCGGCCCTTCACTAAAGCCCTGCTGAACAATCAAAACAATCTCCAAACCTTGCCTGATTATGACTACTTCTTAGATAATGAACAATGCTCTGATTTCCTCCAGAGCCTCTTTAATGTGTTCCCCGGGGAATATGTTAATCATCACCATACCATTGTAAGGGAAAAGAAAGTAAATAACTCCTGCCCACTTATTTTACAATTTTACAATTTTTCTTATGAATTCACTCTCCTGAGACCAAGCTTCAGCAACATTGAGAGCTGGTGGGCTATAATTGCTGGGATAAACGTGTCTGTTTGCAATGTCTAGTAATTTCTCACTGACTGTTGCTTTGCTGAGGAGAAGATTTATCTGTGTCAGTTTCTAACATCTGTCAGGAGCAACAAGGAACATACGGAGCATATTCAAAACTAATACCCCAATATCCTGACATTCCTAGCATTGCTGACACCCAATATTCTGCCACCCTTTGAATGTGTCCTTATAGCTAATGTACATCTGATGACATTTTGCACCTTCTGTTTCTCAAGGTCACCAAGCTTATCTGCTAATTATTCTACCATCAATCTGTGCCAATTCAGGCTGGCAGGCAGTTTTTCCAAGGTAAGATGTGGGAACAACAATGGTTCCTGATAATGCCAAAGGCTTAAAAGCCATACATCAATAAAGCAGGAGATGATATGTCACAAGAGTTGTCATGAACCCCAATTGATTCAGGCCCCACCTGTGGTATTGGGGTCTCACTGTTTGTCACATTCCCATGATTACCCAGCAGGATAAGGATGAGAAGATCTCACTGCCGATATGGGAAGTCCCCTTTACATAATATGTAGAAGAGCTCGATGCTGAATTTCTTAATGCTGAGTTACGCAGCACCTCAGTATTTGCTCTTAGAAGCTGGCTGCTTCTCTGGAAGGCAGGCTGGCCTGCTTGATATCTTTCGCTAACAAGGCCATGTCTTACATGAAGAAATAGCTGAATGCCTGTAAAGTTTGCTAACTGAACGTGACACTGATGCCTCTCAGCTTCTTCTGCACCAGATCTGGGAGCTTCATACCCTCACCCTGCAAGCTCCTCTCCACTTGGGCTCCTGATTTAAGAGGTAGTGGTTTTCCATTCCAAAGAGCACCATCATCCTTCACGGCATGTCCTGAAATAGGACCAGCAGGGCATTTTTATTAAAACCAGGAGACATTCCCATGGCTCAAAATATCCACTGCACCTCCACATTCAACCAGTTAGTGAGTTCTTCAATTGGGTTTTGAAGAGAAACAGCAGCTGAATGGCTGTATGTCAAAAGCTTGGGTGAGCCAGTTCCTAAGTCTCACTCCCTGACTTATTCTCCATGTAAAGGGCTCATTCAAATTCAGGGGAGAGGTCTAAATAGAAACATTAGCTGGGCAGGTCACACCACTGCCCTGTGTGCACATGGCCCTGATTTTACTGGGATTAGAAAGTTCATAAAGTAATTGTTAGAGATTGAATGCCATGATTAATCAGCAACTTTATTATGATTGTACATGTGACAAATGCCTTCGCTAAGCTTCATAGCCACCTAATAGGGATTGCACATGCCTCATTCTGCAAGAAATAATGTTTGTGATCAGGCCACCCAAAACTGAAAGGGAATGCACACTGAAAACTACTATTTTTAAAGGGAACCTTGCCTGTGACTACCACCCTGGAAGAAGGCTAACTAAATGAACCTTGCCTCTTTTTTATCTACCAATTCCCACTGCTCCTGAAGTGTATGTTTCACATCAGATCATTGCTTAAACTCATCTCAACATACAATTTCCTGTCCTAAATCATTCTTTCCTGGACCTCAAAACAGCAGAAGTAACTCAACAGCCTTCCCTTCCTCTTACAAAGTACGCACCATTGAAACCCACACTTAGTGTCACCCAGCCACAGTTTCCTGATTTTGTTCTTCTCTATAACTCTTCGGTAGTGACCTGGAGTATGGGATTTGGCCAGTTACCGGGATTTCTTAATCAGAAGAGATGTTTAACTTATACATGGAACTGATCAAAATGGAAGCTAAGACTGTCCAGGAAAGTGGTTGTTGATAGGTACCTATAGATACGCTGTCACATACACAAAACAATACAACTGAAACAGGTTCACTGAACTATTTACGGAAGTTGCAATGGAAGTATTCCTCATGAGTGTATCTTTTTAAAAGGTTCTGGATCTCTACAATCTAGGATTGTGCTTGAATACTCATGGGCAGGATTTTTAGCTCGGTGAGTGGGCGTGTGCCCAATCCGACCAAGCGTGAGATGACGTTGGCACACTCGGTTGTGAAATGTCATTGGCACACTCAGTTGTGCAGCCGCACGATAGTTCAGTCAGCGGATTAAAAGGCCGATTAAGGCCGCTCGGTTAACAATTGACTTTAATTTTTCGCTGGCCGTTCAGGTCGATGGGCAGGTGAAAAGTTTTTTTGGAAACCTCATTCCCCGGGCGGGATGAGGTTTCCAAAAGCAAAGGCGCATAAGATGAAAACTTTTATTTTTTAATTAAAAGTGTGTCCCTGGACATGTGACTGAGTCACATGAGGGATCGTGTTTCATTACATTTTCCTGCTCTATTATTTTTGTTGAAAGTTCTTCGTCTCCCTGAGGCAGCTCCGTGCTCCCTCGTGCGCTTGCGCAAAGTCCGCGCCAGGCCTGCTCCAACTCCTCCCCCCCTCCGCCTGCCCACACAGGCAGCATTCAGCCCTGCTGCTCACGTATTATGCTTAGCGGGTGGGCGTATCACACTGGGTAGGGGGTGATGGGGAGAGGGGTGTAGAAGGGTCGGGGGTTGGGGGGGTGCAGAACATGGCTGTCACTTCCTGGCATCAAGTCCCTTGATCAGACACCGAGCGCCACTAATTGAGGGACCTCCTCCACTTTGGAGGTGACAAGCTGGCTTCATGATTTTAGCTGTTCAGCATGCTGCATGGTGACAGGCCCACTGACAATACCAGTGTTAATACCAGTGGCAGTAGGATGAGGCCTTTAAATGGTCATTATGAATTTTGAATAGCCAAGTAGCCTCGACTGGCCAAGTGGCCGACTCCTGCTCCTATTTCCTATGTTCCCTACATTCCCATCCATTAATAGCCTCAACAAGCAGCGGGGGAGGAAAATCGGCCATTGGCCTTCCCACCCGGAGCTTAATTCTGGCAGAGGGAGGAAGGTGGTGAGGTTTTGGCCATCCCACCTCATTCCATGACCTTCCCACCTCCAACCTCATGAGAGCAGAATATTCCGTCCAAATGTCTTGACACAAGAGTGCACGTTCAGTTCAGGACAGACATCAACCTCTTCAACTTCCAAAGGCTCAGTAACAAAGGTTATTGAACAGCTGCTGAGTGAAATCTTGTTTGTGGACGACTGCACTGTCAGAGCGGGTACACCAGAGGACATTCAGCTGCTTGGTGATCACTTTGCCCTAGCCACAGGACATGTTGGCCTGAAGAAGCAACTCTGAAGGAGATAGAGATCTTGTATCAAACTCTCTCCTCTTCTCCCCCAACCCCCCCACCCGGCCACACACTCCAAGATCCCGCAGTCATTATCAACAACACGCACCTCCATTCAGTACAGAAGCTTTGCTAACTTGGGAGTATCCTCTCCAATAACACCACACTAGATGACAAAATCAACCATTGCCTGGCTAAAGCAAGCTCAGTGTTTGGAAGGTGCACTTACGGTAAAGCTGAGTTATTTAAAAATCCCAGAGGGAAACTTTAAATAACTGTCATAACCTATATTTTTAAATGGTATGTTTGAGATGCAGCTCTAAATTTAGGAATCAGGCCACCAGTTCTCGAGAGGTTTTATAGTAAACTAAATAAAACATTTTTTAATTTACACAGGTTAAATATATACACGTGGCTACAAATTACTACTATCATAACTTTTAACAAACTCCCAAACTAATCTCAGTTAAGGCAACAGCAACTCATAGACTTAACCGGACACCAGGCAAAGCATTTTCACGTTATGAATTCAAAATGAGGTTCTTTTCACTTTGGTTCCTGTGGAGACAGTTGTTGGCTTACAGCTGCTTTGATCTTACATTGTCTCTGCCCTGCACACACAGAAACTGCTGTCTGTTATACCTAGCACAGCTCATTGAATGTAAATTCTCATTGTATCACCAGCCTTTTTGACAATAAAACCCCTTTCATTGTATCAATTTCACTAGTAATATAAACATTGCTTGGTGTCTGCCAGCTAGGTGCCAGATTTCACCCCACTTCTTGAATGCTCTGTTCAATATATGCAAATGCTCTCTACCTCTCTGTTTACATCTTAAACTAGTACACTTCAAAGCACCCAGACTAGCTGGCTTTAATCCAATTAAGACAAACCCACAGACTAAACCTCTATTTTAAAAGAAAAATATTTTCCAATAATATTATATACATTAATAGCTTCATGACACTCACAAACTTTGGGAAGAGTGTGTCTCAGAACAAAGGTCAAAGTTTACCAGGCAGTGGTTCTTAAATCACTTCTTTATGGGTGCAAAACTTGGGCAACCTACAGGCATCACATAAAGTAACTAAAAGTATTCTGTCTCCACCGTCTGAGGTCTGTTTGCAACATCAGGTGGTAGGACAAAATCCACAACACTGAGCATCTGGCAAAGTGCTGCATATCTGTCATCAAAAGAATATTTATCAGAGCTCAGCTTCACAGAGTCAGTCGTATGGTTCGCATGGAGGATTCTTACCTACCAAAGGCAGAACTCTACAGCCAGCTGAGCATGGGAACCGCACAACAGGGTGTTCCAAGCTCAGATTTGGGCTGAATTTTGCCGTTGGCGAGCAGGGGTCGGGGCCCACTTGCCAATGCGTAAAATGACGCGGGATGACATCAGGCAGAACCCCCAACATCACCCAGTCCCAGGGGACACAGCAAAATCAGCTGCAGACCCACCGACCTGTCAATGGCCAATTGAGGCCATTGACAGGATCATTTAAACAATTAAAGGACCTGCCCGTCCAACCTTAATGTTGTCAGGCAGGCCAGGAGTCCCGGCGGCAACTAGAGAAAACATGAAACCTCATCCACCGGCGGGACGAGGCTTCATGTAGGGTGAAAAAAAAGTAATAAAGTTTTTGTGAAATTTATTAACATGTCCCATTTTCTTTCCTCTATTTTTAATGTGTATATAACTGCTAGTGATCTCCCTGAGGCTGCACTTAGCCTCAGGGAGATGTGCTTTCTTTCGGGCGCAAGCACGAAAAAGCACACCTGTGCATTTGGGGAATACCCCCCTGCTGGCACAGGGAACGCATAGCGTTTCCTGCTGGGTGTCACACTGGGCAGGCCTTAATTAGCCCGCCCACACAAAATGGCTGCAGGACCCGCTTGTCCGGCAGGGATCGGCTCCCTGTCCACCAGAGCTTGGGCCAGGCCCGCCCGGTAGGCAGAATGCTGCCCATAAAAACGATCTGAAAGCCAGCCTCAAAGCTTGCAATACATGGGGAATAACAAGCTTGGACAGACCCAAGTGGAGAAATCTCTGTCATCAAGCAATTTTGACATTTGAAGAGAACAGGACCAAGTGCCTTCAGGACAAACATGTGCTGTGCAAAGCCAATGCCTCCATCCATCCATCCATCCCTCCAACACTGACTTCATATGCAGTATTTGCAATTGGTTATGCAAATTGAGTCTTAGCCTAACATTACACGAGATGACATCAGCCTAAACTGTAAATCGGTCTCTTTTTCTTTGCTGAATGCTCACCTGTTGAAGTGACAGGAGAATCCATCAGAAGAACCTACAGCGAATCATTTGTAGGAGGAATTAGATGGAGATGCACACTTACTTTGCATAGAAACATCAACAGGGGAGACTTTCATCTCATCAGTTTAGGCTGATTCAAATCCAGGTCCCAACTGCTGAGATGCCAGTGTCTCACTCACTGTAATGGTCGGTACCCTCATTTTTGACCTGTTTCACTGGAAAACAGAAATGTAATTTGTTGTCAAATCATGTTTTTTTTAAGTAACTAGGAAACAGTTACATCATTCTAAATGAAAGGGTGCCTTAACAATACACTTAGAAAGTCATAGTATGCTCAGACAAAGTCAACATAGTTTTACGAAAGGTAAATTGTGTTTGGCAAATTTATTAGTTTTTTTAAGGATGTAACTAGTGGGGTAGATAAAGGGAATTCACTAGATGTAATATACTTAGAGTTCCAAAAGGCATTTGATAAGATGTTGGTTTATGTTTGAATACTATTTGGATCTCTCTTCAGGTAACTTGTGGCCTGTTCTGGATTGGGAAGGTTTCCCACTGCTAATGAACGGCTTACGTCTACCTCCAGTAGGTTTCTTCAAAAGCTTATTTCTTTACACTATAGTACATGCTAATCTTCTAGGTAAGTACATCTCTCTCTTTTACAGACTGTTCCATCTTATCTTCCCAGTGTCATTAAAACAGTGAGACTTCAGGAGAGAGAGATTAAAACAGCGATACTTTGGGAGAGAGAGAGATTAAAACAGTGAGATTTCAAAAGAGAGAGGTTATAACAGCGAGACTTGGAGAGATTGATTAAAACGGTGAGACTTCAGGACAGAGAGGTTAAAATAGTGAGACTTTGGGAGAGAGAGGTTATAACAGCGAGACTTCGGGAGAGGGAGATTAAAACAGTGAGATTTCAAAAGAGAGAGGTTATAACAGTGAGACTTTTGGAGAGATTGATTAAAACAGTGAGACTTCGGGACAGAGAGGTTAAAACAGTGAGGCTTGGGGAGAGAGAGGTTAAAACAGTGAGACTTCGGGACAGAGAGGTTAAAACAGTGAGGCTTGAGGAGAGAGAGGTTAAAACAGTGAGGCTTCGGGACAGAGAGGTTAAAACAGTGAGGCTTCAGGAAAGAGCGGTTCAAACCATAAAGCAATGTGCAGTTCAGAGAAAGAGAGAGCCCATAAAGCAGCGAGAGTTTGGAGGGAGTGAGAGAGCCCATAAGGTAACATAGAGTTCAGAGAGACAGAGAGCCCATAAGGAGAGCAGACCTGCATGAGAAGGGCAGTGGCAGTGGGAGATAAAAACCGGCAGCAGAGTGCCGTTCAACCTTTTTCTAAGATCAGAGCTGAAGTGTGACATCAAAGGAAAACAGGTAGGTGATTGGTGGGTATCTCTTCTGTGTCTCTTTTGATTGGCCAAGTGGTTTGAATCAGGAGATGTTATTATAGCTGAAGGGTACGGTTAAGAAATTCACTTTTAAAATATTTAGCATCCAAATTAATTAATTAAATAGAATAGAGACGGTTGGGCAGGTGATGTGTTGCAGCTGTAGTATGTGGGAGCTGCTGGACGCTGGTGTGATCCACGGTGACCACAGCTGCAGCAAGTGCTGGCTGCTCGAGGAACTTTGGCTCAGAGTTGATGAGCTGGAGGCTGAGCTGCGGACACTGCAATAGATCAGGGACTGGGAGAGTTACCTGGGCACTGTGTTTCAGGAGACAGTCATACCCCTTAGAGTAATGACATTAAATTTGGACAGTGGTCAGGGACAGGAGGGTGTGACTGTAAGTGAGGCAGGTATGGGGATCCAGAATTTAGCTTTGGAGGAGCCCCAGCTAGTGTCCTTGTTCAATAGGTATGAGGTTCTTGCTCCCAGTGTGGACAAGGGCACAGACTGCAGGGAGGATGAGCAAACTGACCACAGCACCATGGCACAGAGCGCCATTCAAGTGTGGAGAGATAAGAGAAATGTAGTAGTAATGGGGATAGCATAGTTAGGGGAATAGATACTGTTCTCTGCAGCAAAGACAGAGAGTTCTGAAGGCTCTGTTGCTTGCCTGGTGCCAAGGTTAAGGACATCTCTTCTGAACTGGAGAGGAACTTGGAATGGGAGGGGAAGATCCAGTTGCCGTGAGGTTCTGCTGAGGGACTACGAACAGTTCAGGGCTAAATTAAAAAGCAGAACTACAAAGGTAATAATCTTTGGATTACTACCTGAGCCACTTGCAAATTGGCACAGAGTAAATAAGAGTAGAGAGGTAAATGTGTGGCTCAAAGATTGGTGTGGGAGAAATGGGTTCTGATTCATGGGGCACTGGCACCAGTACTGGGGAAGGAGAGAGCTGTTCCATCAGGGTGAGCTTCATTTGAACCATGCTGGGACCAGTGTCCTGGCAAATCATATAACCAGGGTTGTAGATGGGACTTTAAACTAATTAGTAGGGGGGAGGGTTCAAATGAAGGGAAGTTTAAAAAAATCAAAAAGAAACAAGAGAGCAGAGGTGCAGGGTAGTGAAGAGGCGAACGATAATCAAAGTGTGACAGGAAGGGTCAGAAAATATAAGCAGAAGAGTGCAGCAGAAATCAGAACCAGAATGAGTAATAATGGTAAAAAGTCAAAGTTTAAGGCTCTTTATCTGAATGAGTGCAGCATTTGTAACAAGATAGATGAGTTGACGGCACAAATAGAAGTAAATGAATATGGCTTGATAGCTATTACAGAGACCTGGTTGCCATGTGACCAAGGCTGGGAACTCAATATTCAAGGGTATTCAACATTATGGAAAAATAGGCAAAAAGGAAAAGGAGGTGGGGTAGCTTTGTTAATAAAGAAAGGTATCAGTGTGGTGGTAAGTAGTGATATAGGTGCAATAGTTCATGATGTGGAATAGATTTGGGTGGAAATAAGGAATAGCAAGGGGTGAAGTCATGGGTGGGGGTCATCTATAGGCCCCCGAAGAGTTGCCTCACGTCGGACAAAGTACAAATCAGGAAATAATGGAAGTGTGTAAGAAAGGTGCTACAATTGTCATGGGTGATTTTAATCTGCATATTGACTGAACAAATCAGATTGGCAGGAGTAACATGAAAGACAAATTTGTAGTGTGCATCAGGGATTGTTTCTTAGAGCAATACATTGCAAACAGTACCTGGGAACAGACTATTTTAGATCTAGTAATGTGTAATGAGGTGGGATTAATAAGCGATATCGCAGCTAAGGATCCTCTAGGGAGTAGGGGTCTCAATTCAGTTTGAGGGGAAGCAACTCAGGTCTCAAACCAGTGTCCTCAACTTAAATAAGGGCAATTGCAGAGGTATGAAGAAAGAGTTGTCTAAAGCAGGCTGGGAAAATAGACTAAGGGGAAGGTCAGTGGATGAGCAGTGGCAGATATTTAAGCAGATATTTCATAATGCTCAGCAAAATTTATCCCGGTGGAAAAGAAGGACTTAATGAGAAGGATGAACCACCCGTGATTAACAAAGAAGGTCAAGGAGGTTATCCAATCAAAATCTAAGGCATACAAAGTGGCGAAAACTAGTGGTAGGCTAGAGGATTGAGAATTTTTTAGGAACCAGCAGCAGATGACTAAAAAGCTAATAAAGAGGGAGAAAGTTGGTTATGAAAGTAAATTGGCAAGAAATATAAAAACAAACAGCACAAGCTTCTACGGGTATATAAAAAGAGAGTGGCATGGGACTTTGGAGGATGCAACTGGAGAACTGATAACAGGGAACAGGGAAATGGCAGATAATTTAAACCAGTGTTTTGTACCAGTCTTCACGGTGGAGGACACTATAAACATCCCAAAGATATCAGATAAACAAGGAGCTAATGGGAGGAAAGATCATGTAACAGCCTCTATCACGAGGGACAAAGTATTTGACAAACTAATGGGACTAAGGCAGAAAAGTCACCAGGACCTGATGGCCTGCGTCCAAGGGTTTTAAAGGATATGACTGCAGAGATAGTGGAGGCATTGGTCGAACTGTTCCAGAACACTCTTGATTCCGGGAAGGTCCCAGCGGATTGGAAAACCGCTAATGTGACGCCCCTGTTCAAGAAGGGAGAGAGCCAAAAAGCAGGAAACTATAGGCCAGTCAGCCTAACATTTGTAGCTGGGAAAATGCTAGAGTCCATTATTAAGGAAGAAATAGCAGGACATTTAGAAAAGCCTAACTTAATTAAACAGAGTCAACATGGATTTCCAAAAGACATTCGATAAGTTGCCACATAAAAGGTTATTGCACAAGATAGGAGTTAATGGTATTGGGGGTAATGTATTAGCATGGATTGAGGATTGGTTAGCACACAGAAGACAGAGAGTTGGGGTTAATGGGTCTTTTTCAGGTTGGAAAGATGTAACTAGTGGAGTGCTACAAGGATCAGTCTTAGGGCTCAATTGTTTACTCTCTATATTAATGACTTGGAGGAGGGGGCAGAGTGTAAGGTATCCAAATTTGCTGATGATACAAAAATAGGTGGGAGGGCATGTTGTGATGAGGTCATAAGGAATCTGCAAGGGGGTATAGATAGAAAATGGTAACACCTACTCCATTAGCACGCTTGAACTCAGTTTTAACTTCTTTAATAACCTTTAACCTCTAAAGCAACTATCTAAAATTTTTGTTTTGGCCCATCATTTCCCCTAGGAAATCTGTTTCCCATTTCTTTCCTTATCCCAATTTCCTGGATTGTCCACCCTCAGAGACATTCCCTTGCTTTCTTCTGTTATGAAAGTTTAGTTTGACATGCCTGCTTTAAGTGTCCTGTCATCCCACATTGGAAACACGTATAGCTCTCCACTGGACAAACTTGCTTTCTGTGCTGCTTTTTAGCTCCAGAGCATGGGAACTTTTGAGCAAGCTGCTGTTCTTGGGCCTAGCCAAGAAACTTATCCAAAGCCTCGGTAGTTCCACGGATTAGGGCCTGAGTTTGCTCCCTAAATTCGGCCTGCCAAGCATATTGAATCACTTGTTTGTGTAAAGGACGCATTTTTATTTTTCTTGGACTGTGGCTTTAAAAACTACCATGGCTGCAGTTTAAAAGAGATGTTCACTGGAGCAGGAAAAATGTACAACGTTGCTATTACGGAACAGTGTGCGCCAGGTTGTACAGAATGGTGCTGGAGAGGAGACCTGGTTTAAGAGGGAACTGCCCAGCGACGATGTTTTGATTGGCTCCTGCTGGATAGTGCAGTAGATCAGCTCCTAGCCTGAAAAGAGAAAGACCTGAAACCTCTCTCTCTCCTGTGTTTCGTAAGACTCCAGTGATCCTGCCATAATAGCTAGCTGGCTATTCCTCACATCGCTGTATCCTGCTTTCTTTGAGAAACCCCAGTCAGGGGGAAAAGGGGAAAATCAGTAGAGACATTAAAAGCAAGTTTCAACCAGAGAACCACAGACTGGGAGTGCTGGGAGACCATTTCCTGCAAGAAACTTGGAAGAAAGCAATCAAATCCAACCCATCTAATCCTGAACTCCAGATTGGTGCTATTGAACTGTTTTATCTCGCCCTTAAAATCCATGTTTTGTGTGTCTCAGGTGTGCTGCTGTGTTTGTGTATTGGAGTTTAAGAAGGGGTAGAGCTTAAGTTATAGAGTTAAAAGCTAGCAGTCCATATTTCTTTCTTTTGCCACTGGTTACAGACAATTTGCTTAATAAACAATTAGTTACTTGTTAAGATTACAAACCTAGTGTTCGTATTCTTTTAAGCTAAATTAAACAGTTCGGTAGAATTGGGGCAATTTGGTGTCTGATTACAATCTCACATTTATCACAGCTCAGGGAGCAGTGGGGCTTGATACTACAATACTCAGGGAGTAGTGGGGCTTGATACTACAATACTCAGGGAGCAGTGGGACTTGATACTACAATACTCAGGGAGCAGTGGGGCTTGATACTACAATACTCAGGGAGCAGTGGGGCTTGATACTACAATACTCAGGGAGCAGTGGGGCTTGATACTACAATACTCAGGGAGCAGTGGGGCTTGATACTACAATACTCAGGGAGCAGTGGGGCTTGATACTACAATACTCAGGGAGCAGTGGGGCTTGATACTACAACACTCAGGGAGCAGTGGGGCTTGATACTACAATACTCAGGGAGCAGTGGGGTTTGATACTACAATACTCAGGGAGCACTGGGGCTTGATACTACAATACTCAGGGAGCAGTGGGGCTTGATACTACAATACTCAGGGAGCAGTGGGGTTTGATACTACAATACTCAGGGAGCAGTGGGGCTTGATACTACAACACTCAGGGAGCAGTGGGGCTTGATACTACAATACTCAGGGAGCAGTGGGGCTTGATACTACAATACTCAGGGAGCAGTGGGGCTTGATACTACAATACTCAGGGAGCAGTGGGGCTTGATACTACAATACTCAGGGAGCAGTGGGGCTTGATACTACAATACTCAGGGTGCAGTGGGGCTTGATACTACAATACTCAGGGAGCAGTGGGGCTTGATACTACAATACTCAGGGAGCAGTGGGGCTTGATACTACAATACTCAGGGTGCAGTGGGGCTTGATACTACAATACTCAGGGAGCAGTGGGGCTTGATACTACAATACTCAGGGAGCAGTGGGGCTTGATACTACAATACTCAGGGAGCAGTGGGGCTTGATACTACAATACTCAGGGTGCAGTGGGGCTTGATACTACAATACTCAGGGAGCAGTGGGGCTTGATACTACAATACTCAGGGTGCAGTGGGGCTTGATACTACAATACTCAGGGAGTAGTGGGACTTGATACTACAATACTCAGGGAGTAGTGGGGCTTGATACTACAATGTACTATCCCCAGTGAGTTGTGACATTGGACTGTTAGGTCATCTTTTGATTGCAAAAAATCTGTCAGTTTTTGGTCATGGACTCCAGCAACAATGAGGTCATGAATGAGTTTGTGTCTCAGTGCACCATACCTACAACAGCTGGTTAGATCTGTAAGGAACAAATTAATGGATTCCCCTGGACTTTGGGATCGGATTGAACTGCGCTCGCTCGATTTCAAGGCTCCGTTTGGGCTGAAATATGCACCGAATGCTTTCAAGATGTTTTCAAAAGCTGCAGAGGCCGCTCCTACCCCTGTCTCAGGAGGGCATCACAAGCAGCATGCCCCACTGCGTAAAGGAATGAACTAACCTGGTGTTTCTGCTCTTGGCATGCAAACCTTGCTTGATCAGCGCTGCTTGATACCACTGGAATTGCTTTTTCCACAACTCCCAACGCTGGCATCTCCACGGACTTCAAGGTTTGTAAATGGCTGCAGAAGAGGCAGTGACTGTTCAACTGGTGCTGACATCCCTATTGATTCTCAGTGTGCCTCTTACCAAGGTAAGTTCTTCCGATTCTTCCTCTGAAGGAGTCATCTTCCAATTTCTCCCCATGGGGGCTTTGTCGAATGAACCAAATTGTTGTTAGATCGATGTCACCATGCTTTGTCGTTTGGTTTCCACTTTGAATATTAAGATTCCTTTTTGGATAACTTGTGGCCTGTTCTGGATTGGGAAAGTTTGGCACTACTTATGAGTGACTTATGTCTATCTCTGGCAGGTTTTTTTCAAAAATTCCTTTATTTACACGATAGTACATTCCAAGCTTCTAGGTAATTAGATCTTTTTCTTTCACAGAGTTATTCCGTGTCATCTTCCCAGGCCCTTACACCCGGCTTCTGATGTCACTGTTACATCATGGTACACATCCTGATCTCAATACCATAACTATTAACCCTTATTCTACGGGTGTCACACAAGAGGTTAATACACAAAATAAGGACTCATGGGGAAAAATTTCTAGCTTGGAGGGCGGGCATGCACCTGAAGCACTCGAGTGTGAAACGACACGCACTGGTGTCGGGCAAGAGACCCGATGTCGACGCGATAGTTCGGTCGGCAAGTAGGTGCCAGAGTCGGCAACTCACCCGCCGACAATTAAAAGGCCTGCTAAGGCCAGGAGATTATCAATTAAGTTAAATTTTTCGCTGTCTATCCAACCTTACAGCTGGTGGGACAGGAGAATAGGCCAAGTGGCCTTTGCACTTTTTTAGGGAACC
Source organism: Carcharodon carcharias (assembly GCF_017639515.1). Classification (NCBI taxonomy): domain Eukaryota; kingdom Metazoa; phylum Chordata; class Chondrichthyes; order Lamniformes; family Lamnidae; genus Carcharodon; species Carcharodon carcharias. The sequence continues at coordinate 2,207,667 of NC_054483.1, read as the reverse complement.
TCATCCACGGGCAGGATGAGGTTTCCGAAAGCAAATAAAAACTTTTAAAACATTTTTAAACTGGATTTATAACATGTCTCCGCTCGTGTGAGGTACACGGTTTATGACATTTTTAATTTCTTTATCTGTTTTTTATAACTCTTCATCTCCCTGAGGCAGCTCACCCTACTCCACGCGCCACCCCCCCCCGCCGCCAACACAAGCAGCGCTTAAGTGGCCCGCCAGTGTGAGATCGCCTTCCGGCCTCGATCCCGAGTGGTGGTCGGCTTCCTGAGTGCCCCCCCATTGAGCCCGCCTGGGATGGGCTCGATTCTGCCCGTGGAGCTGGGGGGTAACATATTAGCATGCATGAAAGATTGGCAAACAGACAGCAGGCACAGAGTGGGGATAAATTTAGATAAGATATTTTTCAGTCTGGCAGGCTGCAGCAATAGCACCACAAGGGTGAGAGCTGGGGCCTCCGGCATTCACAATCTAGTGACTTAGCTGAAGAGACCGAGAGTAACGTATCCAAGTTTGCTGATAATACAAAGCTAATTGGAAATGTAAGCTGTGAGGTGGACACAAAAGGGCTGTAAAGAGACATTGGTTAAAGACGTGGATAGCAAGGTAGCAGATGGAGTTCAATGGAAAATGTGAAGTTATTGACTTTGATGGCGAGATGGGAAAATCACAATATTTTTTAAAGCTGCAGCTTCCAAATGTTGAGGTTCAGAAAAATGTGGACACACTTGTACAAGGAACACGGAGACCGGAATTTTCTGCTCCTGTTGGCCGCGGGACTCGTGGCGGGTGTGAGCGGACAATATGGTCAAGAGGCCAAAAATAGGCTTTACGCCATTGTGAAACTAGGTTGTGGTTGTCCACCCGGCCTGTCAATGGCGCGCCGCATTTCCAATGTCGGGAACTTAGTTTGAATGCATTTGTATCTCCCCAGCGTTCCTGCACAGCAGAATCTGTCCCCGTGTCAAATTTAGCTCTCATATCGCATAACTTCATTGTGGTGTGATTTACGAATGCCTGGCGAGCTGAATTTCGAGGGCAGCTCGGGTCTGAGTGCACACAACGTTGTGCAGCACTCACAAGACTCCCGCGTAGGGCATCAAGGAAGAGGTGTCGCACGTTTTGGGGGTGGGGGGTGGGGGGGTTCAGGCACAGGCAAGTCGAGTTTCCCTGACTGGCTTTCAGTGAGGTATCGTGGCTATGGCTCCAGTGGGAGTTACACTGGTGGGTGGACGCAGCACAGACTGATGGGACTATACAAGGTGATGGGGGGGTGGGGGAGTGATGTGCAGGGTGAGGGAAACAGCCACGCACATGGACAAGCTTGTCAAAAGTGAGTGTTCTTCCACAGCTGAGACCGTTCAGCAGCAGCTCCATTGAAGTCGGGCCTCTGAAGCATTTCTGCCCACTCAAGCTACGCAAAAGCACAAATGTACCAGCCCTGGTTCCACCAGGGCCACTCAGTTCCTGACCTCATTACAATCTTGGTTCAAACATGGACAAAAGAGCTGAACTCCTGAGGTGAGGTGAGAGTGACTGTCCTTGACATCAAGGCAGTATTTGACCGAGTGTGGCATCAAGGAGCCCCAGCAAAACTGGAGTCAGTGGGAATCAGGGGGAAAACTCTCTGCTGTTTGGAGACATACCCAGCACAAAGGAAGATGGTTGTAGTTGTTGGAGGTCAGTCATCTCAGCTCCAGGACATCACTGCAGGAGTTCCTCCGGGTAGTGTCCTCGGCCCAACCATCTTCAGCTGCTTCATCAATGACCTTCCTTCTATCATAAGGTCAGAAGTGGGGATGTTCGCTGATGATTGCACAATGTTCAGCACCATTCATGACTCCTCAGATACTGAAGCAGTCCATGTCCAAATGCAGCAAGACCTGGACAATATCCAGGCTCAGGGCTGACAAGTGGCAAGTAACATTCACACCACACAAGTGTCAGGCAATGACCATCTCCAACAAGAGAGAATCCAACCATTGCCCCTTGATGTTCAATGGCATTACCATTGCTGAATCCCCCACTATCAACATCCTGGGGATTACCATTGACCAGAAACGGAACTGAACTGTGCTCCATGTGGTGTAGGTACACCCACAGTGCTGCTAGGAAAGGAGTTCCAGGAGTTTAACCCAGCGACAGTGAAGGAACGACGATATATTTCCATATAAATACTGTGGCTACAAGAGCAGGTCAGCGACTAGGAATCATGTGACGAATAACTCACCTTCTGACTCCCCAAAGCCTGTCCACCATCTACAAGGCACAAGTCAGGAGTGTGAAGGAATACTCCCCACTTGCCTGGATGAGTGCAGCACCCACAACACTCAAGAAGCTCGACACTATCCAAGAGAAAGCAGCCCACTTGCTTTGCACCACATCCACAAACATTCACTCCCTCCAGCACTGACGCACAGTAGTAACAGTGTGTACCATCTACAAGATGCACTGCAGGAATTCAACAAGGCTCTTTTGACAGCATCTTCCAAACCCACGACCACTACCATCTAGAAGGACAAGGGCAGCAGACACATGGGAACACCACCACTTGGAAGTTCCCCTCCAAGTCACTCACCATCCTGACTTGGAAATATATCAGCTGTTCCTTCACTGTCGCTGGGTCAAAATCCTGAAACTCCCTCCCTAACAGCACTGTGGGTGTACCTACACCACATGGACTGCAGCGGTTCAAGAAGGCAGCTCACCACCACCTTCTCCAGGGCAATTAGAGGTGGGAAATAAACGCTGGCCTAGCCAACAACACCCACATCCCGTGAATGAATTAAAAAAATGCTCTTGAACTTTTCACCTCTCGAGCGCAGGCTGCAGATTAATGAGCATTTTCGGGGGCTGCAGAATAATCGGATGGCTGGGGGAGTTGTACAATCCCCTTGTGAAAGGGGCCATGGCGCAGGCTCTGGTGGAGGTTCTCACAGCCCCTTGCAATGTCTTTATTCAGGTTTGGACTAGTATCACACTGCTAACACTGCAGCCTTGCAGCGCGGGTTAGGAGAATACCTGTGCCTGAGCTGAGAGCACAGCATGCAGTCCAGTGGCCAAAACTGCTGCCAATTGGTCAGGTGGAGTGGGGCGGAGGTGGGTGGTGTTTCGTACAGACATGAAACACACTACACACTGGCCATCCAATTGGTGACCAGCACTCTCCTCCACGCATGAGGAGGCCCTTAGACTTCACCAAGACAGGTTCTTACTACACCCAAGCTAACCCACACATGCTAACTCCTTCTTTGATCCTTGATTTAGTGGTTTACCTCATGGTTTACAGGGAGCAGAGAAGAAGAGGAAGAGAGAAGCAGAGGCACCTGGCATGGCAAAGGGAGGAGCAGCTCCCTCAAGGTGAAGATGTGGCAGGGCTGCTGTGCACGGAGCTGGAGATCCGCAGAGAGCCATCGCTCGTAGGCACCTCGCTAGACCTGGGATCTATAGACAGCGCTTGTCATCCCTGCCCTGACCGAGAACCAGTGTCGCTGAAGACTGCACATGTCCAGAGAACTGGATGGTCACATATGCCACCTGCTGCAGGATTTGGTGCCGTGGGGACATGGAGGGCATCCACCACCAGTGGCCATGAAAGTGACCCTGGCACTCAACTTTTATACCAGTGGCACTTTCCAGGGATCCACTAGTGCCTGTGTGGGATCTCACAACCTCTGCACAAAATTGTATCCAGGAGGTCACGGATGCCACCTTTGCAAAGGCACAGAACTTTGTGCATTTCACCCGGGATCAGGAAAGCCAGGAAGCGAGAGGGATGGGAGTTGCCCAGATCTCAGGTTTCCCACAGGTGCAGGGTACCATCGACTGCACTCACATGGTGCTTACAACACTCACCTACGTGGCAACAAGCAGTCACTACATCAACTGCAGGGACTTCCACGCTCTGAATGTTCAGCTGGTGTGTGACCACCACAAACACATCCTACAGGTCTTTGTACCATTCCCCGAGAGGGTGCATGACTCCTGTACCCTCAGCAAGTCTCAGATCCCTGACACCTTCCAGGGTCCAGAGAGGATGATGTTACCCATGTGGCAGCCTCAGGCTGCAGCAGACAGGCGGTATAACCAGGCTCATGCCTCAACCATTTGGGGGAGTAAAAGGAGAAGCATTTTGAAGATGAGGTTCCAGTGCCTTGACGGGTCTGGTGGAGCCACTGCAACACAGCCCACCAAGGGTGTCGTGCATCATCTTCACTTGCTGCATGCTGCATAATCTGGTGCTGCAACAGGGGTTGGACCTGGCTGAGGTGGAGATGGAGGAGCTGCATGTCTCCTCTGATGAGGAGGATGTCAAAGAGGATGAGGGCGATGAGGTGTTTGAAGATGAGGATGTTGGCGATGAGGCCATTGCACTGGCCGGACGAGGCAGGCGCGCTCAGGAGGCCCTCATAGCTGCAAGATTCAGGGAGGATGATGATGACGAGATGCAGTGAGGACAGTCCTGACATCCTCACCTTGTATCTGTGAATGTCTGACCCCTGTGTGGCTGAGGGCAGAGAACAACCCCTCAGTGCTCAGGCTCATGTCATGGAGAATAGTGGTGGCCCTAATAGTGGCTAGATTCTAGGAGGATGATGATGACGAGATGCAGTGAGGACTCTCAGATCTTCACCAATCCTCTGTGAGTGTCTGACCCCTGTGTGGCTGAGGGCACCTCGCTTACACTTTGTGATCAGGGTCACATCATGGAAACGCAGCCATGAAACTTTAGATGCACCTGATCCTTTGTCAGCCTTCAGCACCTGAGCCCTTCAGGAACACAGCGTCACCGGTCACAGATGCTGAAGAGATGGGGGCCAGCCCCATCTTAAAGGTGCTGAGAGCAGACAGAGAGAATGACAGAACTCTGTGACGCCTGCCCACTACATTCTGGCAGCAATGACCAGCACCACCGAGGTGCAGGAATCAGTAATGTGTCCAGTGAGTTCTGAAGGTTACACACTGCGCAGGGAAGAGGCCCTGGACTGAGACACCTGCCTTTATCTTGTGCAGGAACCAAGGTTTCACATCTGAGTGACACAAGCTCATCATAGCTCGGAGCCAGAGGCAAGGAGACATTCTTGGGAGTTTATGTACAACAGTGAACATTTTGTACACATGATTAACATCCGTGCCCAGACTGTGCAACTACATCCTCTTAACCTTCCTAACCCTGCCGCTCTGTCTTGGTGCTCTCCAGACATCCACAGCAGAGGCAGAGGCAGCTGCTGACTGCTACACCCTGTCTGCGATGACCTTGGTGGGTGTCCTCTGGAGGGCTGAGACCTGGAGAGCCTCGGCCTGCTTTGGGTGTCCTGCTGTGGGCCAGCTTCACCCTCCTCAGCCTGTGGAGCTGGAGACGATGGAGTCACAGGAAGAGGGGATTTGGATCAGCCAGACATTCCTGGTCTCACCTGGGAGGGATGACCCCGGGGTGTCGAGCTGCTGATCCTCCTCCCTATGGGTGCCCAACATCTCTTGGCTGATTCCTTGAGGGGAAAGGGAAGCTGGAATGAGATCCAGCTGCCCCACACCCCGCTCGTTTGATGTTGTTGGAGGCCAACTATGGCATCAGCGATGGAGTTCAGCCCGCGGTGTCCTGGATCAAGGTCTCCATGGCTCCTGCTATCCAGTCAGTGTTGATCTCGGTGCTTTGGCATGCTGGCGCTATCCTGTCAGACTGAAGGAGGACAGACTCCTCCACCATCCCTTGCAATCTGAGGAGTGCACCAGGTGTTCCTTCCTGATGTTCCCATGTTTGCCTTTGCAGCTCCACCAACTGATCGAGGACCAAGTCTGGAGGCTCATCATCTGACTCGGATTCAGCAGGTTCCTTGCCTCCAGCACTCCTCCAAGTGCTGGCAACCAAGGCTGTCCCTGCCTCCGACTGCTGTGGAACAGATCGTGTTCTGTGCTCACCAGATTGTGATCGCAAGGCTGTTCTATGTCTAGGTCCCACCGAGACGCTGAGAGTGTGGGTGAACGCCATGACGGGACTTCAATGTTGCTGCCCTCAGGGCCCTCATCTGAGGTGCTGTTGGCGCTGGGGTTGGGGTCAGTGTCGCCTGAGGGAGACGTGTCAGAAGTGCCAAGGGGAGAAAATGGGGATTATTAGCGCTTGGCAGCTGCGTCACACACAGAACAGTGGACTCAGAGTAGCATGGAGGGAGGGATGATCTGGTGCAGGAGACTCTGACCTCACCGTCACCACAGGAACGGTCCACCTCCTCTCCGGCCAGCTCCAACACGCGACCCTCGAACGGAGTGAGGAGTTGAATGTCCAGCACACCACCTCACCCCACTCCTTTGGGTCTGGGACTTCTCCTGTTGATAGTGCAGGATCTGGCCCTGCATAAAGACAGATGGAGCGAGTGTGAGCAAGGCACATGCCAGGCCTAATGAGGAGGATGCAAGGCCTGCATGTGTGCTGAGTGGAGCCACGGACAGGATGAGGAGGCAGTGCCCAGAGGAGATGAGGCCAGATGGAGATGTGAGGGTGTGTGTGAGAGAGTGAGTGATGATGCCCCTTGAGCTGGCAGTGAGTGAGATGCCAGTCAATGTGTGATAGCCTTGTGAATGTGTGAATTTAGAGTGATGAAATGGTTGCTTTACCCTGGCGGCACAGATGAGATCATTCAACTGTTTTCTACACTGGATGGCCGACCTCTTGTGAGCAGCATTGGCACTGACCACCTCTGCCACCACCTCCCAAGCTGGAGTGGTGAGACGATGGGCCTCCTGCAGTCAAAGCAGGGGTAGAGGACTTCATGGTGGGTCTCCACGATGTCCAGAAGGTTTCCCAGGGATGCGAAACTGAATAGGGGGGCTGCACTCTTCTTGGCTTTTGGGGCCATGTCTTTACCAGAGTAGTCCTGGGCTACAAGCATTGAGAAGTGTGCGTGCGGCTGCAGTTTAAACATGGTGCCCTGCGTGAGGAAGCGGTGAGGTAACAGCATGGCGGGCCAATCGGAGGCTGCCAGCCAGCGTTCCAGCGTGTTCCTCGTGAATACATTATTAATGAGGCAGGAAGCATTGGTAAGGGGAGACGATATGGCACCAAAATCCCCCATTGTGGTCGGCAGGTAAAATGTCGTTTCTCACGCCCGCTACCGCACTCAGTGCAAATCTGGGACCATTCCACCCAGGGAGGTAGCATGCAGGTGCGCCAAGAAATTTGAAAGGCAAAGGCATGTCAGTCTTTATTGCAAAAGGATTGGGAGGTAAAGAGAAGGAAATTTTGCTACAATTGTATGGGGTTTTGGTGAGACCACATATGGAGTGTTATGTGCAGTTTTGATCTCCGTACTTTCAGAAAGATACACTTGCCTTAAAGGTGCTACAATGAAAGTTCAATAGACTAGATCCTAGGGTGAGAGGGTCATCCTAAAAGGAGTAAATTGGGCCTATACTCTCTGAAGAAATGAGAGGATCTGATTCAAACATACAGAGTTGTAAAGGGGCTTGACCGGGGAGGCACTGAAATGTTGTTTCTCCTGGCTGGGAAATTTAGAACAGGAGGGCACAGTCTCAGGAAAAGCCAAGGGGTTCATCGTTTAGGACCGTGATAAGGAGAAATTTGTTCCCTCAGATGGTTGTGAATCTTTGGCATTCTCTACCCCGGAGGGTTGTGAATGCTCCATTGTTGAATATATTTAAGGCTGAGGCAGATAGATTTTAGTCTCTCAGGGAATCAAAGGATATGGGAATGGGAAGGAAAGTGGAGTTGAGGCAGATCAGCCATTATTGTACTGAACAGTGGGGCAGGCTTGAAGGGCCATATGGTCTACTCTTACTCTTATTTCCTACATTATTAGCAGAATAACTGATGCCTTTTTTTGAATAAAGTGTCCAGATGCTTAAACTACCACATGTACTTCTCCGGAACAGCAATAATGTGTTCACCAGAAAGACTGCTCACCTCAACCCTGCAATTAGAGTGGGATATGTGTCCTATAGGAGGAAAACTGGTGCAGGAGAGATTGGTGAATCTGTGTAAGGTTTCCATTAAACAATCAAGGAGGATCTAGAATAAGATCGATAGGAGCATTATTTTCCTCCTGTTAGTAATTTCCAGTGAGATGCAAATATAGAATATCCTTCTCCTGTCACAAAGAGAGAGGAACTATATCAGCAAAAGGAGCTGAGCAGTTAGCCTTTTCTCTTCTGCAGCCTTGTTAAGGAATACAAATTTAGAGCTCAACAAGGGGATGCATTATAGTTAAAATTAAAGACATTAGCATTTACCATTAGCTCCCCTTAAATGACCATCCTTTGCGCTTTCTTCTTAAAGGGTTTGCCATATACAGCAAATTTAATCCTGTAATGGCCCTGTGATCACTGAAGTGCCACGGTTTCATTAGACGTAAATCAATTGTGTAACAAAACCTGAGCGGAAACAAATACACTCTGAAACCAACCTGCTTGAACCATCCATTAACATATGACAGGCTTTTATTTGCATATTAGAATAGGCCCAGGCTCTCTGGGGACAGGTTAACCCTAGTGATAGCCGCACTGCTAATGAGATTTAATTTCTTAATCCAATAAATAAATTGGCCTGGCTGTGTACAATGCTGACCTGCCAGGGATGGGCTGAACCAGGTTTAATTTCTACCACATTCCACGCAGGAGGCTTGACTGCTGCCTGGGTACAGTTTACTGTTGTTGGGTAAGGGACTCATTTACTTTAAACTTTAATTTGTTGATCAGGATACGCAGGAAGTGGGTGTTCAATGCGATAGGCTCCTTTGCAGAAGGTCAGCAATTTCATTCAAGGTACCCTCCATAAACCTAAAAATGATTTTGTACAGTATTTGACAGATCAATGTCCCCCAACTCCACAAAGATACGCAAGATAAAACATCAACTAAAAATTTACATAAAAGCTAAAGCAAGGGAAACCAGTAAGGATTCCTCCTTCAATTACGAATTGTTGATTCCTGTGTATGGGAGGAAATTGGGCATTAATAAGAGCCGGAACCTCAGTGCTGCCCCAGAATCGAACAGTTCAGACTTGCCGCTTGACAGAGGTCACTGCTCTTGTGTGTCAGTAAACCTCTAGGCCCCCATTTTAATTCCCCACCCTTGTCCGAAGGGAAAGTGTCAGGCAAGGGGTTAAAACCATGAAAATCGAGATCCGGCCTCCAATCCACCAGGTTTCCAGCTGCCATAATATTTACAGAGTGCTTCATTCCCTGGACGAAACCCCCATTAAGGGTGACGTGGGCCTTAAGATCTAAGAGTTGCTGCCTGGTGATGTTATTGGTGCCGATATATACATTTAAAGAAAGAGCTGCATTTATATTGTGCTTTTCACAACCACCATATATCCCAGAGTGCTTTACAGCCAATGAAGTGCTTATTGAAGTGCAGTCACTGTTGTAATGCAGGAAACACAGCAACCAATTTGCACACAGCAAGATCCAAAAAAAAGAAATGCGCAAACGACCAGGTCCTCTGTTTTTTGAGATGTTGATGGAGGGATAAATATTGGCCGGGACACCAGGGAGAACTCTCCCCTACTCTTCTTCAACATAATGCCATGGGATCTTTTACACCCACTTGAGCAGGCAGATGGGGCCTCAGTTTAACATTTCATCCCAAACACAGCACAGAGCTCCCTCAGTACTGCCCTGGAGTATCAACCTGGGCTTTTGTGCTCAAGCGCTGGAGTGGCATTTGAACCCAAAACTTTATGATTCAGAGGTGAGAGTGCTGTCCACTGAGTCACATCCAGCAAAGTACATTCCAATATGCATTTAACCTCCATGCAACTGGGTTCCCACATAGTCTGATCCTCAGGTGCAGGTACAAAAAAATCTCAGGTGTATTTGAAAATTTTGGCTCTCTTTGAGCTACTTGTGGGTCAGGAGTGCTCCTCCCAAGGCCCTCTAGAATCCTTGGCCATCCTCCTCGTGCAGGCATTTTCCACAATGTTCAACAAAGTCTTAGCTTCACCGAGCACTGAAAAAATCCCAGCCTCCTTCTCCCTCTGCCATTCAGGACAATCCCCTTCAGCCACCGACTCCTGGTGATTCTCATAGTCTTTGGCAGCAGCCCAGCCGGAATGTTGCCAGTCCCTGCGACTCTAGAAATATCTATTCCATTGTCCTGCCGCTAGGGTTGGCACGGATGCCACGTCTCTGACTTCCTGCTTCCTAGTTCCTACACAGCCCTCGTGGAAAATTAAGGTCCTGGTGCCAGTGAATCTGTACCATCTTACGAGTCCATCACCTTCAGAACAAAAAGGGTTAAAAATGGATTATTGTTAGTGGGAACCTCTTCAATGGTTTGATTAAGGGAGATGTGTTCAAATAAAATGCTTTGCGAGTTAATAACTCCAAGTTACTCAGTGACGTTACTAGAACAAATGATATGGATCGAATTTTTAAAACATCAAACATTACGAAATGTTTATGAATGACTAAAGGTGCGAATTGATGCAACCTACACAGCATATGGTGCTGCACTAACTCATAATTTTCACCATTTCAAGATGCAAAATTATGAGTTAGTACAACACAGCATGCCATGAAGTAGTTTGCATCGATTTGCACCTTTAGTCATTTGTAAACACATTCTCAGCTGTGCTTTAAGAGGCCCACTTGGTCTTTAAATCAAATATCGATGAGGCCGCATGTCCCTCACAAGTACTCTTCATCAATGAATCAAAGACTGTGACAAAAGGACTCTCACTTAAAAGAATCAACTGTATCTAAGCAGTGGCAATGCCTCCCCAATGGAATGTAGTTGAAAATAATCTGCTGATAAGTAAGGCTTCTTGGATTGCCCTTGGAGCAGCAAAGAGGACAGGCGCTTCCCTACAGGGAGGGAAGGTTCTCCAGAGCACTTGTACACACAACTCTTAGTGGCAAGCTTCAAAAGCACTGCGTGAGTCCTTGGGAACAGTTTGCTTGCTCACTCACTCCACGAGTGTCAGTGTGTGATGGAGGAAACCCCAAGGAAGAGGGAGGGGAGCAAATGCATTTTTTTTTTATATAGAAAGAGCAATATATCCTCAAAACAAAAATTCCTGTAGAAACAGCTCAGGAAAAGATTTGGATTGGGCGTTTCCCCCAGTGGCCTCATAATAAGAATTCTTTTGGTTAAAAATGCCTCCTGCTGGATCTGGTACATGCTTAGCACTTCCTTATTTGCAGAGCACTGTGCGAACTTACCCCTTCCACTGTTGTTCGACAAGGATAGTGCCATAGGTCAGTAGACTCCTAAATTTTAATTTCAACCAGTGCTGCATCAGTTACATAGAAACCGATTTCTCCAGGCCTGCTTCTGTCAAACAGAAATTGGGCAAAACCTTCACTTGTGCAGGTAGAAAGCATTCACTGATTTAGAAAAATTACACTGTGCCAAGCCAAGTCAAACTGATTAGGTGTAAACTTGCGGCTGGGTGCAGGTGTCCTAGTTCCATTCAGACACAGGGTTGCTCATGCAACTCGCATGTGGAATTTTGATTAGGGAATGTTAAATGATTCCCAGTGTTTTATGGGTTTGTGCTGGATGGGGTTAAAGTCCAAATGAAATGAATTTCACAAGATTCAACAATTAACTTATAAGCATCGCCCTTCAAAGCACAGTGGAGTGTAAGACAAGGTGCTGCATTGTTCTTTCAGTTATAACATGTTCGGATGAACATTGTAACAAGTGGTTTCCAAAATGGAAAATTCCACTCGAAGTGCAGTGGTGGGTGGGTGGGTCTTGTGACGCCTATCCTGCTGGTTGGAAATCATGTCCGATTCTGCGCTTGCAAGATCATTAATTACGCCCAGGCGAGTGTCATCCCAAACCGGCTGGTGGGTCGGGAGCCGATTTGCCTGCCCTGTCCCGAACTGGCTGGTTTGAAGGCCTGGGCGCCACATTTAAACCCCAGCCGAGCGCACGCATCTCGCTGTCTCCAGCCCACCTGGATCCAGGACACGCACAGAGACGTCTCCCACCCAGGACGAAAAGGCTGCGAGCGAAAATAAGGTGGCAGTGCCCCACCTCAGCCATGATGCCCTCCAGGCCTTGATAAGAGGCGTGTGGGCTGATAGGGACGTGCCCTATTCCAGAGAGCACACCAGCCCCACCTCTCCAGCCTGAGATGCCATCCTGAGGGATGGCCGGTGGCTTCGCCTGAAACACCATGCCGTGTAGGAAGAAGCTGAATGATCTCACTTGAACTGCCAGCGTAAAGTCATCCTTCAGCTCCCTCCAATATCAAACTCTCACTGAGGCATCACGTAATCCAATGGCTCCTCTCTTCAGGGATCTCACACAACCAATAGCAGGGGAGACACATCACCACTGACTGCCTCATGGAAATTTTCACATCACCACCATCCCATCTATCATGCTGCGTGCACTCCATTCTCAGCCTCTTCTGGGGGGACATGCATCTTTCCCAACATTAGCTCCATCCCTTCTCTCACCACCTGCCTTCCTGTTGTCTTCATCCAGGGCAAGATTGCCCACAACAGGCGTGAGAAAGTGCAGACCTGGGGAGGGACAGCCGACATCCTGACGCCTGTGGGATTTGAGGAGGATGCCTCCGAGGTTGATGCAAAAGATAGGGATCGCTTCTGGGGGATGGGGGGGATCAGATTATCTCAGCACCCTAGTATGGGTCACACCTCCATCAGTTCGCCACACCCTGACTATCACACTGAGTGACCTGCAGCCTTGTTAACTTCATGATCATCAGCTAAAATGCTCTTCTCTTTCTCATAGGCACCAGCGGGTTGAGGCCCACCATAGGTCCCAGCCCCTAGGCCACATTCGGAGAGGAAGCTGAGGGAGGACCATCACAGCGTTCACCTGCACCCTCCACCAGCGCAAGGGCACGTGCCTCCCTGGGGCGTAGTCCTCGATTAGGCTCAGACTCACCGGCTGACACCCCCCCCACCCCCCACCCCCCGCAGCCAGAGGCAGGGGCAGCCCAGGCCTCTAGCACTCGGAGGGCTGCCGCAGGCCAGCCGCTTGCTCAGTCCGAGTCGGATGATGAGGAGCAGCCGCCAACTCAAATGCTGAAGACGCAACAACAGGCGGCAGCGGAACATCAGGCAGGGATTCGGCACTCGCTCAGCCGGGTGGAGTGGAGTATGGAGGAGTCTGTCCGCATCCCATCTGATGTCATGGCCCCAACATGTGAGAGTCTCAGGGTAACCTGGCCAAGGGTGGCACCCACCATCGTCACCTTGGTCCAGAAAGCTTTGCTGGATTTGTGCTTGGCCCTGGACTCCATGGCCACACAAACCATTGGGCACCATCAATGTGTCAGTGAGAGGCAGACGAGGCATCTTGAACTCCCTCCAGGTGCTCCTTCTACTCCAGGAGTCAGGATGGGGCCTTCAAGAACCCACGGAAAGGACCAGCATCAGCTGGACACCCTGAGGGTCTTCTCTCAGGACACTCCAAAGGCATCTAGCCACTCAGAATCCACTCTGCCCACGACCCCATACAGTCCAGCAGCTCAGGCCAGGAAGGTACATCTGCCTCCAGGCTGTGGGCCAACAGCGGAAGCCCAACAAGGTCACCTCAGACATCAGGACCTAGCAGTCAGCTCCGCTGCAGATGACAGGGCTGTACGCAGGCAGTGGCAGAGTTAGGAAAATGAAGAAATATCGATTTCACTTTGGTTTTACAGAGTTGCTACTGCTGCGAAAATATTGCACTTTTGTAAATATATCTGATGTTTATGCAAATGACTTGGCCAATTGGAGGCGTTGTGATTATGTACACTTGAATCCCTTTATTTCGAGCTTTAGCCATCCTGGGTGAGATTCACATTCCTGTAATGTCAACCTCACTGAAAGTAGTTTCTGCACCCTTGTGTGATGTCAGGGAGATGTGTTTAAATCCTTATTGTACGTGTGTGTTTAAAACACATGTAACCCTTCTTCCCCACGACACCCATTGTGTGAGGGCAGCTCAGCAGTCTTGAGGGATTAGCGGCAGTTGTATCTCCTCAGTGGTGGTAGCCAAGACATGGACGGGAGGAGGAGATTCCCAACCATCTAACTAGCTGCTGTAGTTTCTCACTGACTGATACAAGTTATGTTTCACAGCGTTCTCGTCATTGAGTAGACTGTCACTTCCCAAAGCCAGTGCATACAGGGTATAGCCCTGAACTTCTTAGAAATCATGGCCTGGTGAATCCTGAGACTAGAAGGTGCTAGTGTGAATGCTGAACTTGTTCTCAATGTGACTGGATGGACATCCCTTTCAATGGAATGGAAATGCATTCAGGGCCAGGAGAAACATGGCCTCCACCTTTACTCCTCAGGGAATCTGGCAGCTATTGCAGTGTCACAGGCACCTCTCTCACAATTTGCTTCTTCTATTGCGTTATCATGTTCAAACTGACCCTCATCACCCTTGTGAGGCTCCTGGGCCTCCTGATCTTCATCCTCCAAGGAGCTCTCACGCTCCTACATTTCACCCTCTGGTAAGGGATCACCTCTTTGCAGTGTCATGTTGTGAAGTTTGCAACACACAGCGATGCTGCGTGCAACCCTATCAGGAGCATACTGCAATGTGCCACCTGAGCGGTCCAAACACCTGAAGTGCATCTTCAGAATGCCTGTGGTGCCTGTGGAGCTGTGAGCTACGTTCTACCTCTCCTACAGATGACTTTGAGGGCGATGTCCCAATGTCATCAGCCAACGTTTCAGTGGGTACCCCTTATCCCCAAACAGCCATCCCTGCAGACGTTCGGGCCCTCCGAAAGCCTCAGGCACCTGGGAGTGGCTCAAGATATATGTATCATGGCAACTCCCAGGGTACCTGGCCCAAACATACGTTATGTGCTTCCAGTGATCACACACCAGTTGAGCATTGAGCGAATGGTAGCCTTTGTGGTTAATAAGCATTAATGGCTTCTGCCATGGAACCCTTAAAGCCACATGGCAACAGTTGATTGTACCCTGCACTCTCGGGAAGCCTGAGATAGCTGTGAAGCTGTGGAATCTCACAGCCTAGCTATCTTTGTCCAGAGAGAACTTCACACAGGGATGTGCCTTGCTGCGTAGGGCATCTGTAACCTCCTTTAGCATCTATGTGTTGCCCCCTGTGGATCCCTGGAATGACCAACAGGCAAAGAAATTGAGCGCAGCAGGTCAGCTTTAAACCCATTGGCCTCCCACTCCATGGGACGTTGGGTCTTCACAAAGAATGTGGCAGGTGTGATCTACCAGAGCTCAGGAAAAGCACAGATGTGCTCTCTCACGCATCTGTCTTCTTCAGTCTACCTTAAGCTTGCTGAGTCGCTGCCATTGCCTGGGTCTCTCCTCCTGATCCTTTCATTCTTGCTCTGGCTCCCCTTGACCCTGAACCT
The DNA here is from genome assembly GCF_017639515.1 of Carcharodon carcharias. Taxonomy (NCBI): domain Eukaryota; kingdom Metazoa; phylum Chordata; class Chondrichthyes; order Lamniformes; family Lamnidae; genus Carcharodon; species Carcharodon carcharias. The sequence continues at coordinate 2,192,333 of NC_054483.1, read as the reverse complement.
CAGGCAGTGCCTCCTCCTGGAGCTGTGCTCAGCACCGCCCCTCCCTCCTTCACCTCCTCCATTGCTTTTGGATCCTCAAAAAGGGCGGCATTAAGCCCTGGATCCATATTTGCTCAAACCTTCTCTGTAAAAGGAAAGGTTGGACACAGTAACAATCATCAGGTCAACCTTGTGAAGCTCACAATCTGTCTCCAATAGCAACTGAAATGGTTTATAGTTGTTCCTGCCCCACTTGTGTTGTTGCTGATACAGCCTTGTGCCTGAGACGCTGCCACACCCATTGAGGTGACCAAGACACTGTCCCTGAGGCTTGACATCTAAATCCCTCTGTGGTTGGAGAAGATTTGAATGACATGCACTACCTGACCTAGCTCAGTGCTCCAATCTCTGATCTGGCATATTAATTAACAGTAAATTGCAAATGATTATTAACTGGATGCCCTTTGGCCCATTATGAATGCCAATCCTGGAAAGCACATTGTAGCCCTCCATTGGTGGGATGCTACCTTGGCTCCTTGGTGGTTGACTGAATTCCCAAATTTCATATTCCTATGTGCTATTGTTGAGATGCAGTGGCTGTGATGTAAAGCCATAGGTTCCTACACATCCCTGTTACAGCGCTGAAAAATGCTACCTTCACAAAGAGGTCTTCCCCCTTTCTCTCACCTGGGACTGCAGTTTACTCCTGTGGCACCAGCAAGTTAGACTTCAGCCCCCAGAAAGGGCCCCTTAGCTCAGCAGGTGCGCTCCTGTGACACTGCCTTTGGGCCCTCCCATTCAGATTCACTACTACTTTTGATTTATAACTGCAGCACAACTCCGATACAGCAAGATGGTGGTTATGTACCACTATTACGAGACCAGCTTCAATGCTCCTTCTCTCACTGTCCACATCCCAGGTATCTACCTGGAACCTCACAATGTGAAGGTGGTGTTCACCCCTGTTATTCTCCAGCCTCCTCCAGTAATACTGGATCCCACGGTTGTCGTGGTGGACATACCTCCTCTCCCCCACTGAGCCCATCATTACTGACGTTCCCATGCCCCATGTGGACCTCTACCCTCCCCATCTAGAGGCTGTTTGCATGGTCACCTACCGAGGAGAACCCCCCACTCACTCCCCCCCAGCTTCACATACCCCCTCCCTCCTTTTATTATATATTCCCCAAATACAGGCTGCGGATGCATCACCGTACCATCTGCAGCAGCACAGGGACACGCAAGCCCCCGGACCGTGACTATGAAACAGCCCTGTACACCAAGCTGTACATTATTCCTATCCTACACAGCCCTTGCCCCTCCCGGGAGCTGGAGTACACCGTGTTCAACATGAATATTCCTGCATCATGGCCCATCTCCGTGCAACCCATCCCTCTCGTTTCACGCTAACAAACCCACTCCCCCTATCCTATTCCAGAGTCTGCGTGCATCCCCTCCCATTGGTACATGTGGTATATTCCATTCACCCCCTTGTTTGTCAGCATTGCAGTTTCCTTGTCGGGGTCCAGCTTCCCACCCCTTGGTCTCTCCTCTGCATGCCATCATCCCCCCTCCTCCATCCCCACCCCCACCCCCACCCCCACCCACCATGCAAAGCCTTCCTGCCCCTCTGCCTTCTGTCGCGACCCCTTTGTCCCCAACCCCCTTCCAAAGCTGCCCTTCCCCTTTGTCCCCATGTGTTCCCATTCCAAACGCCCTCCCCATCCCCACCGAAACGCTGGCCATTGAATGCTCAACACTTTATGAGCTATACCGTACACTGGTGCCCTCATGGACAGAGGTGGCACCCACCTGGACCATGCCAGCCACACGACACCCAGTTCACAACGCTGGTCTCTGTCTGAATGTTGAATCCTGCCTCAGTACTGCTGGGTATGGAGACAGCCACCAGGAGCAGACCAACCCTACAGCCCCAGCACTGGCATCGCGGCGAGACTGGCACAGCGCTGTGCCAGGCAGGCCTATCTCTGCTGTGCTCACCTTGAAGTCACGGGTGGAGAGGCCTGACCCACATCCAATGAGATTCAGGCCGCCGGGTGACTCGAAGTTGGAGGGCAGCACGCGATTCTGGCATGACGCTAACTTAATGGGCACTCATGAGGTGGTAATGAACCCAAATGGCATCCACACCACTGCTCAGCAGGACACCCTGCCCACACTCAGGAGAGCTGCAAACTATTCTCACCATGGCGGGTTTCCGAGTTTTTGGCTCCCACCCGCTACAAAACCCCCTGCAGGCAAGATGGGAAAATTCCGCCCATTGTAACGCGATTTTCATCGTATACTTTCTATCTGGTTTAAAATGAATAATGGCTATAGACAACCTAGGACTTGGTCCCAGTGAGGGCAGCAGGTGTTTAGCTATTTCTCACTCCTTTCATTGCTTCTTCAATTCTCTGCATTTCATTGTCCCATTCCCCCAGTTTCTCCACATATTCCGATGAAGCAACCTCCCATTCCAGTGATAAAAACAAAAAAACTGCGGATGCTGGAAATCCAAAACAAAAACAGAATTACCTGGAAAAACTCAGCAGGTCTGGCAGCATCGGCGGAGAAGAAAAGAGTTGACGTTCATGAGGACTCGAAACATCAACTCTTTTCTTCTCCGCCGATGCTGCCAGACCTGCTGAGTTTTTCCAGGTAATTCTGTTTTTGTTTTGTTCTCCCATTCCAGTGCCTTCCGACATGTCTTCCTTTTTCCTCAACTGAGGATTTCCACCCAGCGTGGGAGACAGGTCCCTCCATCTCCAATCGATTCCATACTGTCTTCACTCTTATCCCATCCTCCGAGAACCATGATAGGGTTCCACTTGTCCTCACCTTGGACATCACCAGCCTCCATATTCAACAGATGACCCTCCACCATTTCCACTAGCTCCAGCTTGATGTAACCACCAAACACATTTCCCTGTGCCCTCCCCTTTCAGCATTCCATAGGGGCTGATCCCCCCCCCCCCACCGACCTCGGACTCCCTAGTCCACTCCACGGTCACCCCTAACACCTGCAGCACCTTTTCCCCTCCCTTCTCACTGTCCAAGGCCCCAAACACTTCATCCACATGAAATGGTAATTTACTTGTGCTTCTTTCAATTTCGTCTCCTGTATTTGCAGCTCATGATGTTGTCTCCTCTACCATGGGGGCATCAAACACAGACTTAGTGACCACTTCACAGAACACCTCCATTCAGTCCACAAGCCCGACCCTGAGCATCCGGCTGCTTGTCAGTTTAATTATGCACCTTGATAGCACGCTGACCTCTCTGTCCTTGGCCTGCTCCAGTGAAACTCAAGGCAAGCTCAAGAAACAGTAGCTTATCTTTTGACTCAGCATACAGCCTTCTGGACTAAACATTTAGTTCAACTACTTTAGATCATAATCCCCGCCTCCATTTTGTTCTTTTTCTTGTTTTGTTGGGTCAGTCTTTGTCTTAGTTCTTTCTTTAACCCTTCATGTTGCATTCAAATTGTTTTTTTGCAGTAATTCATGCTTCATTTGGACCCAGCCTTTGCTCCATCACTATATTTATTCCCAGCCTCTTTGATTGTTGCATCACGAAATCTTTTGCTATTCAATCTCTCCTGCCCTCCGTCCTTACACAGACCGTCTCCTTTACACAGACCGTCTCCTTTACACAGACCGTGTCCTTTGCTCCTCCTGGCCCCTCCCCTTCCACTAGCTTCAAAACTCTTACATTTCTATCTTCCTTCAGTTCTAAGGAAAGGTTACTGACCTGAAAGGTTAACCTGTTTCTCGCCACAGTTGCTACCTGACCTACTGAGTTTGTCCAGCTTTTTTTGTTTGTATTTCAGGTTCCGGGCATTGTACTTTTTTGTCACGTTGCCATGGTTTTTGCAAATCAGTCGGATTTCCACTTTCTCCCCCTGATTCTGTTTATGTTATATTGTGAGTGAGTTTTGTACGCTAGCCATCTGTTAGTACTCGGGCTCGATTTAAGGAAGTTTCTCCTGATTTAGCTCCGCTGAATAAATTATGTTTTCTGGATAGACTAAAATTCATTGTGCGGTAGCCTATACTAAAATGAGGCAGTAAGGTGACTGGTTTGACACATCTAGTGCTGCTGGAAACAATGCAAATGGAGCACATCTCCCCAACATCACTTACCATGGTAGTAACAGTGAGACCTTTGTGTCAGTGAGTACACCCGGTAAAACTTAAACTTAGAACCAAGTGGTAGGTGAAAAGTGGGTGGTATGGTGGTGCAGTGGTTAGCGCTGCTTCCTCACAGCTCCAGGGACCTAGGTTCGATCCTGACCTCAGGTGCCTGTCTGTGTGGAGTTTGCACATTCTCCCTGTGCCTGTGTGGGTTTCCACAGTCCAAAGGTGCGCTGGTTATGGCAAATTGTCTCCCAGTGCATGTGTGAGCATATCAACTGGCATCCTGTTCTGGGTGTACCCTACCCAGTGTCCATTGCCTGTGGGGATAGCCTCTGACTCCTTGCGATTCCTACAATTTGAATTGGATGAAGCAGTTCTGGAAGAGTGAGTGGTATTGAAAGACTAGGTCCACCATGCAGGGTACCACCAACATTGAAAAAATGTATGCTGAGCCAGGAGATAATGATTAAGATGACAGCAAATGTGTTTTAAAGGACTGAGGATGTGAGACGATCTGCAAATAATGAATTAAGCAGAAGCAGAAAACTCTACAACTGATTTCAACAGTTAGACAACAAAACTCATATTTCTCAGCATTTTACTTGCACGAAGAGGATTTTATTTTCTTCCCTTCTAACTGGAAGGTATTCCTGAAGGCTGAGATCTATGGGTGTCATTCACTCGTCGTACATCTGCGGTCCATTCTCTTACAGTTCCTTCCGAGAAAAGTAACCACCCCAACCACGCCAGTCAGAAGGCTATTCCAGAAAGGGTGCATCACAGTCAGACCAGGATGTACTTCCCTGATCCCAACATAGTGGCATTAAAGTCACTTGAAGCCCAGGAGTTCTTCCCCAAAATCAACCAACCAAGCACACAAAGAGGGTGGAACCTGGAGCCACCTTTATCTGTATTGCTGAGTTACCATTTTAACTAGAGAGCCTATCACACTCATTTGTCTGATTCACTGGTTTCCCCATAAGTTACTTATCCTGTCCGTATTCTATACAGGGGCCCTGTGAGTCCATTTCCAATCGGAAAAGGTACAGAAACAAAATCGACAACGGAGCAGCAAAAAGTGGCTGCGCTGAAACTTTTCGTCCCTGGATTCTCAAAATACCTGCTCCTGCAGATCAAAATGGTGTTACAAAAATAACAGTGACTCATACAGAATGCTGGAGCCTTGGTTGCACCTAGAACTCCTTCTACTTGTTCTTCCTAACCTTTGGTCTTCAAGTGCTGGTTTTCTCAGTAACCTATTAATACCGATCTGAAAAAATATTTGTGAGGAAATACTGTTTTTTTTTAAATAAAGCCACAATTTATATGCTTTCATTTAAAAAAGTGTCAGTGGTGGAGAGGATAATTTATCACCTTGCTGTTGGCAGGTGCAGTGGAATTCTGCAGAGTGGAAACTGTTTTATTCTGTAATAACCAGAGCCCTGAGTGGAGGCGGAGATGAAGGAATAATTGGAAATAAAACTTCATGAAGCAGAAAATAAAAAGGAGATTAAACAGATGTGCATGTTTTAAGGATCATTGGTTTTGTCCTTTTGCAAATCACTGTATTTTAAGCCAAGCCTCCTGTTCATTTACATTAACTTAAAGCTGTACCACTTCAGAGCAGCAATAACCACTAATCCAGTGATTATACAGTGTTTGATGTGGATGTTAAACATGGTATATTTGAAAATATATTTATTTTAATTTCATGTAACATGCAAACTTACCTTTGTTCCCATAAGGAGTAAGTAACAGGCTACCCACTTAATACAAAACAAATCAAATCAAAACCAGGGTCATGTCCAAACCAATATTTGTATTTAAATATGTAATGTTGCAGCAAGCAGTAAGCTAGCAAAAATGGAAAGCTTAGATTGTCTTTGTGGGGCACTGGTTCTGAGCTGTGAGAAATTCCAGCAGGATATTAAGTTGAAAGAGTAACCATGTTGTCTTACAAAGAATGAAAACAAAAGAATTGCATTCATTCTGAGAGATACAGATTCCAACTCAAGCCATTATGCACAGTGAATGGCACAGCCCCTGCTCACTTGCTATCAAGTCCGAGAGGTTAATGGGTGCATCCAGGAGGAGCTCACCCACCTGCCCTTTCAGTGCCTAACTTGGAAAACTGCCAAACAATGAGAGGAAAATACATTTTAAATTGGGCCAAAAATTGAAATATTCTATTTGGAGGTTAGAATCCAAGTTGGGATAAGAGAAGGATAATCGCTACATTCATTCCACAATGGCTGCCTTTGCTGAAAAACCTCATAAGAAATCTAAGCCATGTATGTTTTGTAGAAAAGGGCTGACCACCAGATAAGATAATTCACCCTTTGATGGTAGTAACCAGAGGCCAGTGAGTGGGTAAAGGAAGATAACCTGAGTCTGCAATTTCTAAAGTTACCAAACCAGCTCCCTTGCCCATTTTTAAATGATATCAGAGATAAAGTCAACTAAACTGGAAAAACTCTAGCTGTGCAGTCAAAAGCCATGGGTTGGGTTTGAAGGAAAGTGGTTGTACCCACTCATTTTTGTACCGGCGATTGTCATCTGTCTGGTGTGAGCACTGCTGGAACAAAATGAGAAATAAATTGTCACTGGCAATAATTATCAAATCAAAAAGAAGGTAGATAGATTTCCCAGAGAGGAGAATACAGCAACTTTTGTACCCATTTCCTCTTCGGAAGAGGTTGAATTGTGCTGCAGTTTAGTGCGGTGATCGGTCAAGAACCTTACCCAAGTGGCCATTCGTTGTGAGAAAGATTTGACAGTGAGAATAGACTGGCAACTCAACCATAGAGACATCACAGCTAAATCAGATCTTGTCCTCAACAGAGATTCACAGGTTTTCACTTTTCAGCAGGAATAATAGCACAGTGATCAGGGATTCTGGTCCCCAGCCAATTTCCCTTCCTTTTCTGGGCCAGTGGGAACTTAACCTAACTGCAGTGTGCAACTGCTACCTGAAATTAGCTAACTTAGTAGGGCAAAGGTATCTTTCAACACAAGAACACAAGAAACAGGGACAGGAGTAGACCATCTGGCCCATCAAGCCTGCTCCGACGTTCAATATGATCGAGGCTGACCTTTGGTTTCAACTCCAGTTTCCTGCCCGTTCCCTGCATCCCTTGATTCCCTGAGAAACCAAAACCTGTTTATCCCAGCCTCAAATGTAATCAACGATGGAGCATCCACAAGCCTCTGGGGTAAGAATTCCAAAGATTCACAACCCTTTGAGTGAAGCAACTCTCCTCATCTCAGTCCAAAAAGCGCTGTCCCTTATCCTCAGACTGTGCCCCGTGTTTTAGATTCCCCCTGACCAGAGGACACGATCTCTCAGTATTTACCCTATCAAGCCTCTTCATAGTCTTGAATGTCTCAATGAGATCACCTCTCATTCTTTTAAACTCCAGAGAATACAGACCCAATTTACCAAGTCTCTCGTTATAGGGAAACCCTCTCATCTAAGGGGCCAATCCAGTGAACCTCCACTTGCATTCCCACCTTACATTATCAGCAAATTTAGGTACATTACTATATGGGCAGAATTTTGCCCTTGGTGTGCGGGATTGGCAGGGGTGGGCGGGCTGACTGCTGCCCATGATTGGCAGCGCCCCACGATTTTACGCGGGCCTGCCCAGTGTGACATGCGAGGGGCGGAGCTGAGCGTTGCCTGTGTTTGCCGGGGGCGGGGGTGGGGGGAGGGTGGGGGCCGCAGGCCTGGAGTGATCTTTGTGTGCTTGTGCGCAGGACAGCGCTGAATAATCTCCCTGAGGCAGATCCGTGCTTCAGGGGGATGAAGAGATATTTTTAAAAATCAAAACGAGCAGAAAGAATTAATGAAACATGTCCCCCTCATGTTACTCCGTCACTGACACAGACAGGAAATTGCTGATCCTTCAAAATCCTCTTTCCATGCTCAAATATCACCACCAACTCCATGAGCCCTTATCTTGTGTGTGGCATCTTATTGGATGTCTTTTGGAAATCCAGGCATACCACATCTACTGGTTCTCCTTCTAGTTACATCCTCAAAACTCTACAGTGAATTTGTCAAACAGGATTTCCGTTTCGTAACCCCCGTTGACTTGTGTTAATCGTGCTACGAGTTGCTAAGTCATCATGGCCTGAATTTTCCAGTCAGCCTGGCTCGTAAACCGACATGCGATGACATCAGGCGTGCGTGCCGACATCATCGCGTAGACTGTTCCGTTCGGCGGGCGCCGGCCAGACTCGGCTGCGTGCCCACCCAAAGCTGATAGGCCGATTAAGGCCATTAATAAATTAATTAGCGTCATTGTTAACGCTGCCCGTTCAACCTTAAAGTTGGCGGAAAGGACAAGCAGCCTTCATGTTTTTTAGGAAACCTCATCCACGAGCGGGACCAGGTTCCTAAAACCTTTATCAATCAAATTAGAAAGTTTTGTGAAATATAAAAACGTGTCCCATCTCAAGTGAGCCTGTCCGCTGACTGAAAAATTCCGGCCGATGGGCGGAATCTTCCAGTCCTGCCAATGGTGGTGGAGGAAGCTAACTTAGCGTGAGGTCAAATATCGGTTTCCCAATGTCGGGATAAACTTTCGGAATTCTGTTCTTGGAACTTTAAAGGCAGGTCGAGCTTCCTGACGGACAATGTCAGGAAAGCCTCCTGCATGTCGCGCTCATTAAGAGGCTACCTCACCGGAATTAAGTTCCCCGCCAGTCAGAAATGAGAATATTCACTTTTAGGGCTGAATACAAATGGTCTGCACTCAGCAAGCTCAGCTTCTTCCACAGCATTCCAGGTGAGTAGAGACTGCTTTCATCTTCCAGGGAACCGCTCAAACTTGACTCATATTAGGTGCCAGAAGGCCAGGCTGTGAGCTGGCTGGACACAGGACGCAGGCTAAGGGTGGAAGCAGGGGCTGGGGTGGAAGGGTGGAGTGAAGGATGGAAATCGGAGGGAGGTTAAGGGTGGAAAGGTGGGATAGGGCAGAAGGGTAGAGTAGAGGCTGGGAGTGGAAGGCGAAGGGGGTTGGGGTGGAAGTGTAGAGTGGAGCCTGGACATGGGAGACACATGACGGAGGAAAGGGCAGGTTAGGGAGGTATAGGGAACAGGGGAAGTGTAGAGTGGAGCCTGGACATGGGAGACACATGAAGGAGGAAAGGGCAGGTTAGGGAGGTGTAGGGAACAGGGGAAGTGTAGAGTGGAGCCTGGACATGGGAGACACATGAAGGAGGAAAGGGCAGGTTAGGGAGGTATAGGGAACAGGGGAAGTGTAGAGTGGAGCCTGGACATGGGAGACACATGAAGGAGGAAAGGGCAGGTTAGGGAGGTGTAGGGAACAGGGGAAGGGTGGAGCGGAGACTGGATATGGGAGGCAGGCAAAGGGGCAGGGAAGGAAGAGGCTGTCTCCGGTGGGAGGGGAAGCAGCATGGGAATGCAAGGGTGCAGCAACATTTGGATGGAGGAAAAGGTCTCCCTTGTTGGGTCTGGGGGTCCTGTGGCTGGGTAGTGGGTGGTGGCTTCCTGGCAAGGGTAGTTCGAGAGAGATGGTCCTAGAGGGCAGGGTTGGTGCCGTCAATGGTGGGGTCCTGAGGGTTGAACTAAGGGTATTAGGCAGCAGAGGGAACAGTCATAGTCAGAGGGTGGATGGGAGGGGTGTGTGCGGGTTGTAGGTTGAAGTAGGTTGGCAGGTCCAGGATGATCGTCGGGTAGGTGAAGTTTTGAAGGGGGGGATCACTGAAGCAGACGAAACTGATGGCTTGGAGAACAGGAGGGATTATGAGGACAGTAACAGGCGTTGGCTGTAAGAGGAGGGAAGACATGTGGAGGTGGATGGTAATAGGTGCAATGGCTACGGGGTGGATCAAGGACAGAGAGGAATGGTTATATTGGGTGGGCCAAAGATGAAGGGGGAAGTTGGTGGGTAATAGTGGCACAGGAGATGGTTGTGGAGCGACTCTCGAAGCTAACATTTTTGATTATCAACAATGTGTCCCGGCCAGAAGACAGGAAGAAAAATGTATATCTAAGGCAACCTGGCTACTCCAAGACTTTACCCTGACTAGACATGACTCAAACCAGAGGAATTTCTAAGCTTCAGAAACCACCAGGGACCTAGCTTTCTTTAAAGAGGTGCTAATGCCCCTGTGACTGCAGAAAACCAAATTCCAAAGAAGTGCACTAACGCCCTTCACATTTCTAATGCAGAACTGGCCAGTGGAGACGATATGTCTTCAAGGACAAGAGGGACGCTGACTCCTCTATTAAACGCCTCAAGATTCCGGACCTGGGGAAACATATCTTTTGTCCAATACCCAGGAGTAGAAGTGAGAGGTATGTTACATGACCTCCCACGAGCTGCTAGAAACTATAACATTGCCATGGGAAACTGAGCCCAGTCAGTCTACCGTATCCCTATCTAGCTGGTAGCAGCAGAAAGAGCACTGTCCAGGTGAGTTGCTTGACCCTCACCTACACTGTGAGCCACTGAAACATTGGAACCTCCGCATTTGTGCCTTCAATATTAACTCATCCCTATGTGCCTTCTCCCACCGTGGAAGTCCCCACTTCTGGGGAACATGATTCACCCTGCAACTGTCAGCCTGCTACCCTCTGAAGGAATACGTCATTGGGCTTTTGATTTTGGACACCTTCTCAAGGGGCAATTAGGGATGGGCAATAAATGCTGGCCTAGCCAGCGACGCCCACATCACATGAATGAAAAGAAAAAAACTCACGTGAAACCACAACTCTTATTGTTATTGTAGACTTGCCCTCTACCCCTCTTCCTTCCTCATTCCTCTTTTATTGTGAGTGAAAAAAAGGGATGGTCATTGCACAAACCCCTCGCTACATTTTGTGTGCGTGTAAATTAAAGCAGCCCTTTTATTTGACCTTATCTTGAGATTGCTGTGCAATTATTAATAGAGGGTTGGATCACTCCAAGCTGAAGGGCCTGGGAAAACACTAATAAAGGGGGGGAATCAGAAAGCAAAAGCACCTTTCCCTTTAAATGACTCCTCCTCTCCATTACAAATGTAATGCACTTGATGGAAAACTGTGATACCACAAAGCGGGAGGAGAGTCTTCTCAGGTGGATAGAGTTCAGGGTCAGCACAATTATCCTACTCAGGGTCATACTCATTATCATGAGGCAACTTGATGATAACCATCCTGGGTTTTGTTCTCCTGTCTATGGTGAAGCCCACACGGCAGCAGGTTTGTTCCCGATTCATGGGTCTCAGAACATCGGGATACCAGTAAGGTTTAGAGCTGCTATTCATTCCGTGCTGCTGTCAGAGGCTGGGATGAGGGGAGGGAGGGAGGCGGACACCTCCAAGGGGCACAGCTGGACAGCAGCAAGCTCTGAACTCCAAACCTCCACCCTCCAAGGTGACTGGTCATGCCCGACAAGGACTCACGTGGTTAGTCTTCCTATGCTGCCAATGCAATGGTCTCTCTCTCTCTCTGGAGTCTCGAGGGGAGTGGAGGCAAGCCGAATACTCACAGAGAGAGGGTTCTTGCACACAGCACTCATCACCCTGGTCATAGAACATTATCAACACACACAGACACATATGAACGGGAGAGTTTTAGTTTCACTTTCAAAGGTGAAACCTGGGATTTAGTTTCATTTTCAGTGGAGACAGCAGGTCTAAAGCTGTTTGCATTCTCATGAGCTTTACCACTCTTGCGGAGAAAAACCTGTGCTGTTGCCTAACAACAGAAGTCCAGAGAGGCAGGCTCCACCCACACAATCACAGGCAGAGCGGCGGAAAGGAGTTTGAGTTCAGTTGAAAATCCATGTCAGTGACCAGCAAACTGACGGTAGTGACCCCCGAGCCTACTCCAGATCATGGGCCCACCGAGGTAACTCATGGGTGAACCCCATGATGGTGCATCCGCTGAGGCAGCCTCCTCAGAGGTGGGGTTGGAGATGGGGCTGTAGCTGGTCTCGCTTGTTGGCCTCCCCCATTTCTTGTTGGTACCTGGAATAGAGAAGAGGAAGATTTAGTGATTGACTAAGCGAGAGCCTTCATGAAATCAGAGTCTCACACTGACAAGTGCAGACTGGAGGCATCCTCACTTGCTTCCTGGAGAGTCTTATCTCACCTTCAGCACAGGCACGGTCCTTCACTGCTCCTGCTCCTCAAAAGGGGTGAGGACTCTAATGTCTGAAACTCTGCTTCGGGTCTGTTCTTCTCCTGCAGAAGGATTGGTTGTCGTCCCAATGGATGTATGAGCAGTTGAGGAGCGTATGGAGCTGCAGAGCCTTCCCCAGTAACTGATTAAGAAGCAGGATGTCTTGCAGCTGATATAAGTGGCTGGCACACATTTGGTGTTGGCGTCCCACCTGCTGGTGAGTGCCTCAACCCAGACTCCTGTCTGACATCCCTGTGCATGTGCGCAATTGGACTGCCTGATGCCCTTATGAGTGTCAGTTTGCACGGAGAGTAAACAGAGCACATACCCAGGCGGAGCGCAGCTGATCACTCATCCTCTCCCGACGTTCCTGGACGTTTCTGTGCTGGGACCCACGTGGGGGTTAACCTCCGTTGTAACCTCCGTCCAGGCCGTCGTGGTCAGGTGGGAGAGGCCCCCTGCTGTCATCCCGGAGAAACAGCAGCTCCCACCTTTCCTGTGGCCCGGAGGAGAATTTCCAGGGAGGCTTCGCTGGACGGTGGGGCCGCACATTGTCCTCTTCTCTGGGACATTCTCATTCGGTGCTGAATGGCTGCCAGACTGAAGCTCCTGGTCTGCGGTGAGTCAAAGGCTGGTCAGGATGCCCTTTAAAGATGGCATCAGAGCTTTGATCCCATGGGGCAATGGCAACTTCCTGCCCACCACAAGATTTGCTGTGCTCTGCGTGGAATGATGTTGAATAAGCCGATCAGTGCAAGAATGCTGGGTTTGGAAAATCACAGCCAGTGCATCCAACATCTCTGTGGTGTAGGTCATCAAATCCTGGGGATTTGTTAGATTTGAGCCCCTTGACATTTTCCAGTATATTTTCTCTGCTGATATTAATTATCTTAACTTCCTCATTCTTATTAGCCCCTAGGTTACCTTAGGGAGGGATCACACAAGGAAATTTTAGTAAATTTAAGGGAAACAAGATGGGAATAGAGCAAGATAGCAATAAGGGAAATAAGAGTCAGAGCACGGCAGGAAGGAGCAGAATGTACAAATTTAAGTGTGCCAGCAGATAAAGCCAGAGTTTGCAAAAATAATAAAAAGACACAACTAAAGGTTCTTTACCTGACTGTACATAGCATTTGTAACAAATCGGATGTATTTTCTGCACCAACAGATATAAACATATATGACCCGACAGCCCTTACAGGGGAGTGGTTACAAGGTGACCAAGGCTGGGACCGGAATATTCAAGAATACATGACATTTGGGATGTGTGGGAAGCCAGGAAACAGAGGGGGGTAGCTCTGTTAATTAAGGATTACATTAGTACAGTGGTGAGAGATGACCCTGGTTCTAAAAATCAAAACTTAGAATCAGTTTGGGCAGAGGTAAGAAATAGCAAAGGAAAGAAGTCACAGGTGGGAGTAGTTTATAGGTCCTCTAACTATAGGACAGAGTATACAGGAAGAAACAATGGGGGTTTGTAAGAAAGGTACTGCAATAATCATGGCTAACTTTAATCTACATATAGTTGGACAAATCGGATTGGCAAGGTAGCCTGGGAGCTGAGTTCATAGAATGTATTCGGGACAATTTCTTCAAGCAGCGCTTTCTAGATCCAACCAGAGAGCAGACTATTCAAGACCTCGGAATGTGCAATGAAGCAGGATTAGCTGATGATCTTATAGTAAAGGAGCCTCTAGGTAACAGTGATCATAACATGTTTGAATTTTGAGAAGGTTGAGAAGTGTGGGTCAAAGACGAGTATTTTAAAGTTAAATAAAAGCAATTGTAAGGGTATGAAGACAGAGCTGATTAAAGTGAACTGGGAAATTGAGTTAAAGGGTAGCACAGTAGAGATGCAGTGGTAGACATTTAAGGATGATATTTCATAACTCAGCAAAGATTTATTCCAGTGAGAAAGACAGACTCCATCAGAAGGATCCATCATCCATGACTAACTAAGGAAGTTAAGGATAGTTCAAATTGAAAGAGAAAGTGTACAATTCTGTAAAAATTAGTGGTAGGTCAGAAGATTGGACATAATTTAATAGACAGCAAATAATGACTAGAATATAATGAGGGAGAGGTTAGAGTATGAGGGAAAGCTAGCTATAAATATAAAAACAGATAGTAAGAGTTTCTATGAGTATTTGAAAAGGAAAAGAGCAACCAAAGTGAGCGTTCATCCTCTTTAGTGTGCGTCTGGCAAATTAATAATGGGAAATGAAGAGATGGCAGAAGACATTGTGTCTGGCTTCACTGTAGAAGACACAAATAACATCCCAGACATACTTGTAAGTCAGGCAGTGAAAGGGAGGAGGAAACTTAATCACAATCACCAGGGAAAGGATACTGAAAAACCTTTCAGAACTAAAGGCTGACAAGTCCCCAGGGCCAAATGGCTTGCAGCCTAGGATCTTAAAAGAAGTGGCTGCTGAGATAGTTGATGCAATGGTTACAATTCTCCAAAATTCCTTGACACCTGGAAGGCTCTCATCAGATTAGAAAATAGCAAATATAACTCCATTATTCCAGGAAGAGGCAGACTGAAAGCAAGAAACCACAAGCCAGTTAGCCTAACTCCTGCTTTAAGGAAAGTGCTGGAATCTATTTTTAAGGAGGACCCTTAGAAAATCTTAATGTGATCAGGCAGAGTCAATACGGTTTTGTGGAAGGGAAATTGCATTTGGCTAATTTATTACAGTTCTTTGAGGAAGTTAACAACAATGTGAATAAAGGGGAATCTGTAGATGTGGTATATTTGGATCTCCAAAAGGCATTTGATAAAGTGCCACATCAAATGTCACTACGCAAAGTAAGAGCTCATGGTGCAGGGCATAACATATTAGCATGGATAGAGGAGCTAACAGGAAGCAGAGAGTAGCGCTTAATGGGCCATTTTAGGGTTGGCAGTAGATTGGAGTCTCACAGGGGTCAATGCTGGAGCCCCACATATTTAAAATCTACATCAAAGACTTGGATGAAGGGATAGAATTTTTAGTTGCTAAATTTGCTGATGACACAAAGACAGATTGGAGAGTAAGTTCTGGAGGGGACTTAAGGACTGTGCAAAGGGATATAGATAGGTTAAGTGAGTGAGTAAAAAAAGGGGCAGATAGAGTATAATGTGGGAAAATGTGAACTTACCCACTTTGGCAGGAAGAATAAATAAGCAGTATATTACTAAAATAGAAAGAAATTGCAGGCCTCTGCAGTACAGAGGGATCTGGGTTTCCTGGTACATGAATCACAAAAAGTTAGTACATTAGTACATCAAGTGATTTGGAAGGCAAATGGGATGTTATTGTTTATTGCAAGGGGAATGGAATATAAAAGTAGGGAAGTTCTGCTACGGTTGTACAGAGCATTGGTGAGACCGCGTCTAGAATACTGTGTACAGTTTTGGTCTCCTTAAGGAAGGATATAATTACATTGGCAGCAGTTCAGAGAAGGTTCACTCAACTGGTTCCTGGGATGAAGGGGTTGCTTTATGTGGAAAGGCTGGACAGAGTGGTTCTGAACCCAATGGAGTTTCGAGGAATCCAAGGTGGTCTTATTGGAACATATGAGATTCTGAGAGGACTTGACAGGATGGATGCTGAGAGGATGTTTGTTAATAGAATCCAGGCCAGTTGGTGAAGTCAAAACCAAGACATGGAGCTTTTCTTTAGTGAGAGAGTTTATTGACTTTGTTCAATCTCACAGTTCTCCTCTCACACTCAGTGCCCCACCTGTCCCCCATCTCTATTCTTTTGGTTAACCAAATTAACAAGGGACAAAAAATGCAATTGGCAAATTAAATTAAAGTGATAGCCCTTTAAAGGGGCATTGTAACAAAAGGACAAAAAATTTAAAGCAAACTGATCTAATTAAATTAAAGTATTGCTTTGGGGGCTGATGAAGCACTCCAGCCCCTACAGTGCCCAGCAGACACAGAAAGCCTCAAGTGCTCCAGTGGACACTGGAGTGGACACTCCCTCTCCAGGAGCATCTTGGTGCGAACCCAGGCACGGAAGAGGGGCAGACAGTTGGGCCAGACAACTCCCTCAATCGCTCCATGGCTGTACCTGTTGATGGCCACCTTGATAACCCCTTAAAGGGGCACTGTAAGAAAAGGCAAATCTTAAAGGAACTTATTAAATCAAATTAAAATGTGGTTTTGGGGGCCAATGTTGCACTCCAGCCCATGGTGCCCACTGGTCATGGAAAACCTCAGTCATGCCAGTTGACACCGCGTGCTCCCTCTCCAAGGACACTCAGCTGTGAACATAAATGATGAAGAGGAGCAGACAGTTGGGTCAGCCAATCCCCTTGGCCGCCTGCTGCCTGGATCCGTTGGCCACTTTGATCCACTATTTATAGTCTTGTTTAAAATATCCGCCTAGTTTTTTTGTACTGAGGTCCTCGGGGTGGAACTTGAACCCACTACTTCCTGACTCATATCCAAGAACGCTACCAGCTTAACCACAACTACTTAGCTAAACAATGTTCTTTAGCTGTGTATCTTAGCAACATAATTAACATACCATTAACAGATTCCCTTTCTTTCTTTGAACAGTAACTTTATAAGGCACAAATAATTTCAAATCAAATTTCAAAATCTTGTCTAACCCATCATGTTACAAGATGTCGCTCTTCTAAGAGCACCAACAATTTCTTCCAACATTTCTTTTTGTAAAACAACCTGACAACCGGTGACTCGCGTCGACCCGTATTATCTTAGGGATCTACTTTCTCTCTAACATTTCTTTCATGTTAGCAATGTCAATCCTTAAGCTTTTCACAGTCACACTCTTTGTTGAATGTAGATTATCCCATAGAGAATGGTTATCCACAGAGCATACAATAGGCAAGCTTTTCTCAGAATGCCCTTGGATAGGATTTCCCTCAAAATATTTGATAAGTAAAACCCCATGTCTATTTCTTCTACTAGAGCTAGTGTTTCCGCAGCTAAGGTACTTTTAGCTACCCTTTTTATGTTCTTTGCTTCTCAGGCCAATGGGCAACACTTGTTACTCTTTCCAACCAAGGACATAATAAAGCCTGCTGGATAGAATACCCATCCAGAAGATTGGCATGTGAAGCATCACTAAAAATGACTAACTTCTTATCTTCTGGGTCACCCAAGACTGGGAACTTGAGCGTACATTTCTCTGAGTTTAATTTCTTTAATTCTATTTTGCTCTTGGAATTTCCTCAACTGTAGCATGTTTCATCATGGCACTCAGATCCAAGATATCATGACTAGCATCAGGTCTAGTCCGAGTAGTGGTAATGTTGCTGGACCAGTAATCCAGAGACCCAGGCTGATTCTCTGGGGACATGGGTTTAAATATGACCAGGGCAGCTGGTGGAATTTAAATCCAGTTAATAAATCTAGAACTGAAAGTATGGTGGTGACCATGAAACTATCACCGATTGTTGTAATAACCCATCTGGTTCACTAATGTCCCTTTCAGGAAGGAAATCTGCCACCCTTACCTTGCCGGGCCTACATGTGACTCCAGACAGCAATGTGGTTGATTCTTAACTGCCCTCTGAAATGGCCCAGTCGGTTCAAGGGCAATTAGGGATGGGCAACAAATGTTGGCCTTGCCAGTGATGCCCACATCCCATGAGCGAATAAAGAAAATACACAGCCAGTTCAACTGCCCAATCAAACTTATTAATTGGTCTAGTTCTTCTTTGTATGTAGGATCATCTTTTTGTGAGGATCTGGCTGATTTATTGGGATGCAATTGATGTTTTCTAAAGAAGGCTGTTGATTCAAGGTCAGTCCCAACTTATTCTACTTAATGTCTAACCCTATATCATCGAAGGCCTCCGACACCTGACTTTCAATGTTAAGCTGCTTCTTTATTTTATCCACCAGCCATTGCTCAAATTCTGCAGAACCTCACCACAGGAAATCATCAATGTGCATCATAAAGATGCCTGCTAGTTTCTCCTTGTGATACCAACAGAACATTGCTGGGTCTGCTTTTAGCTGAATACAACCAGCTTTCAGCAGGATGGTACTAACTGATAAATACCACGCCCTTGATATATCATTCAACCCGTAAACACATTTGTAAAATTTTCCCATCTATACCAACAGCTTCTTTAGGTGGTTTCAAAATGACTTCCCTTTGAAATTTTGCATGCTGAAAAAATACTACTTTTATATCAATCATTTACATTCCCAGGAAGTGAGGGGCCACTCTGACATCTAGATCACCAAGTCTCTCTTCGAAACCTCCAGCCACTAGTCTGGTCTTATACACGCCATCAGGAAGTACCTTTCTGTGTCCATCCACCAGTGTGATAAAGTTAGCTGTCCCCTGCCTGGTATCTCAGTTATACACCAAATTTTTTTCCAACTCTTTTTGTTTGGCATCCTTTAACAACTTATCTTCTTATTCGTTAGTGGCCACTAAAACATCTTGATCATAAGGGCTTATACTTCTAGTGGCATTCCTAACCTGTTCTGTGGTTGAACCACAACCCTTACACACCCCCTTACCTCTTCCTGGACTACTGCTATGCAATCTCTCTCTCCTACAATCAGAGTCCCTTTTACAAGTCCATGATCTGTTCCTAACACCATGATCACTTCCCGGCCCATTTTCCGAATTCACACTGTGTTTTCTGGCCTTCCACATCTTTATTTCATTTTGACAATCCACGTGCCATATCTTCTGTACCTCATCCTGCACATTCAGTCAAAGTTTGTATCTGCTGGTAGCAAATATTTGTGAAATGTCTCTGCCATTTCCTCATTCCCCATGATAATTTCACATGTCTCTTCTTCTAAGGGGTTAAATCTTTGTTTTAGCAATCTTCTATTTTTATACACTTGTTTTTGTTTTATACCTCTGGAGAGTTTACTCTCATATTCTATTTTTTCCCCTTTTATCAACTTTTTGGTGGCGCTTTGTTGATTTCTAAGACACTCACAATCCTTAGACTTAATCCTATTCTTTGCCACATTATAAGCCTCTTCTTGTAATCTAATATACTATCTTTCCTTAACCTCCTTAGTAAGCCATTTCAATGGAATGTATTTTTGTTGAACATTTTGAATTGCTTCTTTAAATGTTTCCCATTGTTTAGTTACTCTCACATCTTTTATCCAATCAATCTCATGCCTATGGAATTGGCTTTGTTTCGGTTTAAGATTCTAGTTTGTGATTGGAAAAAGTTGCTTTCAAACTTAATGTGCAATTCAATTGTATTATGATCACTATTTCTCAATGGACCTTCTATTATGAGATTTCTGATTAACCCTGCCTCATTGCACAATACTAGATTCAAAATAGCTTTATCCCTAGTTGGTTCCACAACTTAGCATTCCACTGTCATAAGAGTATTCTACAAACTCATCTTCCAGACCACTTTGCCAATTTTTGGTCCAGTCTATATGAAGATTAAACTTCCACACAACTATTCCATTGCTTTTAATACAAGCTCTGTCAAACGGCTGCTAAGGAGCCTATAAACTACTCCAACCAGTGTTTTCTGACCCTTGCTATTCCTAATCTCCACTCATACCAATTGCTGGTTCCCTGATCCAAGATCCTTTCTCACTAATGTCCTTATGTCATCCGTTATTATCAGGGCTACTCCTCGTCCTTTTCCATTCTGACTGCCTTTTTGAAATGTAGCGTTCCTGGGACTATTTATTTCTGACCCTTGGCCATCTTGAAACTATGTCTCTATAATGGTGATTAGATCCAAACCATGTATATCCATTTGTGCCACTGGTTCATATAATTTATTGTGGATTCGTCTATCTTATTGTGAATGCTCCATATATTCAGATAAAGTGACTTCAAGTTTATATTTTTATTACTCTTCCCTGCATGGACCTTACTCTCTGATGCACTATTACCATTAACTCTCTGTTCTTTCCTTTTCCACTCAGTTTATCTTTATCTACATCAATATACTTTTCCATTGCCTCAATTTTTATCCTTGGGTTTCTAAATCTCCTTTCACCCGCACCCTCCTACATTTCTATTAGTTTAAAGCCATTTTTCCCCTGCTCGGACCATATCTGCTGGTGCACTCTAATGTTTGTACGCTCTGTCCCTTCCTGTCACACTCTGGCTATCATTACCCGTATGGCTACCATGCACTATAGCCTTGACCTTTCTCTTTAACTTTCCAAATTCCACCTCACGTGAGCTCTCCCACCATCCCCCACACACCACCCCCCCCCCCCCCACCCCCACATCCCCGCTATGTAGTTTAAATCCCTCTCCACAGCCCAGGTTATATGACTTGCCAGGGTACTGGTCCCAGCTTGGTTCAGGTGAAAGCCATCCCAATGGCACAGCTCCCTCCTTCTCCAGTATTAGTGCCATGAATTGAAACCCACTTCTCCCACATCAATCTTTGAGCCATGCATTTAACTATCTGATCTTATTTACCCTGTGCCAATTTGCTCGTGGCTTAGGTAGCAATGCAGACAATATTACCTTTGTGGTCCTGCTTTTTAATTTAGACCCTAGATGCTCATTCTCCCTCAGCGGAACCTCTTTCTTAGTCCGATCTATGTCATTGGTACCCACCTATACCACAACAACAATTGGATTTCTCCCTTCCATGTCAAGTTCCTGTCTAGCCCTGAGGAGATGTCTTTAACAATGGCACAGGGGCAGGCAACACAACCTTTGGGGCTGAGGCTCCTCCATACCTGCCTCACTCACAGCCACACCTTCCTCTCCCTGACCATGAACCAAGTCTGAAGTAACTAGCCTAAGAAGTGTGACTGTCTCCTGCAACAGTGTCCAGGTAACATCCCCCCAGTCCCTGATGTACCACAGTGTCCGAAGCCTCAATTCCAGTTTATTAACTCGGGCTGCAACCACTTCCTACAGATGTGGTTGCTGTGAATCACACTTTAGTCCACCAACTCCCACATGGTACAGGATCACCTCACTTGCCTGCCATCTTTATTGTGTTTTATTTAACGAATGAGGTTTCAAGTTTAGAAATATCACTCACTGATACCTGTACTTGTATGAAGTAGTTTAGGGACTTGAAGTGGGGTTGAGGATTATCAGATCTGCCATGATCTCATTGAATGGCAGGGCAGACTCGATGGATTGAATGGGCTACGTCTGCTGCTACATCTTATGGTCTTAACAAGGCTGAGACAGACAGGTTTTTAATCAGGAAGGGAATCGAGGGTTATGGGGAAAAGGCAGGAAAGTGGGGTTGAGGATTATCAGATCGGCCATGATTGCAATGAATGGTGGAGCAGACTCGATGGGCCGAATGGCCTATGTCTGCTCCTATGTCTTGTGGTCTTATAGTCTTTGCGCCTTTCCATCTCTGCAACTTCTTCCAGCCCTACAACTTGCCCCCTGCTCTGATGTCTCTGCTCCTCTGACCTCCCTCTCTCCATCTCATCATCATCAGCCGAGACCCCATGAACTGAAATTCCTCCTTCACCCTCTTCTCCTTTAAGGCCTTCATTAAAACCATCACTCAACTAATATTTTGGTTACCCCTCAATCCCTACTTTGGATTTAATCCTTGTACCATCAGATAATGTGAACAATGTAGTGCTAATATTATTAATATTAATCATGTATATTAGCTACACAGCTAATTAGCTACATAACTAACCGAGTGAGGCATCAAGCAACCTTAGCAAAACTGGAGTCAATGGGAGTCAAGGGAAAACACTCCACTGGTTGGGGTCATGCCTAGCACAAGGGAAGGTGGTTGTGGTTGTTGGAGGTCAGTCAGCTCCAGGACATAATTGCAGGAGTTTCTCAAGGTTGTGTCCTAGGCTCTACAATCTTCAGCTGCTTCATCAATGACCTTCCTTCCATCATAAGATCAGAAGTGGGGATATTAGCTGACGATTGCAAAATGTTCAGCACCATTCACAACTCCTCAGATACTGAAGCAGTCCATGTACAAATGCAGCAAGTCCTGGACAATATCCGTACATGGGCTGACAAGTGGCAAGTAACATTCACACCACACAAGTGCCTAGCAATGACCATCTCCAAGAGAGAATCTAACCATTGCCCTTTGACACTCAATGGCATTACAATCGCTGAATCCCCTACTATCAACATCCTGGGGGTTACCATTGACCAGAAACTGAACTGGACCAGCTATATAAATACTATGGCTACAAGAGCAGGTCAGATGATAGGAATCCTGCAGTGACTAACTCACCTCCTGACTCCCCAAATCCTGTCCACCGTCTACAAGGCACAAGTCAGGAGTGTGATGGAATACTCCCCACTTGCCTGGATGAGTGCAACTCCCACAACACTCAAGAAGCTTGATACCATCCAAGACAAAGCAATCCGCTTGACTGGCACCACATCCACAAAAACATTCACTCCCTCCACCATTGAGGCACAGTGGTAGCAGCATGTATGGCCTACAAGGTGCAATGCAGGAACTCACAAAGCCTCCTTTGATAGCACCTTCCAAACCCACAGCCACTACCATCTAGAAGGACAAGGGTAGCAAACAGCTGGGAACACCAACACCTGGAAGTTCCCCTCCAAGCCACTCACCATCCTGATTTGGAAATATATCACCGTTCCTTCACTGGCGTTGGGTCAAAATCCTGGAACTCCCTCCCTAACAGCACTGTGGGTGTACCTACACCACATGGACTGCAGCGGTTCAAGAAGGCAGCTCAGCACCACCTTCTCAAGGGGCAATTAGGGGTGGGCAATAACTGCTGGCCCAGCCAGCGAGGCCCACATCCCATGAATGAACAAAAAAAAATTGTTGGTATGTCCCAGTTTAAAAAAGGGCAGTTTGGGTAATGTAGTACAAATGACAAATTAACAGCCCCATACTCCAAGCATGAAAGATGAAGGGCATTATTCAAGTTAGAATGCTTTCTTAAAATTTACTTGTTGATGGGATGTGGGCATCACTGGCCAGCATTTATTGCCCATCCCTAATTGTCCTGTTCAGAGGGCATTTAAGAATCAACCACATCGCTGTGGGTCTGGAGTCACATGTAGGCCAGACCAGGTAAGGACAGCAGATTTCCTTCCCTAAAGGGCATTAGTGAACCAGATGGGTTTTTACAACAATCGACAATGGTTTCATGGTCACCATTAGACTTTTAATTCCAGATTTTTATTGAATTCAAATTCCACCATCTGCCAACATGATAATTGAACCCAGGTCCCCCAGAGCAATACTCTGGGTCGCTGGATTACCAGTCTAGTGACAGTACCACCTCCCCTTTTAACTTAGTAATCAGTGATCCACATTAATAATCAGTGGTCCCACAAGCAGAGTGAGCTAAGTTGCTCAATAAGCCAATAAGCTCAGAAGACCCAATGATCTGTGTTGACTTAAATGGCTTTATTTGAGACAGGAACAAGGAAAGCAGAAATTAATTTAACACCCTTTTACTCAGAACAGGGGGAAAAAAGAATCTGCCAGGTTTGCTCTCTCAATCATTATCCAGTGACTCCTGCACAAGAGAACTGGGGTGAATTCCCAGAGACATATATCATGCCGACAGTGACTGTCAAGGCTCACATGTAACAAACGGGCGCTTAGACAAGCCACTGCAGCAACAATTAGCGTTCCAGCCAGGAGTTAATGCCTTCAGAAGAAAAGGGGTAGAAATGGCATGGTAAAGGGTATTTTGTGTTGAAATGTGAATTGGTAGCAAATCAATTAGCCAACTGGCATGCGTGCGCTCGCAGACTGAACCTCCCACACACCCCTCCCCCAAAACATACATCAACTGAAGTATATGTTTTCATATTGCAGGAGAATGTCTGTTTTTAGCAGTCAGGATTCCTGCTGTGAAGAGGCTGATGGAAAAGTAACAAGGAGGTTGAAGTGAGCAGTTTCAGCACAGAGTAAGTAAACCATGTTCCAGAGCAGCCAACCACAAGAAGAATGAGAGTCTGTGGATCCTCTTTTTTGTCAACTCAGTGAAAGCAAACCCATAAACTGTGCCACACTTCAGGGAAAAGTGACTTTGCAAGGAATAATCCTCTCTCCTGAACCCTTTCAGCTTCATGCCCCCTGGCGAGAGCATTTTTGTATGAATACTCTTCATTAAAAGATATGTCGTTTATGTTTATTGTAATTGTATTTGAAAAGTAGATGCTTTAACAATCCCTTTCTCCTTTCTTTGATTTTCTTACTTTACAATTGTAAGTGCTTTTCCTCATCCTTTCTCCAACTAGGAGCGCCTGCAAAATTGAGGTTTCTTCACCAAAATGTTACTCATCACAGATTTTGTCCTATAACAATAAAATATAGACTTCTCCATGAACGTTGTCTTTTTGATGTAAAGGATTCTATTACCTCCAGTGTAAGTCAGCTTTACAAGCTTGGCTCAGATTTGCATTCTCACACATTCAAAAATTGTGGATTCAAGTCTCACTTAGGCACCTCAGCACATAGTCCATGGTGATGCTCCAGTGGAGTACTGTGGGAGTCCTGCATTGCCAGAGATGCTGCCCTTGAGAGTTAGATGTTAAATCAAGGCTTTATTTCCCTGGTTAAATGATTTAATTGGGTGCCAAAGATCCAATAGCTCTAGTTGGAAAAGGCCACTTCTTCTGTCCAACTGTCCTCAATAAATCAGAATCACCTAAAAAAAGGTTAACTAAATCCACCTTATTGTCGTTTGTATTGTGAAAAGTGAGTGTTGTGTCTGCTGATATAACAAGTCACGGCACTTCAAAGTAATTAAATTAAGCAATATGAGCACTTGGAGATATTAGAGCAATAGAATCATAGAATAACTACAGTACAGATGGAGGCCATTCAGCCTCTAAAGTCAGTGCCCGCTCTTTGCAAGATCAACTCAGCCAGTCCCGCTGCCTTGTCCCTGTAACCCTGGAATTTTTTTCTATTCAGTCAATTACCCAATTCCCTTTTCTAAGCTACAACTGAATTTGCCTTAACTGGGGGAAGCGATGGTGTAGTGCTATTGTTGCTGGACTAGTCATCCAGAGACCTAGGATAATGCTTGTGGGACCTGGGTTCAAATCCCACCATGGCAGATGCTGGAATTTGAATTCAATAAAAATCTGGAATCAGAAGTCCAATGATTGTTGTAAAAACCCATCTGGTTCATTGTCACCCTGGTCTGGCCTACATGTGATTCCAGACCCCAGAAACGTGGTTGACTCTGAAATGGCTGAGCAAGCCACTCAGTTGCAACAAAAAAGAACTGAAACTGGGCAGACCAGCTGGCATTGACCTAGGTACTGACAATGGCAATCTCAGCCCTGTCAACCCTGCGAAGTCCTCCTTACCAACATCGGCTCGTGCTGAAATTGGGAGAGTCGTCTCACAGGCTAGTCAAATATGAGCAAGGAAACCTCCTGCTGATTACCATGTACCACCCTCCCTCAGCTGATGAATCAGTGCTCCTCCATGTTGAACACCACTTGGAGGTAGCACTGAGGGTGACAAGGGTGCAGAATGTACTCTGGGTGGGGGATTTCAATGTCCTTCACCAAGATTGGCTCAGTAGCTTCACCATTGACCGAGCTGGTCGAGTAAAAAATGACATAGCTGCTAGGCTGGGTCTGTGGCTGGTGGTGAGGGAGAAACAAACTTGGCCTCATCCTTGCCAGCCTGATGCAGATGCATCTGTCCATGACAATATAGGTGGGAATGACCACCACACAGTCCTTCTGGATTGAGGATACCCTTCACCGTGCTAAAGGAGATAGATTTTGAACAGATCTATCAACTCAAGACATGAGGCGCTGTGGGCCATCAGCAGCAGCAGAATTGTACTTGAACACAATCCATAACCTCATGGCCAGAATAGCCCCCACTCTACCATTACCATCAAGCCAGGGAATCAACCCTGGTTCAATGAAGAGTGCAGGAGGTTATGTCAGGAGCAGCACCAGGCAGACCTAGTGTCAACCTGGTGAAGCTATAACACAGAACTACTTGCGTGCCAAGTAGCATAAGCAGCAAGTGATAGACAGAGCTAAGCAATCCCACAACCAACGAATCAAATCTAGGATTTGCAGCCCTGCCACATCCAGTTGTGAATGGTGGTGGACAATTAAACAACTCACTGGAGGAGGAGGCTCCACAAATATCCCCATCCTCAATGATGGAGGAGCCCAGAACAGCAGTGCAAAAGATAAGGCTGAAGCATTCGCAAAAATCTTCAGTCAGAAGTGCCAAGTGGATGATCCATCTCGACCTCCTCCAGAGATCCCCAGCATCACAGATTCGATTTGATTCAATTCATAATTTGATTCACTCCACGTGAAATTAAGAAACACCTGAAGGCACTGGGTACTGCAAAGACTATGGACCCTGACAATATTCCAGCAATTATGCTAAAAGCTTGTGCTCTAGAATGAGCCAAGCTGTTCCAGTGCAGCTACAACACTGGCATTTACCTGGCTATGTGGAAAATTGCCCAGATATGTCCTGTTAATAACCTGCTCACTGATGCCCAGTTTGGGTTCTGCCAGAGCCATTCAGCTCCTGACCTCATTACAGCCTTGGTTCAAACATGGGCAAAAGAGCTGAACTCCCGAGGTGAGGTGAGAGTGACTGCCCTTGACATCGAGGCAGCATTTGACCAAGTGTGGCATCAAGGAGCCCCAGCAAAACTGGAGTCAATGGGAATCAGGGGGAAAACTCTCTGTTGGTTGGAGTCATACCTTGTACAAAGGAAGATGATTGTGGTTGTTGGAGGTCAGTCATCTCAGCTCCAGGACATCAATGGAGGAGTTCCTCAGGGTAGTGTCCTAGGCCCAACCATCTTCAGCTGCTTCATCAATGACCTTCCTTCCATCATGAGGTCAGAAGTGGGGATGTTCACTGATGGCTGCACAATGTTCAACACCATTCACAACTCCTCAGATACTGAAGCAGTCCATGTCCAAATGCAGCAAGACCTGGACAATATCCAGGCTCAGGGCTGACAAGTGACAAGTAACATTTGCACCACACAAGTGTCAGGCAAAGACCATCTCCAACAAGAGAGAATCCAACAATCACCCCTTGATGTTCAATGGCATTACCATCACTGAATCCCCCACTATCAACATCCTGGGGGGTTACCATTGACCAGAAACTGAACTGGACCAGCCATATAAATATGTGGCTACAAGAGCAGGTCAGAGGCTAGAAATCCTGCAACAAGTAACTCACATACCCAAAGCCTGTCCACCATCTACAAGGCACAAGTCAGGAGTGTGATGGAACATTTTCCACTTGCATGGATGAGTGCAGCTCCCACAACATTCAAGAAGCTCGACACCATCCAGGACAAAGCAGCCGCTTGATTGGCACCACATCCAAAAACAATCACTCCCTCCACCACCGATGCACAGTAGCAGCAGTGTGTACCATCTACATGATGCACTGCAGGAATTCACCAAGGCTCCTTAGACAGCACCTTCCAAACTCACGACCTCTACCATCTGGAAGGACAAGGACAGCAGATAGTTGGGAACACCACCACCTGCAAGTTCTCCTCCAAGCCACTCAACATCCTGACTTGGAAATATATCACCGTTCCTTCACTGTCACTGGGTCAAAATCCTGGAACTCCCTCCCTAACAGCACTGTGGGTATACCTACACCACATGGACTGCAGCGGTTCAAGAAGGCAGCTCACCACCACCTTCTCAAGGGGCAATTAGGGATGGGCAATAAATGCTGGCCTGGCCAGAAAAGCCCACATTCCATGAATGAATAAAAAATAATACTCTCAGACAGTTCATCCCAGATCCCAACCAATTGCTGCATGAAAAAGGTTTTCCTCATCTTGTCATTAGTTCTTGTGCCATTCACCTAATATCAGTACCCTCTGGTTACTGGCCCTTCTGCAAATGGGAACAGTTTCTCCCTATCTACTCTGTCTAGACAGCTCATGATTTTGAATACTTCTATCAAATCTCCTTTCAACCTTTTAATGAGTTCTGATCAAGTCACATTCGACTTGAAACATTACCTCTGTTTCCCTCGCCAGATGCTCCCAAAACCTGCTGGGTATTCCTGGAACTTTATATTTCAATTTCTCCTTTAAACATTTTCTGTTCTAAGGAGAACAGTCCCAGCTTCCCCAATCTATCCATGTCACTGCAATCCCTCACCCCTGGAACCATTCTCGTCAATCTTTCCTGCACCCACTCTAATGCCTTCATACCCCTCCTAAATTGTGGAGCCTAGAACTGGACCCAATAATCCAGTTAAGGCCAAACAAGTGTTTTTTTATATAAGGGTTCATCATGATTTCCTTTTTTTCTTGTACTCTATCCCATATGCTCAATTTACCACTTCCTCAGTCTGCCTTGCCATGTTCAATGATCTTCAACTCCCAGGTTGCTGCATCACCTTTCGAACGCTGTCCTTTATTGTCTATTGCCACTCCTTACCAAAATGGATCACTTCACACTGAGCTGCATAAATTTTACCTGCCTCGTGCCCATTCATTCCACCAGCCTTTGTGATAGGGTGCAATGAGAATGTAACCTAATTTTACCATTCTCTAGCATCAGGAGAGTTTTCTTATTCAAACTGCGGTAACCTAGGGTGAGGCCGGGGGCATATTGGAGATGGGGTGAGCTGACCAGGCGAGTTGTTCTGTCTCCTTGATAAGGACAAATTCCCCTGTCTGGGTCATAACAGTGGGATTTGATGGACATCAGTTGAAATATGACAGGTGAATACATTAATGGGCAATTCTTTGTGGTAATGTTCATGTGCTGGGCTTTTTCCAAATGATCATTCAGAGATAGGGACCAACTTTCAGAGATAGGGATCAGCTTTCCTGCAATATGGGACTCTGCTTAAAAGTAGACCATATTCAGATAGTAGAAAATGTGTTGAAACTGAAGGTATCTTTACTTCCCTCAATGGTGACAATTATACCATCTCCTATCTAGTAGGTGACGATTCTCACTGGTGAATTGGGTTCAAACCCCACTCCAGAAATTTGAGTACAAAATTTAGGCTAACACTCCAGTGCAGTGCGATATGAGAGTGTTGTACTGTTGGAGATGCTGTCTTTCAGATGTTAAACTGAGTTCCCATCTGCTCTTGAAGGTCAACGTTAAAGATCCCCATGGAGCAACTTTGGAGAAGAGCAAGGTGGTTCTCTCTGATGTCCTGGCCAATATTTATCCCTCAATCAACATCGCCAAATCACATTGCTGGTTGTGGGATCTTGCTGTGTGCAATTGGCTGCTGCGTTTCTTACATTACAACACTGTCAACACTTCAAAAAGTACTTCATTTGCTGTAAAGCGCTTTGGGATGCCAAATGTGTTGAAGCAGAAGGTACCTTTAATTCCCTCAATGGTGACAATTACATCATCTCCTATCTAGTAGGTGCCGACTCTCTCTGGTGAATTGGGTTCAAATCCCCCTCAGGTCACGAGAGGTGTTATATAATTGCAAATCTTTCTTTTCTTCTTAATGGTCCCACAGTATATAACATCCCTCCCCTCTCTTGCCCAGCGGCTATTCTTCATCTGTGAGCATGGATAGTGAGTGTCAACAGGCTTATTTAACCATGGACAGCCTCACAGTCATGGCCAATCATGTCTTTCGCCAGCACCCATAAATGTGCTTTCCAGCAGGTGGTCACTGGAGGGGGACCGAATAACCTATTCCCTCCCCCAACACCGCCCCCCGCCAACACTCCCCCCCAACCCCCCTCCCCTCCCCAACCGCCGAAGGACAGTGAAGATAACTGCAGTCTTTGGACTGCTGCCTTTAGTAAGGAACTTTATTTTTTCAAAGCAGTATTGAGTGGAATTTCACAGGGGTAATGGCTAGCAATGACACTTAAGCGGCAAGCAACTATGTTTGCCTAGACAGTAAATGACTAAACATACAACCACTCAAGCGTGGAATTTATCAGGCCACTTCTGTGCTACTCAGCTTCAGTGCTTTTCAGTTCGACATCCTGCCTCTTCCAGTAACGCTTACTTTCTAGTCAATTTTGCATTCTTACATTGCAGAAAAAAATACATCATTTGAGCAGATTCCAAATAAACTGGTCCATTCTGCTTCTCTCATTTTCGATAGCAGACTTCATTTTGTGGCATACCCATAAGGATAGGTTGAGAATGAATATGACTCTCACTCACTGCCAACATTGTTTTCTTCTGTACTAGCATGCCAGTGAGGCTGTGCAATGCTCTATGCTGGTGACAGCATCCAGAAGATATTTTAGGAAAGCTGTTAGAATAAATAAACTGATAAATATTTGCACCATAGATCATTGATTGAAATACCCTCTCTTAGTAATAATTTAAAAAAAAGCCTTCAACTTTTTAGCCCAGAAAGTGAATAATCGCACTATTTGTGCTGTGTAAGATTATTTTCTTCACTTGCAAATGTTGGCATGCTATTGCAAGATATCATAAATCAATGGATTGCTTACTCAAAGTTGGTGGTACTTTGAGGTACAGTGGTACCACAAACCAGGTAAACATTAAAATTAGTTATCTTGATGAGTCATAGAGTCATTATAACACTAAGGAGGCCATTCAGCCCATCAAGCCAATGATTCAGCTGTTAAAGGAATATTGTCAGGACAAATAATCGACAGGGCAATGAGCAACTCAACAACATGGCACCTTTAACATAGCCAATATCCCAAGACACTTCGCTGGATTGTTACCAAATAAAATGTGACACTAAGTCAAATAATGAGATATTAGGCAAATAGTCAAAGAGGTAGGTTTTAAGAAGCATCTTAAAGGAGAAGAATGAGATAGCGAGGTGGAGAGGTTTAGGTAGCGAAAGGCACAGACGCCAGGTGGAGCGATTAAAATCAGGGAGGACAGAATTAGGGGAGCACGGGGATCTTAGAGGGTTGTGGGGCTGGAGGTTGTTTCAAAGATGGGGTGGTGCGGAGGGGGGTGGGGGGGTGGGGGGTGGGGGTGGTGTAAGGAGTGATTTAGAAACAAGGATAGGAATTTTAAAATTGAAGTGTTGCCAGACCAGGAGCAAACACAGGGATTGTTGGGCAAACAGGATTAGGCCGAATCGTGTGTGTTACATGTGGGTTAGAGTCACATTAAAACTGATAGCAAAACTATACAGACCAAGGGGGTCTCAAGATACATCCCCAAAAACTGTGGTGAGTTATTTGGTTTCATTTGAAGTGAAATACAATTGGACTCAATCTCCTGGGCTAAAGATGGGGAAGGGAATCAGTCAGGCTCTTGCTTCTGATTGACAGCCATCTACTGCTGCTAAAAGTGCTTATTTGTTTGTCCCAAGGTGAAAATTGACTGGGTTACCCTCTGCAGTTGGAACAGTTAGCTCATACTCAGACTGGTGCACCCATGAAGAAAGGACACCTGTGGAAAAGAAAATCAAGGGCATTCCATACAAATGGAATCATATCTTTAAGAAGAAGGGGAAAAATATTTGGCAGACAAAAAATTTAACTTCAAAAATTGATTTCACCCATTATGCTTTCCAGTGTACGACAAATTACATTGCCTGCAGTTCGAGATGATCCAACTCAGCCTCCTACTGAAGTCCCCAGCATCACAGACACCAGTCTTCAGCCAATTCGATTCACTCCATAGAATATCAAGGAATATCTGAATGTTCTGGATATTGCAAAGGCTATGGGCCCTGACAGGATTCCAGCAATAGTCATTGTGCATTAGCTCGAACTAGCCATGCCCCGAGCTAAGCTGTTCCAATACAGCTACAACACTGGTATCTAACCAGCGATGTGGAAAGTTGCCCAGGTGTGCCTGTTCATAACAAGCAGGACAAATCCAACCCAACCAATTACCGCCCGTCTACTCTTGATCATCAGCAAAGTGATGGAAGGGGTCAACGACAGTGCTATCAAACAGCACTTACTCAGTGATAACCTGCACACTGATGCTCAGTTTGGGTTCTGCCAGGGCCACCCAGCTCCTGACCTCATTATAGCATGAACTCCTGAGGTGAGGTGACTGCCATTGACATCAAGGCAGCATTTGACCGGGTGTAGCATCAAGGAGCCCTAGCAAAACTGGAGTCAATGGGAATCAGTGGGAAAGCTCTCCACTGGTTGGAGTCATACCCAGCACAAAGGAAGGTGGTTGTGATTGTTGGAGGTCAATCGATTTAGTCCCAGGACATCACTGCAGGAGTTCCTCAGGGTAGTGTCCACGGCCCAACCATCTTCAGCTGCTTCACCATTGACCTTCCTTCCATCATAAGGTCAGAAGTGGGAATTTTCGCTCTTGATTGCACAATGTTCAGCACCATTCACAACTCATCAGATACTGAAGAACTCCGTGTCCATATCCAGCAAGATCTGGGCAAAATTCAGGGTTGGGCTGATAAGTGGCAAGTAACATTCTTATCACGCAAGTGCCCAGCAATGACCGTCTCCAACAAGAGAGAATCTAACGACCTCCCCATGACTTTCAATGGCTTTACCATCACTGAATCCCCCACTATCAACATCCTGGGATTGCCATTAGCCAGAAACTGAACTGGACCAGCCATATAAATACTGTGGCTACAAGAGCAGGTTAGAGGTTGGGAATTCTGCAGTGATCACCTCCTGTTTCCCCAAAGCCTGTCCACCATCTACAAGGCACAAGTCAGGAGTGTGATGGAATATTCTCCACTTGCCTGGATAAGTGCAGCTCCTACCACATTCAAGAAGTTCGACAGCAGCCAGGACAAAGCAGTCCACATGACTGGCACCTAATCCACCACTGACACACAGTAGCAGCAGTGTGTACCGTCAACAAAATGCACTGCAGGAATTCACCAAGGCTCCTTCAGCTACACCTTCCAAACCCATGACCTCTACCATCTAGAAGGACAAGGGCAGCAGATAGATGGGAACAGCACCACCTGGAAGTTCTCCTCCAAGTCACTCACCATCCTGACTTGGAAATATATCACCATTCCTTCACTGTCGCTGGGTCAGAATCCTGGAACTCCCTCCCTAACAGCACTGTGGGTGTACCTACACTACATGGACTGCAGCGGTTCAAGAAGGCAGCTCACCACCACCTTCTCAAGGGGCAATTAGGGATGGGCAATAAAGGCTGGCCCAGCCAATGATGCCAACATCCCATGAAAAAATAAAATAAAAAATATTAGTGCTTTTTTAAAAAAACGTGCTGCAGGTCAGCGCAAACCCAGCTGCGAAGCAAGCCAACAATAGAATTAAGATTATACATTTGCTTACTTTCAATGTTTTATTTAAAGCACATTGATGTGTGTGCATGTACTCTATGTATCAAGTGTGCAAGCATAAGCACCGATGACTGTGACCCACTGGTTGCCGCTAAACTGAAGGCGTATGGTCATGATCCATTTATTAATGCCAATTGGAAGTCCTGTAAGTATAATTACAATTCTGTATTTGATAGCGAATCAATGCCATGGGAACAACAATCCTCTTCTGCTTCCTCTTCCAGAAGAAAGTGTATCCTCCTCCTTCCTCTTTAAGCTGGTTTATGCAGGGAGTCAAGTCATTGTGAACAGCAACATCAATGCTATATCTCTCAAGCTCCTGGCAAACTGAATACGACAAAAGCAGAAGGAATAAGAGCAGAGCCCTGGCTCAAGAATTCCCCTCCCTCAGGACAACTCTTGTCCTCTGCCCAAAGACCTGTTGCTCCAGGATTGGCCTGTTATCTATCTGAAATTCATAACTTAGAAACCAGGAAGCCTGGCTTGTTTTGAGGGGCTGGTGGTGATGACTCTATCCATCTTCACCTCATTTCAGAAAGGTATGGCAGTGTGAAATGGTGACATCTCAATTGCATGTAAAGGCCATATCTGAATAGCCTGCAATGATTTCAAACAGAGAAAGACTCAACAAAGAGCAAAGCATAAAGAAGTGCCCATGTATAAACTGCAATAAAAAATATTGTAGAAAAAGGAAGGGAAAACCAGGAAAGAGAAAGTTTCCTTTTTCTTCATTCACAGGATGTGTCTTCACTGGCTGGGCCAGCAGTTATTGCCCATCCTAAGCCTAGAGACACTAGGTCACCCACTAGCCATTATTATTCAGTTAACCTCCAAAAGTAATGCCAGACTGCCTCCAACATTTGTTGACTCCTGGATTCCTCATGTTTAATTAAGTTAAGAAATCATTGTCACTTTTCATTAGCTAAGCTGTGCAGGCAGTAAGGCAGACCTCCCATGCCTCGTTTTACTTGAATCCTGATTTCTGTAATGACATGTGAAGCAACATATTGTTCCTCATACCTAATTAGTCCGTAAACATAAAGGACAAGCACAGTAATATCAGTGGTGTGTAACATGGGTCAAAGAAATTGCTTACTGCTCCTTAGAAAGGGTGACTATTAGAAGGATAGAGAGAGAAAAAAACCTGTCATGGTTTCGAATCCTGACGGGGTGTGTGTGTAGGAGCTGGACAAAGAAATCAATGTGCCATCACCAGCTTGTCTAAATGTTTATGGCACTTATATAAAACATCGGCTCTGCATCAGCGGAATGGACCCAAACTGCTCCTAATTAGGAATAGGAGGATACTCACCATGTCTAATGGCCAAGCTATTAACCTACCAAACGAGTATCCATATATCATTATTGGTACCACTTGTAAACTTATAATGACCAATATAACTATTTCTGGGACATTCTGATGTGTCATTGTAAATATCTTGCTACTATTCTTCCATAAGAGGTAACCACCACACATTTGATGACTGAATTAAGTTTTATAAGACTCCTACTCCTATCTTGAAAATGATTTTTCTCATTTTGTTAAGTCCTTCATATGTCACACATAATTCGGTAGCTGACAACCAGGCAGAAGAATTATTTACAAATTTCTAGCAACAGCACTCATTAGATGTACATAAGGTGTGCAGCTACCCCCCCACCCCCCAACCCCGCCAGTCGAATTGCTTCACTGATTTTTCTTTCTCTTCCTACAAGCAAGCACCTCTCCTCCTCTTACCCACTATGGATCAGCGAAGGAAGGAACCTCAACACTGCTGAGCAAACACAAGCACGTTGCCATGTTCTTTTCATTCACATGCTCTCTTCATGTTCAAACTTTTATATCAAATATTCGCAGGCTCTGCAACAATCAAAAGGATAATCTCATCCAGTCTGCACCTCGGTGCTTCCTGAGATAGGTGGGCAAGATTTTAACCCACTTAAGGCCCATCCATTTGCACAAAGTTAAAATCGGTCCTGCTAGGGTCTCAGGAATGGGAACGCTGGTGAGCTTCCTATCCCCCCACTGCCCATATGCATTGAAGCCAAATGTAGCATCCTGACTACCATCACTCTTCTGTTGCATTATGCAATTTAATTCAGGTGATGCGCTGCTTGACATTTATCTTTGTTATGGGCAAGGGAGAGATGGTGGGATGGTGCAACCCCCTCCACCCCTCAAGCATTTTTCCACCTCTTGACGGACCAAAAACAGAATGTGTTTTAAAAGAAAACTGCGTTTTAACCCTTAGTGCTGCTCCTGTTAAGAACAGGTAATGACAGGTTTTCTCAGAAGTTAGAACAAATGATAAATGCTTATTACTCAACGCCCAGAATTTATTCACAACAGCAGCCACTCACATACTCACACAGATACACAGGCACACACACACACACACACACATTCAAGAAAAGATGATGGTTACAAAATAGGTAGAATGCACTTAGATCTTAAAGGTCTAACATTTCACTGTCACACTTGGGATGGACTCTTGAAATGTGGCAGGTCTGAGTTTCCTTTTTAGGTGACTGAGGAAAGAAGCTGGAGGATAATGATGAGGGATTCACAGTGGCTTACTGCTTGCAGTAGCAGATTTCTCTGGCTTCCCTCCAACTGGGGTGCAGTCAAACGCCTGCAGAAAAATCCTGGTTTAGTTCTTCAAATAGGCAGGCAAAGACCGGTCCAAATTCTCTGCCTGCTGTTGGATCTTTGCTGGCCTTGATTTCTTCTCTCTCTTCCCATTCCAAAAATATGTCATTAAATGTCCCTTATCAGAAACCTTGTTTCAGTCATGTGACCATAGTATCTGTTTCTCATTGTCCTCACAAATGGTCTCTGGTGACTTGGCCGTTGATGGGTGTTCAATTTCATCCATTCACATATCCTTGTGATTAAGTTGGGTTCCTTCATACCCATTCTTTGGTTTTCCACTCCGAAGCCAAAAGGTCTGCATAAGGGCAGCCATTAATCTACCAGAGAGTTCTGCTGCATTTCAAATACCTTCTCAATGAGATGTTACTTTACATTTCAATGTCTTGCCTAAACATGAAGACCAGCTCCAGGGCCTTGTCCAGTTCCATGTAAAGTGACAGGAAAGAGAAAGGCCACCTGACCTCTCAACTCCATTTTGTTTTCACAACAGTGCCCATTCTTCATTTTGGGCTGAATTATTGGTGGGCATGCACCCGACCTGAAAGAGAGGAAAATAGACCGTGACGATGCTGGGCGAGCGCGCTGACTTCATCGCACACTCTCATGATATTTCACTCGGCGGGTATGCACAATAGGTGCCAGCTTGCCCGCCAATAATTAAGAGGCCTGTTAAAGCCCTTGGTCAATTAATTGATTCAAATCTTTTGCTGCCCGTCCAACTGGTCGGTTGTTGGGCTGGCGAATAGGCCAAGCAGCCTTTGCATTTTTGGCAAAACCTCATCCACGGGCAGGATGAGGTTTCGAGCAGTGATTTTAAAAAATAAAAACTTTTAAAATGTCCCTGCTCATGTGACACAGTCACGATTCATTATTTTTACAGCTTTTATTACAGGGCCGAACTTCAGTGCTCAGGTCCTCTGCCTCTCACCCCAGCAGTGTTGAGGGTCCCAGCACACGTTTCATGTTAATTGGCCAGCCAGTGTGAAATCCATGTCGGGGACCACGGGTAGCAGTCGGCTTCTAACCTCTCCCAGGCCCACCAACTGCACCCGCCCAAGAAGGTGAAAATTCTGCCCTTTGTTTTTTAAAAGTAGTGCCCACTTTGAATTTATACTCCATAAATCCACGAGTTTCTATTGCATGAGTGTCACACTTTATAACGCACAATGTATGAAGTTAAAATCAAACCGTCCCTTCGCAGTCAAAAGTATATGCATTGGGATGTGAATGTTGTTGGCAAGGCCAGCAATCATTGCCCACCCCTAACAACGTAACTTCAGAGGACAGTTAACAGTGGGTCTGGAGTCACATGTAGGCCAGACTGGGTAAGGACAGCAGATTTCCCTTCCCTTAAGGACATTAGTGAACTCAATGGGTTTTTACAGCAATCAGCAGTAGTTTCATGATCTCCATTACTGAGACTAGCTTAACATTCCAGATTTAGTAACTGAATTCAAATTCCACCAGCTGCTGTGGTGAGATTTGAACCCCTGAGTGCAGGGCATTAGCTTGGGTCTATGCGATTACTAGTAAAGTGACATTACCACTATGCCATCTGCCCTAGAGGTCGTAAGCCATTTCCTTCAACCTCTATAGTCTGTGTAGTGTAGGTACATTTACAGTCCTGTTAGGAAGTGAGCTCAAGGGCTTTGAGCCAGCAAAGGTGAAGGAATGTTGATATTGTTCCAAGTCAGGGTGATGTGTGGCTTGTCAGTGGTGCTGTTCCGATGCTGCCTTTGTCCTTTGAAGTGGTCGTGGTTGCAGGTTTGGAAGGAGCTGCTGAAGGAGCCTTGGCATGTTGCTGCAGTGCATCTTGCAGATGTAACACGTTGCCATCACATGTGTCAGTAGTAGAGGTAATGAATGTTTATGGTGGATGGGGTGCCAATCAAGCAGGCTGCTTTGTCCTGGAAGGCATCAAGCTTCTTAAGTGTTTTTGGAACTGCACTCATCCAGACAAGTGGAGTGTATTCCATCACACTTCTGATTTGTGCCTTGAATATGGTGAACAAGCTTTGAGAAGTCAGTAGATGAGTTACTCACCACGGAATTCCCAGCCTCTGATCTAACGTTGTTGCCACAGTATCTATATGGCTAGTCCAGTTAAATTTCTGGTCAGTGTTAACTGTTAGGATGATGACGGTAATGCCAATGAATGTCAAGGGGAGATAGTCAGATTCTGCCTTGTTGCAGATTGTCATTGCCTGGCACCTGCGTGGCATGAATGTTACTTGCCACTTACCAACCCAAGCCTGAAAGTTGTCCATATCTTGCTGCATGCGGGCACAGACTGCTTCAGTACCTGAGGAGTTGCAAATAATACTGAACACTCTGCAGCCATCACCGAACATCCCCAATTCTGACCTTGTGTTGGATATCTAACACAGGCTGAGATCCGTCGGAGTTCAGTTGCTGTGGGTGGTTTGTACATTGGTAGTTGCCTGTAAATCTCTAGCCCGTGGTCAGAAAAAAGTTTGCAAAATGAGGGTTCTTTCTGTCTTTCTATACTTTTACACTGAAGTCTGATGAACTCCTTCAAAACCTTAGAACAATCATGGCATTTCCCCAGTGAGTCAGAGGTAATGATTTTGCAAGGGAGTAGAGCACACATTTCTACTGAGAAGTATTAAAAAGATGTGACTCTGTGTGATTTGAGCGGGGAACAGATCGGATTCAAGATGCTGCAAGGAACATTTGAAATGGGTTCAGTTTTTGAGAGTCTAGCAGAAGTGATTGTGCCAAACAGTAAGAGCTATGGCAAATACTTGAAGGCCAAAAATTTGCAGGGTTATGGTGAAAGGATGGGATTAATTGAAGCTCTTCCACAAAGAGTCAGCACAAGCACAATGAGCTGAATAGCCTCCTTCTCTGCTGGATCGTCCTATAATTAGCCAAAGAATTTGGGAATTCTACTAATACAAACTCCAATTCATTCATATGGGGTCAGATGCTAAATAAGGTAATTTGGAAAGGGTATCAGTAAATTGCAGAAAGGTCCCTGTAAATGGGGGAATTGGGAAGGGTACAGGTACATTTGAAGATTGGGGGAATGGACTCATAAGTGGCCTCTTATCTCTAGAAAAGATAAGGCAGGTGATTGTGCTCTGCAGTTCTGAATGTCTTTGATAGCGTAGACATGAAGAATATGTTTCCACTTGTGAGGGTGCCCAATAGCAAATACGGTAAGTCCTCACTTAAAGTTGCAGTCATATTGCTGAAAATCACAACTTTTAAGTGAAACAACTTTTAGTGAACCATAGGTTCCCACAGGAAGCAATGTTAAACCGGAGTTAGGTTCCTTTGGACATTTCTCACTCAGAAAAAACAATGTACTAGTTGAAATGCTGTACCTAACATGCATTCCTACTTAAAATAACTTGCAAAGTAAAATAAATAGATAAATATAAAAGAAATGCTGTATGAATTCAGATTAGATAACACTAGCCAGTCTCGCTTTCTTCATAAGCATTCCCTCTGGCTCGGGCATAACTTGCTTCCCCTCCAGCTGGATGAGATCTGAGATGACTGACAAGTTCAATGCACAATATCCAGACTCTGCCACATGTGGGCACGTGTTGCTTGGAGGGTTATTTAAATGAGTTGTTTGGATGTCCTTAGACTCTCTCTCGGCTACTTTCACTTAGCCTCTGCACGTCTCTGATGAAGTCTCTCTGCGTTCAATGCCTTCCCAAGTGAACCTTCTCCTAGTTTGCTCAGTCACCATGAGTCTATGAAGGCATCTGACCTCTTCAGGGTTGCTTTGAGGACATTCCTAGAAGCACTTCAGCAGAGGGGGCTTTGAGTGATTTAGCACCTCGATATTGGGCATGTTGGCTCAGGGGAAGACTTTGCTGTTGCACTGCCTTTCTTGCTACTGGATTTGGAGGATCTTTCAAAAACACTGCCCATGGTGCCTTGAGGTGCCTGATGCCATAGACCTTAGTCTTGAGTCTGAGATCTTGGTCCTCTTCTGAGAAAATCAATGACTGAAGTTGGAATAATTTTCATTTTGAATAGAAGGAATCAGTCAACAGCCAGGTCCTGGTGGAGTTAGTGGGATGAAAAGCCATGATCATCAACAACCTCGAAAAATTTACCTAAGGATGTCCACAGATCCCTGAAGGTAGCAGCACAGGTAGATAAGGCAGTGAAGAAGGCATATGGGATACTTGTCTTTATTAGCCCAGGCATTGAATATAAGAGCAGGGAGGTTATGTTGGAGCTGTATAAAACACTAGTTAGGCCACAGCTGGAGTACTGTGTGCAGTTCTGATTGTCACACTATAGGAAGGATGTGATTGCATTGGAGAGGGTGCAGAGGAGATTCACCAGGATGTTGCCTGGGCTGGAGCATTTCAGCTATGGAGGGAGACTGGATAGGCTGGGGCTATTTTCCTCACAACAGAGAAGGCTGAGGGAGGACCTGATAGAGGTATACAAAATTATGAGGGGTGTAGACATGGTAGATAGGAAGAAACTTTTCCCCTTAGCTGAGGCGTCAATAATCAGGGGGCTTTGATTTAAGGTAAGGGGTAGGAGGTGGGTTAGAGGGGATTTGAGGAAAAATATTTTCATCCAGAGGGTGGTTGGAATCTGGAATACACTGCCCGAGGGGGTGGTAGAGGTGGGAACCCTCATGGCATTTACGAAGCATTTAGATGAGCATTTGAAATGCCAGAGCACACAGGGTTATGGGCCGAGTGCTGGAAAATGGGGTTAGAATTGATAGGGGCTGGATGGGCGGCACGGACATGATGGGCTGAAGAGCCTCTTTCTGTGCTGTATAACTCTGACATTCTAAGAGGCGAGAAATCATTGTGAAATCCCAATGTCAGCTCAAACGATCATAGTAAACTTATCTTAGGAACTTGAGAGGTCACTTCCTGCTGCGTGCCAGTATTGGATAGGTAGCTGTCACACACAGAAAAAGTGGTCAGATTTTCAGCAAAGGGTCATCAACCTGAAGCATTAATTCTGTTTCTCCCTCTCTCCACAGATGCATTTTCTCTTTCAGGTTCAGGCTACAAGTATCTCTAGGATGTTGCTTTTGCTCAGTTCTCTGCTGCCTATAATCGTTTCTTCGGCAGCTAATTTTGAGCTCATTCATATTTTGTCCATCTGATAATCAGTGGCAGTCGTGTGAAAGTTAAAAATTCACCAGTCCACCACTGAGGCTGTGAGTGAAACCTGAGGTGTGAGTGTGAGAGAGATAGAGAGAGAGAGAGAGAGAGAGAGACACGATGCACATTTTAATGTGTAGATGGAAAATAATCCACTCGCTCGAGCATGAACTGATGCATGTTGATGTGGGCTGAGTGTGCCGACATCAACGCGCAGTCATGTGATAGTTTGGTCTGTGGGCGTGCGCCGGAGTCAGCAGTGGCCTCGCAAACAATTAAAAGGCCTGTTCAGGCCATTAAATTATCAATTAACGGAAAGATTTTCACTTACAGTTGGCGGGGCAGGTGAAAAGGCCAAGCAGCCTTTGCATTTCTTTGGAAACCTCATCCACGG
Organism: Carcharodon carcharias; assembly: GCF_017639515.1. Lineage (NCBI taxonomy): Eukaryota > Metazoa > Chordata > Chondrichthyes > Lamniformes > Lamnidae > Carcharodon > Carcharodon carcharias. The sequence continues at coordinate 2,150,749 of NC_054483.1, read as the reverse complement.
GTGGGATGAGGTTTCCAAAAGCAAATATAAAAAAAAAATTAAAACAAGAACTTTAACATTTCATTAATAACTGCTCACGTGACAGTCACATGAGGGGGCTCGTTTTATTGCATTTTTATTTCCTTTATTCCTTTACATATCTCTTCATCTCCTTGAGGCAGTTCTGTGCCTCAGGGAGATTATGCGGCGCTCACTCACACGCTCACACCAAGTTCGCCCTCGGCCGGCTTTCCCTCCTCCACCTCCCACCTTCCACCCCGCACAGGCTGTGCTCAGCGTTGCCCCTCGTGTTTCACGCTGGGCGGGCCTTAATCGGCCTGTCAGCGTGAAATGGCGGCACGGTGCCAATCACTGTCGGACTCCCGCCACGGGCAAGATTCTGCCCCAGAAAAGCTTGGGAAACACTTTGAGCCTCCTAGGTGTCTCGCTGAGTTCATAGCTTGAATAGCTGAGTCATACAATCTGGGGAGATCCCAGGCACAATCTTCCGTTGATGCCATGTTAGCTCATCTCCGCTGAGAGTGTGGAGCGTATGTCTGAGAACCCTGGCCTGGGGAGGAGGCCTTGGATCTGCATGGTCAAATAACCACTCGCCTTTCACTGCCAAGGGTCACACAACAAGAGCAACTCATGTTTACATAGCTGCTTTAAGGTAATGAAACGTCCCAAGGTGATTCACAGGAGCATAATAAAACCAAGTTAGTCACCGAGCCACATAAGGAGATATTAGATCAGATGATCAAAGACGTAGGCTTTAAGGGAGGTAAGAGAGGCGGTGGGATGTAGAGAGGGCAGAACAGAGCTTGGGGCCCAAGCAACTGAAAGCAATTAAAATCAGGACTGTACAAGAGACCAAAATTAGAGGGGCTCAGACATCTGAGGGCTGTGGGGCTAGAAGAGGTTACAGAGATAAGAAGGGGTGAGGCCATGGAAGGATTTGAAAACAATGATGTGAATCTTAAAATTGCAGCATTGCCTGATTGGGAGCTGATGTGGGCCAGTGGGCACAGGGGTAACAGGAGAGTGAGATTTGCTGGGATTTAACATACGAATACTATCCGTTTTAGTGAGACATCAGAGGGTTATCTCATGCCTATGAACCCACTTAGCTACTCAGGAATCAAACCTTTGAGGAGGACCGGGGGAAAGTTTGAAAACATAAAAGAGTTTTTATAAATACTTAAATATCCTTAAACCACGTTCAACTGCCGATTGTCGTAAAATCCCACCTGGTTCACTAATGGCCTTTTGGGGAAGGGGATCTGCTGCCCTTACCCGGTCTGGGCCTACACGTGACTCCAGGCCACAGCAGCGTGGTTGACTCTTAAATGCCCCCTGAGCAAGGGCAATTAGGGATGGGCAATAAATGCTGGTCTATTCAGAGATGACCACATCCCAAAAGCGAATGAAAAAAAAAATCACATGTTTGATTATTTTGTACAATAAAGTGCAATTGACAATAATTTGATTTTTAAAAAATCCAACTGCTTCGGTGGATGAGCATAAATGTCAGTGTGGGGTATAGATAGACAACACTGAAATCAAAAGGACATTAAGTTAATGCCTGCTTTCAAACTTTAACATAACTGGTAACACAAACTCCTCCATACCTCATTTCTCTCTGCCCTGGAATTCAAAACAATAGGCAAAAGATGGTTACAGCTTTAAAAACAGGGCTCTGATTATTTTAAGATCACGATTAGTGCAGCCCTTGTACAGGCGTGAGCCTGCATAACTGTTGAAAATGTTTATGACCCTGAAACCTCTTGCCAAGATATGGTTCACTGATGAACTTCCTTAGCAACAAATAGCAAGCAATCACCGTTGGTTGTAAAAACATGTCTCATCTTAAAAAAACAGGTTGAAAGGTTCTAGACCAGTGGTTCTCAAGTGGCGGGGTGGGGGGGTGGGGTGGGGGGCGGGGTGGTCTATGGAGACCTGAGGGACATCAAGATTTTCTGAGGGGTCAACAAAATAATGTAAAGTTGCTTAACGAGGACACCATGGTCGAGGGTTGGGGGAGGTAGAGGGGGCAAATGTAAATTACACCACACAGCTGGGGTTCGCCTCATAACAAGAGGCCACTCAAACACTTGAGCACAAAAGATAGCAAATTCGCCCCTTCCCTCCAATTCGCCAGCACTGAGTGGCGGGCAGATGGGTGGGTAAAGCAGCAGATGGGTATTTTAAAAGAGTTTTGCCCTGCTCTGTTTAGCTGGGATTCACTGTCATGGAGATAGTCACGGGCATCCTGATCCTCGTTGGGGTTCCTTATTGTCTTTGCTTCAAAAGTGGGGTTTTACAGGCAGACCACATTGTCAGTGGTTTAAGTGGAAGGTACAGTTTGATGTTCACGTTGAGGAAGTAAAGTCAAACTTGCTGTGTTATTGAATGTTGTGCTTTGAGTCATTTAAGTTTTGAGCAATACTGTCAAACACTCTGTGGTTCAATTCAGCCAAGCAGACCATTAGAACATCCATACATACATTTATGGAGAACCACACTGAAGGCCAGCTCCAGCGATTTTTTTTTCTTTTTTTCTGGGAGATTTATCTCAGTCTGACACACGTACAGAGTACATCCAATACTCGCTTTCATTGGTGTAGTGGTATTGTCACTGGGCTAGTAATCCAGTGATCCAGGGTAATGCTCTGGGGACCTGGGTTCCAATCCCACCACAGCAGATGGTGGAATTTGAATTCAATAAAAATCTGGAATCAAACCATTGTCGATTGTTGTAAGAATCCATCTGTGCCCTAAAAGGGAGGGAAATCTGCTGTCCTTACCCAGTCTGGCCTACATGTGACTCCAGACCCACAGCAATGTGGCTGACTCTTAAATGCCTCCTGAACAAAGGGTAATAAGGGTGGGCTTTAAATGCTGACCTGGAATAATTTCAAGCCCCCTTTATATATGTTGCCAGTCTCAGTTGGAATGTCAAGCTAATAACAGGTACAAGTTGGGTAGACTCATTTCTGTGACGGGGCCCTCAAACTGGGTTCCATCAATTCCTTGGAGGTCCAAAGAGACTTCCCAGGGGCTCTGCAGAATAATGTGAAAGTGCTTACCCACGGCTTAATGGTCACTGGGGGGAGGGTAAGTGGTGAATGACGGACTTGATGCAAGCTGGGCCCAGGGGGAGGGTACTGAGGGGTGTTGGTGATGTGATGAGGTGGGGTTGTAGCGGGAGGAGAATATAGCTGGGCTTGTGTGCAGTGCAGCATGAGCTGTCTGTCTCATTTCGGAGGAGAGCGTGTGTGGAAAGCAGCAAGAAGATGACCAGTGAGGCCACAGCTACCAATGCTGACGGTAGGCACCAAATGAGTTCAGCCCCATTCAAGAAGGGAGGGATGTTGAATGTTTAAGTACTGCAGGAAGGATGCCAATTTACAAGCAGGTACACCCTCACTCATATCTACAAGTAAATGCCTGTTTTATTAAAATCATTACTAAAACACCCATTACAGACAGGGCGTGCACAGTTTATACTTTCGATTTAGAGGACCACTTGCCCTGGACAGATTGAGCTACAAGACTGCTTCGGGGAGAAAACCTCGAACACATTGTAAAGTTTTAGCTGTTAAAATGTTCCTGAGTATAGTAAACCCAAAATTAAAGATAGACTAGCTGTCACTGGCGTGTGTGACTTGAAGCTGTTGCTTTAATACCCAGTTGGGTTTCAAAAGAAAGCTTAGGAATAAAATTTGTTATTTTTTTGAATTCTCTCACCCTCTCGTTGCCGGGGTACAGAGACAAGACAGTCGGTCGCTCGTGTTATAGTGCCTCCGCCAAGTTGCTAACTTTTCTGTGTCCACTTAACGGTGTTGACTGGCCATTTGACCATGAAGGGCATCAAAAATGAGCCCTATCCAGGCTTCACCTGATGCCCAAACACTTGCAGTTCGAAGCAGGGTTCACTGGGTCAGAAGAGAGAGCCCATCTAATTTCCCCGCTCCCATAATGCCAAGTGTTAAAGCCAACTGCACCCACAGAACCATAGGAAAGTTACAGCACAGAAGGAGGCTGTTCGGCCCATCTTGTCCATGCCAGCCCAAGGACACCCAGGTGCCCTTTCTAATCCCACCTTCCTGCACCCGGCCCATAGCCCTGCAGCTTATCCCTGTGCTCCCACCCTGGCTGATAAAACAGTCCCGAGTTAGTGATACAGTAACTCTGAGCTGCCTGAATACTCCTCAACTGAATAACAACAAGCTGGACTCAGTGAGAGTAAACAAAGGGCAAGTGAATGTAACTTGGGTCAGAAGAGTTTTAGTGTACAGTTTAACCACGAATGTTTAAAAACAACTTGGCGGCTAGAGGAATTTAAATTCAATTAGTTACAAATCTGGAAATTAAAAGCTCGTCTCATTAATGGTAACCATGAAACAATCAGATTGTTGTAAAATCCCATCTGGGTCACTAATGCCCATTAGGGGAGGAAATCTGCCACCCTTACCTGCTCTGGCCTACATGTGACTCCAGACCCACAGCAGAATGGTTAGCTCTTAACTGTCCTTTGAAATGGCCCCAGTGAACCACTCAGCTGTATCAAACCACTACCGAAAAGTCAGAAAAGGATAAAACCGGTTAGATCTCACGGCATCGACCTCCTCACCAGAAACAACAAAGGCACACCAAGCCCTGTCAACCCTGCAAAGGCCTCCTTACTATCAGCTAGGGATTTGTGCCTCAGTTGGGAGAGCGGGCCCACAAACTACTCAAGCAACAGCCTGACATAGTTATGCTGAGCGAATGATACTTTACAGACAATGTCTGAAACACGTCCACCACCGTTCCTGGGTATGGCCTGTCCTACCAGCCGGTGGCAGCGCAGTGGTATACAGTCGGAAGCAAATGGAGAATTCACTGCTTGCCTGGATGAGTGCAGCTCCAACAACACTCAAGAAGCTCGCCACCACCCAACACAAAGCAGCCCATTTGATCATCCACCAGCTTAAAAATTCAGCCCCTTCATTTCTGACTCAGAGTAGCTGCAGTGTGTACAAGATGCATTGCAGCCACTTCTCAAGGCTGCTTAGACAGCACCCTCCAAACCAATGACCTCTACCATCTAGAAGGGCAAGGGCAGCAGACACATGGCAACACCTGCAACTTGCCTTCCTAACCACAGACTATCCCGACTTGGAACTACCTCGCTGTTCTTCCACTGTCGCTCAGTCGAAATCCTGGAACTCCCTCCCTAACAGCACTGTGGGTGTACCTACACCACATGGACTGCAGCGGCTCAAGAAGGCAGCTCACCCAGCACCTTCTCAAGGGCAACTAGGGAAGGGCACTAAATCCTAGCCCTGCCAGTGACATCACGTCCCCTGAATGAATGTTAAAAAGTGTCCTTGTACTGCAGTATGTGGTTGTCCTGGACTCGTGGAATTCTGCATTTTTATACCATGGTTTATGAATCTACTCAGTTTTTCGGAAGGACGTTGTATGGTTTGATATAAAGACAGGAAACACAACACTGAGGATGGAATCATCCCAAGTTTGCACTCAGTGCAAGCAGGAATAAAAGTGGTTTCACCTCCCCCACCCCCGACCCCGGCCACAATGGTGGGTTTTCACACTGCATCATTTCACTCCCAGCGCGTCCTGCCTCGTTAATAATGCATTCATGGGAAACGCGCGGGATCGCTGGTGGCACGGTCTCTGATTCGCCCGCCCCACCTTCACCTCAAGCCTTCAATAATCAGGGGGCCATATTTAAAGGGCCACCCTCCCCCCCCCATACAGAGCTAACAGTTTCGAAGGGATTGGAAGCTGCTGGAAAATCATGGCTGCCAAAGGGAGGAAACATGCTGCCCCCAAATTTAGCGACGCCTCCCTCAGGCGCTCGGTGGTCACAGTGGAGGCCCTGGGTGAAGTCCTCTAGCCCCCACTCTGGGCAAGGACAAGCGAGCAAGGTCACCGAGCCACATGGGAGGTGATGGCAATGGTGGTCAACGCCAACATTCTGCAAAAGAGGACAGCCACTCAGTGCCGAAAGAGGGTGAGTGATCTCTTCCATTCTGCTAGGATTAGTCACAATTCTCATCACTCTCAACTCACACACTCCAAAACCCATCACATCTCCACAGGGATCTCACTCACTGCCAGCTCAAGGGTCCTTGCCACTCACTCTCTCACACACATCTTCATCTGCCCTGTAGATCATGTCCTCATCCTGTCCATGGCACCACTCACCATCCACACCTGCCAGACATCCTTCTCACATGACCTGGTAGGCTTCCCTGCTTACACTCTCTCCACCTGTATTCATGCAGGACAAGCTGGCACACAACAAAAGGGAGAGGTCACAGGCTGGTGGAGGAATGTCCAACATCAAGGTCCTCACAGACTTCGAAAATTGAGTCATCCAGCTGGCTGGTGACAATCTGGACCGTTCCTGAGCTGACAGTGAGGTCAGCAGTGCCCAGCCAAGTGAGGATCCAACAATGCAACATCCATTAGACAACCACACAGTGACTCAGTTCCCCTGTTCCGCAGCCCCCGGCCAGGCACTAATTATCTCTCCTTGCTTTCACAGGCACATCTGGGAAGCAGCCGAGCGGGTCCATGAGCCAGGCCCTTGACTCAAGCCCCGAGGACACCTCGGAAGAGGAATCATTTGAGACCCTAATTGAAGACAGGTCACAGAGCTCACCCACACCCTCCACCAGCACAGAGACACACACCTCGGTGGGACCTAGTTCTAGAGTAACTGCAGGGACACAATCTGGTGAGCGCATCGCACTGTCTGATCCACAACAGGCAGCAGGAGGAGGGGATGTCCGCTGCACCCCTTAGATTGCAACACACAAAGGAGGTGTCTGTGTGAGCTGATAGCGCTGGCATGCCAACACACTGAGGTCAACACTGGTAGGATGGCAGTTGGCATGGAGACCTTGGTTCAGGACATCACTCCTGTACTGCTGCACGGCTCAACTCCATGACTGACACCATAGTTGGCCTCCAACACTGTCAACACAAGAGGGGTGTGGGGCTCGATCTCACTCCAGCTTCCCCTTCCCCTCAAGGAGTCAGCCAGAGGCCCTCAGACGCCCATAGGGAGGAGGATCATCAGGTGCACACCCCAGGGCCATCCACCCAGGTGACTCCAGGAGTGACCGGCCCATCCGAATCCCCTCTTCCTGTGATCTCAGCAGCTCCAGCTCCACAGGCCGAGGAGGGTGTCACTGCCACACAGCAGGACCCCGAAAGCAGGCCGGGGCCCTCTCGGCCCTCCAGAGGACACCCACCAAGGTCATCACAGACAGGGCGATACAGTCAGCAGGCTGCCTCCATCTCCACTGTGGATGTCCGGAGAGCACCAAGACGTAGTGGCAGGGTGAGGAAGATTAAGAAGATGCAGTTGCCCAGTTTGGCATGGGTGTTAATCATTTGTACACAATGTTCACTATTGGAAATAAACTCCCAAGAAGGTCTCCTTGCCTCTGGCTCTGAGCTATGATGAGCAGTGTTCGTGTCACTCAGATGTGAAACCTTGGTTCCTGCACAAGATAAAGGCAGGTGTCTCAGTCCAGGGCCTCTTCCCTGTGCAGTGTGTAACCTTCAGAACAAAGTATCACAGTATCTTTACAGTGCAGCAGGAGGCCATTCCGCCCCTCGATCGATACTGCCTCCACCACCCTCTCAGGAAGTTTGTTCCAGACTCCAGCCACCCTCCAACCAAACTAATGGTCTGGCTTCACACTCACTAGACATGTGCCATGGGATCTTTTACGTCCACCTGAGAGGAAAGGAGGCACCTTAGCTTAACATCTCATCCAAAAGTGTCAGCCTAGAGTAACCTGATGAAGTCTCTGGAGTGGGGCTTGGACACATTGCTTTTTTATTCAGGAGCAAGACCCCCACACTGAGCCCAGGTTGACAGCTTCCTTCATGCCAGATTTTGCCCTTAGTATAGAATATGGAGAATGCAATACTGAGGAACTTTTGCAAACAATTACCTTGTAATTTATATTGTGTGCTGAACGTTGGATTTGCAATCATAGAATCCATTGGAGCAAGTAGAAATCCAAATGATAAGGGCTTGCAACAGATTGGTAAATAAAGTTATATGAAAACCCTGTCTAATTTCTTAAAGTTTTCTACTGTTTGTACCTGTGTTTCCAAATACTCTCATCATGAAAATCAAAATACATAGCTGCTTCTGTTTTTTTTTGGCAAGCGACTCATACTTAAAGGTAGAGAGACTCAGGGTGGAATCACCTGGTCCCACTGGCGCTGGGCATCATGGTGGGCATGGGGGTTGGGGGAAGCAAAATGGCAAGAAAGCCAAAACTCGGTTGTGAAGCCAGTTTGTGACTGTCCGCTCCACCGTTAAAGGCTGTTAAAGGTGTCAGCTGCTGCCACATGTTGGGAACCTCATTTCAATACTTTGTCAACTCATCATAAGCCCTGCTCACCGGAATCATCCCCCCCCCACCCCCACCCCATGTCTAATTTACTGCCCATGTTGGCGTGACTTCAGAAGGGTGCATTGCACGACTGCCTGTAAAAGTCCCATACCTGGTGACCTGGGCTTTTCACAACCAATGGACATCCCAAAGCTCCTTACAGCCAATTAAATACTTTTGAAGTGCCAACAATCCCAGAGCAGACCCCCGATACTTGCTACACTCCTGTCAGGAAGCAGTAGCCTTTTTTTTTATTAAAGTAGATTAAATTTGCAATCCTGGTTACTCATGAAGAGAATAAAGGCACAAGATTCCAGGGTTTTAAGCAAGCAAGAAATTTTACTCTACACTCTAACATCCAGGACTAACAGGCAGCGCAATTGAATTATCAAGCATAATGTTTCTGAATAAGCTAGGCATTAAATGGCAGACACAACGAAGGCAGATCTCATGAGTTTCTCAGCAACACACTCAGACATCAACGATCACTATGGGGAGAACTTCCTCCCCATCGGGTGGGCTGGTCAGGAGCGGGCAGGGAGCCAATCAGCTGCGCGTCGCCATTTTGCGTGGGCGGGACTATAAAGCGCTCAGTGCTACCTGTGCCGGTGGGGGGGAGGGGGGAGAGTCAGGGCCGGCTCTCTACCGCGCAAGCGCGCTGAAGAGCGTAGGAACCTCCCTGAGCTCACAGAGCTGCCTCAGGGAGATCAACTTCAGTGTTAAACCTGCAATAAGTAAAAAGAGTAAAATTATTCAGACACGTCCTCTCATGTGTCGGTGGGTGCACAAGCGACTCTGGCGCGTGCCCGCTGAATGGAAGATCAGAATGACGGGCGGTGACATCAGGACACACGTCATTTTACGCAAACAGAAGATTAGGGCCTATAAGTTACAAAATCCTTTAAAGGCTGTCTTCCTTGCGAGGGGTTTCAGCTCCTCTCTTTCAAGGCTGTAAATTCTGATTGGCTGAGCAGCTGCTCCAGCTCAGGCTGCCCCAACAACTGCTTGTCTCCCCCAGGTGCTCGATCTCTTATCCCGAGACTGTGTCCCACTGGCTTCGTAAGGCTGTACTCAAGCATCTAGTTACCAGCAGGATTCCAGCTCTCTAGCTACTCTAAGAAGAACACCACTGCTCACAGGATTCCCTTTTCCCCAAGTGTCAGCCTTATGGAGCTATCACTGCCCCCTCCTCCCACCACCACCACCCCCCCAACCCCTCCCACCCCCCGGGCTTCCTTAAGCCTGAGCTCCCTCAGACCACAGAGCTAACAGCAGCACTTTAGCCGCATGGAACTGACCCTCGTCTCTGTCTGCTCCCCATGGGCTACTACTCACTCTGTCCCTTGAACTGATCTGCGTGACCTGTTAATATCTCCCAACAGGGGTCTGCCCCTATTCTTAGGCAGGGTCTAAGGTGGGTACATTCTGTACCTTAAATTTTACCACCTCCAGTCAAGCAAAGGTCGACCCCTCACCTCCCCCAGCCCCCGCCCCCCCACCCCACAGACTCTAACTTACAAAAATCCAGATTCCTTCACAAAGTGCACTTTGTGTAGGGAGTGTGGCCAGCTAATTTGTGTGCAGCAACAGTAATGTGAGACAGAGTAGATCATCTGCTTTTTGTGGTTGAGGGATGAACATTGTCAGGACTCTGTGGATTATTCCCCGAACTTCTTGCAGATTGTGCCGTGGGATCTTTTATGTCCACCTGAGAGGGCAGATGGGGCCTCAGGTTGACATCAGAAAGACAGCGCCTCTGACAGTGCAGCACTCCCTCAATTCTGCCCCGGGGTGCCGGTCTCGATTGTAGTGCTCAAGCCCTGCATTGAGACTTGAACTCGCAGCCGTGTGATCCAGGGCTGAAAGTGCTACCAACTGAGCCGTGGGTGATACAAAATGCAGGTTCTTCCTTTCTTAATGAATGGAAGACAATACACCTTGACGAGTGCTGCATGGTTTAATAGTGTACTGTTAACTTACTGTTAGTGAGTCTTCAGTGGTAAGTGTTCACGATGGGTCAGATGATCTGTTAGGAGTTGGTGGGAGCCAGTGAAGTAAGTTGAAAATCTTTTGATTGGTTCCTGGAAAATGTTAACAGCTCAGACAAGCATGGCAGATGTTTTGTAATGTGGACATTTTAAGATGTGATGTGTACTACCTGAAAACGTTCAGTCTATCGCTACTAAATCTCCCTTGATGTTACTCACGCCTGTCTTCCAGGACCAAACAACATGGGGTAGGCAGCCTACACGCAGAGTTTAGTGGAAAAGGCTCAGCAGATGTCTCAGTTTGGAGTAGAATAAGAGCACTTGGGGTCGGCATACAAAAAAAATCAGGAATACATAATAGGCTTGGAAGAGACGGTCATGCTACACGTAGCAAGGTCTAGGACAGGAGTGAAGTCGAGCCTGAGTAGATGCATTTTTATAGATCAGTTTAAAGAAAAATTGTGACTACTTTAAGCCAGCTGCAGCAGAAAAATGTGTTCCAGCATCAGTGAGGATGTTAAGCTACTCATATTCCAAAGTTCATTGGACTGGGTGGGAGGGGGTTGGGGGGGTGCGGGGCTACCAGTTTAAGATAGAATGTAAACTGCCCACCCCAACAGGGGGTAAGTTGGACTGCTGCCATTGTAGTGGGAATCCCAGTGGAGGGTTTTGGCTCCAGAAAGCATATGGCTTCCATTCCTCCAGTTACTGGTAATGTTAGCCCCTTCTATAAAGGGCCAGCACTCTGCACCAAAAATCCTTGGTATTCAGGGATGTAGTCCAAGATCCAGACTTGGATAGCCCACACCCCCAGCCCCCAAGTGGCTCTTCCACATAGGGCTTTTGGCTAATGCAGTCTGGTCTCCCCAGTTAATCCCACTGCTGCGGATATGCCAGATCTCTTTCTGGGCTAAGAATGGGAAAGTAAAGCAGCAGTGTTGGGTGTAGACAGCCCCACTGCCCTCGTACATTGGAGGTCTTGCTTAGAGTTGGCAGTGGTTCCGCCTCCAACACCCCCCTCCCCGCCCCCCCGCACCCCCCCACCCCCCCCCCCAACCCCCACCCCCAACAGGCCATTCGGTAGTCAAAAAGAGGATACGATAGTTGCCTGGAAATCTGAAGTATTAACAGAAAACGATGAACTGGAATCAGCAGGTTATAGCAGCATCCGTGGAGAGAACAGAGTTAACATTTCAGATCCGTGACCTTTCATCAGAAGCACTCGGGCTGTTCAGTAAACTCTAACTCAATGTCAGCGCTTAGTGTGACTGCATCTATGCTCCATACGCAGATGTTCCAGCAGGGTTAAGGGGGAAGTATATCAGAGAACCATGGGTTTTTGGTCCCTTTATTCTTGGTGCTATATCCTTAGCAATATGATGGCTGAAATATTTTGATCTTTTAAGGGATTTCCTGCCACTTGCTAATTTTCTATTGGTTGCTGTTTGATTTCTTTTTCAGTCATTGTTTTCCTAGCTGCTCAGTAATATTTTATGCAACTAACAGTCTTCAGTTAACAGTGATTTGTTTCTTTTTTATTGTGAGTCTGATATGAGTTAAACTTGATGAACATACACTTTCCCGGTGTGACACTTTAAAGTGTGAAGGACCTAGGCTGAGTTTCAGTTATGTAGATACGAGGCTAGAAATTACTTTTGGTAATATTTAACTTTAGACGCATTTGTAAATATTGGAAAGGTAATTTCTGTGCTTTATTAAGCTGTTATTATTTATTTCATGGTGCTGCTACAGTGTGATGTAAGGGTCAAAGATCAAAGGTGCAGTGCATCTGCAGCTGCTCCATATCTACTTGGCTTTAGTTATTCTGGGGCCCTTAGCTACCTATTAAATCACATTAAACATAGTTGAAGAGCATTTTGGAGTGCAATCTATGAACAGAATATTATATATTGAGTTTAAAGCAGAAAAATAGTGGTTTATAAATTACTTTCTGCCTAATCAACAGAACCCACTTTAAGCACTTGGCATCATTTAAGAGCCAGTTGTGTGCTATGTAGGAAAGATTGCAGGTTTATCTGCATGACTGAGCTAGGAAGGACTGATTGTCCTTTCCCCTTGGTATTTATCTTGTGATCTTGTGGCTCATTGCTAACCATCTATTATCCTGTATATATTCATCCCAAAAAGGAAATGCGATCCATGCAATGTGAAAAGACCATTCACTCGATCAAGGCTTTATCTGTTATTCTGTACATCCTTTGAAATCTAATTTAGTCTTGTACTGCTGCGCAAACCCTTACACCGGTGAATTCCTTCTTGAAATGGTGTACAGGCTCTGACTGCAGATAAATACAGGAATGAGGATGTTCCTGCTCTTTCTAGGAAAGGGCTCCCAACACTAAGTAGAGATATATCACGTGCTTCTCTTAAGCGTTTAAGGGCATGTTTGTGGTGGGGTGAGGGCTTCATCTTAGTAAAGGTTTGCAGTTTTTGCTCGCATGCATCATAAATCCCATGATTTCCAGCTCAGGGGCAGGCCCTTATAGAGCAGGCTTGATGGTCACACAAGACTTTTTCCTCCATTATTCCTTCATGGGATTGAGCATCATTGGCAAGGCCAGCATGTGCTGCCCATTCCCTGAGTCAACCACATCGCTGTGGGTCTGGAGTCGCATGTAGGCCAGACCAGGTAAGGATGGTAGATTTCCTTCCCTAAAGGACATTAGGGAACCAGATGTGTTTTTGTGTCATAGTTACCATTACTGAGACTAGCTTTTAATTCAAATTCCACCAGCCCACAGTGGTGGGATTCAAACCCATGTCCCCAGAGCATTAGACTGGATAGTGATAATATCAGTGGATTGCTAGTCCAGTGCTATTACCACTACACTACTGTCTCCCCACGATACAAAGAACAAAGAACAAAGAAAAGTACAGCACAGGAACAGGCCCTTCGGCCCTCCAAGCCTGCGCCAATCATATTGCCCGTCAACTAAAACATTTTGCACTTCCGGGGTCTGTATCCCTCTATTCCCAACCTATTCATGTATTTGTCAAGCTGACTCTTAAACACCACTATCATACCTGCTTCCACCACCTCCTCTGGCAGCGAATTCCAGACACTCACTACCCTCTGCGTAAAAAACTTGCCCCACACATCTCCTCTATAGTTTTCTCCTCTCACCTTAAATCTATGTCCCCTAGTAATTGACTCTTCCACCCTGGGAAAAAGCTTCTGACTATCTACTCTGTCCATGACACTCATAATTTTATAAACTTCTATCAAGTCGCCCCTCAATCTCCGTCACTCTAGTGAGAACAATCCGAGTTTCTCCAACCTCTCTTCATAGCTAATAACCTCCAGACCAGGCAGCATCCTGGTAAACCTCCTCTGCACCCTCTCCAATGCTTCCATATTCTTCTGGTAAGGTGGCAACCAGAATTGCACTCAATATTCCAACTGTGGCCTAACCAAGGTTCTATCCAGCTGCAGCATGACTTCCCAGCTTTTATACTCAATACCCCTGCCGATGAAGACAAGCATGCCATATGCCTACCTGACTACCTTATCCACCTGCGTTGCCACTTTGTGACCTGTGGACCTGTACACCCAGATCCCTCTGCCCGTCGTTGCACTTAAGGGTTCTGCCATTTATTGTATCATTCCTACCTGTATTAGACCTTCCAAAATGCATTACCTATATTCAACCTGTGGCACAGTCATAAAGGTCAACATATACCTGTGTACATCCTTGGTCAACTATGCCCTCCCTCTAGAATAGGCACAGTTGTGCTGACAGACACATTATATTAGTGCACACTGCTGGGGGTACCTTTCAATAAAAATATACATTGGCCTCATCAACATGTAAATTAACGCATAATTCTTGTTTTTTTAATGTAGCAATATCTAAGGCAGGGAACGAATTTGTAGCTGCTTATGTGAGACTAAAAAACCTGTGGTATTTATTTTAGAAAGAGTATAGATTTTTTTATTATGGTAAATAAATATAAACAGGAGGCTCTGGCCACTGTCTCATGCAGTCTCCCACTTATAGAAACTGGTAAGACTTGTTTTTCTAAGAGGTTACATCTGTAGCAATCGATCATTGCAGATGTTTGTTCCCTGTTTGGTGGAAAGTTGTGCATGCAGTCTAATTCTACCTCATTTAGATTAAGAGATGAAAGAGGGCACATGTGGGTGTGAAAGGAAGCTCAAGGCTTGGGACAAGCCTCAGGCCCACGAGACCCCTCACCTTCATTAGCAAAGCTGTCCTGATAAGAGTAATAAGGAAAGGTCATGACATCTCACCCTCTGGCTAGAAGGTGATCCCACTATAGTTTAGCCTTTGAGAGAAAAGGTTCTCTGTGAATGCGAGGGTTTGACTGAATAAACTATGTTGTGTAAAATATGAACCTGTCAATGAATGAGGTAAAGAAAAATATCTTTAAGCATCGAGGGTTTGCAGTGAAAATTCAATATGACCATTTCAGATGAACTTACTAAAAATGTTTGGCATAAAACTAGGAGTTGGCACTCTTGAACAAAATTAAATTTTAAGAAACAATGTACAGGTTTTTAAAATAGCGTGTTTAAATTATCTGTCTCTTAGTGCACAATGCCCTCAACTATGAACACAGTCCTGCGTATAAAGTGACCAGTTATATACATTTGTGAATGGAAATTATTTCTAACGCTGTGAATGTAAAGTAACTAAAGGAATTGTTCAGGTAATCTACTTTAACCATTAATTAGAGTGCTTTTGCTTCATTACAAGGATTTACTGCACAGAAGGAAGCCATTGGCCCAATTTCAATTATTTTATCCATTTAAATACTTATACAGTTCCTCCAGTATCTGTTGGGTAGAGGCACTGTAGGAACATAGGACTTAGGAGCAGGAGTAGACCAGTCAGTCCTGCTCTGCCATTTGATAAGATCATGGCTGATCTGATTGTGTTCTTAATTCCACTTTCCTGTCCCCTATAGGTCTTGCCTCCCTTGTCTATCAAAAATAAATTCAACCTTGAATATATTCAATGACCTAGCCTCCACTGTTCTCTGGAAAAGAGAATTCCACAGATAACACCTCACTAAGAGAAAAAAATTCTCCTCATGTCCGTGTCAAAAAGGAGATGTCTTTCTTCTTAAACTATGTCCCCTCATTCCAGTCTCCCCCACAAGAGGAAACTTCCTCCCAGTATCGACCCTATCATGTCCACTCAGAATGTTATATGTTTCAATAAGATCACCTCTCGTTATTTTAAAATCCAATGGATACAGGCCCAACCTGTCCAACCTTTCTTCATAAGGTATGAAGAAAGAGATGAGTTGAGTGAACATTCTCTGAACTGCTTCTAATGCAATAACATCATTTTTCAAATAAGGAGACCAAAACTACACAGTATTCCAGATTTGGTCTCACCAAAGCTCTGTACAGCTGCAGTAGAACTTCCTTACTTTTATGTTCCATCCCCCTTGCAATAAACGCTAACATTCAATTTGCCTTCCTAAAGTCTTGCTGTACCTTCACTCTAACTTTTTGTGATTCATGTACCAGGACACCCAGATCCCTCTTTACCACTGAGTTCTGCAATCACTCTCCATTTCAATAATATGCTGCTTTTCTAATCTTACTGCCAGAGCAGACAAATTCACATTTTACCACATTATACTTCGGCACCGGAGATGACAAAGGCAAATGTGACTCCTTAGATACTGAAGCAGTCCATGTCCAAATGCAGCAAGATCTGGACAATATCCAGGCTTCAGCTGACAAGTGGCAAGTAACATTCACACCACACAAGCGTCAGGCAATGACCATCTCCAACAATTAATTCAACCATCGCCTCTTGATGTTCAGTGGCATTACCATCAGTGAATCCCCCACTATCGAAATCCTGGGGGTCACTATTGACCAGAAACTGAACTGGACTAGCCATATAAATACTGTGGCTAAAAGAGCAGGTCAGATGCTGGGAATCCTGCAACAAGTGACTCACCTTCTGTCTCCCCAAAGCCTGTCTACCATCTACAAGGCACAAGTCAGGAGTGGGATGGAATACTCCCCACTTGCCTGGATGAGTGCAGCTCCCACAACACTCAAGAAGCTCGACACCATCCAGGACAAAGTAGCCCCCTTGATTGGCACCACATCCACAAACATTCACTCCTTCCACCACCAGCGAACAGTAGCAGCAGTGTGTACCATCTACAAGGTGCACTGCAGGAATTCACCAAGGTTCCTTAGACAGCACGTTTCAAACCCACAACCTCTACCATCTAGAAGGACAAGGACAGCAGACACATGGGAACACCACCACCTTGAAGTTCCCCTCCAAGCCACTCACCATCCTGACTTGGAAATATATCACCGTTCCTTCACTGTCACTGGGTCAAGATCCTGGAACTCCCTCCCTAACAGCACTGTGGGTGTACCTACATCACATGGACTGCAGCGGTTCAAGAAGGTAGCTCACCACCACCTTCTCAAAGGGCAACTAGGGATGGGTAATAATGCTGGCCCAGCCAGCGATACCCGCATCCCGTGAATGAATTTTTAAAAATTCCATCTGCAAATTTTTGAACATTCACTTAACACATTTATATCCCTCTGTAGACCCTTTACGTCCTCTTGACAGCTTTTGTAAGGGAAGTAGAGAGAAAACAGGGAATTATAGACCAGTCAGCCTGACGTCAGTAGTGAGGAAAATTCTAGAGTCCATTACATAAGATTTAATAGCTGAGCACGTGGAAAACAGTAGCAGAATCGGGCAGAGTCAGCATGGATTTACGAAAGGGAAATCATGCTTGACAAATCTACTGGAATTTTTCGAGGATGTAACTAGTAGAGTTGATGAGGGGGAGCCAGTGGATGTGGTTTATTTGGACTTTCAGAAGGCTTTCGACAAAGTCCCACATAAGAGATTAGCGTGTAAAATTAAAGCGCATGGGAATGGGAGTAGTGCATTGAGATGGATAGAAAACTGGTTGGCAGACAGGAAACAAAGAATAGGAATAAACGGGCCTTTTTACGAATGGCAGGCAGTGACTAGTGGGGTATCGCAGGGATCGGTGCTGGGACTCCAGCTATTCACAATATATATTAGTGATTTAGATGAGGGAACTAAGTGTAATATCTCCAAATTTGCAGGTAACACAAAGCTGGGTGGGAGGGTGAGTTGTGAGGAGGATGCAGAGATGCTTCAGTGTGATTTGGACAAGCTGAGTGAGTGGGCAAATGCATGGCAGATGCAGTATAATGTGGATAAATGTGAGGTTATCCATTTTGGTAGCAAAAACAGGAAGGCAGATTATTGTCTGAATGGCTATAAATTGAGAGAGGGGAATGTGCAACGAGACCTCGGTGTCCTTGTACACCAGTCGCTGGAGGTAAGCATGCAGGTGCAGCAGGCAGTAAAGAAGGCAAATGGTATGTTGGCCTTCATAGCGGGAGGATTCGAGTACAGGAGCAGGGATGTCTTGCTGCAATTATACAGGGCCTTGGTGAGACCACACCTGGAATATTGTGTGCAGTTTTGGTCTCCTTATCTGAGGAAGGATGTACTTGCTATAGAGGGAGTGCAGCGAAGGTTTACCTGACTGATTCCTGGGATGGCGGGACTGACATATGAAGGGAGATTGAGTCCGTTAGGATTATGTTCGCTGGAGTCCAGAAGAATGAGGGGGGATTTCATGGGAACCTATAAAATTCTAACAGGACTAGACAGGTAGATGCAGGAAGGATGTTCCCGATGGTGGTGGAGTCCAGAACCAGGGGCCACATTCTGAGGATACGGGGTAGACCATTTTGGACTGAGATGAGGAGAAATTTCTTCACCCAGAGAGTGGTGAACCTGTGGAATTCGTTACCACAGAAAGTAGTTGAGGCCAAAACATTGTATATTTTCAAGAAGGAGTTAGATATAGCTCTTGGAGTGAAAGGGATCAAAGGGTATGGGGAGAAAGCAGGAGCAGGCTATTGAGTTGGAGGCATCAGCCTCGAAGTGCCAAATGGCCTACTCCTGCTCTTAGTTTCTATTTTTCTATGTTTCTATGTCACATTCTGTGTCATTGGCAAATTTAGCTACTATACATTCAGTCCTTTCATCCAAGATATTGATATAGATTGTAAATAGTTGAGGCCGAAGCGCTGATCCCTCTGGCACTCCACTGGTGACAGCTTGCCAACCTGAAAAAGACCAATTTCTCCCTACTCTCTGTTCCCTGTTAGCTAACCCGTCCTTTTTCCATGCTAATTACCCCCTACGCCACCTATTTTATGTAGGAACCTTTACCTTATTAAATGCCTTTTAGAAATCCAAGTACGTCACATCTACAGGCTCCCCTTTATCCCCTTGCTTATTACTTCCTCAAAGAACTCTAATGGTTAGTAAAACACAATTTCCCTCTCACAAAGTCATCTTGACTCTGCCTAATCCCATTATGATGTTCTAAGTATCCTGCTATAATTTCCTTAATAATGGATTCTAGCAATTTCCCTCTGACAGATGTTAAGCTAAATGGCCAATAGCTTCCTGCATTCTGTCTCCCTCCTTTCTTGAATACAAGTGTTACGTTTGCTATTTTCCAATCCAGTGGGACCCTTCCTGAATCCAAGGAATTTTGGAAATTATAACCAGTGTATCACCTATCCCTGCACCACTTCTTTTAAGGCCCTAGATTGCAGGCTTTCAGATCCTGGGGACTTGTCAGCCTTTCAATCTTAGAGTTTTAATAGTACCTTTTCCTGGTGATAGTGATTGTTTTAAGATTTTCCCTCCCTTTTGCCTCTTGATTTTTCAAGTGTCTTTGGGAAGTTTTCTAAGTTTTCGATAGTGAAGACAGAGATAAAATACCTGTTCAACACATCTGCCATTTCCTTGTTCTCCATTATGAGTTCCCCTGACTCACTGACTGGAGGACCAGCACTCGCTTTCGTTACACTTTCCTTTTTTTCAATACTTGTAGAAACTCTTACTCTCTGT
This sequence comes from Carcharodon carcharias, assembly GCF_017639515.1. Taxonomy (NCBI): domain Eukaryota; kingdom Metazoa; phylum Chordata; class Chondrichthyes; order Lamniformes; family Lamnidae; genus Carcharodon; species Carcharodon carcharias. The sequence continues at coordinate 2,131,399 of NC_054483.1, read as the reverse complement.
TTCATATTTCTTTGTATCTTTCCCTCATACCCTAATTTCTCTTTCTTTATTAATTTTTAGTCATTCTTTCCTGCTTCTTAAAAACAACCCACTCCTCTGACCTGCCACTAATCATCACAGAATTGTACAGTGTTTCTTTCAGTTTGACACTCCAGGCGAATATCCTTTATCCATAAATCTGGAAACTGAACACATGTAAAAACTGCACTTTTTTTTTGAAGCAATGTGTTTATATTACTAAGAAAATTGGTGCTATGAAAGGGGTTTCATTGTTAAGAGGTGGTGTTCAAAGAGATTGGTGAGACAATGAGGATTTGCATTCAATCAGTGGTGGTCGGTATAACTTCAGTAGTTTTCAGGTGTGCAGGGCAGAGACAATGTGAGATCAAAAGGCAGCTGTAAGCCTCCAACTGGCTCCACAGGAACCAAAGTGAAAAGAACCTCATTCTGAATTTGTGAGGTGAAAATGCTTTACCTGGTGTTTGGTTAAGTCTATGGGTTGTGTTGCCTTAATGGAGATTATTTTGGGAATTTGTTAAAAGTTATGATAGTAGTAATTTGTAGCCATGTGTATATATATTTTAACCTGTGTAAATTAATAAAATGTTTCATTTAGTTTAATATAAAACCTCAAGAACTGGTGGTCTGAATCCTGAATTTAGAGTCACATCTCAAACATAACAATTATAATTATAGGTTATGACAGTTGTTTAAAGTTTCCCTCTGGGATTTTTAAATAACTCAGCTTTACCAACTGCATCAGTCATAACAGTGGTTATCTTACCAGTTTAATGATTCAGAGACGTGAGTTCAAATCCCACCATGTCAGCTGGGAACCTGCTGGATTGACATATAAACCTATCTGGTTCACTAATATCCTTTAGGGAAGGAAATCTTCCATCCTTACCCAGTCTGGCCTATGTTTGACTTCAGGCCCACAGCAATGAGGCTAACTGCTAACTGCCCTCTGGAAAGGCCTTAGCGAGCCACTCGGTTGTATTCCAGGGGACGGCTCACCATCTTCTCAAGGACAATTATCGCTGGTCTTACCAGTGATGCTAATATCCTGAGAATAAATAAACAAAATACATGAGCCTGGGGCTGAAGGTAATGCACTCCTGAGTTAGGTTATCAGATCTCTGCCCGTATTTTATCAGATTTCAATATTTTTTGTATTGTTGAGTTAGTAGCGTGTTTTGTGTTAGAAATAACAGTTTTTGCCATGTCAGTAGCATTTTCCTTTGGGTAACTGAGGCTCTTTTTCAAAGTTACAACACTGTAGTCGGCCAATATTTGTCAGAGCCTTTTGCACAGAGACATTTGGAAACCAGTGCAAAAAATGTAACATATTCTTCAACTGGTACTGCCCCACTTCCCTTGTCCCGACGTCAAGGCCAAAGATGTGGAAGTTGCTATATGAGGAAGTGAGTGTGTGGATGTGCTTAAACAAGAAGAGAAAATATTGGAAACATTCAGCAGGCAAAGCGGCAACTGCAAAGCAAGGAAATATGGGTTAGCTTAATTTAGTCACTGTATCACTTGACACCACTCCTATGTCTTTAACAGTGGAAAACAGCTGGCAAGCACTGAGGATGCTTTGAGTAGATTTGGCCTGTATCAAATCACCTCATACCAATCAAGTAGAACAGTAAAATGTAACGTAACCAGTGATTTTTCACTGTAAGTTCCACATGTTTATGCCTTTTTCAGTATTGTGGTGGGGCTGTTTAGTTTGGGCAGACAAGATTGTTTTTGCTTGCGTTTAAGAAGATTCCTGCACAAATCTCGAGTTACAAGAGAAAAAAAGCACTCTGTGATGGCTAGTCTCCTTGGAGTCCTACACACAGCACTCTGTCTTTGTAGGCATCCAATCAAAAGTGACAGGAAACAAATGGGCCCCTGACCCACACACGCCAAGAGGTGAGGTGTCCTCGGGGCATTGTGGAAGATGAAATGACAATGTTATTTTGACACAGTTTCCTTGGGCTGTCAACTGATTCCAGAAACATGCAGCCCCACGTTACCACAGGTTCTGACACACCAGCTCTCCTGCCTGTTTGGAAGGGTGTTTCAAATGTTTCCCATCCACACCTTGCCCCTCAGCCTCCCACTGATATTCACGCGTGTAACCACTAAATTTCCTGATCTTTGTCAGGGTCCATCAGTTTTCTCGAAATATTTTGGTTAAGTGCTGCCTCAAATTGGATCATTCTTTGCTTCCCAGTGTTATACCAGGAGTACAGTGACCATGTTTCCAAAAACAAACACTTGGTCTCTGACCATATTTTACAGGAAATCTACGTAATGAAGGTTGGAACATTAATCAACAGAAATATTTTAAAACAAAAACACAAGTTAACTTTGGGTTAAGTTTGTTGATGCTCATAGTGTTTTTGTCCTGTTGCTGTTTTTGCTGTATAAGTGCAACATTTCACTGACCTTTCTTTCGATTTTTAATGGGAGATGTGGACGATGGTAATGCGTTGGTCCATACGCAAACCTGGAGATCCCAGTTTGATTCCTGTTCCATGCTGAGCTAGCCAATCTCACCGAACGAACGCAGAGGCTCAAAACAGCTGCGGCACGATTGACTTAAAAATCAACAAGGTTTCTTGTCCATGATCTTTACCCAGCTTGTGGCGAGAATGTGGAACTTGCTACCACATGGACTGGTTGAGGTTAGTAGCATAGACGCATTTAAGGGGAAGCTTGATTAGTGCAGGAGGAAGAAAGGAGTAGTAGGATATGGTGATGGGGCGAAATGAAGCAAAGTGAGCGGGGAACCCATATGAAGCATGAACACTGGCATAGTCTAGTTGGGCTGAATGGCCTGTTTCTGTGCTTTATATCCAATTATTATCATGCTCAAGGTAAGTTATGATTGCTCTCCACTGTCCAGCACACGCTGTCTTCTAGAATGCGAACTTGGCTGTGGTACCTATAGGTTACTGTGAAGGAATCAGTGCCTTTAGAAGGGGAGAGAATGAATCGAGAAAGGTGTTGAAATCAGGAAAGGCTTCATCCTCAATTTGGATGTAAAACTTTGAATTTAAATCTGAAAATCCGGTATTTGAATGATCAGCGATATCTGAGGGCTTTTTTCAGATGACTTCTGCTGGCTCCTTTAGTTGCTAACGAGACCCTGAGGTGGCCAAGAGGGGACCTGAAACATCAATTTAGCCCACAATTAGCACAAGACACCATCTTCGTAAAGGAGTAGAAGTGCGTGCAAGGAACAGCCAGGCAGAGGCTTATTAAAGGGCTGATTGCCTGTTAGGGCTACATAGCATTTTTGGTGGGTAGCTCCAGTGCACTGGATGGTTCATTTTCTTCCCTTTCAACTCCTTAAAACGACTATAAGAGACATTTCAGCCATGCCAGAAGTGCCTACGTCTAAACTCAGATTAGGGTCTGAGATGAAAGGGGTGAATGTTAGTGTTCAGAGCAGCCCTGATATCGGGTCTAATATAAAAACCCTCTTCTTTGAAAGCTTTACTCTGTGTATTGATCCATGAAAGGGTGAGTCTAGCAACTTTCTCTTTGACACAGAGAATGAAGGGAGGGTTGCAGTTTATAAACAGCAAGCCCCTTGCGATGAGAAAATGCAGCACTTTAAACAGGATTCCTGTGTAGAACGTAAGACAGAGCATAGGTAAGCTTTTGAAATGGACTAGTTAAAAAAAATGACCAGGAACCCTCACTTAAACATTAAGAAGTTGGGAGTAATATTGCGAGTCTGCACTGCTGGGTGGTAGATGTGTCTCAGATTTGAGCCGGGAAATCATACGGTCTGCACACACCAGCTTTCTGTTAGGTGCTTCTGAGTGAACATGCGGGGTGGGGTGACGAGAGGAGGGTGGCGAGGGTGGGAATGGTGAGGGGGGGTGGCGAGAGGAGGGTGGCGAGGGGGGTGTTGGAGAGGTGGGGCTTGGTGAGGGGGGGATACCGGAGGGGCAGCGCCCCTTAGCCAAGCAACGTGGACTTACAAAATGAGATTATTTTGAGACGCTATACATCTCTTCAAAGTGAGAGGCTCCCACCATCGCCCATCCAATTTTGGACAGACTTTGAGTCATGCATTTGAAGATTTCTAAAATATATAGCAGGTGCCAAGGGCCGGATTTTCAGAGCCCGGCTGGGAGCGGCTGGACCCAGAATTCAGGCACAGTTCCGCTCCCAAGCTGCTGTCATGAGGGCTGGGAGGGGACCTGAACAGCACAACCACCACCACCACTCACCAACGCCCCCCCCACCAACTCTCCTGCTCCCCCCCACTCCCCACGGCAAGCGGCAGGTAGCCAGTAACGGTAATTAATTAAGGAAGCTGTGAAGGAGCTGACTGGGATTTTCCACTCAGGAGGTGGGTCCCCTGAGGTGGCCGAAACACAGCCAATGAGAGGAGGTGCCTCCTGGCAACAGATCGGGGGCCCAGCCTCACTCTGAAGGCCGCAGCTGCAGCACAGGGCCACCCTGTGGAAAGGCTCCCCCTTCATGAGGATGGTCTGCCAGCTCTTTTAATCTTTGTACTTTAAAAATTATTCATGGGTCACCTCAAGGTGGAGGTGCCCTGTCTCTCCCTCTCCCTCTCTCTCTCTCTGTCTCCCTCCCTCTTTCTCTCTCTCTCTCTCTCTCTCTCTCCCTCCCTCTCTCCTACATACAGCAGCAGCTCCCCCCTTGGTTGGTGAGTCCACCAGCGTATCAATGTTGGGGGGGCCTCCTATTTGCCCTCCAGCCCTGGGAGCTCACCTGTTGTAGTTAATTGGATGCCAAGTGCATCGTTGCACATTAATTGACCTGGCACTGAAAAATCAGGGCCCACCCTGACATGGTGTGGGTCAGGTTAGCAAGCTCTCCTGATGTCAGGTTCTCCACACCAGCAGGAAAATCCAGCCTCAGGAGGCTTTTTGCTGGTTATATTTTTATGTCTTGTGCAATGGAGTCACTAGTTATTAAAATGTTTCAAGAATTTTTGCCAGCTTCAAAACAGTGCTCAGAATTCACACCGTGATCAATTGTATATCCTGCAGCTGTAATACTATAACAAGGACAACTGGTATTTATATAGATAAAAGCAAAATACTGCAGATGCTGGAAATCTGAAACAAAAACAAAAATACCTGGAAAAACTCAGCAGGTCTGACAGCATCTGCGGAGAGGAAGACAGTTAATGTTTGGAGTCCGTATGACTCTTCATCAGCACTAGTTCATGATCTTATATCATGAACTAGAACATGAGCTGAGTTTTTCCAGCTATTTTTGTTTTGGTATTTATATAGCATATTTAATGTCATGAAACATCCCAGGTTCTTCAAAGAGACACTTTTAAACAAAATGCAACAATGAGCTACGTAGAGAGATATTAGGGCAGATAATCAGAAGCTTGGTCAAAGCGGTAGGTTTTAAGGTGTGTCTTAAAGCCAGGTAGAGATGTAGAGATGAGGAGAGGTGTAGAGAGGGAATTCCAGAGCTTGGGGTCCAGGCAGCTGAAGGCATGGCCGCCAATGGTAGAGTGATTAACATCAGGGAGACTCAAGAGGTCAGGATTAGAGGAGAGCAGGGATCTCGGAGGGGACTAGAGGAGATTACAGGGTTAGGGAGGGATGAGGATGTGGAGGAATTTGAAAGGATTAGAATTTTAAAATCAAGGCATTTCTTGACCGGAAATCAGTGTCCATCAGTGAGTACACAGGTGATGAGATTTGGTGTGAGTTAGGACACAGATGGAAGAGTTTTAGATGACCTCAAACTTATGGAAGGTAGACTGTAGGAGATCAGCCAGGAGTGTGTTGGAATAGTCGAGTCTAGAGGTGACAAAAGGCATGGTTGAGGGTTTCGGTAGTGGATGAGTGATGTGGGGTGGAGTCAGGCGATATTACAGAGGTGGAATTGTGTAGTCTTCTTGGTGAAATCCATCTCAGGGTTAAATATGACATCAAGGTTGCAAACAGACTGGTTCAGCCTTAGACAGAGTCAGGGAAAGGGATGGAGTCAGGACTACTAGACAGTACTTGATGAACCTAAATTTCTTCCAACTAAGTAATGAGAAGACCAAAACCACTGTCTTTGGACCCAACCCCAAACTCTTTTCTCAAGCCACCAGCTCCATACCTTTCCCTGGCAACCAACTGAGGCTGAATCAGACTCCCTGTCATGTTCGACCCTGAGATGAGCTTCCAACTACATATCATCAAGACTGCCTATTTCCACCTTTGTAATATCGCCTGGCTCCACCTCAGCCTCAGCTCATCTGTTGTTGAAGTCTTCATCCATGCATTTGTCACCACTACTTCAATGACTATTTCAATGCTCTCTTGTCCGGCCTCCACATTCTGCCCTCTTTAAACTTGAGCTCATCCAAAACTCTGCTGCCCGTATCTTAACTCACCCCACGTCCCATTCACCCATCATCCCCTCTAAGTTTACTGACCTACATTGGCTCCAGGTTAAACAATGCCTCAGTTTTAAAATTTCCATCCTTGGTTTCAAATCCCCCTCATGGCCTTACCCCTCCCTAGCTCTGTAATCTCCTCCAAATCTGCCCTCATGATCATTCCCGGTTTTAACTGCTGTACCATAGGTGACCATACGAATAGCTGCCTATCGTCCCTCCCCCACCCCCCCCAACACAAATCACTCTACCTCTCTACCTCCCTTTCCTCCTTTAAGATGCTTTTTAAAATCTAACCCTTTGATCAGCTTTTGACCATCTCTTTATATCTCCTTATATGGCTCAGTGTCAAATTGTGCTTAATAATGCTCCTGATAAGTCATAGGATGTTTTACCACACTAAAGGCGCTATATAAATACAAGTTGTTATATTGTTCAACTCCAGAGTAAAGGAACAATGTGCACAGTAACTGAGACGTATTCATTAACTCCAGAATAAATGTTTAATTCAGTAACTCTTTTGAAGTCTGCACTGTATACTGCAGTGAAAATGTGCATTCATTTTATCACACATTCAACCTGTTGTCTAATGTGAAATGCAAACACAACGTTTTTGTAATGAGAACTTTTTTTTTAACTTCTATCTAACTACCTATCTTTCCAGCCAGTGAACCATGTTTGTAAGGCAGACTGCACCCTCTGTCTGAATAGAGGACAGAGACACATGCAACGTTTTATTTCAGTGATTATAATTCTCATGCAGGGTGCGACTCATGGTCATGATATTTAAAATATGAACAGCCCCTTAAGAAGCATTGACTCTAGAGCCCTTCAGTTTTAGTGGTTGGTTTCGGGACATGTGTTTAAAGACACTGAACAGCGCTTCTTACGTTTCATTTGGGTACTTTCCTACTTGCCTCCTTCTTCCACCTGCAGGCACTGAACTGACAGTGCAGCCAATTCAGGGTGAAAGATCAGCTTCACAGAACATTAACCTCAGCATATATTCATTTACCAGAAAAGAACAGAAATCGGGTTATGGAAAGTCTTCTAATAAGTGTTACCTTTCCAAACCAGGCTCAGCGTCTGGCTGCAACGAATTGTAGGGATGGAATATTTGTTTTGTGCTGCGAGGAAGCACACTCATTTTATTAAAGGGGCATCCTCCTTCAGACATGCCATGCACACTCACTTACTGGATCTCTCTGGAAGTGGAAGCTAAATGTGCCTCGAATGTAACTGACTAATAATCCTCACATTTTCGTATTAAAATGCAAGTCAAAGGGGCCGCAGTCCTGTGGGAAAATGCTGCTGAATTAGCAAGGCTGGCGTGGAAGATCAAGTCACACTTCCACAATGGTTTCATGGTGACATGAATTGCACTGCTCAATGCTCGGTCCAGTAACCCCTGCTTTAATCCTGTGATGTGTTAGCTGTTCTATCGAATGGCTCCCACTGGAAAGTGCATGTGCATGGGAGGTGCACCAATACACCACCTGAGGTTTTTTTCTCCCCTGCATGCTGCCCCTCACTGTGTTGAGGTCAAAGTCTCAGAGGGCTGTCTCCTACCCAGCTAGTTCTCAATGCTGTAGAACTCCTTATTTCCCTTGCCATCCCCTAGTTTATAATTGTTGATTTATCCAACACCTTACCCTATACTATGGGCCCTGGCCATTCACCTAAGTTTGTCATAAATGAAATGATATCTAGGGCCTCGGAATTGAACACAGAAATCTAGGCTGACAGTCCAGTGCAGTACTGAGGGGATACTGCACTGTCAGATGTGCTGACATTAAATCAAGGTTTCGCCTGTCCTCTCAGGTGGATGCAAAAGATCCCATGGTACAGTTTCGGAGTGGAGTTATCCCTGGTGTCCTGGCCAATATTCATCCCTCAATAAACATCACTAAAACAGATTATCTATTGTCGCATTTCCGCTTGTGGGATCTTGCTGTACTCAAATTGCCCCATTTCCTATGATATGAAACTGACAACAGTTCAAAAGTACTTCATTGACTGTAAAGTGCTTTATGGCATCCTGTAGTCATGAAAGGCGCTATATAGATTTAAGCCTTTTTTCCTTCTTAATAGTCTCGAATATTCAAACCTCTTGGCAATAGTCTGTGGACTGTGTTGCTGTTAATGTAGCACTGCAAGTTGGCTCTGGACTGTACGATGTGTAAACTCAGAATGCTGCTGAATAATAACATAGATAAAACTTTGGAAATCAAGTGTGATGTACACCCTTTGTACTGATCACGCGGTGCTACAGAGTTCACACCTCTAGCTCCTGAACACAACTGGCTGTCACAAGTATGAAGGAATATTCAACTTAATTGGCAGGTTTAGATTTACACCTGCCCTATTTTAGACTTGGCAGCCTAGTTTTTAAGTACAATGTGCAAAAGAAAATTTGCAGAGTTAGCGCAGCACCAGAAGTCTGCTTTAAAAGCAAGTGACTCTTTTAGTTCCAAGTTTTGTGACGATGAGGAAGTTCTCAGTTGTAAAGGCTTCTGATGAATTTTCAAATCTCAGAACTCAGGTTATGGCCCTTCCTTCATTTTCACATTGACCCTTGTTCCTTCCACCTTGGCCACTGGTCAAATACTCAAACGTTTTCCTCATTAATGCACCTTGACAGCGAATTTAGTACCTGCTTTGGCCAACATTTCTCTCATTAACCAAAACTACCAATAACTGGTCACTCACTTAATGAGTGGGATCGAATGGTTCCTGCATTTGTTGATATAATAATGATCAAAGTATCGTTTATAAAATGGTTTGAGACATTTTAGAGAATCATGATGTTATAAAATATAAGTGTAACTCTTAGGTTAGTATCAGTCAGTTTTTAGCTGCTTGTAAGTACTGTATGCAATTTCTACACAGGTTGGAGCCCTAGTGTGTTTTGACATTATTACATTACATTATTATCATGTCCAGTAATGACACTAATGTTTACATGAATGACTAAATCCTACCTTCATATAATATGTTCATGGAAACTTGGGTGGTCAACGACTGCCATACTTCACCATTCACAGTAAAGATGGAATCTATCTATGATCTATGTTGTCTATGTACAAGCTTTGAAGAACAACATTGTAAATGGTGTAGCTGCATTTCTCTCTGTTTTCAGTGCCTGTGCAGGCAGAAAATAAAGCCTTAAAATTGTCCATAGTTTGAGCAGTACAGTCTATGCTCGACAACCAATCTAATTTGGGCTTAGTCCTGCTGTCAGTTAGAGCTTTATTGCTAAAAAAAAAAGGAGGGAGGGGCAGGGTACATAGAAGTACTCTGAAGAAGGGTCATACAGACTCGAAATGTTAACTTTATTTTTCTCTATCCACAGATGCTGCCAGACCTGCTGAGATTTTCCAGCATTTTGTTTTTGTTTCGGATTTCCGGCATCCGCAGTAATTTGCTTTTATTTTACATAGAAGTAAACTATTTCCAATGGTTTGCAAGGGCTGTGAAAGTCACTTTCAGGGTTAGTGATTGAGGCAAAGTCTATGTCAATATTCAAGATTAGGTGGGGAGGGGTAAGTTGGGGAAGGGATATGGGAATTAGACTGGGAAATGTGAATAAATAAAGAAAGAAAGCCTTGCATATAAACAGTGACTTTCACAACCTCAGACATCATAGTCAATTTATTCATTTTTAAGTATAGTCACCGTAGTAATAGAGGAAAAGGCATCAACCAAGTTACAATTCACAACTTTTCATGAATAGTAATGTGGGAAACGGCCAATTAAAATGTTTTCTCGTCATATTGATTGAGGGATAATTGTTGTCCAGGCACTTGGGAGAATTCAGCTGCTGCTTTTGATGTTTTGAGACAATTTTCTCAAATGGGCAGGAAACACCAACATGGTCTGGTTGAGCCAAATAGACTGTTTCTACCTTTTGCATAACTTCTACGCAACACTTCAGCTGAGGCAACATGCCTAAACTGGCATCCCTCCCTGTATTGGGGGGTGGGGGGGGGGAAATTTGCTGATGACACAAGGATAGGCAGGAAAGTAAGCTGTCAAGAGGATATAAAGCGCCCACAGAGGGATTTAGATAGGTTCAGTGAATGGGCAAAAATTTGGCAGATGGAGTACAACGTGGGAATATGTGAATAAAAATGTAGTATATCATTCAAATAGAGAGAGATTGCAGAACTTTATGGTACAGAAGGTATCTGCATGAATCACAAAAATTTAGCATGCATGTACAGCAATAGGGAGGCAAGCGGAGTGTTGGTGTTTATTGCAAAGGGATGGAATATGGAAGTAGGGAGGTGTTGCCTCCACAGCTGTGTACAGTTTTAGTCTCCTTACTTAAGAAAGGGTACAATTGTGCTAGAAGCAGTTCAGAGAATGTCACTCAACTGATTCCTGGGGTGAAGGGGTTAGCGTATGAAGAAAAGTTGAGCAGGTTAGGATTTAGAAGAATGAAAGGTGATCTTATTGAAACATGCGAGATCCCAAGGGGACTTGACAAGGTGGATGCTGAGAAGATGTTTCCCCTAGTGGAGAAGTCTAGAAATAGACATGGTTTAATAATAGGGTTTAAGGTGAAGATGAGAAGAATTTTTTTCTCTTGGAGGTTCGTTGGTCTGAATTCTCTTCCCCAGAGAGCACTGGAGGTGGAGTTAGATAGTTAGACAGATATTCAAGGCTGAGTTAGATAGATATTTGATTGGCAAAGGCGTCAAGGGTTATGGGGGAGGCAGGAAAGTGGAGTTTCAGCCATAATCAGATCAGCCAGGATCTTGTTGAATAGCAGAGCAGGCTTAAGGGGCCGAAAGGCCTTCTCCTACTCCTAATTCTTCTGCTCTTGTGTACTTGTGATAGATCTGCCAGCTTTGGGCCAATACCCTGCCTGAGCTGGAGTCAGTCCTGTACTGAAATAAATGGTACTTTGTAGTTTCACTGCATTGATAGTTTTCACAGGGCGACTAGACACTAGGACATGAAATCCCGCAGAAAATGCTGCAGTGCATTCTCAATGCCTTTTAACTGAGTGTTCACCATGTTCGCCTAATCATTACTTTGTGCAGTGGGTAAGGACGCGCTGACGAAAGTTTTTAATCCCTTCTTTTTAAGGGTTTCCTGCAGTCTCCTCCTAAGTGTCTTTAAAGCTAATCTTTGAACAAGAGAGAGTGAAGTGGAGCCTGGAGTGGCTCTCCTGCCGGGTTAATAGGGGCACTAATGAAGTTTGGACTCCACTGTTTGTTTTCTTAATGAGTCTAACAGAGAAACAAAAGTTACAATGGTGCATCTTCTCGAATGCCGTTCTGGAGTGATGGCCCCCTGTAGTGATGGCATTTTGCATCGATTTGCTTGATGGTTTTGCATCACTAACTATAAAAGATATTTTGCTTTCACATCTTCAGGGAAATGATCTTTAAAATATTTGTTCACTTCCTATTAAAATGTGTTGTCTACAAGAGGCTTTAATGATGCTTTGCTCGAGCAAAGAATTTACAGGCTTTTAAAACAAGTTTGACATCTCCAACTCATTAATCCCTGATGCATCTTCAACTTTCACACCCCCCAACCGACACCCCCCACCCACAACGTGCTTTGGGCCTTGGTGGGGTTCTACGCTCAGTTTCTCAACAGAAAATTTCACAGCCACGAAGACTTCAAACAGGACAACATTTCCCACCTCTGTAACATTGCTCAACCTGTGGGTCACCAACGCTGCAGGACAATGTGAAGGGGCAAACTGACGTGGGGAATCATATGACCTGTGAGAGTGGGTGGTGGTGGGGGTGGGGGGGGGGGGTGTTGTGGTGATGATGATCCTGTCAGAGTGGGAGGGGTAGGGGGTGGGGGTGATGATGATCCTGTCAGAGTTGGGGGGGGTAGGGGGTGGGGGTGATGATGATCCTGTCAGAGTTGGGGGGGGGAGGGGGTGATGATGATCCTATCAGAGTGGCGCGGGGGAGGGGGTGGGGGTGATGATGATCCTATCAGAGTTGGGGGGGGGAGGGGGTGGGGGTGATGATGATCCTATCAGAGTTTGGGGGGGGAGGGGGTGATGATGATCCTATCAGAGTTTGGGGGGGAGGGGGTGGGGGTGATGATGATCCTGTCAGAGTTTGGGGGGGGGAGGGGGGTGGGGGTGATGATGATCCTGTCAGAGTTGGGGGGGGGGAGGGGGTGGGGGTGATGATGATCCTATCAGAGTTTGGCGGGGGAGGGGGTGGGGGTGATGATGATCCTATCAGAGTTGGGGGGGGAGGGGGTGGGGGTGATGATGATCCTGTCAGAGTGTTGGGGGGGTGGAGGGGGTGGGGGTGATGATGATCCTGTCAGAGTTTGGGGGGGGAGGGGGTGGGGGTGATGATGATCCTATCAGAGTTGGGGGGGGAGGGGGTGGGGGTGATGATGATCCTGTCAGAGTTGGGGGGGGAGGGGGTGGGGGTGATGATGATCCTATCAGAGTTGGGGGGGGGAGGGGGTGGGGGTGATGATGATCCTATCAGAGTTGGGGGGGGGAGGGGGTGGGGGTGATGATGATCCTGTCAGAGTTGGGGGGGGGAGGGGGTGGGGGTGATGATGATCCTGTCAGAGTTGGGGGGGGAGGGGGTGGGGGGTGATGATGATCCTATCAGAGTTGGGGGGGGGGTGGGGGTGGGGGTGATGATGATCCTGTCAGAGTTGGGGGGGGAGGGGGTGGGGGTGATGATGATCCTATCAGAGTTGGGGGGGGGAGGGGGTGGGGGTGATGATGATCCTATCAGAGTTGGGGGGGGAGGGGGTGGGGGTGATGATGATCCTGTCAGAGTTTGGGGGGGAGGGGGTGGGGGTGATGATGATCCTATCAGAGTTTGGGGGGGAGGGGGTGATGATGATCCTATCAGAATGATGGGGGGGAGGGGGTGGGGGTGATGATGATCCTGTCAGAGTTTGGGGGGGGAGGGGGTGGGGGTGATGATGATCCTGTCAGAGTTGGGGGAGGGAGGGGGTGGGGGTGATGATGATCCTGTCAGAATGGGGGGGGGGGGGTGATGATGATCCTATCAGAGTGGCGCGGGGGAGGGGGTGGGGGTGATGATGATCCTGTCAGAGTTGGGGGGGGGTGGGGGTGATGATGATCCTGTCAGAGTTTGGGGGGGTAGGGGGTGGGGGTGATGATGATCCTATCAGAGTTTGGGGGGGTAGGGGGTGGGGGTGATGATGATCCTATCAGAATGATGGGGGGGAGGGGGTGGGGGTGATGATGATCCTGTCAGAGTTTGGGGGGGGAGGGGGTGGGGGTGATGATGATCCTGTCAGAGTTGGGGGGGGAGGGGGTGGGGGTGATGATGATCCTGTCAGAGTTGGGGGGGGAGGGGGTGGGGGTGATGATGATCCTGTCAGAGTTGGGGGAGGGAGGGGGTGGGGGTGATGATGATCCTGTCAGAGTTGGGGGAGGGAGGGGGTGGGGGTGATGATGATCCTGTCAGAATGGGGGGGGGGGGGTGATGATGATCCTATCAGAGTGGCGCGGGGGAGGGGGTGGGGGTGATGATGATCCTGTCAGAGTTGGGGGGGGGTGGGGGTGATGATGATCCTATCAGAGTTTGGGGGGGGAGGGGGTGGGGGTGATGATGATCCTGTCAGAGTTTGGGGGTGGAGGGGGTGGGGGTGATGATGATCCTGTCAGAATGGGGGGGGGGGGGGTGATGATGATCCTATCAGAGTTGGGGGGGGGAGGGGGAGGGGGTGATGATGATCCTATCAGAATGGGGGGGGGGAGGGGGTGGGGGTGATGATGATCCTATCAGAGTTTGGGGGGGAGGGGGTGGGGGTGATGATGATCCTATCAGAGTTTGGGGGGGGTGGGGGTGATGATGATCCTGTCAGAGTTTGGGGGGGGTGGGGGTGATGATGATCCTATCAGAGTTTGGGGGGGAGGGGGTGGGGGTGATGATGATCCTATCAGAGTTTGGGGGGGGAGGCGGTGGGGGTGATGATGATCCTATCAGAGTTGGGGGGGGAGGGGGTGGGGGTGATGATGATCCTATCAGAATGGGGGGGGAGGGGGTGGGGGTGATGATGATCCTATCAGAGTTTGGGGGGGAGGGGGTGGGGGTGATGATGATCCTATCAGAGTTTGGGGGGGAGGGGGTGGGGGTGATGATGATCCTGTCAGAGTTTGGGGGGGGAGGGGGTGGGGGTGATGATGATCCTATCAGAATGGGGGGGGAGGGGGTGGGGGTGATGATGATCCTGTCAGAGTGTTGGGGGGGGAGGGGGTGGGGGTGATGATGATCCTATCAGAGTTTGGGGGGGGAGGGGGTGGGGGTGATGATGATCCTATCAGAGTGTTGGGGGGGTGGAGGGGGTGGGGGTGATGATGATCCTATCAGAGTTTGGGGGGGGAGGGGGTGGGGGTGATGATGATCCTATCAGAGTTTGGGGGGGGGAGGGGGTGGGGGTGATGATGATCCTATCAGAGTTTGGGGGGGAGGGGGTGGGGGTGATGATGATCCTATCAGAGTTTGGGGGGGGGAGGGGGTGGGGGTGATGATGATCCTATCAGAGTTTGGGGGGGGAGGGGGTGGGGGTGATGATGATCCTATCAGAGTTTGGGGGGGGAGGGGGTGGGGGTGATGATGATCCTATCAGAGTTGGGGGGGGAGGGGGTGGGGGTGATGATGATCCTATCAGAGTGTTGGGGGGGTGGAGGGGGTGGGGGTGATGATGATCCTATCAGAGTTGGGGGGGGAGGGGGTGGGGGTGATGATGATCCTATCAGAGTTGGGGGGGGGGGGCGGTGGGGGTGATGATGATCCTATCAGAGTTGGGGGGGGGCGGTGGGGGTGATGATGATCCTATCAGAGTTGGGGGGGGCGGTGGGGGTGATGATGATCCTATCAGAGTTGGGGGGGTGGAGGGGGTGGGGGTGATGATGATCCTATCAGAGTTGGGGGGGTGGAGGGGGTGGGGGTGATGATGATCCTATCAGAGTTGGGGGGGGAGGGGGTGGGGGTGATGATGATCCTGTCAGAATGGGGGGGGGAGGGGGTGGGGGTGATGATGATCCTGTCAGAGTTGGGGGGCGGTGGGGGTGATGATGATCCTGTCAGAGTTGGGGGGCGGTGGGGGTGATGATGATCCTGTCAGAGTTGGGGGGCGGTGGGGGTGATGATGATCCTGTCAGAGTTGGGGGGCGGTGGGGGTGATGATGATCCTGTCAGAGTTGGGGGGCGGTGGGGGTGATGATGATCCTGTCAGAGTTGGGGGGCGGTGGGGGTGATGATGATCCTGTCAGAGTTGGGGGGCGGTGGGGGTGATGATGATCCTATCAGAGTGTTGGGGGGGTGGAGGGGGGCGGGGAGTGATGATGCTTTCCTGTAAAATCCTAGGTAGCTGCTCATCCTGCTCCTATTTGCCCCTGTTTCAGATCATCAGCTGCTGAACCCCTCATCCCTGCCTTCCTTACCCCTGGACTGGGCTATTCCAATGGACTGGACTATTCCAATGGACTGGACTATTCCAATGGACTGGGCTATTCCAATGGACTGGTCTATTCCATTGGACTGGTCTATTCCAATGGACTGGACTATTCCAATGCAATCCTGGCTGGCCTCACATATTCCATTTTTTGTAAGCTTGAGGTCATCCTGGACTCTGCTGCCCATCGTGTTTTAACTTGCATCAAGCCCCTTTCTCCTATCACCTCTCACTTTCTCCTAGCACCTCTCGCTCACTACATTGTCTTCCTGTTAAGCAGCAGCTTGATTTAGAAATTCTCATCCTTGTTTTCAAATCCCTCCGTGGCCTCTCCCCTCCCTATCTCTGTAATCTCCTCCAGCCTCACAACCCTCTGAGATCTCTGCCCTCCTCTAATTCTGGCCTCTCGTGCATTCTCGATCATCATTGCTCCACCATTGGGAGCCTCCTGGGTCCAATTTCTAGAAATCCCCCCCCCTCCCCCCACACCTCTCTGCCTCCCTATCCTGTAAGACACTTGCGAGAAACCTACATCTTTGACCAAGATCCTATTCATCTGACCTAAGATCTCCTTACATGGCTCGGTGTTATACATTGTCTTATAACGCACTTGAGAAGTACCTTGGTATGTTTCATTCCCTTAAAGGTGCTACATATGTATAAAATGTTGTTGTTGTATGTGCCTGGTCTGGGGGTAAAATTACCCCAATACACTGGGTTAAAGAATTGTGCTGTAATGCTGAGTGTCGAAAGAATAACTGCATTCTTATGCAGCTCTTAAAAACATTCCAAAGATTTCATATTAAATCATTTACATTAAGGCCCAGCTGAGTTTACGCCAGTCTACACCCTTGTTCATCTCACCACATCAACATGTCCTGTATTCCTTTCTCCGTCACCTGCTATCCAGCTTCTTCTTAAACAAACCTATACTATTCGCCTCAACCACTGCCTGTGGTCCTGAGTTCCACGTTCTCACACTCTCTGGCTGAGGCAGTTTCCCTGACTGGATTTATTACCTTACATTCATGGCCCTTAATCCTGGCCTCGCCCACAGGTGGGACCATCTACCCTGCATTTACCCTATCAAGCCCTTCCTTAATCTTCAAGGTTTCTATCAGGTCACCCCTCGGTCTTTTCTTTTCTAACCTGTTCAACCCTTCTTAATAGTCATGACCTCTCAGTTCCGATGTCATTCTAATAAATCTGGGGGTTTTTTTGCATCTTCTCTGGGACTTCTTTACGAAATGGAGACTAGAATTCTTCATGTCCCTGAAGTGTGATGTAACCAAGGTACTGTACGCTCACCATAACTTCTGTACTTTTCAATTCTATTCCCCCAGAAATGTCTTGACTGCTTTTTATTTGTGGTCTTATTACCTACTTTTAATGATTTGCTCCTCTACCACATTTAGACAAGTTGGTTAAAGTTGTGTTGCAGCTTCCTTTTACTTCCAACCATTATTGTATTACAGGGGTGGCCAAAGTTTCTGAAGCTTACAGCCACATACGATAATCTCCAGGTATTTGAGAGATGCAAGGCACTGACAACATTTACAGACACATGTTTATTACTATTGTATAGGCTTGTGTGCCCTCTCTTCCCAATCAGTCCCCACTCACTCACTCGTAACCTCCCTCTCCGCTCTACTACACTCAGTCATCCCCTCCTCCTCCTACTCCACACCCCCTGGATTTCTCCATCTTGGTCGGATGTAGCAGAGCTGGAGTTGGGAGAAGCAGCTGTCAGGGCCCAAACCCCATGTCCCGATTCTCAGCCTCAAACCAATCCCCTCCTCACCACCCATCCCTCCACTCTCTGGCCCTGCTCTCAGCATCACCCCTCCCTACCCTCAGCTGCATTCTCGGCCTCTCCCACACCTCCCCTCTTTCAATCCTCCTCCAGCCCTGCTCTTACCCCAGTCAGAATGATGCAGATTAATCTCCCTGCTTTAATGATAACCCAACTTTATCTGTAAAGATGCATCTTATCTGTAAAAGAGCCACATGCTGCTTGCAAGCTACATTTTGGCCACCCCTTACAATTTTCATAAGTACCTTGCACTTATCAATACTGAAGACATATTTGCCAATTATATGTCCATTCTGCTAGTTTATTAATGCCTAGTGTATTTTGTCACTCCCCCTCCTCTGTTTTAACTATACCACCACACCTCGAGTTTGGTGTAATATGCACAATTTGAAATTGTACTTATGATCCTCAAGTTCCAAATTATCTGTATAAATGGCGAACAACTGTGGGCCCAGCACCAATCCTTCCAGAACCTACTTCTCACTATTTGCCAACCTGATTAATTATCTTTAACCCCTGGGGCAGGAGGTCTCCCAATGGAGGTGTGAATCAGCTCGCGGAACACTGAACTTGGGGGGGTTTTCTTTGGCTGGAGAGACAAATTTTCTCATCTTCTAAGCCCCAAACCATTTTCATGGGCTGCATGCAGATCAGGAAGGACTTGGGTGCAAAATGCACACACACCTTTTCCAAGGTTGGGGGTCACCATTGTAAGGAATGCAGGAAAATTGTACTTCCTCTCGCAGATAATTTTTGTGTGCTGGTGTGGGTTTTGGAAGCCCCCCCCAAAAAACATACCTCCTTGAAGAGTTTGTGACCACTGGGGAAAGCCTGCTGAGGAGTCTTGAACACTCTGAAAGATGTGTTAAATATTTTAACATTTAACTTTTAAATGCTGTATTATAACGTAGGTGTGATTTGTTATAGGGACCAGTCCTGCAAAGGTAAATTGACTCCTACCTTGACCACCATTGTGAGTGTTATCATGCATTATACTACTTTCTCCTTTGATGGAAGTGCTGTAATGCATTAAAATGTAAAAGAAAATGTCCTGGTTCTATTAAAAAACTCTGCTTTAGAAAATCGAATCTGCACCCGCTCCTCTCCATTGATTGACGGGCACTCTGCTTTGGAATGGAAATGGAACACTATTCTGTTCTATCAGTTTCAGGCAACTGAGCTGTAAGCTTTTGTTATTATAGCTGTAGCCATTATGAATGTGTGGTTGGGTTTCAGAAGCCACAAATGGCTTCAGCTCAGCATTTGGTCTGTTGATCTAAGAATGATTGACAATTTTAAGAAGATGTAATAATAGAATATATTTTTATTTGGTTTCTTGTTTGCTTATAAACCTAATAGGCACTTAAAGCATTACAAGTTTTTTACACTAGAGTTGTTTTTCTCTTTCCAGTATCAATAATGGTAGGTTTGAATCCAGGGCTTTATTAGGTTGTTAGAGCTTTAATTTTTTTCCCCAGTTATTTTAAAATAATTCCCATTGCTATTCCATGGCTCCTTAGAACTGTGCATTGTGCATACTGGGCAGGTGACTATGGAGGCTACATGTGGAGCAAGGGATGGCATGGGCAATCTGAGGGGGCATGGGGTCTTGGTGGAGAGCGAGGGGGGATGGGGTGACATGGGTGATCTAAGAGGGCATAGAGTGGCATGGGGTTGGGTAGGGGCTAAAGGAGGTGAGGGGTGAGGTTTAGGGGGCCTTAATACGAGTTGGGGAACTAAGCTGCTATGTTGGAGAACTGGGGAGTTTCTTCTAACTGCTCCCCGGCCAAATCCACATTCCTTCCACAGACCATTGCAGCTCACAATGTGAGTTCGACCCCTGCGTGAAAAGTCAGAAGTCCTGGGCAAAGTCGCACATGTGTCGGGTGTGCATTCTGAAAGGCACAGAAGGGCACAGGTCGTGTTTTCCAGCAGGAGTCCACAGGAAAATCCCTGATTTCTGCTTTGCAGCTAATCTGTTATCCATTCTGTGATTTATTCCCTGACACCATGGCTCAGGCCTTTAGCCCCAAGGCCAGAAACTGAGGCGGGCTGTCATGGAGTTTTGCACCACCGGCTCTGTGTGCTGGTCCCCGAGTTCCAGCCCATCCTGGAACATTTTCCCGGAGATGGGATGGGGGTGGGGACAGGGCTATCCTGCCACAAGCAGCAGGTAGCCAACTGAATCATTGAAGGCCTATTGAAGGAGGCTGACTTGGATATTCTAACAGTTGGTGAAGGACTGTTTAGCTCCTGGTGGGAGACTGAGGGGTCCAACATTTTGGGCAAGCTTAGAGACCCTCCCCACCTGCCTGGGGTTCAGGAGCAGCCTTAGACCTGCCTGGGAAGAGGGAAATTCCTCTACTAATGGAAAAGGAGCATGTCTATTCGTCTAGGCATTTAACAACCGGCTAATGAAATTGCATTCTCAGAGCTTCTAACTATTAGAAAGGGATGTTAGCACAGAAGAAATAAAGTGGCTGACAATATGTTAAAACATGTCCAACAATATTTTCTCAGTTTACCTCACTCATTTTCTGATGAAAAAGGAATGTTGGGCCCCAAATGTACTCATTGGTCTGCCTGAAACTATATGCAACGTGAGGGTGTCAGGTGGTTAACTTGACCATTGCCATGTTAAAATCAAGGGTGGGTTTAACGGAGAAATTTCTGTTGCCGATATAAGGGGATGAATATAAATATAATTGTACAATTATATAGCACTGACTTGGTTCACTGGCTACTATTTTAGCAAGTTATTCACACTTTTTAGGCAGGTTAATGCTTTTGCTAAAATAGGGACACAGCAATGTCATATAAACGTGTTAAATGTCACCTAACAATGATTTGTCGGTGACTATAAATTATTCCTAGGATCCAGAAAGAGATATGGAGTTAAGGGCAATTTCAAATCATGTGTAGCAGCACTTCAGCTGATTAATGTAATGATTTAAGTGAAAATGCAGCATATATATGTTATCCTCAAGATGTGGGACTCCTGTTCTGTATGTTCGTTGAAAATGGAACAATGTTTTATTTTTGAAATTAAATTAATCATATCAGGTGTAGCTACAGTAAACATCATTTCAAGCAGACATATTCCCAGGCAATTTTAATCTTGAAATTAGTGGCATTGATAATACCACCGCTCCCCTACCTTGTGATCCATCAGTCCTTGCTGCATTTTTATATCCCATCAATGCAGAAAGAGACAAACTGAGATCTTCAATAAAATATTAGTAAGTAACTCTCACTGTCTCAAACAGCAGAGAGCTAGGGCAGAAAATCAGGCTTCTGTTAACCGAAAGACAGGGTCTGGACATCAACACAACCTACAGCTGTCAGGTTTCAGTGTTGTAATGTAGGAAATACAGCAGCCAACCTGCACTTAACAAACTTTCACCGACTGCAGTGTGATAATGATGACCAGATCATCTGTTTTTATGATGTTGATAGAGGGATAAGTATTGGTCAGGGCACCAGGGATAGCTCCCAGCTCCTCTTCAAAATAGTCCCCATCTGAGTCGGCAGATAGGGCCTTGGTTTAAAGTCTCACCTGAAAGGCGGCAACTCCGACAGTGTAACTCTCCTTCGGCGCTGCACTGGAGTGTCAGCCTTAGTTTTTGTGCCGAAGTCCTGGAGTGGGATTTGAACCAGGAATCTTTTAACACAGGGGCAAAGGTACCTATCAACTGAGAACTCCTAAACCAATCAAAACTGTTGCTTCGTAGGGAGGTCATGTTGGAGTTGTATAGAACCTTGGTGAGGCCACAGCTGGAGTACTGTGTGTAGTTCTGGTCACCACATTATAGGAAGGATGTGATTGCACTGGAGGGGGTGAAGAGGAGATTCACCAGGATGTTGCCTGGGATGAAACATTTAAGTTATGAAGAGAGGTTGGATAGACTTGGGTTGTTTTCGTTGGAGCAGAGAAGACTGAGGGGCAACCTGATTGAGGTGAACAAGATTATGAGGGGCATGGACAGGGTGGATAGGGAGCAGCTGTTCCCCTTAGTTGAAGGGTCAGTCACAAGGGGACATAAGTTCAAGGTAAGGGGCAGGAGGTTTAGGGGGGATGTGAGAAAAACTTTTTTACCCAGAGAGTGGTGATGGTCTGGAATGCACTGCCTGGGAGGGTGGTGGAGGCGGGTTGCCTCACATCCTTTAAAAAGTACCTGGATGAGCACTTGGCACCTCATAACATTCAAGGCTCTGGGCCAAGTGCTGGTAAATGGGATTAGGTCGGTAGGTCAGGTGTTTCTCACGTGTTGGTGCAGACTCGATGGGCCGAAGGGCCTCTTCTGCACTGTGATTCTGTGATTCGCCAGTCCTACAGAAAGCTGTGCCCCATCCCAAACACAGAGAGAAATTCCACCATTACCGCACAATGCAGGGTGTGATGTGTACCCTCTAGGACAGTGTGTTGTGTTCACACAGCTGCTGTCTGCACTGGCTGCCTGTGAAACTGGGCCCCAGCAGTGTATTTTGATCGCAGCTCTATTCGCGGTGGAGGACAGAGATGTGCCGATTGAAAGATGAGTGGTTGTCAGCTGAGCACAAAAAAAAGTACCCCAGTCTTTTTATGAAAGTGCACAGGACAAATGTAGAAAATATTTCAATTTATTCAGCAGCTGTAATCTACAAAACTCTTACATTGTCATCTTAGAGAATTCTTGTTCTCATATCTTAATACTTATATGGCACAAATTTTACAAACAAATTAATTTTGACTAAAATAGCGCACAGAATTCATTTAACGGCAAAATAGACCTTTTTAGACTTATTCAACATTTCAGCTATATTCTTCTCTGTATATTGCATACTCAACATTATATATCCATCACCCCAAGACCTGAGTTGCATTTATATATATGCAATAAAAGAAGGACATGTTGGAAATACGCAGCAGGTATTGAGAGAATTGACAAGTTGATATTTCATGTTGGACCTTTCCCCAGACTTTCAATTCTGACAAAGTGTTTTAACCTTTTCCGGTGTATTTCCAGCATCCCCTGCTCCTATTTCTGATATTCAGTTTTCCTCTTTTTCCTTTAAGCATTTAAAGCCTGCTGTCTTCTTAATCAGACATAAAGGCAGAAGCTGCCCTCCAGTGGTTCCATTCAGGAAGAACCTTTTCTCTTTGAAGATTCCTTAGCCTGTGGTAATATCCGCGCATGTTTTAGAAATGTGCCCCTTTTTCTCCCCCTTGATTAAAAGTTCAGAGCTAAATGGTCTTGAGGGAAGCTTTATATTGTCACATTCTTTCCATCAGATGGGGTGAGCCAAAATGATAGCCTTTCTCTAACCCTAAAATAAAATGTATTGATGGCAATAAAACTGTGAACATAGACAGGTGATGGCCAGCATTAAATTAGCAGACAAAATATGTGCTAAGCATCTGTCCACTATTATGAGCAGTAACTTCTGGGTTCTCGTTTTGACATAAGGGAACACGGGGGTGGTGTTAACCATGGGTTAAAATCAACTTGCCTAAGCGTGAGGCTGCCCATGTTCAATTGTCAGGAGTTGAATTTGGACACTGGTTTGGATTAGAAAGCGGAGAAATCAGGGGGACAGAAAGGATTCGTCATGATCATATCTAAGGAAAAGTTTTGATTGTTTCACTCCCTGATGGACGAGTTGAATGATGGGGAGTAAAATATAAGCTTCCCTCCTGTCTCCTTTAGGTCCGTGTGCGGGGATGGTGGGGGGGGTGCGGTGGGAAATGGATTTTGCGTTGGCTGGCCAGTTAACAGCCAGGCAGCGTGAAATATGCACTTGGCGCTGCCGGTGTGAGGGCAGGGCGGTGGGGAGTATGAGCGCTGAAGTGTGCGGGTGCACACGGTAAAAGCTCCCCCGAGGCACATAGTTGCCTCAGGGAGCTGAAGATTTTTAACAATAAAAACACAGGTTTCAAAAATAATGAAAACATCACCAGCAGGGGCCTGTTAAACACGAATGTTACTTTTTTATTTTAAATCGCTAGTCGAAATGTCAGCCCGCCAGCGGATGAAGTTTCGCCAAAAATGCAAAGGCCGCTTGGCCTTTTTGCCAATCTGCCAACCAATGGGCAGCAAAAAATGCGAGTCAGTTGGGTTCTCAAGGGCCGTTTAATCAATGGCGGGACATTCACCCGACATCATCACGCGTCATTTTACGCTCATTCCTGTCAGGTGCGCGCCCACCCAGTGAACACAATATTCTGCCCCCTGTGTCTGTACACTTAATATCCTAAAGAGCTATAGTAAGAATTACAACCACCTTGGCGTAGAAAACTCAACTGTCACAATTA
Organism: Carcharodon carcharias; assembly: GCF_017639515.1. Classification (NCBI taxonomy): domain Eukaryota; kingdom Metazoa; phylum Chordata; class Chondrichthyes; order Lamniformes; family Lamnidae; genus Carcharodon; species Carcharodon carcharias. Next base: position 2,107,468 of record NC_054483.1, on the reverse strand, counting down.
ATTGGAAAACTTTAATTCAGCCAGTGACCGAAGTTAGGGCCAAGACGAATGTTTGTTCCAACTCAGGGTTGTCCGACATGAACTGGGAGCATTTTGCTCCATTTCTGGAAT